>NC_080577.1:69040000-69738333 GCF_029962835.1 Magnolia sinica
TATATATTTGATGGTGGGCCTATATGGGCCCCACCATGATGCAAGTGTTACATCCAAGTTGTTCAACCATATGGCCGTTGTTGAGGCCCACCTGGATGTGTATTTGTGGCCATTATTGAGGCCCACCTTGATATATATATATAAGGCCCATGAGGTTAGGCCCATTCGACGGATTGGTGGCCCGATGTCGAGGCCCACTCTGATATCCATAAAGGCCATGTTACGAGACCCATTGTGATGTTTTCAAAGGCTCATGGAGTATAACCCATTGCAATGTACATAAGGCCCACTAATGCGGCCCACTTGATTTATATAAGGCCCATATGAGATGGCCCATTTGATGTATCTGAGAACTATGGGTCGAGGCCCAATGAGATGTATATTAGTCCATTGCAATGTGTGATTTCCTATGGTTTGTGTAATGGTGCTTTATGGCGGGCTAAGCCTTGGGAACAATGTTGGTTTGACGTCCACATTGTAAGGACAATGTTGGTTAAATGTCCGCATTGTCACACTCCTTAAAGCCACTGATAGGTTCATACTTATACTCTGCAGGCCGTCTAGGCCCATTTCTGTGATACGCAGAGCCCATCCCTATATGCATGTTTAGTATAGATCCATGATTTATCATCATACGCATCATATGTATGACTGGTATGAGGAGTGATTGATCATAGCATATGCCTTCGAGCAGACTGTTACGAGCTCCCTGATAGGCGGAGTTGCCCCATATAAGTGCATGGTACATACAGACTGTTGCATGACTGATAATGTGACTCATGAACTTGCATTTGTGTGATTATAGTTACTATATGCCCTAGCGGCATCAGGGCCATAGCCTCCACAGATACATCGTGGATGGCAGGATTGGAGACCGGAAATATTTGATTCTAGCATACGGGCACTATAGATGTTCCTGGGTGAAAATCTCTAAACCCGATGGTACCAGAGGATGACTCCAATGTCAAGACCAAGTGGATATATGAGCGCACGAGGGCCGAATACCAGGAGGCCGCGTCTCCCACTGTGTCGTGGTCGGTTGGAAAGGAGTGTGGTCTTACTCACCCGAGGGTAGGGGGCAGTACTAGGCTAAGTTTGACCAGCTCGTGAATGGGTTCGCTATCGACGTGCTTGGATAGGTATTGGCGGACTATTGGTCGGCGGATAGTGAGGTTTCTTACGCTCATTTGGGTATGCGGCTAGGAGAGCGGCAGTGCCATTTGGAGTGTATTGAACCCGGTGATTATCCAGAATGAGAACTGTACTGATACATGTTGAGGATTGGCATGCTTGAGTTGCATCTTGCATCGCATGGCCGTGTTATGGCCGATAGCATTCATATCTTGCATCGCATGGCCGTGTTATGGCCGATAGCATTCATATCTTGCACCGCATAGCCTTGGTACGGCTGACTGCATTCATGTGCTCATCATCATGATTTCGCATCACTCTGACCTTACATTTTGAGCACGTCTATATTGCGCACACACTTACACCACCCTCTAAGCTTTCCATAAGCTTATGCACGATTGATGCGTGCAGGTGACGCCAGGACGTAGTCGCAGCCTTAGTCTCGCCGTAGTTGGACCGTGCAGACGAGCTTCTGGAGTTTTGTTTCTTTTATCACATTGTATTTTCCTTTTCTATCGCATTGTACTAAAAAGTTTTTGATCATAGTGGATTTTGTGGTGGTGTTCTTGTGATTATTAGTTGTGGGTTATGCTTTTGTTATGCTCATTATGAATCAGACTGATGATTTGAAATCCTCCTTGTAGCATCCCAGGATCGGAACCTGGTGAATGGGTGCCGGGATCCGAAATTGGGGTTCTACGGAGGCTGTCGGCGCCGGATTCGGCGATCGGGAATTTTGTGAGCCCGGTTTCCGAGTTCGGGGTGTGACATGAAGGCCGTCTTCCACTCATCACCTGACTGTATCCGAATCTGATGGTGGCCACTCCTTCCATCTAATTTAGAAAATAATTTTGGACCCTCAAGCATGTCCAACATATCGTCCAGCCGTGGTATGAGAAACCTGTATTTTATAGTGATTTTATTGTTGGCTCAGCTGTCGACACACATGTGCTAACTCCCATCTTTCTTAGGAGTTAATAGAGTCGATACGACGCATGGGCTCATGCTTTCTTGAATAAGACCCTTATAGATTAGTTCCTCCACTTGCTCTTGTAGAATATTGCACTCCTTTGGACTCATCCGATAGTGAGGACGATTGGGTAAGTTGGACCTAGGGACAAGGTCAATATGGTACTGAATATCGTGCATAGGAGGTAACTCATCGGGAATGTTATCAGGCCAAATTTCTTTGAATTCATGCAGTAAGGGTTTTAGTTTCTTAGGATGATGGTGGGATTGAGTTCTTTTCCCTTTATAATTAATGCATATGCCCGTCCTATTTCTTTAGATTCCTCCACGAAGTCCCATATGGTTAAGAGAAAATGACCCTTCACTTTAGAAGTTTTAGGTGGCTCCTCTTAGAAGTCTTATGAAACTTTGAGTGTTGATGGTTAAAACATCGTGTGTTGACCCTCCACTTTAGAAGTTTCGTGAAACTTCCCATCATGACCATATCCTTTTACCAATTGAAAAGGATATGGTGCATTGCTCAATTACCTTTGTCTCGATGACTTTCTTGATCTAACCAATCGTATATGGGGAGGGATGACGCTCCATTTTTAATTACGAATTTTACACTATTACCTTGGAGATGATGTTCTCACTACTCCCACTGTCGATGATCACATCACAGACTTTTCGATTCACCGTATACCTAGTTCGGAAGATGTTATGTCATTGTGGGTGTACCTCTTTCCATGACACATATAATAGTTACCTTATGATGAGCGACTCACCATGATCCTACTAAACCCAAACCATCTCATCTGCCTTGTCCTCTGTGGCATGCTCCAGTTCCTCAACATCCGGGTCGTCATCGGCATTCTCAATACTACAATCATTGATGACGAGGTTCACCACTTGTCGATGGGGACAAGTATTTGATAGGTAATCCGGTTGGCCACAACAATAGCATTGGTCAGGCCTTGGCCGACTATAGGGGTTAGGGATCCTGCTTGGACCAGCATTAGTTGTTATGCCCCTTTGGGCCTGACTTACCCACTTCCCTGATCTTGGTTTGACGGTGTAAGAGGTTGAGTGCGTCCTCTCATAAGGTCTTTTCCTTTGGGCTGTGAAGCTCCCTGAGATGCACCTGCCGCGACGACCCTAGTGGTAGGATAGGTCCGTGGGTTGGGGCGTTCAAGCTATGCTTCCACTTGGGTAGCTAACTTGATTGCATCATTCATCCTCCAAAGGGGTTACATGCACCTAATCCTGAATTGCCATACACAATCCACCGTTGAATCGGGCGACTTGTTGTTATTCAGTCTCAACCAAATCATCACGCACTGCCAACTGGTAGAATTCTTCAGCATAATCTCTCACCGACCGACTACCTTATCGACAATTCTGGTATTGTTGAATTAGTACTTGATCGTAGTTGCTAGGGAGGAATTGCGCGCGTAGCAGTTGCTTCATCCGTTGCCATGTGCGGATTGGTACTTTCATCTGTCTCATCCGTGCGAGTTGTAGTTGCTCCCACCAAGCTGAAGCTTCGCCCTTCAACTTGTAGGCCGCAAGTTTGACCTTCTTTGCTTCAGGGATTTCCATATAGTCAAAAAATCACTCAACTTCAAAAAGCCAATCGAGGAAATCCTCAATGTGAAGTTGGCCATTGAAGTTAGGGATATCGACGTTCATCCTAAACTCTCAATCTGCCCTATCTGTTCAATCATCATCTTGTCTAGAATATTAGAGGATCACATCGTCAACCTCCTCGTCACTGGATCCTCCCTCATTGGGAATGATCCTTTGGTTCATCGCCGGCACTATCCTGTGATCAGTGCGATTACGAGTTCTTGCACCTGCTGGTGGTGGATCACCGCCATGAACACAGAGTTGCCCTATGGCCTCTGTCATGCAGTCGATGGCCGCCTACAACCCTTGTATGGTTTGCCGATTCTCTCACCGCATTGCTTCGAAAGCTGCTACCATTACAGGTAAATTCCTTGGAGCACCGTCCATGAGATTGTTGCCTGACCTTTGGTTCATTGCCGGCACTATCGTGTGATCAGTGCGATTACGAGTTCTTGCACCTGCTGGTGGTGGATCACCGCCCATGAACACAGAGTTGCCCTATGGCCTTTGTAATGCAGTCAATGGCCGCCTACAACCCTTGTATGATTTGCCGATTCTCTCGCCGCATTGCTTCGAAAGCTGCTACCATTAGAGATAAATTCCTTGGAGCACCGTCCATGAGATTGTTGCCTGACCTGTCGTTAGAAGCCATCGATCTGAGGAGAAAGCTTCGCTCTGATAGCAAATTGACGCAGGGAAGGACCTGTAGAGGTCGAGCACCGTCTTCCTCAAGGATAACTACTCCAAATCCACGGAGCTTCTCTAGATTCCTCATAGAGATGCCTCAAATCCACGAGGAAAAATATAAATTAATTCTAGAAAATTTGAAATAACTTTATTGATGATGAAAAATGAGTTTGCAACTCTTTAAATAAAGCTACGAACCCTAGGGAGAAGTTTCAGAATAACTACAACTAAACTCCCTAAAATCACAACTTACTATAAATAGTAAATTACTATTTATAGACGATCGTGATTTCTACTAGAGCGCATGGTTTTCAACCAAAAATAGTAAGTGTCCTATTTGGCTGAATCATGACGTTCCCTTACTTTTTCTAAGCACTTTTTGTGTTGGACACAACTCCTAAAGCCCAACGTATGAAGAGTTACAATCAAACTAAAACTTACTAAAAATAGTAAAAATGAAAATAAACAGGGATTTTGACCATTGATTGGATGCAATCTTGCAAATTCAATGTGGGCAACTCGGCGTAGTAGGGTTGGGTAGCTAAAGTAGCTCGTCGTAACCCAAAATCAATTATGGTACGTCTAACTCATTCTTGTTTGCAAGATACGTCCGTTTTAAGTTCTGACTGTCCGGATCACCTCTGTCTCCGATTGGGCATTTTTTGGTCCATCTTAGCCATGAAATTATCTACGACCTGCTCTAATCATTGTACTCCCTCATGATCTTGGCCCACAGGCTCTGGAAGTTGTCTATGAGGTCCTTATCTTCTTGGCTAACCCCCCTTAACATAGATGTCTGGTTCGATCGGACAATGACCCACACCCACATCAGGGAGCTTCTAGTGGGCCACATTGGACCTTTCCAGTGCCTCGAGCTTCCCCTTGATCACCTTCACCTTCTTGAGCACCTATTCAACGTTGGTGTCCATCATTGCCCTAACCTCCTTCGTGGTCTTGGCCATTATGGGCAGTCTTGCTCTCCTCATTGGATTCCTGGAGCTACTTGTGTAGCCACTCCACACCCACATGTCGTCCTTGACATTCTGCACATCCTCGAATAAGTGGTTAAGATTGACTGTCTCTTTATTACTATCCTTGCCTATACCGACTTCCTCGTAGTCTAGTCAGACCCGTTGCTTCAGGTCTGTCTACTTCTTGAACGAGCTTGAGAATAAATCGTTTTGCACGTTGGATATGTGTTCAATTAGTCAGTGGTGGGTCAAGCCTTGCTCTCGGATGTAGAGAGGGTCGTGGACACTTTCATGGCCAAGATGGGCAAGAGAAGTCTCGATTGGAGGTGGAGGTGATTAGGTGTAACGTCTCGGAAAAATCCATACAAAGACCCAAGTACCACCTCAGGCAGAAATACCTAAGGACCGTACCCTGTCATAATTTAGGCAAAAATTGGTTAAGTGCTAAACTAAATAATTGGTGGATTTAGCTCGAACCACCATTTCCACAAATGCCAAGACCTAAAACCATTAATACCATTGACTCAACGTCCCTTAAAAACCCAAGAGAAATCCCAAGAGCCTGTTGCTCTCGGGAGTACATTGAAACCCCGTATTGGACCTAGACCGCATGTTGAGAGTCTGATGACCGCGAAAGTATAGGGTTATGTCCGTCCTATTGGGCTTGACAACTATCATGGAAATCAAGCCCAAATGGTGTCCAGAAACACACAACTTGAGCCCTGAACGAAGTGTGTGAGAAACGCGAATATCCTTAGAAAATGTAATGGAACTTTAGTGAATTGGGCCATTCGCTCACGTGTGAAATTGAGAATTTCGGACCGTCAGTTTCTGACCAAGCTTCACCCATGGGAAAAGGAAATTTTCCTGCACATATTCGTATACTTGTGGCCCCGATCGTGTAAGTATGACCGCTGATCTGACATAGGTCCTCCACGGTTGACCGGCCTATCAAATCACACCGAAATCACATCCTGACATAGATCCATTGTTAGGGAACTTACCCTATGATGCAGGTGAGTCGTGGGCCTCCCTGTGAGCCCTGTTTGTCAAAAACAGCTGCCCAAAGGGTATAACCCATGTATAATGTGGCCCTGAGGCCATTTGCATTACTTCTGGACTTATATATAGCCCTTATATCACCCCACCCCTCTCACATACGAATTTTCCTAAAACCCTAAGGGAGAGAGAGAGAAAAGAAGAGAAGAGAGGAAGGAGAGAAGAAAGCTTTTGGGAGATCATTGCAGTGATTCTCTCCCACGACTCCACACCTCGAATTACCTCCCCATTACGCTACACACTCTGATTCGGCTAAGATTTGGGTAAGAAACCCTAACCCTAATTTTGTCATAGAGATCCAGATTGAGTAATCGACAAACTAGCTAACCTATTTTATTGTATAGGTGCTCGACGTTCCATTTTTGGGAACGTAGAATTCGAACCGAGTCCGAATCAAGTATTCCAATGAAAGGTGCGGACTATAAACATTTAGGTTATGGTTTTCAATACTTTCAATGTCAGCTAATGGTTTATGTCTGACTTGATTGCTACCATATTTTCTTACACATGCCGATTTCGATATATTTTATATGTATGACCCATGCTGAACAAAATATGCATTCCAAGTGTTTGTTGAAATGTTTGGATGAACATGTAAATATGATTTATGCTTGCCATGACTACTAATATAGGATTCATAGTTGTCATATGCATGCTGACCTATCTGTGTAAGGAATTGCCAAAATATATGTTGTAACTAGCCTAGTCTATATATATTTGGTGAAGTCTAGCTTAAGTGTTTGATAAATTGTCTGAATGAGAAATTGTTGATGATTTGTATTTATTAAGGGTATTGAGATAGGATTCTCAATTACCTTATTCATATGTATAGTTTTCTTTATGTAATCTTATTTGCCTTTACGCGATTTATGGATAAAATGCAAGTCATAGGTAATATGAGCAATGTGTTTTATGAAATGCTCAAATGAGGAATTTATTTGGATTGTTTGTTGAATGTTGATATGATTATCACATGTGCCTACCTATTGCATTTGAGTAAGATTGGGGCTACAACCTAGCCCAGGCAATCGGTAACAGTTCCCGTTTAAGTGGCCGAATTAGTCTCGCCACATTGGGTATACTTGATGAATCCGGGTTGCACGACGATTGTTGACAGTGGTTAGGCCATGAGGGGTGCTTATGCGCTCCATGTCGATTAAGTCAGCGTGTGCCCATACCAATCAAACTTGCCTAACAAATCGATCGACCTATTATGGTTTACCATGTATGGACATATTGCTTGAATCTAAGGTACCCCTCTTCGATGTAAAGGCCCACTTTAACCATGGTACCACGATCTACTAAGACTCATGAGCCGGGCATGGGGGTATGAGACACCGTGTTTGAGCTGTCGGCCTACACTGAGGTGATTAGCTACCCCGTAGTGACCAGTGAGCAACTCATACTCGTGAGCCGGATATGGTGGTATGGGACACCGTGTTCGAGCTGTTAGCCTACGCCGAGGTGATTAGCCACCCCGTAGTGATCGGAGTATAAACTTTTGAATTTGCCTATCAACTACTTTCCATTGGGAGTGATGACCACACAACTTGCCTATCGTATGTGCTTGACTAGGAGTGACGAACTTAGATGGATCTTTCGGTTTGGGTCAATGATATAAAGGGAGATGCCCTAGCTTCCCAAATCTGCTATGTGAATAAGCTTAATTAACTACCCGGCTAACATGACCATGCATTGCACTGCATTAGTTAGGACGTGCTTTAAAGGCATGAAAGTCGCACAGGAGGCATTGTTGTCATATGCGATATTGGTGTCGGCGTCGCTTGTTGAGGGAGCTTTGATGTGAGGGCATACATCATTACTTGCACTCCATTCCTGCATTAATAAGAGTAGCTAGGAAGTGATTGTTATGTTGCTTTATCATTACTGCTTGATTGACTTGATAACATGTTAACCTTTGCCTTATAGTACCACTGAGTTGATCACTCACTCTCACTCTAGGACGGTGTTTTAAAACACTAACCAGATTTTGGTTTAGATGCATGTGATAATGAAGTCTATGTGACGGAGTAGGACTTCATGGATGAGGAGGAGTTCTACTACTGTTAGCTTTCAGGCGGGTCTATGTAGACTTTGTGCTAATACGCGGGGACATTAGGACTTTGCTTTAGATGGACATCTTACAGTTCCACATTTTGTATATTTTATAATAAAACATGTATATATTCAACCCGGTTACATCATCATACTCTGGAGGTTGTGAAACACCTACATACTTATACATGTGTCAGACTTTCGCTTGCTTAATTAAATTATCTCTGGAGTATGATATGCTATTTTATTATAATCCCACTCATGTTTAACTCATTAATATGGATGAAATTTGAACATCATTATCCATGTTACATAAGTGATGTGCTGGATCTCGGGAGTAGAGCTTTGCTCGACCCTCAAAATTCAGGGCATTGCATTAGGACAGTCAACCTTAAAACAGTTGAATCTCGCAAATTAGAATAATTTTTTTGACGTATTATGTGAGACCCGTATCCTAGCCCGTACCATTCCGTAGGCTTCCGTGGTCTTCCCAGTTGAATTCCGGTGACCCGCGATGCGTAGATAGTAGTTACGTGTGACCCTGAGTTGTATCCTGTATTCTAGAGCTGGCTCAACCCGAGACTTGTATCCTTGCGACTGCGCTGTTGCCATGGTTTTGACGCCGCATTTCGCGTGCCCATGCAATACTCGGGCTAGGAGATGTGGGCCCGGGTTCAGTTCGAGGAAAATGCAGACAATTACAATCACGAGGGAATCTCTACAATACATCACATCAATCCATCAATCAATCAAGTCAAGTACAACTCATACCCTACCCATACCTCTCTCACCCAAAGTCAACTAAACCCACCCATCTCTTACACACCCATCACTCATCCATCACCCACCCCTTTTCATCCCATCACCCATCACTCTCCCTCTCTCTCATTTTCTCTCTTCACTCCAAAGCAACCAAGGGAGTGACCGTCCATGGAGATGGGTCTCCATGAGAGAGCCTAGTGTGGCCCACTTCCTACCCAAGATCCCCACCATCAACCGTCCAATCTCCATCATCCTCCATCAAAGTTGTAGCTTTGGAGATAGGGAGTCCAAGGAGCTAAAGAAGAGGAGCAATAGGTGGGTGATCCACCGTTGAATTTCATTTAGGGCCCACTTGTGATGGGACCCATGTTGATGTATGTATTGTAAGCTAGAGGGACCCATAGTGGCGGGGTCCCTCCATCGCACGCCTCTCTCTCTCTCTCTCTTTCTCTCTCTCTCTTTTCCCTATTTTGCTGGCCCACCTGGGGATAATTCGGACTGTCCAGCAGGTGGGATGGCCTTGCTGTCCACCTTGCTATCCAGTTGGACAATTTGGATGATGGGAAAACTCCAATTTTAATCCAAAGGTCGGTGGGCCACATGTACGTGGACCCCACCATGCGTATATATACATCCACGCTGTCCACCCAGCCCAACAAGGCTAGGACGTACAGCAGGCCCGAGGCCCACCCGAGATCATCTAGGCCATCCGTCTATGGACGTCCAGCCATCCTGGACGAAGAGGAATACAAATATCAGCTTTATTCGACACCTGGTGGGCCACATGTGTGGACCCACCTTAATGTATCTGCTTTATCTCAACCGTCTAACATTTTTGGACGGTGGGTGATCTAGACCATTCAGATCAAGGGTCCCACCCTAATGTATCTGTTTACCCCACATCATCCAGCAGCTGGACGTGTGGAGCCTGCTTTGTTGGATGCGTTGCATCTGTACCGTCCATTGGCTGGACGAGGGTCCACATGAGTTTTGTGTTTCATCCCATCCGTCCCTCTATGTGGGCCCCCAATAGCATATAGCTGCTGCACTGACGTTAGTCAGTTTAGTGGGTCTGACATGAGATATGTGTTATATTCAAATCGTCCATCCATTCGGCAGGTGGGACCCATCTTAATGTATGGATTTTATCTAAGCACCGTCCATCTCGACGGTGCATGTGTAGCCCACCTTGATGTTTGTTTATCCCCACCATCCAATCTCTGGACGGTGGGAGTGGATTGGCTGGTGTACCTCACCCCAGCTAGGTAGCTGCTGTATAGGTGTTAGCATAGGACCATGGTCCCACATGTGGTATGTGGTATGCCCATACTGTCCAGGTCATGGGCCCCCACCATGATGACATGTGATATCCAAACCGTCTATCACGTGTGGGGCCACCATGATATGTGTTGTATCTACCATCCAGCTGTTGGACGGTGGTACACATCGTTGATGTATGTATTTCATCCACGTCACCCACCTGCCGGGCCTTCTTTGATGTATGTAACACATCCAAACCGTTCATCCATCTCGTGAGCTCATCTTAAGGATTGAGACTAAAAATGAGACAGATCTAATTATCAGGTGGACCACACCGTAAAAATTAGTGAGGGGATTGAATGTTCATAATTGAAACCCTTTTTGGGGTCATAGAAGTTTTGGATCAGTATGGAATTTATTTTTCCGCTTAAGTCAGGTTTTTGTGACCTTATGATCAGATTGGATGGAAAATAAATGTAATGGTGGGCCCATAAAATTTTAAACGGTGTAAATCATTATCTCCACTGTTAATTGTGGTATGGTCCAAATGATCTTTCGATCATTATAACTGCTGCTATTTTTGGTGTGGCTCATTAATGCGGCCCACTTGATGTATATGAGGCCCATTGGTGTGGCCCATTGATGTAGCCCACTTGATGTATATGAGGCCCATTGGTGCAGCCCATGTCATGTGGCCCATTATGATGTATATTGGGCGCATGTCATGCGGCCCATCATGATGTGTATTAGGCCCATGTCATGCAGCCCATTGTGATGTGTATTAGGCCCAGGTATGTGGTCCGTTGTATTGTATTTAAGGCCCAGGTATATGGCCCTTTGTAATGTATTTGTGGCCCATTTGATAAGGCCCATTATAATGTATTGGTGGCTCGTATGGCAAGGCCCGATGTGGTGTATGTATGGCCCTCGAGTGAGGCCCAATGCGATGAATGTGCGGACCGATGTAATGTGTGATTTCATTATAATGTATGTAATGATGTGTATGTGAGCCACTCATTGGGAGCGATGATGGTTAAATGTCTACATTGATGGGGGATGATGGTTAAATGTCCACATTGTGATATTCCCTTAGGCCCTTTGTTAGGCCAATTATCGATTCCGATTGTTGAGGCCGATTATCGAGGCCGATGCTGATTATCGAGGCCGATTATGAGTGCTGATTATCGATATCGATTATGAGCATGTGACAGCATAGTATCATGATACATGCCCATACGCATCATCTGCATATTTGTTATGAGCTGTGGTTGACCATTGCATATGTCATTGGGCAGGTTGTTATGAGACTCCCTGATAGGTGGAGATTGTCTCACATAAGCTCACGGTATGCGCAGGATTGATGCATGACTCATGCATAATGCATTGTGTATTGTGATTACTGTATGCCCTAACGACATCAGGATCGTGGCCTCCACAGGCATATCGTGGATGGCCATATGGGACACCGAAAATGTTTGGTTCTAGCATACGGGCGCCATAAATGTCCCTTGGTGAAAATTTCTAAACCTCTGTGGCCAGGAGACACCCCAACGTCGAGACTGAGTGTATATATATGAGCGCATGAGGGATGTATACTAGTAGGCCGCGTCTCACACTGTGTCATGGTCGGTTGGGAGAGAGTGTGACCTTACCCGCCTAAGTGAAGGGGCAATATCTAGGTTGAGTTTGACCAGCTTGAGGAATGGGTCCGCTATCGATGAGTTGGGCCCGATATTGGTAGGCGGATAGTGAGGTCTCTTTCACCTACCCAGTTGTGCGCTCGGATAGGGGTGGTAAGTTGGTGTAGAGTGTAATAGACCCCGGTGATGATTCCAGAGATGTATAGTACTAATATGTGGACTTATTGAGCAGGAGTTGCATACTCATTCATTCATTCTTTCACCATCCACTCGGGCTGGTGGTGCACAACTATTTGTTATGTGTATCTTCGCAATGGCTAGAATTTCGATTGGGGCAGGCGACTAACTTGAGATCATGAGTTTACCACATTGAGTTTGACTATCCAAATTAGGTATGAGATTGATTTGGATAGAAGTCCCTTGTAGTGGACCTCGTAGCTTGCGATACTACGTACTATCATCCCGACTTCACACTCCAGCTTGGTCATTTCATTTGCATCGCATATTGCATTGCATCCTCAGCACATAACATTTGGTTTACTGTTCTTCTACATTGCATAACCTAATTAAGGTTGACAGTATTCGTGGACTCGGTATCTGATATTTGGCTTACTATGTCTCTGCATTACATAGCTGATTTACATTGCTTCCTCACTATATGATATTGGCTTATTATGTTTTTACATCGCATAGTCTAGATAAGGCTGATGGTATTTATGGATTGCCAGTATTTCCTCTTACTCTGATATCTATATGCTTAGCACGTGCATTGCATACACTTTCACCACCCTTTAAGCTTTCTATAAGCTTATGCACGATAGATGCGTGCAGGTGGCGTTAGGTCATAGCAGCGCTGAGCTTGGAGCGTGTAGCTGTCTTCTGGAGCTTTAATTTTCGATATATGTATTTCCCCTTCATGTACTGTATTCAACTCTTTATATTAGTGGATATGTGATGATGATGTTGCCTTTGTGATTTGGGTAAACTTATGGTTATGCTTATTACGAGATAAATGTATGTTTGAAAATCCTCATTGTAAGATCCCAGGATTGAAATCTGGCGTATGAGTGCTGGAAGCCGAGAATGGGGCACTACGGAGGCTGTCGGCACCGGATTCGGCAATCGGGAATTCTTTGAGCCCGGTTCCCGAGTTTAGGGCGTGACATATTATATATGACCTTGAGGTAGGAGAAACTACTTTAACCAACCAACCCGCTAACCGGGTTGCCCACATTGGATTTGCGAGATTCCATCAGATTAACGTTCAAAAGTCCATTTTAATTTTTTTTTTAATATAAATAATAAGTTTTAATTTGATCATAACTTTTGATCCTTTGAGTTTTATGAGTCGTGCCCAACATGAAAAGGGCTTAGAAAATTTAGGAGAATACCATGGCTAGGACAAATTGGACACTTACTATTTTTGGCCGAAAAGTATGAAGTCTAGTAGGATTATGACTATTTATAAATAGTAAGTTTACTATTTATAATAAGTCATGTTTTTAGTGAGTCTAAGTCTCAAACTTCATCCTAAGTTTGAGTTCACTATTTAAAGTATTGTAATTTCATTTTTTTAAAATCATCAATCAATTTATTTCAAATGATTAGAAATTATTTCTATTTTCATCCCTCGTGGGTTCGAGGAATCTCTGTGTGGAGTCCAGAGAAGCTTCCTGGATTCAGAGTAGTTATCCTTGAGTAAGACAGTGATCGACCTCATCACGTCCTTCCCTGCGTTAATTGGTATCTGAGTGAGGACTCCCCTCGGACTGATGAAAACTAATGATGGACTGGACCAAAATCTCGTGGATGGTGATCCGGGGATTCATTATCTATTGGGAAGAATTTAAGCTTTCCATCAAGAGAGTCAGTTGACCATGCAAGGGCTGCAGGTAACCCTTGACTGTATTGCACATGCACTAATTCTGCCCCGAGCCAACAAAGGTGATGCTCAGTTGCACATGGTCGCTGTACGACATAACCTCAATTTTCGTAGAGCACTTCTGGAAGTGATTGTAGGGCTACCCCAGATGAGTTGAGCTCCAACAATAGGGTCATCGGTGGTAGCGTTGCCCGATGACCGGTCTATGGAGACAGTTAACTAGATCTTGTGAAAGAGCCTATCGAGGTAAGGCCAAACTTCCTGATGTAATGGTTTATTGCACATAGAAAATTTTCTCAATTGGTTAGCCGTAGTAGAATGATATTTTGATTACATGGATGTGTCGGAACATAAAAACATAAAATTAATAGCATTCAAATTAAAATTCATTACTTCTGCATGGTGGGAGAAATTATAACTCTCATATGCTCGATAGAACAAGGCACCCATCCGTTCATGGCCACGGATGAATGCCTTTTTTAACCACGATTCCTCCTGATGATTACAAGTAGGTATTAATTATTCTAACAATACCAATATTGCCGACAAGGGAATTGAACTATGATAGATTACACTGAAGAATTCTAGCGGTTGACAACACAAAATGACTTGTCGGAGACCGAATCTAAGAAGGTAGCATAGTTCATAGGCAGTTTATGATTGATAATTCAGGATCGAGTTCAGATGCACCCAGTCAGGACTGTGGATGAAGCGGTTCAGTTGGCAGGTAGGGCGGAAACGTAGCTTGCAAGCATCCCTACTCAACCTTATTCTTCGACTTGGCCCCTATGATGGGTCCCACGTAGGATTCAACGCTGGCTAAAGGAAAAGAACCGGTAGGAGGACATTCTTAACCTCCTACAACCACAAACCGTGACACGGGAAGTGGTCCATTTAGGCCTCAATGTGCTGCACCCACAACAACGGGTCTGAATAGGATTCCAAATCCTTATGGTCGACTACGACTGAACAATTGTTACCACTGTGGCCAATCGGGCCACTTATCAAACACCTGCCTATAACACCCCCAACCCACTTGACCATTAATGAAAGGGGCACTGAAGGTATTGCAGTGGAAGAAGGCCTTGAATTTGATGAATATGAACAAGCCACTGAGGAAAAAGTTAGTGACAGAATGGTTGGCCGATGATCATAAGATATCCTTGGTCGTGAGGCAATTATTATACACTCCAAGGAAGGAGGTGCACCCACAACGGAAAAATATATTTCACACGCGGTGTACCATCAACGACAAGGTCTGTGATGTAATCATAAACAGTAGCAGTAGTGAGAACATCATCTCAAAGGTAATGTTGGATAAGTTGCCGCTACTAATGACAAAACATCCTTCCCCGTACTTGATTGACTGGATAAAGAAGGTGAATATGACCAAGGTAACCGAACAATGCACTGTGTTGTTTTCAATTAAGAGAAATTATAAGGATCAAGTACTTTGTGCCGTGGTTGACATGCAAGCATATCATATGTCCCTCGGTCGACCATAGCAATCGGACCATGATGCGACCCACCAAGGACGAGACAACATTTACGTCTTTGCCAAGGATGGTCGAAAGATATTATCCTTACTCCTATGATACCAGAGAATCACCTTAAACCTTTTGAAGTGGAGGGGAGCTCCCTCTTAACTATGCAGGATTTTGTGAAGGAATCCAAGGAAACTGGCGAGGTGTATGCCGTGGTGGTGAAGGACGGGGAATCAGATACCTTAGATATTCCTCCAAGTTTAAGGCCATTGCTGAATGAATTCAAAGAAATCTGGCTCAAAGATTTACCAGATGGATTGCCCCTCATGTGGAACATCCAACATCATATAGACCTCGTCCATGGGGCTAGCTTTACCAACCTCCCTCACTTTCGGATGAGTCCAAAAGAGTGTGAGATACTTCAGGGGCAGGTGGAGTAATTGATCCATAAGGGTCTTTTGAGAGAGAGCATGAGCCCATGTGCTATGCTAGTGTTGCTAATGCCTAAGAAAGATGTGAAAAGGGTGAGATCCAAGTCTTAGAGTTGGGGGGGGGGGGGGGGGGGTGAATAGGACTATGCCAAATAAAAATAAAATGTGAAAAATAAACTCAAATAGCAGAAATCTAAAACAACATCAAATGCACAAGTATTGAGAGGTTGATAAAAGCTTTGTTCTAAGGACAACCTTACACCAAAAACCAATGGCTTATGGTAGGACAACCTGATTTCTAGAACATCGGTAAGTATCAAAAACTCAAACCGATACAGATGCAAAAGAAATAAATTAGGCTATTACAACATTCATCACATGTACGTGAAAATAAATACAACATTCAGCACATCACATACATCACCACCACCATCATCATCATTCAAACTCTGAGAATTATAGTGGTTTGGGTGTACACCAACTGTTCTCAAACAACCACCCTACTCCACTCCCAATATCCACCGCCCACGGGATATCGGCTTTCACTAAGAAAGAAGGTTTTTCAAGGTTCACCTTAAAACCTTTACAATTGTCTTTTCAATGGGCTATCATAATTAAAAACTCCACACACTGAGATTTTCTGGCTATCTCAGTCAAAACTAAAATGAAAGATTTTCTGGCAATCTTACAAATCATAATATAATAAATGAAATATACTTATCTAATGATTTTTCTTTGACGTAGCCCGGTAGAACCAATTCTTTGTAGATGTAGATGTTCAATGTTCAATCTCTAGGTCTAAATGAATTTTAATTAAATCCAACCTTTGGCTACTTGGGTTTAATTTCTTGGATCTCAAAAAGGGTTAAAGAAAAATCCCCTTTATATCAAGTAGAATAGAATAATAAGAGATCAAGAAATTAAGAAACTAAAAAGCTATTTAAAATGATTATAAATACGTCGCAATAGCTTCATAATAGTGAGGACAAATCTCTTAGAGTGATGGCTTGAATTGGCTTGGAATTGATAATAAAATATGAGAAATGTCCTCTATTTATAGGATGCAATTCGATTCCCTCGACTGTTTTAAGGTTCAGCTCGACTAGTCCTGGTAAAACCAACTTTCAAATTTTTCGGAGTGATCAGATAAAATAGACTCTCGACTAGTCGAGTGGCTTACTTGAAAAGGCCGAGCTATATGCCCTAGAGGGGGGGGGGGGGGGGGTGAATAAGACAATGGAAAATTAAAAATAACAGTGGAATTAAACAATAAGATAGCCAAAATGAATTGTAAATAATTAAAGGAAGCAACAACCTTAAAATTCTAGTATTGAGACGTTGATACAAATGTTGTTCTAAGGATAACCTTACACCATAAAAACCAAGGGTTTATGGTAGGACAACCTTACTAAAATGATTTGTGTATCAAAAACTCAAACTGAAGAATATAAAGGAAATAGCAAGAAAGGAAATCTAAGCTATTACAACATTCCCCACAATGCTGAAATGTAAAGATTACAACATTCACATCCACAAATACATCCCACAATCTTGAACCAAAAAGAATAAAGAAAGGAAACTACAAAACCACAAAACACAAAGAATTATAGTGGTTCGCCTGTGTGTAAACCAACTGTTAAACAATAGCCACAGAGTTACTCCACTCCTAATATCCTCATATAGTGGATATTAGCGTTCACTATGAAAATAGGTTTTTTCAGGTTCACTTAAAACCTTCACAATTGGGTCTTTTAAGTGGGCTTACACAATTAAAAAAAAACCCCACACTTTGAGTTTTCTGGATAACCTTAGATAACTAAAATTGAGAGATTTTCTAGCTTAATCTCAAAGAAACTAAAATAAAGGAAATTACAAAACTGTAAAATACTTGGATATTCTCCTTTTGTTGCAGCCCGGAAGAACCAAGTTGGAGTAGAAGTTCGAATATAGAAGTTTAATGTCCACACTCACTTATGAAATGGTTCTAGGTTCTAAATTGATTTTAGATTTAAAGTACCTTGGGCTAGCTTGATTTGATTTCAATCCCTTCTTCAATTAAGATTGGAATGCGAAAATTCAAAATCAAATGCAAAGAAAGTTAAAAAAGAGAATATTAAATGAGCACAATATAGCTTAAAATAATGACTAACTTATCTCTTAGAGTGACGTATTGATTTAGCTTGAATTAAAAAAAACCTCTGAAATTCGTCGTCTTTTTATAAGTGAAGAAATTGTGTTCACAACTGGTCCTGAGGATACCATGACTGGTCGTAGGACCAACGGATTTTTAAAATTTTGAGTGCGATCGGATAAAACCGTTCCACGACTAGTCGTAAGCCCTTCACGACTGGTCGTGGGACCTCCACGACTGGTCGTGACCTGTCCACGACTGGTTGTGTGGAACCAGAAACAGTTGCTAGACTTTGAGTCGTAGCTGCAGGATTGGTTGTGAACGAGTCATGCACTATTCACACGACCGGTCGAGCAGTCTCCAGGACTGGTCGTGGCTTAACAAAAAATTCTAAAAATTTGCAACAAACTTAGGACTGGTTGTGGAATTTCTTGGACTGGTTGAGCTAGTGCTAGGACAAGTTGTACAGAGTCCAGGACTAGTCGAGAAACAGACCATTCACATATAAAATGAAATAATTGAATTATGTATTCAAATGACCTACCCTAAGGTCATCCAAACATTGTTAGTGATGTATGAACATTGAACCTTCTTTTCTTCAGATGATAGACGTTCTTTTGAAGTTCACGAAGTTTGTGATCATTACATGATGAAGCTTGAACTTGAAACCTTTTAAGTCTTGAGCTTGAGGTTCAAAGAAAAAGACTTTGTCTTGACTTGGAGCTTTAATTATGAATCTTGAACATCGAACACTTACTTGATGGTGTACTCGAACAAGACCATGTAATCTTACCTTTGAAGTTCCTTTGAAGTTCTTGAACAAAGGACCCTTGTTCTTAAAAGATGCACAGACTTCATTATGTAGATGAGCTACACAAGACACAGATTCCAAGAGAGGTTTTGACACTATAAAATTTGACAATCATAGGAGCTAAAAAACTATAGCACTTACACTGCTTGACTGGTCGAGCAAAGCATTCGACTGGTCGAGTGGGTAAAATTCGCATTGCTGGAGTTTGAGTCGAGTCTTGCTTGATTGGTTGACCCAGTCTCCACGAATGGTCGAGCAGGGTACTCGACTGGTCATAGACCAAACAACCTTATCCGATTTTTTGAGTAAAATCCTTGACTAGTAAAAATGCTGGATTGGTCGAGCCAGTGCCTGAACTAGTCGAACAATGACTAGGACTAGTCGAAGTAAAGCCTAAAATAAGTACTATGACCCAATATAAACATACAACATTAATGACATAAATCTAAGCTCTTTCTAGGGTCATGTATACCTGAAATGTGAGCATTGAACTTGTTAACTTGGTCGCTTTGGTAGATAAAATACTTGAAGTACTTTGAAGTTTGGAACTTGTACACTTTAAAGCTTGATCTTGAATGCTTAAACTTAAGCTTGAGCACTTGAGTTTGAGCTTGTGTACTTGTACTTAAGCTTGGACTTGAGCTTGTGTATCAAGTTGTACTTGCACTCTGACTTGGGTATGATCTTTGGCAGTTGAACATGCTCTTCAACTTGAAGATGTAGAAACTTTAGATTATTGATGTAGATGACACAAAAACTCATCTTCAAATGAAGGTGAACTTTCCATCTATTAAACTTGAAAGTGAACTTTCATCAATTACTCTTATGTGGTTTGTCACTACTAGTACTTACAATCTCCCCCTTGTTAAATTTGTGACAAAACCAATTTAGAGAATCAACCTATTCAATATATAGATTCACAATCAAATCAATCTTACAAAAATCTTCAAAACTCCCCCTCAATCTACTCCCTCACTATGAGCTTGGTGACTTGTAGAGACCTGTATTAACAAATACGTTTCCAAAAAAAATCTACATACATGCATCTCAACATTCACCAAGCATATCCATCATCTACACAAATTTCTCTCCCTTTTTGTCACAATATGACAAAGGACGACATATAGAATCAAGCATAAACACGATAAGATAGATGAAAAGGATAAATAGAAAGAGAATAAAAGCATAAGTATGAAACCATCAACTTATAAGATTTATACATGTCCAACTATCAGGGAGTGAAAGTAATCCCTAATACAAGTCTAAAAGCATAGTATCAAGTAACGCATATTACTCAGAGCCAGAAGAAGACGGAGGTGGGATGGACGGATCTATTTGATGCAATCCCTTAGTAATGTGTCTAAAATATTTACGCATATATTTCATTTGATTTGGTTTGGATATTGTCAATCCATCCACCTTCCCTTCTAAGACTCTAAGGTGCTCATCAAAACCAGAAGGCTGAAAATTAGGATCAACCTCAACGTCATCAGATTCGAATTCATTTAAAATATCATCCATATCAGCGTCAATTGGCAGCGCATCTTCCTCTCCAACTTCTTCTCTAACTTCTCCAACATCCCTATCTATTTGACCAGGTGTGAACTTCAAATTCATCTTGTTGATATTTGAGTTGTTGAATGGAAGATGAGAAGTAGGAGCTTCTCCAGGTGGCATGACCACAGAATAGTGTAAAGCAAGGGTGGTCATTAAATAAGTGAATGGAATATCACTATGCCCCGGATGAAGTCAAAGTTGGATAATGAAATAACAGATTAATAAAGGAAGACACACCGGAATGCCAGACACAACAGAATGAAGAATACGCACCATAAAGGCAGTCAGTTTGGCCTTGTTACCAGATCTAGGGTAAACATTGGAAATAAAGATGCGTTATAATACTTTGTATCTGGGCAACATCTGGTTGGCCCGGAGCACATTCCTAGAACTCCATTTCGAGTTCATGTTGCATAAATTTTTAGTTAATAAACGCTTTTCCGACTCATTCAATCTTTCAGCCAATGTCGAAATAGGAATGCCTTCATCATTCACTTGAATGTCCATCAACTCAGAAATTAAGTGACGATCTACTTTATATGATCATTCTCTAAACATAATAGTGAAGGTCAAATCTTCAATAAAAACATCACCTATACACGCATACATTGCTTGCGCAATGGAGCAGTATGCCAATCTACCCCAATTTAGAATATTATCCCATCCTACAGCGACAAGGAGGGGAATAATGTTGAATTGAACAAGATGGTTTGCATTGACGGTCTACTCAAAAATTATGTTGTGGTGACGGATATCTGACACATATTCCGGGTCCTCTTCGGGTGGTCAAAGAGTACGCACCGAAATGGAACGAGAAGGCTTCTTCTTCAGTCTACCTTCCATTGCAGGAATAAACAAGAAAATGCAAGAAAGGATTTAAGGGTTTCATACCCAACAAAATTTTTCCTAAAACTCCAAAGAAATCACAAGGAAATTTGAAATAAAGGCACGAATCAAGCTAAATGACAATCAAAGAACCCAAATCCGAAAGAAAAATGAAAATGATGCACATACCAAATAGTAATTGAAAGTGGGTTTGACTGGTCGGAGAAGGGTCTAGTGAAGAAGAAGAAAGAAATGCAAAAAAAGTGATTTTTATACATTAAAAAGCCCTCCAACCATGCACCACGACTGGTTGAGTACATGCTCGACCGGTCGTGCCATAACTGGTCGAGTATGTACACGACCGGTCGTGCAAGCACAAAAATGCACAATTTTATTAATTTTTAAAATCCAAAAGTTTGTATAAAAAATATAAAAATAGAACATGCAAACATGATAACTCATATCAAATTACACATACCAATATACATTTTTAATTTAGAGAACCTATTTCTGTCAAGTGGTTTAGTGAATATGTCCATAAGTTAATTTTCAATTTGAACATAATCCAATGAAATAAATTTATTTCCATTAATTCCTGAATGTATTGATATCTAATGTCAATATGTTTGGTTCAGGAATGCTGGATGAGATTCTTAGAAATATTAATTACATTAAAATTATCACAATACAGAATCATAGTATCTTGCGTAAACCTATAGTCATTTAACATTCTTTTCATCCATACAAGCTGAGTACATGTATTTTCGGCTGTAATATATTCCACCTCAGCTATAGATAGTGATACAGAACTTTGTTTCTTGCTATGCCATGAAACTAAACAGTTCCTGACATAAAAACATCCACCGCTGGTAGACTTTCTATCATCTAATTCCCAGCCCAGTCAGCATCCGTATAATCAACTAATTTAACATAAGTATCATGTGGATACCATAGGCCTAGATTGGTCAAACTTGTGATATATCTTATAATTCGCTTGATAGCAATAAGGTGTGATTCCTTAGGATCTGATTGATATCTAGCACAAATGCCTACACTAAATGCTATATTAGGTTGGCTCACAGTTAAATATAATAAGCTACCGATCATACTGCGATATAACCGAGGATCTATACTTTTACCTGTTGCATCCTTAGAAAGCTTAAGAGTTGTACTCACAGGAGTATCGAAGTTTTTACCATTTTCAAATCCAAATTTCTTCACTAGATTTAGAGCATACTTAGTTTGAGAAATGAAAATACCATCATCAAGTTGTTTAACTTGTAAACCTAGAAAGTAATTCAATTCTCCCATAATGCTCATTTTGAACTTGGATTTCATCAACTCTGCAAACTCAAGAGACAGGTTAAAACATGTAGAACCATAGATAATGTCATCAACGTAGATCTGTACTATAAGTATATGTTCATTATGCTTCTTAACAAAAAGAGTTTTATCAACACTCCCCATAACAAAATCATCACTTAACAAAAACTTTGTCAATTTCTCATACCATGCCCTTGAAGCTTGTTTCAAACCATAAGTGCCTTTTTAAAGTAATACACATGATCAAAATATTTAGGGTCTTCAAAACCCTTAGGTTGTTAAACGTATACTTCTTCATGTAGATCGCCATTCAAGAAAGCACTTTTCACATCCATTTGATAGATTTTTAATCTTTTTAAAACAAGCAATGGATATGAACAATCTGATAGATTCAAGACGAGCTACTGGGGTAAAGGTTTTGTCATAGTCGATTCCTTCTATCTGAGTGTACCCTTGTACAACCAGTCTAGCCTTGTTTCTTATAATATTTCCAAATTCATTAGATTTATTTTTTAAAATCCACTTTGTTCCAATAATATGTTTATCAGACTGTCTTAGAACCAAATACCATACATCATTTCGAATGAATTGATTCAGTTCATCTTGCATGACTACTATCTAGTTTTCATCAGTAATTGCCTCTTTTACATTGGCCGACTCAATTTGGGAAGTAAAACACACATAATTACATATATTTTCTAATTGTTTTTTAGTATGCACACCAGTGAGAGGATTACCTAATATTTGATTAGTAGGATGGTCTTTAACTGATTGAAGTTCAATATTTATTTGACTAGATGAGGAGTCAGGATTGTCAATTATATTGACTTCATCATCTTCTGAGCTTGTGGTTGGTGTATTCAGGTGATCATCAATAACCACATTTATAGACACCTGAATGACACCTGTTCTCTTGTTGAGAACTCGATACGCTCGACTATTTAGAGCATACCATAGGAAGATCCCTTCATCACTTTTAGCATCGAACTTCCCTAAATTTTCGCTGTCACGTAAAACATAAAACTTACTTGTAAGAACTCGAAAGTATTTAACTGTGGGCTTCTTGTTAAACCACAGTTCATAAGCTATTTTATCTTTTGATTTTCTGATTTAAACTTGGTTTATTATACAGCATGCAGTGTTAACAGCTTCAGCCCATAGATTTTTAGGTAACTTCATGCTATTCAACATTACAATAGCCATTTCTTGAAGGACATGATTTTTCCTTTCAACAACCCCATTTTGTTGAGGTGTCTTAGGTGCAGAAAACTCATGCGATATTCCGTGATTGCTATAGAACTTCTCAAAATTACTATTTTCAAACTCCGATCCATGGTCACTTCAGATTTTAGAGATATTCATTTCTTTTTCAGTTTGGATACGCTTAAGTATCCTTTTCACTTCATCAAGAGTTTTAGACTTTTCTCTTATGAAAGCTACCTATGTAAATTTGGTAAAATCATCCACAATTACCAGAAAATATTTATTTCCACCTCGACTCTCCGTTCTAGTTAGTCCAACAAGATCCATATGGAGGAGTTCAAGGGGTTTAGATGTGGCGAAGGAGTTTACTTTCTTATGACTACTCCTTGATTGTTTCCCGATTTGACATTCACCATAAATTTTATTCATTTTCTTCAATTTGGGTAGACCTCTTATTAGATCGGACTTGCTCAGTCTATATAGATTCCAGTTGTTTACATGTTCAAGGCATTTGTGCCATAACTCAGTTTTATTAGTTTGGACCATGTAACAAGATAATTTAGACGAGCTAGAATCACTTGCAATATAACAATTCTTAGATGTTCTTTAACCATTCAATATCATACAACCTTTCTCATTTAAGATATCACATCCTTGATTAGTGAATTTGACACTATGCTTATTATCGCAGATTTGAGAAATACTCAAAAGATTGTGCTTAAGACCTTCTACGAATAAAACATTTTCAAAAGGAGGAAGATTGAAGAGTTGAACCATACCTTGGCCAACTATTTTGCAATTGCTCCCATCACCAAATGTGACTGACCCATCAGTCATTTCTTTATAGTCGGTGAACAAATCTCTGTCACCTGTCATGTGTCTAGAGCAACCACTGTCTAGGTACCACTTTGATTGACTGGAAGCCTTGAAGGCGGTGTGGGCAACCAGACATGTAACCTTAGGAACCCATTTCATTATCATTTTGGGTTTTGGAGTACTGTTGGTTTTCCTTCGCTTATAATTATTATTAACTCTCACATTCGAGTTAGATTTGAGAAGCTCCTTGAGTAAGTCCACAATTTTCTCAACCCAAGGGTTATAATTTTGATTTCTAAGGTTGATATGGTTGGTATTAACTTTGGAAGCTTAAAAAATTTTAGGATTTTTAAAACTGTTTTGATTAAAGCCTTTTCCCTTTGAGTTGGAAGATTCTCCTTTAACTAACTTAGGAGTTACAATCTTATTTTTCAGAGGCATATTTTTATCATAGCCCAGACCCGATCTATCTCCACATTTTCTACATACGGTTAGTAATTTTTTAAGTTTAGGGTCTCCCTGGGCATACCTCCATGTATCCTTTGAACCCAAGAGGGAAGAAACTTCAAGTTTTAGTTTCTCATTCTCTGATCTTAATTTTTCAAGTTCAGACGTTTTGAAATTCAAGTCACATTTAGTTTTTTCAAAATAATCAGAAATATGCGACTTTTCTAAAACTGAGTTTTCAAAATCCTCTTTTAATTTTAGAAAATTTTCTTTTTGAAGTTTAAGTTTGACAGCAATCTTACAACTCTCCCTATATAGGGCATTATAGGCATCCTGAAGATCATTTTCATTTTCAGGATCACTCCTTATATTTTCATATTCAGATGAGTCACAACTATCTGTGGAAGTGACTCTAGCTAAAGTCATTAAGGCCTTGACTTCACTTGCAGATTCAGGTTCTGAATCATCTAGCTCAGAAGAGGCTTCAGAGTAGGATGATTCATCCCATGTGGCCAACATGCCTTTTCTCTTTGGCTTGTCCCTTTTAGGGCATTTATTTGCCAAATGCCCATATTCATGGCAGTTGAAGCATTGACAATCTTTTAGTGATTTCCAATTTTTAGTTCTACTCTTTTTCTTCTCAGTGGGTTTTTGAAAATCAACTCTCTTTTTGCTTTTAAAAATCTTATAAAACTTTTTAGCCAATAAGGCCATATCATCCTTCGAGTTTTCACAATCAGAATTAATATCTTGAGAAATACATTTGGATGATTTAAGGGTTATAGACTTACCTTTTGGAGCTTTGAAATTCAACTCGTAGGTTTGAAGTGAACCAACAAGTTCTTCCACCCTCATATTATCAGTGTCTCTAAGTTCCTGAATGGCAGTTACTTTAGAATTGAATCTCTCAGGAAGTGAGCGTAGTATTTTTGCACAAACTTTGCTTTTTGGGATGCTATCTCCAAGACCCCACATAGAGTTGACTATGTCATTTAGTTTTATATAGAAGTCCATGAATGATTCATTTTCTTCCATACGTATTTCTTCAAACCTAGTGGTGAGGATCTGAACCTTGGACTTTGTGACAATAGTCGTTCCCTCGTGTGTCATTTCTAGGATATCCCGAGCTTATTTTGCAATATCACAAGATATAATTCTTTTGAACTCATCAGGTGATAGTGCACAAGGATTGCATTTAAAGCTTTGGCATTAGTACTGCTCTCATTTTTCTAAGGTGTGGTTCATAAATAATAAGGCGATACTTACATGGACTTGGTTCCATCACTGCCTAGAACTTCAGTCCTTAGTGGTTTCCATATGGTAACCGTTGCTTGCCACACACTTTCATCAATGGATCTAAAAAAGATCCTCATCCTGGCTTTTCAATAAGCATAATTGGAGTCATCAAATGGTGGTGGCCTAGTGATGGAGAGGCTATCAAAATTTGACATATTAAGAGCTCAAGATTGCTTAGCTCAAGAAATTAATCCAATGGAATGGGCTATTAGGCTTTGATATAAAAGGGCGAGCTTCAAGTACTAGGAGGGGGGGGGGGGGGGGGAGATAGGACTACGCCAAATAAAAATAAAATGTGATTAAACTTAAATAGCAGAAATATAAAACAACCTCAAATGCATAAGTATTGAGAGGTTGATACAAACGTTGTTCTAAAGACAACCTTACACCAAAAACCAATGGCTTATGGTGGGACAACATGATTTTTAGAACATCGATAAGTATCAAAAACTCAAACCGATACAGAGGTAAAAGAAATAAATCAGGCTATTACAACATTTACCACATGTACATGAAAACAAATACAACATTCAGCACATCACATACATCACCATCATCATCCAAACTACGAGAATTATGGTGGTTCGGGTGTACACCAACTATTCTTAAATAGCCACCCTACTCCACTCCCAATATCCATAACCCATGGGATATCGGCTTTCACTAAGAAAGAAGGTTTTTCAAGGTTCACCTTAAAACCTTTACAATTATCTTTTCAATGGCCTATCCCAATTAAAAACTCCACACCCTGATATTTTCTGGCTATCTTAGTCAAGACCAAAATGAAAGATTTTCTGACAATGTTACAAACCACAATATAATAAATGAAATATACTTATCTGACGATTCTTCTTTAACGTAGCCTGGTAGAACCAATTCTTTGTAGATGTAGATGTTCAATGTTCAATCTCACAAATGAAAGGGTTCTAGGTCTAAATGAATTTTAATTAAATCCAACCTTTGGCTACTTGGGTTCAATTTCTTGGATCTCAAAAAGGGTTAAAGCAAAATTCCCTTTATATTAAGTAAAATAGAATAACAAAAGATCAAGAAATTAAGAAACCAAAAAGCTATTTAAAATGATTATAAATACCTCACAATAGGTTCATAATAGTGGGGACAAATCTCTCAGAGTGATGACTTGAATTGGCTTGGAATTGATGATAAAATCTGAGAAATGTCCTCTATTTATAGGGTGCAATTTGGTTCTCTCGACTGTAAGGTTCAGCTCGACTGGTCCTAGCAGAACCAACTTTTAAATTTTCTGGAGAGATCAGATAAAATAGACTCTTGACTGGTTGAGTGGGAAAAATTTGCGTTGCTGGAGTTTGAGTCGAGTCCTGCTTGACTGGTTGAGCCAGTCTCTACGACCGGTCGAGCAAGGTACTCGATTAGTTGTAGACCAAACAACTTTATCTGATTTTTTGAGTAAAATCTTAGAATGGTTGAGAAAAATCCTATACTGGTCGAGCCAGTGCCTGGACTAGTCAAACAATGACTAGGACTAGTCGAAGCAAAGCCTAAAATAAGTACTATGACCCAATATAAACATACAACATTAATGACCTAATCCTAAGGTCTTTCTAGGATCATGTATACCTAAAATGTGAGCTTTGAACTTGTCAACTCTGTTGCTTCGGTAGATAAAATACTTGAAGTATTTTGAAGTTTGAAACTTGTACACTTTGAAGCTTGATCTTGAATGCTTGAACTTAAGCTTGAGTACTTGAGTTTGAGCTTGTGTACTTGTACTTGTACTTGAGCTTTTGTACTTGTACTTGAGCTTGGACTTGAGCTTGTGTATCAAGTTGTACTTGCAATCTGACTTGTGTTTGATCTTTGGCAGTTGAACATGCTCTTCAACTTGAAGATGTAAAAGCTTTAGATTGTTGATGTAGATGACATAAAAACTCATCTTCAAATGAAGGTGAACTTTCCATCTATTAAACTTGAAGGTGAACTTTCATCAATCACTCTTAAGTGGTTTGTCACTACAGAATTTGACAACATAGGGTGTTAGATCTAAAATATAGCACTTAAAAGATGGGAGCTGACGCATATGTGTCGATAGCCGGACAATTAAAAAGATTACCATTAAATATTTGGTCTCAATACTGCGCTTGGACAGCATGCTCGATATGCTATAAGGTGCCAAGGTGTTCTCGAAACTAGATTTGAGGAGCAGGTACCATCAGATTCATATTCGGCCAGGTGATGAGTGAAAAATGACATTTAAGACCAATGAAGGGTTATATGAGTGGCTGATCATGCCACTCCGTCTCTTGAACACACCAAACACTTTTATACGTCTCATGAATCAAGTGTTGAAGCCGTTCATTGGCTGGTTTGTGGTAGTATATTTTGATGACATCTTGATATATAATTAGGGTGAGATAGAGCACATAGAACAACTCAGGTAGGTGCTAAAGGTCCTGACAGTTAACAAGTTGTACCTTAACTTGAAGAAGTGCAATTTTTTAATGGATAATCTATTGTTCTTAGTATTTGTTGTAACGTCTATGGGGATCCATGTGGACAATAAAAGGTACGAGCCATCAGGGAATGGCCGATCCATATGAACATTCATGAAGTGAAGTTTTTCCACAGGTTGGCGACCTTCTGTCGTTGATTCGTGCAGAATTTCAGCACTATAGTCGCACTTATTACAGATTGCATGAAAAAAGACCCGTTTCAGTGATCGATGAGGCTGACAAGAGCTTTGATGAAATCAAGCATCGATTGTCCACAAACTGGTCTTGGTTCTTCCCAGTTTCGACAAGCTGTTTAAGGTTGAGTATGACGCCTCATATGTCAAAATTAGAGGAGTCTTACCATAAGAAGGTATGTCGATAGCTTTCTACAGCGAGAAGCTAAGCGAAGCCCGAAAGAAGTAATTGACATATGAGCTTAAGCTATACACAGTTGTTTGAGCGTTGTGACATTGGTGGCATTATCTGATTTAGAGAGAGTTTGTTCTCTTCACTAACCATTAAGGCTTTAAGCTTATTAGTAGTCATGTTAACATGAATCGTGTGCATGTTAGATGGGTTGCTGAAAAGGCCAAGCTATATGTCCTAGAGGAGGGGTGAATAGGATTATGCCAAATTAAAATGATAAGAGCGGAATTTAACTAAATAAAGGAAAGATAGCACTATAAGCAAATCACAATACGGAAATGTAAAGCAACCTCAAAATTTTAGTATTGAGAGGTTGATACAAATGTTGTTCTAAGGACAACCTTGCACCATAAAAACCAAGGGTTTATGGTAGGACAACCTTACTAGAACGGTTTTGTATCAATATCTCAAACTGAAGAGGAATAAAAAGGAAATAGCAAGAATGAAAGTTTAAACTACTACAACATTCCCCACAATGCTTGAAATGTAAATATTACAACATTCACATCCACACATACATCCCACAATATTGAATGATAAAAGATATAGAAAACAAGCATTCAAACCATAAGACACAAAGCCTTATAGTGGTTCGCCTGTGTGTACACCAACTGTTAAACAACATCCACACAACTACTCCACTCCTAATATCCTCACACAGTGGATATTAGCGTTCACTATGAAATAGGTTTTTCTCAGGTTCACCTAAAACCCTCACAATTGTTTCTTTCAAGTGGGCTTACACAATTCAAAAACTCCACACTCTGAGTTTTCTGGATCTCCTCAGATAACCAAACAGAATGAGATTTTTCTGGCTTAATCTCAAAAGAAACCAAAACAGAAGATTTACACAAATGTAAAATACCTGGATTTCTCCTTTTGTTGCAACCCGGAAGAACCAAATCGGAGTAGAAGTTCGAATAGAAATTCAATGTCCAATACTCACTTATGAAATGGTTCTAGATTCTAAATTGATTTTAAATTAAATCAAGTTGGGCTAGCTCTATTTGATTCTGATTCCAAGAAGTGGAATATCATAATTCCTCTTTCAAATCAGATTGGAATGCAGAAACAAAATCAAATATAAAAAGCTAATAAAAAGAAAATATCAAATGAGCACAATTTAGCTTAAAATGAATACTAACTTATCTCTCAGAGTGATGCCTTGATTTTACTTGAATTGGATATCAAACTTTGAAAATCATGCTCTATATATAGTTGCAGAAATCAAGTCTATGACTGGTCCTGTGGATACTACGACTGGTCGTAGAACGAACTGATTGTTGAAATTTTAAGCGTGATCGGATAAAACTGTTTCACGACTGGTCGTAGGCACTTCACAACCAGTCGTGAGGCTTCCACGAATGGTCGTGACCTATCCATGACTGGTCGTGAGGAGCCAGGAATAGTTGCTGGAGTTTGAGTCATAGATACTGGATTGGTCGTGAACGAGTCGTGCACTGTTCACATGATTGATCGAGCTATCTCTAGGACTGGTCATAGCTCAACTAAAAATTTTTAAAATTTTGCAACAACTTAGGACTGGTCGTGGAATTTCTTGGACTGGTTGAGCCAGTGCTAAGACTAGTCGAACAGAGTCCAAGACTAGTCAAAGAATAGACCAAACACTTATAAAGTAATTTAATTTTAATTATGTATTCAAAATGACCTACCTTAAGGTCAATCTAAGGTCTTCCATACCTTTACCATGTTTTATGAACATGGAACCTTCTTTTCTTCAGATGATAGAAGATCGTAGAAGTTCATGAAGCTTATACTTGAGATCTTTTGAAGCTTGACTTTGTAATACTTGAATCATGCATCACTTTGAGTCTTGAGTATGAAGAGTTGACTTGTCTCTTGATGTCACTTTAAAATCATTGAACTTTGAAGCTTAAAGGTGAATCATTGTACTTGATCTTGCAATTCTTAAAGGAGATCTTTGTTCTTGACTTGAAGCATTGTCCTTGTACTTGTGATGCATTGCCTTGAACATATATATCAATGTGCTACACAAGACACATATTGTGGTTTTAGCACAACAAAATTTGACAATCAAAAGAGCAAATAACCATAGCACTTACAATCTCCCCCTTTGTTAAATTTGTGACAAAACACACCATTAGAAATAAGTGTAGCATTACATGCTCAATAAAGAATCATGCACCATATATACACAAGAGAGTATAATGCACCAGTTACAATAACCAGAACACATCATCACGAAATAGTCAAAGCACACTTCTTACTTACTCCCCTTGAGTAAAACACATAAAAAAATATGCTACTACCCACAATCCATATACCCATATCCATATCCATACCATTAGAAATAACAAACCATTCTCCCCCTTTTTGTCACAATATGACAAAGGAAGCAATAAAGATATGAAAGAATGAAAAAGGAGCAAATAAAGCTAGATATGAAACATATAAGCAAATAATGTTCATCCAACATAAATCATCATAAATCAAGTTCATATAAGTAACCAACATAAACCAAGTTCATCCAAAGTCAGTCGCACAAACTGAAAGACAACAAGGTATCATAAGAGTTATTACAAGCCAAATAAGAAAGTACTTAATCAGATCCAGAAGAGGGAGCATGAATAGATGGATCAATTTTATGTAAACCCTTGTTCAAGTGCCTCATATATTTGCGTATATAAGCAAACTGAGTATCTTGGGTCACACGTATCTGAGCCACCTGTTCCTCAAGAGAATGCAACCTCTCATTAAAATCAGAAGGCTGATAATTAGGGTCAGCCTCAGAATCTGATTCAATCTCATTAAAAATATCATCCATGTTTATATCATCTAAAGGTAAATCGCCACCTTCTTCTTCATTCACTTCTTCATCACCACCACCACCCACATTCACTTGACTAGGAGCCAATTCCAATTTCATCTTATTTATATTGGAGTTGTTGAAAATAAGATGATGAATAAGAGCCTCTCCAATAGGCATAGCAACTAACATGTGAGTGACTAACACAGTCATAAGATATGCAAAAGGAATATCATTGTGTCCTGGATGGATACGGAATTAAATGATAGAATGACATATCAAAGAAGGAAGACAAACTTTAGTACCAGAGATGATGGAATGCAAAATCCGAACCATGAAAGAGGTGAGTTCAGTTTTGTTACCAGAACGCGGATATAGATTTGAAATAAATATTCTGTAAAGAATCTTGTATCTGGGTAACAAGTACTTGGAAGCAAGCGCATTCCCCTTATAAGTCCATTGCGCATCTATATTATACAATGCTCTAGTAAGCACACATTTTTCTGATTCCGACGGTTTGTCAACTAGAGTGTGAATAAGAATACCCTCGTCATTAACAGGTATATCCATTAAAGCTGAAATCAAATGACGGTTTATTTCAAATGGACCTTCTCTAGTTGCTATTGAAAATATTAAATTCTCAGTCAAAAATTCAGAAATACATGCAAACATAGCCTGCGTAATAGATTGGTATGCTGGCCCACCCCAATGTAGAATTTTAGCCCATCCTACAGATTGGAGAAGTGGAAGGAGTTCAAATGGAGCAATATGATCAATATCCATAGGTCGCTCAACAATAACATTGCGCAATCGTAAATCCTGCACATAGGAGGGATCGTTTTCGGGTGACCGAAGGTGGCGCCTTTTTAAAGGTGTCGACCTAGATGAGGAAGCACCACGGGTAGTTTTCTTTTTACCTATAGCATCCATTTACAACTAAGAAATGAAGGAATCAAGAGGTTGTAAAAGATGTAGAGTGGGTTTATTTAAAATCAGATTTTGGAGAAGAAAACTCTAAAAACTTCAAGAAAACTTGAAATCAAGCACTCAAAGGAAGAAAATGAAGTGATTAGAGCTTGAATCTATAAGAAAAACTGAAATAATGGACTAACCTTAAAGAATCAAGAAGTTGGGTATGACTAGTCGTGCTACCGCTAGTTGGAAAGAAAAGAGGAAATGAGGAAGAAAGAGTTTTTTCCCAAATTAAAAGATCCAGCACGCTACACAACTGGTCATGGGACATCCTCGACCAGTCGTGGACTAGTCGTGTAAAGACAAAAATATGCATTTTTCACATAATTTAAAATTCTAATCATTTAAAATAATAAATATATACAATATGATACAAAAATGCATAAATGATCAATTCAAATTGCACATGCCAAGATCAAATTTTAATTTATTAAACCTGCTTTTGTTGAGCGGTTTAATGAAAATGTCAATAAGTTGATTCTCGGTCGGAATGTATTCCAATGAAATTATCTTTTCTTCCACTAATTCACGAATGTAGTGATATCTAATGTCAATGTGCTTGGTTCATGAATGCTGGATTACATTTTTAGATATATTAATTGCACTAGAATTATCACAATATAAAACCATTGAATCCCGTGCAATTCCATAATCGCTTAACATTCTATTCATCCATACAAGTTGAGTACATGCATTTTCAGCTGCAATGTATTCAGCCTCAGCAGTTGAGAGTGATACGGAACTTTGTTTCTTACTTTGCCAAGAAACTAAACAGTTCCCAATATAGAAACAACCACCATTGGTTGATTTCCTATCATCAACATTACTAGCTCAATTAGCATCAGTGTACCCAGCTAATTGAACATTAGAATCATGTGGATACCAAAGACCCAGATTAGCAAAACTTGCGACATATCGCATAATCCGCTTAATAACAGTTAAATGTGACTCTTTAGGGTCAGATTAATATCTAGCGCAAATTCCAACGCTAAAAGCAATATCAGGTCTACTTGCAGTTAAATACAGCAAACTACCTATCATACTGCGATATAATTTAAGATCTATACTTTTACCTGTAGAGTCCTTTGAGAGTCTTAATGTTGTACTCATAGGAGTATCAAAATTTTTCCCATTCTCAAATCCGAACTTTTTTACTAAGTTCAGAGCATATTTGGTTTGAAAAATGAAGATACCATCAGGTTGTTGTTTTACTTACAACCCTAGGAAATAACTCAATTCCCCAACCATGCTCATTTTAAACTTAGATTTCATAAGATCTGCAAACTCAATAGTCATGTTAGCATAAGTAGATCCATAAATAATATCATCAACATAGATCTGCACTATTAAGATATGATCATTAGGTTTCTTAACAAAAAGAGTCTTATCTACACTTCCCATTTGAAAATTATGACTTAGTAGAAACTTAGTTAATTTTTTGTACCATGCCTTGGGAGCTTGTTTTAAATTGTAGAGAGCCTTTTTTAAGTGATAGACATGATCAAAATTTTTAGGGTCTTCAAAACCCATTGGTTGTTCAACATAAACTTCTTCATGTAGATCGCCATTTAAGAAAGCACTCTTTACATTCATTTGATAAATTTTAAATTTTCTAAAGCAAGCAATGGATATAAATAGTCTGATTGATTCAAGACAAGCTACTGGGGCAAAGGTTTCATCATAATCAATGCCTTCAATTTGAGTGTACCCTTATACAACCAGTCTAGCCTTGTTTCGAATTATATTACCAAGTTCATCGGACTTATTTTTAAAAATTCACTTAGTTCTGACAATATATTTATCTTTAGGTCTAGGAACAAGATACCAAACATCATTTCTCATAAATTGGTTAAGCTCTTCTTGCATCGCAACAATCCAATTTTCGTCAGTAAGAGCTTCTTTTACGTTAACTGGTTCTGTCTGAGATGTAAAGCACACGTATTACATATATTTTCTAGTTGTCTACGAGTGCGCACACCAGTGAGAGGGTTTCTAAGAATCTGAGTGGTTGGATGATCTTTAACAATCCTCAGTTTAGAGTCATTTTGACTTGATGAAGTATCTGGTTTTTCAATTAGAAAAACTTCATCATTATCTGAACTTGAGGCAGGTGTATTCAGATGATCATCAATGACCACATTGATAGACTCCTGAATAACACCAGTCCTCTTATTCGGTACTTGATATGCTCTACTATTTAAAGCATATCCTAAAAAGATCCCTTCATCACTTTTAGTGTTAAACTTACTCAAATTTTCACGGTTACGTAAAATATAGCACTTGCTGCTAAAAACTCGAAAGTTTTTGATAGTAGGCTTCTTATCTAACCACATTTCATAGGCCATTTTAGTACTTGACTTACTTGTATAAACCCAATTAATTATATAACAGGCAATATTTACGGCTTCAGCCCAAAGATTTTTAGGAAGCTTCATACTATTCAACATTACATTTGTCATTTCTTGAAGCACTCTATTTTTTCTTTCAACAATTCTACTATGTTGTGGTGTTTTGGGTGTAGAGAATTCATGTAATATTCCCTGATCGCAACAGAATTTCTCAAAACTGCTATTCTCAAATTCTGATCCACGATCACTACGGATCTTACAGACTTGAGAACCTTTTTCTGTTTGAATCCATTTGAGAACTCTTTTTACTTCATCAAGGGTTTCTGATTTATCCCTTAAGAAGGCTACCCAAGTGAATCTAGTAAAGTCATCCACGATTACCAGTATGTATTTTTTCCACCTCGACTCTCAGTCTTGGTTGGTCCTATAAGATCCATGTGGAGAAGTTCGAGCAGTTTGGATGTGGGATTGGAGTCCACCTTTTTATGAGCACTCCTAGTTTGTTTGTTAATCTGGCATTCGCCACATTTTTGTCTACTTTCTGTAATTTAGGTAGACCTCTTATCAGTTCTCTTTTGCTCAATCTATATAAATTGTGGTAGTGTACATGTCCAAGGCGTTTATGTCATAATTCAGTCTCATCAGTATAGACCATGTAACACGTTTGATTAGATGAGCTAGAATCACTTACAATATAGTAGTTTTCAAAAGTTCTACGACCAGTTAATATTACAGAACCCTTTTTGTTTAAAATTTCACAACCTTGATTAGTAAATTTTACGCTGTGGTTTTTATCGCATATTTGAGAAATGCTTAACAAGTTATGTTTTAAACCTTTTACATATAAATATTCTCAAATAAAGGGAGGTTAGAAAGTTGAACCGTACCTTGACCAATAATCCTGCAGTTGCTATCATCACCAAATGTGACTGAACCATCAGTCATATCTTTAAGATCGGTGAATAGACCTTTATCACTAGTCATATGCCTTAAGCACCCACTGTCTAGGTACCACTTTGAATGGCTTGAAGTTTTGAAAGCAGTGTGGGCAACCAAGCTAGTAAACTTAGGAACCCATTTCATAACTGTTTTGGGTTTAGGAGTATAGTTGGTCTTTTAGTATTTGTAATTGTTGTAAGAATAACCTACTGAGTTAGATTTTAAGAGCTCCTTAAGTAAATCAACTATCTTCTCAGCTAAAGGGTTTTGGTTCTAATTTTTATAGTTGATATGGTTACAGTTTGGTTTAAAAGATTGAAAAGATTTAGTATTTTTAGAAATTTTTTGATTTGAACTATTCCTTTTTGAGTTTGAAGACTCTCCTTTCACAAACTTAGGAGGAGTATTCTTCTGTTTAGGAGGAACATTTTTATCGTAACCCAAACCGGATCGATCTCCACATTTTCAGGATCCAGATAAAAGTTTTTCTAATTTTGGATCACCTTGGGCATACCTCCAAGTATCTTTCAAACTCAAAAGTGAAGAGACTTCAAGTTTAAGTTTTTCATTTTCAGATTTAAGATTTTCAATTAGGGAAGTTTTGAAATCTAAATTGCATTTCAATTTTTTAAAACAATCTGAAATGTGGGATTTTTCTAAAACAAGAGAATTAAAATTTTCTTTAAGCTTAAAAAACTTTTCTTTTTGTAGTTTTAGTTTAACAGCAATTTTACAACTTTCCTTGTAAAGGGCATTATAAGCATCTTGAAGATCTTCTTCATTTTCATGATCACTATTCAGATTTTCTTCACTAGTTAAATCATCATGATCTGAAAAAGTGAACTTAGCTAGAGTCATAAGGGGTTTAACTTCGCTGCTCAACTCATTTTCAGAATCTTCTGATTCAGGCGAGGCTTCAGAGCCAGAAGATTCATCCCAAGTAGCGAACATTCCTTTCTTTTTAGGTTATCCTTTTTAGGACACCTGTTTGCTAAATGCCCATATTCATGGCAGTTGTAACATTAACTGTCTTTTAAAGATTTTTGAGTTTTAGGTTTAGATTTCTTATCATTAGATTTTTGAAAATCAACCCTCTTTTTGCTTTTGAAAATTTTGTAAAACTTTTTTGCTAAAAGGGCCATATCATCTTTAGAATTTTCTAAATCAGAATTTTCTTGAAAAATACATTTAGAAGATTTAAGGGCGATAGATTTACCTTTAAGAGCTTTAAAAGTTAACTTATAGGTCTGTAAAGAGCCAACTAATTCTTCTACCCTCATATTATCTGTATCACGAAGTTCCTGGATCGCAGTTACCTTAGAACTGAATTGTTCAGGAAGTGAGCGTAGTATCTTTGCACACACTTTACTTTCTGGAATTTTATCGCTAAGACCCCACATAGAGTTCATAATGTCATTTAATCTTATATAAAAGTCCATGAACATTTTATTTTCTTCCATATGTATTTCCTCAAATTTGGTTGTGAGGATTTGGACTTTGGATTTCTTGACAATTGATGTACCCTCGTGTGTCATTTCTAAAATATCCCAAGCATATTTTGTAGTATCACAGGATATAATTTTTTGAACTCATCCAGTGATAGTGCCTAAGTGATTGCATTTAGTGCTTTTGCATTGGCACTACTCTCATTTTTTTGAAGAGTGATCCATGAGAAATAAGGTGTTACTCTCATAGATTTTAATCCATCGATTCTAGTCACTTCAGTGGTAGGAGGGGTCCATTCAGTCACTGTGGCTTGCCACATACTCTCATCCATGGATTTTAAGAAAATCCTCATTCTGGCTTTCCAATAAGCATAATTGGTGCCATCAAATGGTGGAGGCCTAGTGACAGAAAGGCTATCAAAATTTGACATCTTATAAATAGCTTAGATCGATTAGCTCAGGAAATAAATCCAAAAATATAATAATTAGAACAAGCTATTAGGCTTTAATACCACTTGAAAAGGCCAAGCTATATGTCCTAGAGGGGGGGGGGGGGTGAATAGGACTATACCAAATTAAAATGATAACAGCGGAATTTAACTAAATAAAGGAATGATAGCACTATAAACAAATCAGAATATGGAAATGTAAAGCAACCTCAAAATTCTAGTATTGAGAGGTTGGTATAAATGTTGTTCTAAGGACAACCTTGCACCATAAAAACCAAGGTTTTATGGCAGGACAATCTTACTAGAACGGTTTGTGTATCAATATCTCAAACTGAAGAGGAATAAAAAGAAAATAGCAAGAATGAAATCTAAACTATTACAACATTCCCCACAATGCTTGAAATGTAAATATTACAACATTCACATCCACGCATACATCCCACAATATTGAATGATAAAAGATATAGAAAGCAAACATTCAAACCACAAGACACAAAGAATTATAGTGGTTCGCCTGTGTGTACACCAACTGTTAAACAACAGCCACACAGCTACTCCACTCCTAATATCCTCACATAGTGGATATTAGCGTTCACTATGAAATAGGTTTTTCTCGGGTACACCTAAAACCCTCACAATTGAGTCTTTCAAGTGGGCTTACACAATTCAAAAACCCCACACTCTGAGTTTTCTGGATCTCCTCAGATAACCAAATGGAATGAGATTTTTCTGGCTTAATCTCAAAAGAAACCAAAATAGAAGATTTACAAAAATGTAAAATACCTGGATTTCTCCTTTTGTTGCAACCCAAAAGAACTAAATCGGAGTAGAAGTTCGAATAGAAGTTTAATGTCCAATACTCACTTATGAAATGGTTCTAGATTCTAAATTGATTTTAAATTAAACCAAGTTGGGCTAGCCCTATTTGATTTTGATTCCAAGAAGTGGAATATCACAATTCCTCTTTCAAATCAGATTGGAATGCAGAAACAAAATCAAATATAAAAAGCTAATAAAAAGAAAATATCAAATGAGCACAATTTAGCTTAAAATGAATACTAACTTATCTTTCAGAGTGATGCCTTGATTTTACTTGAATTGGATATCAAACTCTGAAAATCGTGCTCTATATATAGTTACAGAAATCAAGTCTACGACTGGTCCTGTGAACAGTACGATTGGTCGTAGAACGAACTGATTTTTGAAATTTTGAGCGTGATCGGATAAAACCGTTCCATGACTGGTTGTAGGCACTTCACGACCGGTCGTGAGGCCTCCACGACTGGTCGTAACCTGTCCACGACTGGTCGTGAGGAGGCAGGAATAGTTGCTGGAGTTTGAGTCATAGCTGTTGGACTGATCGTGAACGAGTTGTGCATTGTTCACATGACCGGTCGAGCAGTCTCCATGACTAGTCGTAGCTGAACAAAAAAATTCCAAAAATTTACAACAACTTAGGACTGGTCGTGGAATTTCATGGACTAGTCGAGCTAGTACTAGGACTAGTCGAACAGAGTCCAGGACTGGTCGTAGAACGAACTGAAAGGCTCTTATTGAGGATCAATATTACTGGTCGTAATTGGTACGTGACATGGGTAAAACATTACAATATTGTCATATTTATCAGACCTCTAAGGGATAGTGTCAGAATTCGGGCCTCTATACCCTGTTACATGTGCTAAACGGTCCTTAGGAGGACTTATCTATGGACTTCATGTTTGGTCTCCCACGAACACAGTGCGACGTGGATTTGATGTTCATAGTAGTAGATTGTTTTTTCAAATATGGCACCGAAATTGTGTGCCTGTGGCGTAATGGGATTACCATGGCTGCGCTTTGTGGAAGCTTGATGGAGCTAAGGAATGAAGGTTATGCCCTAGAGGAGGGTGATTAGGACTTATTTAAAATTTTGACTATTTAAAACAATAATTGCCTAACTTAAACTAATTAATAATTAAACTAAGCAAGAAAATATAACTCTAAGCCTTCCAAGCCACTAGAGGGTCCAATCACATAGATTACAAATGATATGCAAATAAGAAACTAGTCTATATCAAGATAGTGTATATGTGTATGAGTGATGTGCTACCTAACAACACTTAAGCATTCATCTAACCATGCATATATAATCTAAACATTCAAACTCATAAGCGTAATTAAATAATTGCACAAATGAAAATCCCAAACACAATCATATATAGTAGTTCGACTACTTGCCTACTCCACTCCTGGTGGATGTATTCAACCCATGAGTGTATCAGATTTTACTATCGGAGATTTTAAATCAGATTCACCTCAAACCTTTACATCCCTACACAAGGACTTTAAATTTAGGCTCTACATAAGAGCCAAGTTTCTGCACAAGAACTCGAGGTTTTGGGCCCTACACAAGAGCCAAAGCCGTACACACGAGGCAAGGTCCTACATAAGAACCTGAAAATTTAGACTCCACACTAGATTCAAGATCCTACACAAGAACCCAAGGTTTAGGCCCTACACAAGAGCAAAGTTCCTACACAAGTTGAGATTTAGGCTCTATTCCCGAGCCAAGGTCCTACGCAAGAACCCGATATGTATTCTCTTACCAGAGGCTCTTGTAAGAGACTTTATTTAGTTTTTCCTTAGGCTAACCAACAACCTTGGTCCTACATAAGAACCACAGAATTAGGCCCTATACAAAGGCCAATGTCCTATGCAAGAACCTAGTTCGAGTTTGGGTTTATAAACTCTTAACCTTAATCCTACACAAGGAAATAGACTAAACTTGGACTTTATAATTGACAACTTACTTGTTAGATTGATCCCCTTTTGTTGCACCTTCTTTGGTATCCTGATCTCTGCTCTGCCGTGCTTCGATCAGCTCCCTACTCTGTCGTGCTTCGATCAGCTCCCTGATGCTCCCCTTATCTTGATGCCGCTGCTTTGCCAAGGCTTCAGCTCCAAGATCAACCACCTTACATATGATGCTCCTCCGAGGTGACCAAGGTGATGGGAGGTTGGTTGAATCTCTTACAACTAACGGCAAGTTATTTTTCCTAGGTGATTCACCTAGATGGGTCTCCTAGATGATTTGGACAATGGTTTATCAAGATATCTTAAGTCCAATCTCTAAGAAATGGAAGAGTTCAAGCACATCTCAATGTTGAGGTTGAAATCCTCATTAGAGTTATAATCTCAAGGGAGATTGCTTAGAAATTAATAGAATAGAGGCTAGGGATGAGGGATATGGATATGGAATCACCCTACTTTTAGTTACACCAAAAACCCATCAAATGCCCAAGAACTTGCCCTTTATAAAAAGTTTGGTAAAAAAATGGACAGAAAATGGCTCGGTCGATGTCATTGAAGGTCCTTCGATGTCATCAAAGATAGCTTTGATGCCATCGAAGGTTTCCACAATGCCATTGATGAAATCCAGAAATTTATGTTAATTTCTTGCTGGACATGTCTGGACCGTTTTCGATGTCATCGATCATCCTTTGATGTCATTGAAATTACCATTCAATGTGATTGAATGCGTCCTCGATGCCAACGATGAAATCTAGATATTTATGTTGATTTGTCGCTTGACATATCTAGATTGTAAGACCCTATCTATTCCGTACCATTTTCTATGCCTATGTGCACGATTATCGATGCCCTTAGCTAGACCTGGAAACTGACTGGAACCCCAAGACCTCGAAACCTATTTCATATCGACCGCCCCATCGCCACGATCGTGGAGGTACAACCCGTGCGTCTGTATGACACTCCGTTAGTGAGATACGCTATGAAGAATCGTTAGTGTATCATGTGTGCATGGCACCATGTACTCCATTCTACACATGTGCACAACACATGCCATGCACACATGCACATGCCAGACATGGGTGTGAGAATCTCTACCCATGTGTGTGATGTCACACACCTATACCTCCCCTCTCTTATATGCATGCAAGGTTAACTCTTCTCCATACCATACCCTATGCATGACATCATCACACCATGCCATCCCATGTCCCTTTAATCCACCATTAATTACAAATCATGAATTAATTGTCATAATCCTAATCCAAGTTAACCAAGATCACGGTAATTGAATCTAATCACATTTTAACAATTTCTCTACAAATAGTCCTTCATCCCTTAGCATTTCACCATTTTTCTACACAAGGGAAGAGAGAGAGAGAGAGAGAGAGAGAGAGAGAGAGAGAGAGAGAGAGAGAGAGAGAGGAGTGATCTTGGTTGGCCATCAATCCCATCCCTTCCATCTATCTTAACCATCCATCTAGTCCATCAAGGTGAGTACACCCCCTCCACTCTTATGGTTTGTTTTCTTTTTTTGATTATTTAGATGATTAATAGTGGTGATGATTTGATGATAATGATGTGATCAATGGTATGGATGTATAGGAGAATATATATAAAAATATGATTAATAGTTGTGATGATATGATGATAATGATGTGATTAATGGTATGGATGCATAAGAGGATTCAGACAAAAATAATTAAATAATAATTCCTTATAGACTTTATGTGGGACCCATTGAAAGTGGGCCCCACCAGAACCTTTGTATGCCATCCAAATAGTCCTGTGTGGCCCATTGGGCTAGCCACACATACAAACCCATGCACACATATGCACACCACACCATAAAAATAATAATAATAAATAAATGAATAAATAAAATAAAAAATAAAATTAAAATTAAAAAATATAGGGGGAGTGGATGCTGCTACCAGCATCCAGAAGACGCTGCAGCAAGCAGTGTCCCTGTTGCTGCTTGAGTTCAAAGGGGCTAGGGTGTGGGTCCACAACGAGCCCCACTCATGACGTATGTATTTAATCCACATTGTCCATCCAGTTTCCCAGCTCATTTTAGGCATTGAGCCAAAAAAAGAAGCCAATTCAAATCTCTAATAGGCCACACCATCAAAAGGACTATTTTAATAGTGATAAACTATTAAGACCCGCTGTAATATTCTTGTACGTCAAAACATATCGAATATTGGGCTCATTAGACCCGTCACGAGTTAGGGAACCTAGCAGGTGGAGTGGATCGTCATGATGTGGGCGCCACTTATGAAAAACCACGAATAATAATAAAAAATAGCAGCACCTAGATGTTGTTGCTATCAGCGTCCAGATGATGCTGCGGAAAGCAGCGTCTATTGCAGGATGCTAGAGAATAGTGAGTCCCACCACAGGCCCCACCATGATGTATATTGAGCATCAACACCGTGCATTTGATGGGTCCACTTTAATCAATGGGTTTCCCCAAAAATCAGCCATACATGGAACTCAGGTGGCCCACACCATCTAAAATCATGTGAAGAGTAGGTAAATTATATAAAAGTACTTTCTGGGGTCCAACTGAAATTTAGATGCATCTGAAACTTGGACTGACCCCTCAACCAAGTGGGACACACACAATGGATGGAATGGATCTCTCAAGTGACCCACCTTGATGAGAAAAATAATAATAAAATAAAATAAAAAATAAAGAAAAATAATAATAAAATAAAATAAAAAATAAAATAGAAAATAAAGGTTTGAAGGAGGTGACGTCCTCCCTGGACGTCCAGAGAGGGCGGTCCCTGCCCACCTTTGGGGTAAGGTTTTGTGGGGCTGATTGTGGCTACACCATTATGTATGTATTAAATCCACACCATTCAGCCATCTTACTAGCCCCATTCATTGTATGGTCCAGGCTGATTAGAAGTTCATGCAGGCCATGCCACTTGGACAATGGAAATTGTACTCAAAATACTCAGATTTTTCTGGGGCCCACCTTGGTGATGAAAAGTATATCTAGGCCATTCATCCACTCCTTCAGACCATTTTAAGACATGAGTAAAAGAATGAGGCAGATCCACGCCTTAGGTGGACCACATTATAAGAAACAGTGGGAATAAAAATCCCTACCATTAAATCCCTTGAGTTCTACCGTGATGTGTGACTGCCACCAAAGTTGGGTCGGTCATTGGATAGTGGAGCCAACTCATTACATGTATTTTATATCCAGGTCATCCATCATTTAGACCATCCTTGTGTTATGGGCCTCACCCGTGGGCCTCACCCGACGTATGTACCATATAGCCATGTTATTCATCTAGTGGGTGGTATCAACTATGATGTTGTTTGTTGTACAACTGTTTATGGGGTAGACCCCACCATGTCAATGGGACGCACAATTATACAAAATATAATAATAATAATAATAAGGAAAGGGAATTGCATGCTTACCAATGAAAGCTTCCCTAGACATAAACTGATGCATGTGGAGCCCACCTAGGTGCATGCACTACCAGAAAAATGGGCAAAGGTTGCGGATTTAATCCGTAGCTATAGACCTATGGCTACAGATTAAATCCATAGCACAGCCGTCGTCGTAGGTGCCGAGCCAATAGGTATAAAACCTATGGCTACGGATTAAATCCGTAGCCATAGCTTAAAATAACTCGGATCTAATCCGTAGCAAATATTTCTGTAGCTAAAAGCACCTACAGCTACGGATATTATTGGTAGCTAAAAGTAGTGTTAGATCCGTAGCAATATGCCAAATTTTATAATAGCTACGGTTGTCAGATTACCAGCTATAGTTAATATCTGTAGCTATTGCCTACATTAAAAAAAATAATTTAATCATTCATTCATTCAATTACCACCTACATAATCATTCATTCATTCATTCAATTACCACCTGCATAATCAATCAATCAATCATTCATTCAATTACAATCATTCATTCAATAATGAATCAATTACAATCCTCCATTCAATCAAAAGAAAGTGAGCATAGAGAGTGTCTTGGTAACCAACACATTTTCTTTTGCCTCCTGGAAAATTAAATCCTCAAATTCCACATGGTAGAGAGGGCTCAACACAAACCTAATTCAAAAGAATGACCAAAAGCAGATAATAGTTGCCCACATTAGAAAAGAACAACAGAAAATGCTTCCACCCTCATTCTTCATAAGGCCATGGGCTATAGTTAGGTGCTATTCCTTATTCTTCATCTTGCAGATCTCCATGTTTTGCTGCTTAAGATAACATGCAAAGTGAATATATGATGCTAAACTTAAGTTACTTTCATATGCAGCATTGATAACAACCATCTTTTCATGTTGCTGTGCCCATTTTGTAATCACTACTGCATTTTCAAACCCCCCCAACACCACTTGGTTTAATAACCTGACAAGACCATCATAGTAAAATCAGGTCATGTTCACAATACAATATATTGAAGTCATTAGTTTTTAATTACAACAGCAACTATTCCTGGGTGTACAAATGCCATAAGCTTATATGGTAGTGGTAAGAACATAAATGGTTTAGATTAATCAAAGAATGTACCCTGACTGTTGCCACCCCTGTAAAAATACACCCATCATGTCTTATTTTTACTTGTATTATTATACGACATATAAAATTACGTGAAGGCATTTAAGCCAAAAAATGTTGTGTGAAGAGAATGTGATAGATGATTGAAAAAGGAAAAAGAAAAAAACATACCTTATTCTTTTTCCTCCTCTTCTTCCTCTTTGGCAGCACCTGAAACTTCAAAGAGTGAAGAGAAAGGGAAGAGAAGTTAGAGACATCTTCAAAGAAACTTAGGGGTGGTTTAGCAAATAGAGAATCTAAGTCTAGTAATTGGATTCTTGAGAATTTCATGTGTCAAGTTATGTTTGACACTTTGGAATTTGAATCCTATTTCTAAGAATTTGAAAAGTTGCTTTTCAAGAAGAGTTGTAAATGGCTTAAAATCAAAAATTGAATTCCAACTAAATTCTGCACTGCCAAAATTATAAAGTAGCTCTAGAATTAAATTTTAATTCCAAAAGACATTTGATAAAACTTAGATACTCTAACAAAGTGTCATCATGATAATAAGGCACTTATTTGATTATTTGACTATTAGATTGGTGGACATTTATTGATTGAAGAAAAAAAAATTCAATGTTTTTATTTCAACAAACAAGTGTCCCTGAATTTGAGCTTAGGATTGTTGGACCAATCTAAATTGGGGTTGTGTGCTGAGTTGGATTTTAGCTGGTGTTGTGATGATATTTTATTTTAAGGCTAGTTTAGTAAGTTGGAGGGTGTTTTGTTGTATGGTTTTCTCTAATTATTATACTACCTGTAGGTAGAGTTCAAAGAAGCACAACAAGAAAGAGTAGTAATTGAGTGGATCACCATTAAAAGTTCTAAAGGACCATCATAGGGATTTCGTAATATCTATCTGCAATCCAACCCATGCTAGTGATCTTGCCAAAACCTCAGCTGTAGCAATACAATGTTGGCTGGAAAGAAAGTTTTGAGTTTTCAAATTGTAAAGACTCTATACTTCACTTGTGTTTCATACTCTAGCCCGACTAGTTATTTAGAATCTAAAAAATAGAGAAGAAAGGAGAAAGTAAAGGCACTTTCCTAGTAGCAGAAAAGAAAACCAGAATAAATAAAGATGCATATTCATATACAAGAAACTCTTAGGAACTGACATACACCACCAGCATTATTGACAACCGGTAGGGAAAACCATTGCACTACCTTTATGGCTTCCCGAACAATATACACCTTAAAGAGAACACCACCTAAAACCCAACAGATAAGAGTTCCACTATTTAAGAAATCATTTACCAATATAATGGAATTGATGAGATTGTTTGACTAATTCTACAATGTATCAAAATAGAAGTTACCTAATCAAGGCCTCCAGTTATAGACTAGATTAGTACACTTGGTTCATGTGACAGGGTATTCATGCATCAGCAGAGGAATCAACCAATCAAGCATAGGATTCTGAGCTAGATTGTTGTTGTTGACTTAAGCGTTGGGACATTAAAAATTCAGACTTGAAGTTTGGGGATTTGAGCATCTAGAGTTGTTTAAAAAATAAGAGGTTAGGGACTCTTTGTTAAAAGGCTAATGCTATTACATCCTGCACAAGATTTAATCATTCTTTGGAATTTCAAACCACTTCCATTTGGAATGAAGGATTGAGTTTTTTAGGTAAGTACACAAGACTAAAAATGCTAAGATTGAAACACTGCAACTCACCTGTAGCATGACTCACCAATCATGAACTTTTTGGGACTTACCAAGACTTCTTTTACAATTGAAAGAAGCCCTGGGACCTTCAAATGTTCCCATGACCTTGTGCTTGACACGTTTGTGCACGTGTACATTTGCATTTACACAAAAAAGCATGAATGCATACATGTGCAAATCTACTATGAGGGGCAGGTACAAAAATTGTTAGAGTAGAATGAGTAAGAAATGCATCTATGACTTCCAAGTTGAAAAGGCATCAATAAAGTAGGGGTATGACCCTTATCTTCTTGAAAAGAAAATCATAATAGGTGTTTCATGTGAGTTGTACCTGACCATCAGTCAATGGCTTGACAGCAACATGCATAGCACTTTTGAAACACTGACATTGCTTTGACGTTCTATATGGGAATCAACATTAAGCACATTTTCCATGCAAACAGATCATGAGAAGTATTTTGTTAACCTTCATAGTGTTAAAGAAATATGTTAACTTTCCCAAACAAGAAGAAGAAGATGTGTTGCCACATCTCCATTTGCATCACTATCTCATGTTATTCTCCTCCCGTGACTCTCAGATCGTGTTGAAATTTTTTCAGCCCCTGAATTTTCCAATATCAAAAGATTAATCAAATCATTCATTATGTCAGTCAAGGGGGATTGTTGAGTTTACATGGTATATGCATGCTTGCAAACATGTGGATGCATGAGAGCTAAGCTGTGATGTGTATGTATTAGAATTGTTTGTGTATATGGGCATTATAAATAGAATGCACATAGATATGGATAAATGTTTTGAACATATCAAGGGCTGAAGATCATACATTTCATAAATGCTTAATCTCATCTGTTGGAGCTCTGTTTCTGAAATGAGTTCTAGAGCCATGCCAAAAAAGTTACCATGTAGAATAGGTTGAATGCTGTTGAGAAAAATCGTGGCCGCCAAAAGATACTCGAGCTTGATTGTTTCTCTTATGACCTCTGGTTTATTAGTGAACAGCTTTTGGAAGTGGCTCCTGGCGATGAGAACTGCAGCTGTGAAGAGAATTCCAAACAATGCCGACATAGAAACAACCACCACTACTGAAAAATCTGTCGCTTTTGGACAGCCAGCCCCTAGTTCATTCGAGACATGCACGCTGCAAGGAAATTGAAATTGGATAAGAATAAAGTGTTTGGGTGTTCTTTTCTTTTGAGGAAGCTAGTCATTCGAAAGTGGAAATGCAACTCTTTTGAATGTTAATCTAGAAATTGGCAAATCAATAGCCCTTTCTTTGGATGCTCATTTAAAAATCGCCAAGGATATCCAATCCAATTGTGATTGGGGTGTATACAAACAATAGCTTAATCATTGCAAATGACCCAAACCACAATCAAAGACAGAGATCACCAACCTGACAGCTGCATTGAAACCGATTGCAACCATCAGTGTCCACAACTCCAAGTTCATACTATAAAAGAAAAAAAAAGGATTAGAAAGGTGAATTTGGGTCTGGAAGAATTCAAGAACCACTAAAAAAATCACATCAAATGCGAATGGGTTGGAAATGTATGAGTAGCTCACTAGATAGAGATAACATCAACAACTATTTCTGGCTTATTTTTCAAGGAACCCACTAAAAGGATCATTGCAGTATAGTACCAGAACTCCTAGCTGTAACCAAACTGACAATGTCTTAGCAAAAAGATATTAACACAGATATTGTAAAACAAGTCTCCCAATGGGTTGGATCCAGATCATAGTTCAAAAGCTCAAAGTATGGACTCGACTCAATGTCCAGCCAGGGTGAGTCGACTTAAAGACTCCGACAAGTCTTTACTTGACTCATCTTGATATCTAATAAATAGTCTAATAATATTTATATTATTAATAAGTGATTAAATTGTCTGTATACAATTAATCAAGGGCGAGTCAACTGAGTTGATGTCCAAATCTAGAACATTCCAATTCTACAAGACAACTCAGTCCAAAAGCCAGCTGAGTAATGGGAAGTTCACCCCATAAGCGAACAATTGCAGGATCACAAAGATATAAATTAAGAACACAAATTAGGAACACAGATATAAATTTATAAAAAATTAATAATAATAATAATAAAGAAAGCACTATCTGCTAATACAACACTTTGATTGGAACTTCATAATGTATGTAAAATGAAACGTAAGCTACCCACCCAAGAGTAAATATTGAGATATAAACTGTAAGTGTGATAGATATGTTTCATCCATCAGGGCCACACGTACCATGACCTTAGGGACCTGTAGATTTTTCATCCATCAGAAAAGAAAGATGAAATAAGCTTCAAAGGATAGATTCTGATAAATATGGCGGCTGTTACAAATCTAGTCTATTAGATGGGTATAAGAAACAATTGAAATTGCAAGATTCTTATGATGCCTCAGAAGACAAGGGAGTTAGAGTGTATAATGTAGTTGTTTATAGGTAGTTCATCCAGTACTGCCTCTGGAGTCATGACATTTTCTTTTTGTGTCTCCATATCATCTACCATACACACAACACATTTATATGATGATCTGTAACACCATCCCTTGGGCCTCCATTGTTTGGCCACTAACAAAAAGTTGCTTTACTCGACCTATCCTAGCCACTAAATTCGAAGTCAATGACCAACACCAAAGACCATAACTACAGCTTCATGTTTCCACAAATATCCAATCCCAGATGCATATTGAGAAATTTTTCACAAAAAATGGAATGCTTACATACTTTGAATTTTTTTAAAAAGATTTTAAATACAAAATATGTTTTTATTGGGAGGGCTACAGAAGATGATATTCTTGTCGACAAATGCATCCTAATGCACAAAACTCTCTAAGAAACTGTATTGCAATTACTATATGAAAAGTTATAAAATATTTATAAAATGATCGACGGAAGTCCAATGAAGGGAACTCATCATGTTAGATGATTATAATAGATGCTACTAGTCAACAATGAAAATGGAAGCCAATAGCAATCAATGATCTTAACTGCAAGTTCACTCCTATAATGATCATGTAGCTTCGTACCCATGCTCCATACTTAATGGCTCTTTCTGTTTGAGTACGCATGGGACAGTGTCGAAGTCAGAACAAGTAATATATTGGCCAATAGCATTAAGGAAGCTAATTCCTTTGAAAAACCATACCAAGGCTTTTGAGTTGCTTCTCGTGCTTTGGCTCATAAATTGGACTCTTATCCTACATAAAAGGGAAGTGGAGAATATTGACATGAACATCATGAAAAGAGAAACTGCAATGCCACAAAAAGGTGCATATATAAGGGAAACAAGACCACCCAACACTTGTTTAAATGAATCCAAGCATATTAAGTTAGATGGTTTAAAAAATGAATCACAACATGCTCAACTCATATAAAAAAGCAACCTCAGGAGCAGGCTTGGTAGTACTAACTGCAGCCTGCAGGTACATCCATATGACATTTACATGATTAAGCTTGATATATTTCTATCAAATTACTTACCACAATACGAATTGTAATAGACATTACATAAATCTGCAAAATGTAATGGGACTCTATCAGAAACAACTTATATAGCAAAGAAGGTGGGGAAGAAGTGATTAAACTGTTGACAAAGGAGGAAGGGAAAACAAACAAATTTTAATGGGAACAACATTCATCCATGAAAGAGGCCTTTAACTCTACCCAAGATGGTCAGCAAATGAGACACCATTGTCTTTTTTGCATTCTTTCTTTTTCTTTTCTTTTCTTTTTCTTTTTCTTTCTTTTCTAAAGGATCCTAATGGGACGTGTTTAGTCATGCTACATTCATTCCCTCTTCTGCTAGTTTCCATATCATTTCACGTGTACTTGTGGAAGGCTTGATAGGATTTTAAACCCATTACTGATTTAAGGATTTTTCGGTGGCCATACACTATCAAAAAATCACAGCCATGGAATCTGGTTGTCCATGCTGAAAAAGAGACACCCCTGTTTACATATCATACTGGCAACCGTCATTGCCGTCGAGCTTGCGGCAGCCATTAATGGCAACGACAAGCTCTTAGAGCTCCCAACCATAAAAAAGTAATAGAAAAAAATAATAATAATAATAAAATAAAGGGGGGTTTTCAAACCATAGATGGAAGGAAGAAGAAGGTTTAACAGATGAGTGGTGACTACCATTAGAGGTGTGCAGCCCCTAAATCTTACTTTGATTTGAGTCAGGGGTGGCGAATCGAACTCTGGTGGCTGTGATTTTGGAACCCAGATGCTGGAATATCTAACTCCCTCCCTTCTTTGGATCTAACATACACATAGAGAGAAAGGAATCTTGGGTGGAGAGAGAGAGAGAGAGAGAGAGTAACCGTTCTTCTCCTTCTTGCAGCGAAAGGGAGTTTTGAAAACGCTAGCGAGAGAGAGAGAGAGAGAGAGAGAGAGAGAGAGAGAGAGAGGGAGAGGGGAATGCGGCCGAGAGACGGGGAAAGGGTGAGGGAGAGCGGGATATCGAGAGATGGCGAGGGAGAGGCTGAGTGCAAGAGAGAGAGAAAGAGAGAGAGAGAGAGAGAGAGAGAGAGAGAGGGTGAGGGAGCCTGGGAAATGGAGAGAGGCAGAAACGGGCGGATGCAAAAACCCTGGTTTTAGGAGGTATGCGGGTGAGAGAAAATGGCAGAATGAATTTTCATTTGGGGAGGGGCGCGTGACTGACGACCCATTAGGATCGTGGGTTTTAGAACCATGGGGCCCACCATGATGTATGTTATTTATCCACTCTGTCCATTAATTTTAAAATATTATTTTAAGGGTTGATGCAAAAAATGAGTCAAATCGAAGCTGTAAGAAGACCACACAACATATTAACAATAGAAATTTAATTTTTATGATTTTTTATTATGTGGTCCACTTAGACCTTTAATCTACATAATTTGTGGCCTAATCCACTGAAATTATATATCAGAATTTATAGATGGCTTAGATCAAGCACATATATTTCAATGGGCCCCATGGAGCCCCTTAAGCACCATTAATAGCTAATACAGCTATGATGAGGAGGTAGGCTTTAGGTACGGATCAATTAGGTTTTAAGCATGGATTAGATCTGTAGCATAATTGCTATGGATTAAATCCGTAGCTAAAAACTTTGAAAGTCCATAGCCTTTTCTCGATTTTTTGGTAGTGATGTGTTGTATACCCACGCTGCCTATAATTTCCAGTCACTTGGGAAGTGGGCCCACCTCCTGCCCATGGACACAAGATGAAGTAGAACTCAATTTTAGGTGGGCCACGCTATAAGTAGAAATAGTGGTAACAACCATTGGAAATTCTTAGGCTCTAGTGTGCCCCCCCTATATGCTGGGACGCTTCCTTGACCATGGACTCCACCTTATAGTATGATGTAAATCCATGCCATTCATCAGTTTATCCTTATCATTTTAGGGTACGGTCCTATAGACTAGTCAGATCCAAATCTCATACCATGGGAGCAATATTGATTACTTGTCCACCGTTAAATGTTTCCTAGAGTTGCAGTAATGTTTGTGAGAAATCTATCCGTCTATTCTTTTTTTAAACCGATCATAGGCCACCTAATATACATGTTTTACCAGCCATTCATCTATTTTGTTAGATCATTTTAGAGTGTGGGGCTGCCTATATATTTATTGCAATCTAAGTCGTTTTCATGGTACCCATTGTAATGGTTATTCCTCATTTAGACTGTCAGATGGTAGAAATCATGTGGATCACTATACCATAGGATTTTGGGATTTTGGGTGGCCCAACTAGTCGTGTGGATTGGTGGAAGTTGTGTCGACCACCACATGTGAGTGCGTGATTTTTATAGCCCACCTAACTATATGAAATTGGGGTAATCGTGTGACTACTTGTCTAAGTAGATTTATGATTGTTGTGGCCCTTAACCATATGATCACTGACAGGATGAATGACAGCTAGATTTGGCAAAATGGTGTTGAATATATAGCTCATAAATCTTGTGATCATACGTGACATGGATAGCTGTAAATCATGTGGGTATGTGGGGAATGTGTGGCCCAACCATATGATCATGTGGTGCTTAGGTGACTGCTAAACTATGCAAAATTATGGCACTAGCCGCCTGACTACATGAAAGTTTAGTAAAGCGGTTGCCCCATTATGCGAAATATGGTATAATAATAATAATAAGTAACCATCTCACCTTAAGTCCCTTATTATGACAAGTACAATGACATTTGTGTGGCCACCCAACCATATGGACTTCTGATAATGGAGTGGCCATACGACCATGTGGGCATATGAGAATTGTGCGATTGCTCAGACTCGTGGACTATGTTGATGGTGTAACCTCTTGGGTATGTGAACTTAGGATGTGTCAGATTGATTATGGACCCTACCTTGATGTAAGTATTGCATATTTCACCATTTAGGCTAGCTAATTCTAGAACATGATTCCAAAATAACCTAGATCCAATTCCTAAATAAGTCAGACGATATGAAATAATGTTAATTGAACGTACAACTTTCGAACACTTGTGAACCCACTCAATTTACGTATTTTATCTGCACTGTTCAATTGTTTTGCCAACTAAATAGTTCAATCATGGAGCCCGCATGATGTGTGCCTTGTGCATCTAAACTGTTCTTCATTGTACTACCTTAATATATGTGAATTACCTATACTGTCTACTTGTTGGGACCCACCATAACGTTTGAGGACTTATCTGCTTACACTACCACTTGGAAGTAGGACCCACTACGTTGTATGAGATAAACCCACATCATCCAACCGTGACTAACCCTTATGTGTATATTATATACCCAGGTTGTTCAACTTAGGGCTCATTGTATCTTATGAGGTTTACCTATGCCTTCCAAACCATTATAGAACTACTACGATAATTATTTGTAAATTCAACCTACTAACAACCCACTTGAAGGTGAAGCCCTCTACATTATATGAGTTTCACCAACACCATCCATCCTGTGGCTCATTTACTATATGTTATAGCTATGCCTTTTATCTCATAATCACTTGGTGCATATATTTTGCGTCATCACCACTCATTAACCATAAGGCCCAGTTAGGGTATAACCATGTGGTCTCAATAAAAGAAAATCATGTCGGGCCAAAGCCACTAATGGAATATTTATTTTGCGAAGGATATGGTGTAATTCTGAATACAATTAATGCTCATGATTACAATAGATATGGATGATATTAATGATGTTAGTGAGTATGGTTAATAGAAGTGTGTGATTTAATATCTTGAAATGTTGTTCCACTTCCTAGCATACTAAATTCATCTACTTAACCATGTTGATATTGATCATACTCATGCACCAAGGAATGATGGTATGTGCAAGTGTACTTCAATACATTTGTTCATGTGTAAGATATGTCCTCTTCAGTTTAGTCACATGACCATGGATTGATATAGTTTATAGTGACATATGATGATTATATGTCATTTTTGCCTTCAAGGTTAAACAGACCCTAAACTCATGACATTATATGCATACCACATGCACTTAAACGTATGCCTTATCATAATTGCTTGAATTCATGCATAATCATGACATACATAATGATCGAAATACCACAGTCGTGCCTTGTAACATGAGTTGGATCTTGACGATGAAATATGCATCTATGATGATGACTTGGGTTATCCCTGAAAAGGGATGGGACACCGGAAGTGTGGAAATAGTAGGGGATGATGTGCCCCTTGGGTTGAAAGTCCCTAAACCCTGATGCTAGCTAGGGATACCTCACCGTTAGGCCGAGTAGATACATGGGTCATGGATTTGACATCCACTGACGAGGTCGAGTTGAGAAGAGGTGGGTCCAACTTGCTTAAGGGCTGAGGTGCAAACAGGGACCAGTCGGACTCGCTGGATAGGAGAAGTGTGAATGAAGTCCGCTACTGGCATGCCCGGTATGCGAGGTCGATTACTGGTGTCTAGTGCATGGGTGTTGACTATGGTGTTTTTTGAAATATACAGTTATGATATGGCATGACAATATGATGATGATTATGTTATTACGGATACGTGTAATATAGTTATGGCTGTGGTATAAGAGAAATGAAAATATGACTTGGTGATGCTGGTAGCATTGATCGGAGTATCACTATGATGCATATGAATTGCATTGGCATTGGCATCAGCATCATACCTTACATACTACACACCTTTCACCATACATGATTTCTTCATGGCATATTTATCTTACTTGCATGTAGGACACACTGCACACACATGTGTACTCACTAGGCTTTTTGCCTAAGCTTCCTATTTTCCATTTTTTTCAGGGCGGGAGTAGCTTGGAAGACTTAGCTTTCTCGATGCATTATATTTATTTTTTGATTTGACAATGTTGACGTCATATACCTTTTGGAAAGCATTGTACTTGTAATCATCAGAATTTATAATGGAGAGTGTTGCTCGGTATTTTGATCATGGATCTTCATGCTCAGGTATTATTATATATATATATATCAGTAAAAAATCTTCCTTGTGGTGCACCGAACTCAGGACTTGGTGTACGAAGTTGAGTACTGGATTCAGGGCATCACGGAAGTTGTCCGTCCCTGGATTTGGGGCGTGACATGGATCATTTTCGATGTCATAGAATGTCCTTTGATGTCATCGAACTTACCTTTTGATATCATCGAAGATGTCTTGATGACATCGAGAAACTAAGAACAAATCCCAAATCTTACTGGAAAGTTTTAACTCTTGATCTATGTCATCGAGCAGGCCTTTGATGCCATCGAAGACTCATCGAAAGCTGCTGTTGTGGGCTATCTTTTACATAGTAGATCCAAACATCTTCTATCTTATTTATCATATTTTTCTTAGTCTTCTAAGGCTAAGGGATGATCAATTAGGTATTCATATTAGGTTAAGATCATTTAGGGGTATATGAGTTATTTTAGGTTAGGGTTAGGGTCACCTAGGCACCTGTTTTACCTGTTCTTTGCTCCTTAACGCTCCATCTTCGTTCGTATCTTCAATCTTCACTTTCCAATGGCTCAAACGACTACTTGATATAACTACTCATGTGATTGACAAATAGGGTGCAAAAATCAGTGCACTAACAGACACACTTTATCCCATGTAAGAAGACCCTATATGCAACACATGTGACAAATATATTCTTTAGAGAGGTCGTGTGGCTACACGGGGTTCCCAAGACTAGTACTTCTGACTGTGACACGATGTTCATTATCCACTTTAGGCAAATTTGTGGAATCAGTTTGGTACACAACTTTAGTTTAACAGTGCCTACCACCCACAGACCGATGAGTAGATTGAAGTTGTGAATCACATTTTGGGGAACCTTCTTCGGTGTATTTCAGGTGACAAACTGAAGCAGTGGGATTTGGCCTTATCTTAAGTAGATTTTGCATTCAACAATATAATGAACTGCTCGACTTGGAAGTCCCCGTTTCAGATTTTTTTGGTCGAGTGCCCCACCACACACTTGACTTGGTCCCTTTGCTCAAGCTCTCGGGCATGAGTATTGTGGTAGAACATATGATAGACCAAAGTATGGGCATTCATGCGGATGTGGAAGCCAAGTTGCATGCCTTGAATGACAAGTACAATGAGCAAACCGACAAGCATCAATGACAAAAGGTGTTTGAAGTGGGCAACCATGTTATGGTCTATCTACACATGAAGAGATTTTCAACTGGGACTTACAACAAGTTAAAGAATAAAAAGATTGGGCTGGTATCGATCCTCTGAAAGATTAATGACAATGCTTATGTTGTTGATCTTATGGATGACATGGAAATTTCACGTACTTTTAACATTGCGGACCTGACCGAGTATCATGAACCGAAGCAGGACGAGAATACGAGGACGAGTTCTTTTGAAGTGAAGGGGACTGATGTAGAGCGGCTCTGTTGGAGCATAAAAAAGTACAAATGATGTCAAACCCCAAACTCAAAAACCGGACTCACAGAATTCTCGATCGCTGAATCAGGCGCCGATAGCCTCCGTAATGCCCCATTCTCGGCTCCCGACACCCATATGCCAGATTCCGATCCTAGGATCCTACAAGGAGGATTTTCAATATGATTTTTTTTAAATTATAATGGAGCATGATCAAGTCACAAAACAACATCACCACATATCCACTATAATGAAACATTTGAGTACAATGCGAAAAGGGAAATATAAGATGATCAAAAGGCTCCAAAATAATCTGCCACGCGCTCCTGCCTCAGCGCTGCTACAATCCGATGTCACCTGCACGCAACGGTCATGCGTAAGCTTATGAAAAGCTTAGAGGGTGGTGTAAGTGTGTGCATAAAGCAAGTGCCAAGTATGCAATATCAAAGTAATGTGGAAATATGCTGGTAAGTCCATGAATACTATCAGCCGCACCAAGGCTATGTGATGTAAGACATGAATGCTATCGGCCATACCAAGGCCATGCAATGCGAGGCCTATGAAGCCAAATGTCATATGCAAGATGCAACGCAAGCATGCTAGTTCTCATCAAATACATATATCAGTACAGTTCCCCTCTGGAATATCACCAGGGTCTAGTACACTCTACACTGATTGCCGCCTCCCTAACTGTACAGCCCAATGAGTGGAAGAGACCACACTATCCGCCTGACTAGTAGTCTATAAATACCTACCCGGCTCGTCGATAGCAGACCCATTTGCAAGGTGGTCAAACTCAGCCTAGCTTACAACCCCTCACTTGGGCGGAAAAGGCCACACCCCCTTCCAACTAACCACAACACAGTGGAAGACGTGGTGTACTAGTATTTGGCACTCCTGCGCTCATGTTTCCACTCGGTCTAGACGTTGGAGCATCCCTTGGTACCAAAATGTTCTAGGACTTTCACCCAAGGACATCCTATGTGCCCACAGTGCTAGAGCCAATATTTTCGGTATCCAATTTGACCATCCACGATGTGCCTGTGGAGGCCACGGCCCTGATGTCGCTAGGGCGCATAGTGATCATGTCACACAAATGCGTGATGCATGAGTCATACCATCCAGTCATGCATCAGTCCCATGTGTACTGCGCGATCATGTGAGGCACTCCGTCTTATAAGGAGTCCCATAACTGTCTTAGCCTAACGGCGTATGCTATGATCAAACACTCCTCATAATAGGCATACAAATGATGCATATGGGCATGTAGCATGTTGCTATACTAAGCATATTCTCAATGTGTTTTACTAAGCTAAGTATACTAACATGATTATCAGATATAGCAGGCGATGATCGGCCTTAACCGGTGTGTTACTTATAAGAGTAAGGGCTGAACGATACGCCTCGCTAGGCATATAGAAGTCTATATGGAATGGTCCATGTTAGATTATCATAACCTATTCAAGGTACTAGCATATCGTATATCCTAAGGCAGGGTCTCCTGTAAGGACAGTGGAAAGTATCATCATCAAGGAGGCCCAACGATTTGGGCTAGCCCAATGGGTATTACTGACACAAGTTGGGGCCTAACGGTTTGGGTTAGCCCACTAGGTTAAGGGTGGAAGTGGGTTTAACAATGGGCCTTAGAAAAACTCACAACGGTGGATAATTAACCACCATTGTCTTAAGGTGCCGTTTTGAAATCATAATCAGAATCATAACGGGGCCCTCGGCCCTCCGACTATCTAAGAAATGGATGGACAACGCATGCCCATTACTCATACATGGTGGGCCTGCATGGGGGGGGGGGGGGGGGGAATGGATAAACAGTGTGTATAAAACACATATATCATGGTGGACCTCACACATACGATGGGCCTCATAAACAATCACAATGGGCCTCTCACATGAGCCTAATATACATCACAATGGGCCGCATCTCATGGGCTTAATATACATCACAATGGGCCACATCTCATGGGCCTCAACAATGGGGCTCATATACATCAAGTGGGACACATCACATGGGCCTCATATACATCAAGTGGGCCGCATCATGTGGGCCTTGTATACATCAAGTGGACCGCATCATGTGGGCCTCATATACATCAAGTGGGCCACATCATGTGGGCCTCATATACATCAAGTGGGACCCACCGTTCTAGCTAGACTATCTACACCATTCATCTATTTTTAGAGATCATCTTAGAGCGTTACCCAAAAATGAATCATATCGAAAGATCATCTGGACCATTCCACAAATAGCAGTGGAGATAATGATTTTCACCGTTAACAATTCACAGGCCCACCAAAACATTTATTTTCCAATCTATTCATAAGTTCACAAAGACCTGAATTAAGAGGAAAACAAATTCCATATTGATCCAGAACATCTGGAACCCCAAACGGGTTTCAAAGGTAGGCGTTCAATCCTCCACTGGTTTTTGCAGTGTGGTCATTTGCTAGATAGATCTGTCTTATTTTTCTTCTCAACCCTTAAGATGAGCTTGCGCAGTGGATGGACCGTTTGGATCTAACTCATAACTCATGATCAGGCCCACACTTGCTGACGTCACTACAACAGCTATATAGCTAGTGTGACCCAGCAGATGGACAGCTTGGATGTAACACATACATCATGTGGGACCCACAGATCTGCTGATGCTAATACAACAGGTATATAGGTGGGGTCCACATATATGGCTGGCGTGAATAAAACACACACATCATGTGGGGTCTATGCAGATGGACGGTGTAGATGACAACCACAGAACTTGCTGACGACAATACAGCAGCCACGAGCTGCTCGTCCAATAGATGGACGGTCTAGATATAACACATGCCCATGATCAGACCACAAACTTGCTGACATCAGTACAGCAGCTAAGGGCTGCTCGTCAAGTAGATGGATGGTCTAAATGTAAAAGAAATGGATGGGTTGATAAAATACATGCATCATGCGGGACCCACAGAACTTACTGGCATTAATCCAGCAACTATTTGCTGCTGTTGGGGTGCACAGATTACGTTTTAGATAAAACACATATATCATGTGGGTCCTATATTATGTGGGCCACACACAGATGGACAGTAATGATAAAACACAAATATCACGGTGGATCAGCACCGTTTGGACAGTCTAGAAGTCAGGTCCATCTGAACTGTCCATCTGAATACATTTATTAAGGTAGGGTCCATGCTAGTGTGGCCCACCAACATTTATCAAGGCTTGTCCAAACTGACAGGCAACAAGCCTGCCCGCTAGACAGTGTAACAAGGTGGGCCCATAAACAGACGGCGCGGATCTAGAATACACATGTTAAGGTGGGCCATCAAACAAAGAGAGAGAGAGAGAGAGAGAGAGAGAGCGGAGCTCCACCACTATGAGCTCCTCTTTATCATATAATGTGTACATCAAATGGGTCCCACCACATGTGGGCCCTTAAATCACAAGGATTAATGGTGGGAATTCCTTTTTCACCAACAATATAAGGTCTAGATGACCTTACAATGGAAATAAAATAAACATCATGATGGGGTCCATGGAGAATGGTCCCACAATGGAATTCATATATGCATCAAGGTGGGACATTATGTCATGCCCCGAACTCGGAAACCGAGCTCACAAAATTCCCCATCGCCGAATCCGGCGCCGACAGCCTCCGTAGAACCTCATTCTCGGCTCCCAGCACCCATACACCAGGTTCCGATCCTGGGATGTTACAAGGAAGATTTCAAATCATCAGTTTAATTGTAATGAGCATAACCATAAGCATAACCCACGAACAATAACCACAAGAACACTATCACAAATCCACTATGATCAAAAAACTTTTAAGTACAATGCATCTGAAGGAAATACAAGATAATGTAAAAGATAGAAACTCCAAAAGCTCGTCTGCACGCTCCTGCTGCTACTATGCTACGGCTGTGTCCTAGCGTCACCTGCACGCATCAATCGTGCATAAGCTTATAGAAAGCTTAGAGGGTAGTGTAAGTGTGTGTGCAATATAAGCGCACTCAGAATGCAAGGACAGAGTAATGCGGAATCATGCTGATGAGTACATGAATGCAATCAGCCGTACCAAGCTATGTGGTGCAAGATAAGAATGCTATCGGCCATAACACGGCCATGCAATACGAGATGCAACTCAAGCATGCCAATCCTCATCATATATCAGTACAATTCTCATTCTGGATAATCACCGGGGTTTAGTACACTCCAAGTGGCACTGCCGCTCTCCGCCGCACAGCCCAAGTGAGCGTAAGAAACCTCACTATCCGCCTGACCAATAGTCTGCCAATACCTATCCGACATGTCAATAGCAGACCCATTCATGAGCTAGTCAAAGTCAGCCTAGTATTACCCCTACCCTCGGGCGAGTAAGGTCGCACCCCTTTCCAACCGACCACGACACTGGGAGATGCGTCCTCCTGGTATTCGGCCCTCATGCGCTCATATATCCACTCGATCTCGACGTTGGAGTCATCCTCTGGTACCATCGGGTTTATGGATTTTCACCCAGGGACATCTATGGCGCCCGTATGCTAGAACCAAACATTTTCGGTATCCAATCCAGCCACCCATGATGTGTCTGTGGAGGCTTTGGCCCTGATGTCGCTAGGGCATACAATAATCATGATCACACAAATGCTAGTGCATGAATCACCCTACCAAACATGCAACAATCCTGCGCGCGCCACGCGCTCATGTAGGGCAACTCCACCTATCAAGGAGCCCATAAACAATCCGCCCGAAGGCATATGCTATGATCGGTCACTCATCATATCAAACATACATATGATGCATATGATCATGAATCATGAATCTATATTAAACATGTCATGTGGTGATGGGCTCTAACCAAAACGAAGATGGGCTAGACGGCCTATATGCTACAGGTATGAGCCTATTAATGGGCCTTAGGGAGAGTGACAATGCGGACATTTAACCAACATTGTACTTACAATGCGGACAATGTTGCATCCAAATTTCAGGTAGGCCCCACCGAGTGATTTTATATGTTTTAGGCATGTCCTCACATGATTTAAGATGGTATGGCCCACCTGAGTTCCGTATACGGCTAATTTTTGGCAGGGGGGTCACTGCCCAAAGGGCCCACCCAATGTATGGCGTTGATGTTTGAAACGCATCACGGTGGGGCCCACAGCTGGGGCCATGAGGCCCAGCCCGACCGTCCACCCGCCCACTGACAACGGTAGCAGCAGGTGCTGCTGCCTTCTTTTTTTAAAAAAAAAACCATTAATCTGATGGTTTTTGATAGGTGGGGCCTACCTCAGATGAATCCATCTCAGCCATTGGTCCCCGTGGCTCGATACAATCCCATCGAGTCCAATATTGGGTGGTTTTTGATGTACAGGAGCATCAGGTAGTATATCAATGGTAGGAACACTGTTTCCTATACCATGGCCCGTTAGGAAACCAGATCAACCTCATTTTTTTGCTCAACACCTAAAATGATCTGAGGAAGAGGATGGATGACCTGGATTAAGTAAATGCATCAAGGTGGGGCCTACATAAGTGGTCCACCCAAAAACTCTCTTTTTTTTATAGCTTGCAAGTACACACCCCTGTCAATACGCGCATTCCATGCTTGCCACGGTTTGTCCAGCGTCCAGGGATGCTGGACGGCATGGATAGAACACAAGCATCATAGTGGGACCCACATGGACGTGGCCCACCATGGATGTATACATATATATATATATCTATACATATAATATAAATATATATTACATATGTTTACATCTAGTGGATGGGATTTCCCTGATATGTGGTGGGCCACTCCGTCTGATGGATGGAGTAGATCTAACACAATTTGGTGGGGCCCACAACATTCAAGGGAAAGAAAGAGAGAGAGAGAGAGAGAGAGAGAGAGAGAGAGATACGGTGATGGAAGGGAGGGACCCCGCCACTATGGGCCCTCCATTGACACAACACATACATTAAGTGGGTCCCACAACAATTGAACCTAAAAAATCAAATTTAATGGTGGATCACCCACCTCTAGGCCTCCTCCTTGCTCCCTTAGCCTTCTATGCTCCTTGCCTTTACTTTTAATGGTAGTAGATGACAGATCAACGGTTGAGATGGGATATGAGAGAGTAGGGAAAGTGGGCCACACTTGGCATTTGGGAGGGAGAAGCTTGGACATGTGAGGGTGTGTTGCTTGGAGAGATTGTTGAGAAATGAGGAAGAGAGAGAAGTGATGGGTGAAAAGGATGGGTGAGGTGCGATGGGTGATGGGTGGAGTGATGGGTTGTAAGAAAGGGATGGGTGGAGAGAGTGAGAGTTGACTTTGGGTAGCTTATGTAAGAGAGAGGTAAGGATAGGGTATGGGTTGCTTGTACTTGACTTGATGTGTGATGTGTACTTGATTGATGGGATTGATGGGATAGGTCGTAGAGATTCTCTCAGAATTCGTACACGCGGTGTTTTCTTCAAATTGAACGTGAGCCTACATCTTCTACCCTGGTATCGATTTGGTGCGCGAGTCACGGCGTTAGAACAGTGGCGACGGCGCGGTTGCCAAGGTGTAGGTTTCGGTTCAAACCGACTTCGGTATGCAGGTCTCGGCTTAGGATCGGGCGTAAACGTCGGATACGATGCGAAGGTTGCCAAAATTCGACCGGAAGGACCGCAGAAGCCAACGGAACGGTACGGATTAGGATACGGGTCTTACACATTGGCCACAACTGAGGCCTAAAGTGGGATCCCTACAATCAACCGGTAGGCCTCATTTGTCCCATGATCAAAAGTCCTATGATCACCCACCATTTTCTCCTTCTTAGTTCCATGGCTTCCTTAGCTCCTTGGCTTCTTCTTTGATGGAGGCTGATAAAGTTTGGAGGGTTGGGATGGGAGATTTGGGGGTAGGAAGTGGGCCACACATAAAGCTCTGTCTCCCTGGAAAGCTTGGATGTGATGGGTTGTAAAGATTCTCTCGGGATTTACAAATGTGCACGTTTCTTCGAGATAATTGCAGGCCCACATCTCCTAGCCTGGGTATGTATCGGTGCACAAGACGCGACGTTGGACCACGGTGATGGTGTGGTCGCAATGGTAAAAGTTTTGAGTCGAGCTGACTCAGCTCTACGAGATGTGATGTAAACACTACCTACAGATCACAGGTTATCGGAATTTGATGTGGAGGATTGTGAGAGTTTACAGAATGGTACAGATTAGGATACGGGCCTTACAAATGATAAAGGGATGAAGAAAGAAATAAGAAAGAAATAAAAGAGATGAAGAAGAAAGAAGTGAAGAACAAAGGATCAACAAGTTGCACCACGACGAGTTGTGTGGGATCGCATAACTCATTATAGTTGTGCAGGTCCACGCAACTCATGTTTATAGTGATTGGTGAGTTGTGCGCAGAACAAAGGAAAAATTCATGAAGTGGGTCTCATGACTCAATAATCGAGGATTAACACGTGTGAGGGGCTATAAATACCCCCCTACTCCTTCATGTGAAGATCAGAATTGTTGAAGAGAAGACTTCGATACCTCTGACAGGTATTGGAGAGAATAAGGAAGAAAAGAAGGGGAACCAAGTTTCGCGGACCCGTGCAACTCCTCGACTCGTACAACTCAACATTGAATTCCGTGGACAGCCTAAAGGGCAACTTATATGTATTTTTGGAAGGATTTCAGAATATTGTAATCTTCTGAGGGATTTCAGCATTCCTTTACATCATTTGGAGGAATGTGCATGAAAGAAGATCCGCACAACTCTTCTCTTATGAAGACATAAATAATATGAGCTGAAATGCTGCCAAAATTGACATTGAGCTTATTCAATACTTGTATTCTTTAATCATAAGTACCTTATCTTGGAATCAAAGGATGAGAAAGATGTAAATGAAATTAGAATAAATAAAATGTGATGATTGTTCTCTTCATTATTTCTTTGTTATTATTTAGTAAGATAATCCCCAAATCAAATACTTTTCATTTCTTCGAAACAAATGGCGACTCTATCGGGGATAGTTATCTTACTCAATATTATTTAGAAATAATTTAAAGAATTTCATCATAGTTCGGTGTCATACAAATGCCGAAATGGCGACTCTCAACAGGAACATCCTCCCTTTTATCTCTAAGATAAAGTACATCCTTAATTTAACATTAATCAATATTGTTTGACATCCTCTAATAGAATTACAATACAATATATACATTCGAATTACAATTAATGGCATCCACCGCAAGCAAGATGATCGTTTACTTTACGCCGACTGGATTTGTAGTGGAATATGCAAGGAACCAGTCTCCAAACCAAAAGAAACGGTCTACGTCAACTAGAAACGATAAGTCCAAATCCACTGCTAGAGTCATAACTGTTTCACCATTGGTGCAAGAAAAGAGTAATGAATGGATTGTTGTATCCCATCGAAGACCTAGGACTCGAACTACCGCGACAACCAGAACGATTCCATCAAGGGAGACCAGAGGGCTAGTGATGAGAAATGCAGCCAAAAGAAATCCTGCATTAGCTCCACCAGCATTGTACCTAGGAAAATCTCCTCACTTCTTAACTTCGTCTCAAGATTTTCTAGCATTACCTGCTGTAAACGCTAGATGGACTAGGAAAGAGAAGGGTAAGTCGCCCATAGAAAATACGTTGATCTCTAAATCTTCGCAAGTGACACCTTTGTAAGTCACGCCACAGTTAACTGAATTCTATGGAAGTACAAAAGGATCCAGCAAAATTCTTCTCTCAAGCCCTATCATGCCAATGTACTCTTGTCCTACTTTAACAACCACCTTGTCAGGGAGTAGAGAGGATGTTGTATGCATGGCAGGAACAAGCCAAGGTTCGCCGTCGACCACTGATGAACACATGGTTGAGATGGCACAAACTCAAAGAACATCGATGGAGGAATGCATGAACCTCCAACAAGCTTTAACCACTCTCACACACAATGTGGCTCAGATTGTAGCCCCTTCGATGATGGCCACCATGAATGAACGTTAACAACAGCCTGAAGGCTCACAGCCACTAAGAGAACGATCACATGGATTTTCTCCTGCAGCAAGGGCGATAGCTCAAGAAGAAGTACGACAAGTGGTTACAGAGGTATTTAAAACTGAGAGAGAATGTGAGAACATTGGAAGATTCCGTTACAGGACACCATATCCAAGGGAAGTGGAAGATGTATTATTCCCAGCGAACTTCAAACATCCAGACTTTCAAAAATTCAATGGGGATGGATCTCCAGACGAACACCTCATGCATTTCATTACAATCATGGGTAACTTCTCTACTATCTCACAATACTATTTGTGACTATTTGGTTCTTCTTTGATAGGGAAGGTGTTCTGATGGTACTCTAGCTTAACACCAGAGTCGATACGAACTTGGGAACAAATGTAGGGTGCATTTATGTCAAACTTCTTCTTGTCAGATCGTGATGTTAGCATCATAGAATTAGCTTCTGTACGATAAAGAGAAGGCGAGCCCATGGAGAAGTTCATAGATAGATGGAAAACTCTGGGACCTTTGTTAGACAGTTGCCCGAGGAAAAGGAACAGGTAAAGATGTGTTTGAACTTCATGGAGACAGGAATTGCATTTGGTCTTACTAGTGTCGTTATAAGAACCTTTCGTGACTTGGCTATGAAGGCTCATGCATTGGAATTGATGGCCAAGAAAATGACAGCATTTCACTACGAAATAGGCAGGAGAGGACATAACAGATTGATGAAAAACGTCGTTGATCGAGAAAAGAAGAATGATATTCCCTATAATCGAAGGAGAACAGAAAAGAGAGAAGATTCAAATTGTTACAAAGGCAGAGTTGGCGAAAAAAGGCCAAGGCCCTTTTATTCCCATGAAGGATTCGCATTTGAAAAAGAGGATGTCATCCTCATGATGAAATAACTGTTGAGTGCTAGTACAATAGAACTGACTCCGTCCAAACGTCCTGAAGAAGCAGGAAGAACAAAAGAAAGAACTTTCTGCCATTATCATCGTCTGTTGGGACACCCCACAGAAAACTGTTTCACACTGAAATGCATAATACAAAAAATGATAAACAGAGATGAAATTATAATTCAAAAAGAGAAAGAAAGGAGCAGAACGACTCCAATAAACATGATTTTCGGCTGGGAAAGTATGTATGAGAAAAAGGACAGATTGAAAAAGAAAGAAAACCGTTGTACAAGTACTGACAATTCTTCAGAACGAACAGGTAAAGCCACAGTGATTACATTATGCTTAAGAAAAAGAGTGACAAGTCCTCTCCAAAAACAAAAGCCTGAAATAATACAAGAAAGAACATCTAGGATGCATGGTGATAATGGAAAGGAAGAAAAGAATAAGGTTGAAAAAGTAACTTATGATGTGGTGAGCCATTTGAAAGGTATACCAGCTTAATTAAGTGTATATAATGCGCTACGGCTATCGGAAGACTCTTGACACACTTTAATTCAAGCCTTATCCAATAATGATGTCAGAAAAGCATTGCTTGTAGAGATGGAAAGTGCAGAGCAAGAGATACAAAATAGTTGTTTGCCTATCATTTCCTTCTTCGATGATGATCTGAGTTGCGATAAAGAACACAACAGACCGTTGATGATTGTAGGTTATATTTGAGATAAACAGGTTAAGCAAATATTGTTGGATAATAGATCTGCAGTAAATCTATTACCATTGATAGTGTTGAATGAACTCGGGTATCGTCGCTCTCATCTATGCCCTAGTGGAATGATGATACAGGGCTTTAACCAAGACGGGCAACATGCACTAGGCAAGATTACATTGACCTTGGAAATATGAGAGTTAACGACAAATGTTGTTTGTCATGTCATCAATGCGATGACAACATATAACCTCCTCTTGGGTAGGCTGTGGATGCATCAATATGGCATTATACCATCCATCCTACATCAATGTTTCAAATACTGCAAAGATGGGATTCAATACAAAGTGATGGCCGATGTGAGACCGTACATAGAAGCGGAGTCCTTCTTCACTGATGCCAGCTATTATGATGGCTTTGCTTTAAAAGATGGAAAGAAAATTGATGAGAACGGGACCGTAAGAAATAGTCGAATAGAAATAATAAAAAATAAATTCACAAAGATAGAGTTGTATGGAAAAGTGAATGCAAAGAAGAAGTTCTATTTCATGCCAAAACACTTAAGACAACCAGGGCAGCCTCCATTAACATTATTGTTGCTTGAGCAGTTGGAAATTCTACAGTTAAACTATACGGTGCCGTTGCCATATGCTGAAAGGAACAAACCATTCCCACCTATGCTAAAAATGTTTCACGTCAAATCCAGCTGAAAAAATCCCGAGCCTGTCGAGTCTTATGCTCCTTCAGAAGCGAAAATAGAAGAAAAGACTGATAATAAAATGAGTTGTGAAAGAGTAACATCTAAAGATCTGAAGAGATATAATCCTGTCAGCAGAAAGATCATGAAGAACATGGGTTTTAATTATGAAGAACCGACTAGACTAAACAGTGGAAAAGGTATTCAAATTCCAATTGGAGTAAATGAAGAAAAATGAGAAAAATTCTGTGGATTAGGGGTAACGATTTCTCGAGCACAAGTAAACATGAATGCGGCAAATTCAATAGTCAGTGAAGAAATAGATTTCAAAATAATCAAGCATCTTGAAATAGATCTGAAACAGATAGAAGACGAGGGGTAACCGACAATTGACAGTTTGCGAGAGATAAATCTGGGCATGGAAGAAGAGCCGTGTAATACATTTATAAGTGTCAGCCTTCCCGAACAAGAAGCCAATCAATACATCAAGCTCTTAAGAGAAAACAAAGATGTATTCACCTGGACATATGCAGAAATGCCAGGCCTGAAGCCATTAGTAGCAGTGCATCGCCTGAACATCTCCAAAGAGAAGAGGCCAATCAAGAAGACACAGAGGCGATTCCATCTAAATTTAACTCCCCTGATAGAAGAAGAAGTAAACAACCTGATTAAGATTATTTTCATTAGAGAAGTCAAATATCCTAAATGGATATCAAATATTGTTTTGGTGAAAAAGAAAAGTGGACAAATCAAGGTATGCGTTGATTTCAGAGATTTAAATGAAGTCTGTCCAAAAGATGACTTCACGTTGCCAACAACAGAGCTACTAATTGACAGCATGATGAAATATGCTGTTATGTCCTTCATGGATGGTTATGCTAGATATAATCAGATAAGGATGTCTCCAAAAGATGAAGAAACTACAACATTCAAAACTTCTCTGGGGATCTACTATTATAAAGTTATGCCATTCAGCCTAAAGAATGCTGACGCAACATATCAAAGAGTAATGCAGAATATATTTCAAGACATGATGCATAAGCACGTGGAATGTTATGTTGATTATTTGGTGGTTAGATCGAATGAGCATGAAGCGCACCGCAAACATCTGACCTTAGTCTTTCACCGTCTTAGGAAGAAACAACTAAAGATGAATCTGGCTAAATGTGCCTTCGGCATCTCATCAAGAAAATTCCTTGGTTTCGTCATCAGACACAAGGGAATCAAATCCGACCCGGGGAAGGTCAAAGCCATTCCAGACATGCTGCCGCCTAAAACATTGAAATAATTAAAGAGTTTGTAAGGAAAGCTAGCATATATCCGGTGCTTTATCTCTAATCTAGCTGGAAGATGTCATCCATTCTCCCATTTGATGAAGAAATGAATAAAATTCGTATGGGACCAGTCATGCTAAAATGCGTTCGATTCAATCAAGGAATTACTGAAACAACCTCCATATTGGCAGCTCCTATGAAAGGCAAACCCCTTATTCTTTATATTTCTGTAGCTGAGAATTCATTAGGGGCTCCATTGGCACAGATGAATGAACAAGGGAAAGAAATGGCGCTATATTATTTAAGCCAGACTCTGATAGGCGTAAAATGCAATTATTCACCCATTGAGAAAGTATACCTGGTGTTAATATTTGCAGTGCAAAAGTTAAGGCATTACTGTCTTTCCCATGATATAATCTTGATCTCGTGAGTAAATCCTATAAAATTCTTAATAACGAGGCCGATGTTTTCAGGAAGATTAGTTAAATGGATGCTGTTGCTGTCAGAATATACGATCACCTATGAGCCATTAAAAGTAGTGAAAGGACAAGCAGTAACAGACTTCTTGGCAGCTCATCCGACATAGACAGTGAAATGATCAGTGATGATTTCCCAGATGAATAAGTAATGATGATATAATCACCTAATTTATGGTAAATGTATTTCGATGGTGCCTCCAGATCTTTAGGAGAAGGTGCTGGTGTGATATTTATCAGCCCCCAGGGTGATCTGTTGCAATATTCCTTCACACTAGGGACGACATGTACCAATAATGAAGCTGAGTATAAAGCTCTCATTATAGGAATTAAAATAGCACAAGAGATGAAGATAAAAATGCCACAGATTTTCGGGGACTCTAAGTTGGTCATAAACCAGCTAACAACTGAGTTCGAAATAAGAAAGCAAGAACTCTTACCATACTGTCGGCGAGCACAACAATTGTTAGAGCAATTCCATAATATCGAAATCAAGCATATATCGTGATGCGAGAATACAAGGGCAGACACTTTAGCTAGCTTGGCCGCAGCTTTATCCTGTCCTGATCAGAGTCCTCTTCAGGTCACGATCGAAGAAAGGATGTTCTTACCGTCACTCGAAGTCATCAATGAAGCTGTTGAAGCACTTTCTATATCATGCTTAGAGATCACCACAAACTTTTTTGTAGATTATCTCAAATATGATATTCAGCTAGAGGACCTAGCATAGAAATTACATATTAAGCAGAGATCAAAGAAATTCATCATATGCAGTGAAGTGCTATACAAAAGATCCTATAATGAAATGTTGTACGATGTCTGAATACAGAAGAAGTCAATCAAGTATTGCAAGAAACCCATTCAAAAGAATGCGGAGTACATCAGGCTAGTTGAAATTTATTCCATTAAGTGCATCAATGGGATATTACTGGTCCACAATGTTCAAAGACTCTACTGATTACACAAAATGATTTCATGAGTGCCAGATACATGGCGATGTTATACATGTTCCCCCTGAAGACCTTTATTAATCGGTAGCTTCTTGGCCATTCACCACCTGGGGACTTGATGTCATTGGTCCTATAAATTCACCTTCATATAAAGGATAATAATATATCCTAGTAGCAATAGATTATTTCTCCAAATGAACCAAAGTGATCGCGCTGCGAAATGTTAAAGAGAAAGACGTAATGAATTTTATCCGACTTACGATAATATATTGCCATGACATTCCAAAGAGAATCATCACTGATAATGGTACTCCTTTTAAGAACAGGGGTATGGAGAAATTATGCCAGAAATTTGGCATTCATCGTTCATTCTCAACACCCTACTATCCGTCAGCCAACGGATTAGCATAGGCATTCAATAGAACTACTCATCATATTACAACAAAAGATATGCCGTATTCACTGGTTTATAGCATCGAAGCTGTCATTCCCATCGAAACGCAAGTCACGTCACTTAGAGAAGCAGTACATCGATCTCTCACAGATGATGAAAATGAAAAAATAAGGCTGACCAAGTTAGATTTACTCGATTAGAAATGATTAGTAGCTCAGTAGTGATTAGAACTATATCAGGCAAGAATTTCCGCTACCTTTGATAAAAAAAGTCAAACATTGCTCCTTCAAGAAAGGTGATCTGATGCTAACGTTGAAAAGACCAATAGTGGTCACTCACAAAACAGGGGGCAAGTTCAATCCCAAATGAGATGGTCCATATGTAATAATTGAAGTATACTCGAATGGAGCCCATCGAGTCGTAGATCAGAATGGATAAGGCATTAGTATACCCGTCAATGATCGCTTCGTCAAGATATATCATCCCTGAAGGTGACCAAGATTTTAATTCTGAAGATTATCAGAATAATCATTCCCAATCAAAAGGGGGTAAGATAAGCAGAATGATGAAAAAGCTTTAAAAAAGGCAATGTCATATATTCTTCTACATATATGAATGAATAAAAGGCAAATTCTCAAGCATATCATATCAAAGTTATTCGCCGATTATCAAAGCACCCATGATTATCGTTAGATTGATATAATTGTCGATTATCGCCAAATACCACCTGTTATAGTATACCCGTCAATGCTCGCTTCATCAAGATATATCATCCCTGAAGGTGACCAAGATTTTGATTCTGAAGATTATCAGAATAATCATTCCCAATCAAAAGGGGGTAAGATAAGCAGAATGATGAAAAAGCTTTAAAAAGGCAATGTCATATATTCTTCTACATATATGAATGAATAAAAGGCAAATTCTCAAGCATATCATATCAAAGTTATTCGCCGATTATCAAAGCACCCATGATTATCGTTAGATTGATATAATTGCCGATTATCGCCAAATACCACCTGTTATCACCAAATCAAAAATATCGCCATCCCTAAGATGCACCGATTATTATCATTACAAAACCCATTATCATTGAATTGATATTATTGCCAAGATGATACACTATTTTAACCATAAATAATAACAGGAATATTATCAGCAACGATGATATATCATTTACGGCAGTGGAGTGCGCCTATAGGGACAACCATGCATAAGACCTATCATAATCGGTGACACATCAAATATTATGTGGGCAGCAGTGAAAAGCCAATGGCCCTAAAATTCCCATGAAGGCCATCATAAGCTTAGACCCATGTGGGTAGCGGAGTGCGCCTATACGGCCAACCATGCATGAGACCAATGCTGCCTGTACAGCTTCTGACAGTGCCACGGTGGATGTTGAGAGAAAATGCCCTCCTGTGAATGGGTTAGACCTTGCAGACGAAGAAAAAGTGGTCTGCAGTGTGCACTCTTTGGCTTGTCCATAGATAGGCCAACCATACATTAAACCCCCAAGATTCTTAACTCAATTTCAGTAGAAACTTATGAGGATAGGCCTCGCCTCTAAATGAGCCAACCCCTCATTGATGGATTGACGACCTTGGATTTGGTACCCCTAAGGTAGCCTTGTGAGCCCCGTGAACTCTAGAGAGTTACTGCGGCCAACACTATGTGTAAAACCTACCGAGTTCACTGCCCCGGTAGCTTTATTGGGTCCCTCTGATGGATCGCGGTTTGTAAACTCCCCGGCTGCAATGGTTCAGCGAACTCATAAGAGTTACAGAGACTATTTGTGTACAACCTTGATTCCAACTACTTAAGAGTCTGAAAAACTGTGATTGCTCTAACTATTCAAGAGCTTAAACTGTGTGTGAAACTAACTGAGATTAAAAACTAGCTCCGCCCATTATAAAAAACACCATATAGGTGACATTTACTAACAATCAAGAATAAGTTGTTACTTTACTATATGTTGAAAATCACATATATTATCAAAGCATGTCTGTAAACATTGATAAAGTAAACATCATGCAGACATATGCTTAGTCATTTCTCATACATTCACAAAAATTTTGAATTATCAAAATTCATTCACAATATGTCAAAGTAATTAAGCATGAAATTACATTAGATGCAAATGAAAATTTACAAGTCTTCTGATCCGTGCCTAATGCAATCATGTATCATTGAAACTCTTGCTTTAATTGAACCTCAGCGGCTGCATTATCTAACTCCGCATCAACTATAAGTCTAACCCAGTCAGGAGCATCAGTTAGTTCTTGTTCCAAAGAAGCTATTGTTGCTTCATCCTTTGAAAATTTTGATTATTCAAGGTTGGTTATTCGAACATTGTCTTCAATATCTGCTTCGAGTTTACTGGTCCTTATATCCACTTCATACTACTGAGCCTTGAGATCAGAGATTTGCTGCCTAAGACTCAATATCTTCTCACCTATGGCCGCTGAAGAATGCTTAGAAGCCTTCAACTATTCCTGGAGAGAGTTGAATTCCTTACTATACCTAAAAATCATTGTCATTGCCTTTGAAAATTTGACTTTAAGTTGTGATAATTCTTTTTAACGAGCAAGTATTTTAGGAGCAATAGTCATATCTCAAGCAACTTCTAGTTTATGAATTGTGGCACAAAAATGAGAGAGAGAATCGCGTAGAGGAGAAATATTAATCTTTGCCATCCTCGCCGCATTGTCTAAATGCGCCAATGCTATATCTAAATTTGGCCACTATGTGGGATCCTTGAAAATACATATAGCCGCTGATAAAGAACCCTTCAGTAGAACTAATGCGTAGGGAGGAATCTTTTCTAAGGATAGTATGTTTGAAATAGTGGCAACAAAATTTGAACTTGTGGAGCCGCTTGAAGATGAATGAACTACAGTAAAAAGATGAAAGAAATATGAATTAGAATAGAACTTATGAAATATTCTTGTAAAATAAGGTATATTTACATATAACTGCAGCTGAAGCAACTAGAGCTGAAACCTACACTTCCACAGATTGTACTCTCTCAGGAAGGGATAAAGGACCGGGAATATCTGGAACCATGTTTTTAAAAGAAGGTGCCCTGATCTCGGTACTTGAAGTAACTATAGTCAGAGTTGTAGTATCGATTGGCTTCGTTGGAAAGATTATCTCACGCACTACTGTACTGGGTCTAGCTAGAGGCATAAGAGATACTCTAGTCACCCTAGTAGAATGCAGACCAAAGTAGGAGCAGCCGCCTCATTCTAAACTACGTCTATAGTAACACGACGTGTCTTTAAAGTCGTTAAAGTACCAGCTATTGGACCAGAGAATATTTTACGTGGAAGAGGAGAATAGTTATTGTTGAATGACATAGTCAAATCAACTTCCTGTACATCATTATATTGTCCGTAGTCTAGAGGCTCTTCTTCTTCGTCAATTTCTGTAGTTATTACCTGAGGGACAGTGGTATCCTATGGTGTTTCTTTCTCCACCACAGTAGTTGCAGCGATAAGTTCCTCTTCACCAATGTCGACTTCCCCTTCTTCCTTATTTGTATCCATTTTCCCTTCTTCTTTTGAATCATTGGAAGACGAATCATTTTTGGCAAAAGAAGTACTACTAGAAGAGGACTCTTCATCTTCACCATCTGATGATGATGACGATGATGATGAATTCAAATCTGGTTCTTCGATAACCACCTGTTTCCCTTTCTTCAAAGATCTTACTTTCATCAACAGGAACGAGTTTTTTCTGCAGTAACAATTGCAGGAGAAACAGAGGATCTAGCCTGAATATGTGATCGTGTGACAGGAGAAGATGAATCTCTACGAACAGATGATGGTTGAGGGAGAATATCTGGAGATACTTCTTGAGGTTCAATAGGTTCTACAACCTCTGAAGCAGGAGACGGGATAGTAGAAACATGAGTCGAAGGGGCCTCTATAGTATCAGCAATATTTACTTGACTGGTCTGCTTCCTTCGAGCTCTAAGATGCTCCAAAGGGGAATCCATGGGCTATCCAGCCCTCAAGAGTATTCAGTGGTTTAATTTGGTGGATTGGTTCTTCTAAAGAAATCTTCACGCAAGCTTCATCGAGGGCAGGGGCATGATCATGCTCAACAGTGTGCCCTACTCCTTGCACAAGGTCTCGTTTCCTCAACTTAGGAGGAGGCACCCATATTGGAGAATTCATTGCCATACAATGATGAACTAGGAGATATTGGTGTGTCCACCTCCTCATCCAAGGATATGTAGTGCGAACAAAACGCCCAAAACCAAGAATGATGAATTTAAAATTAATGCACATGGCAACCAATTACTTTCAGACCAACCCCAAGTTGTAAGGACCCACACCATATCTTCTTATAATGTGAGTCACTACTTCAGGATGTTCGGGTACTGTTTGATCATAACCAAACTGATGGGTGTTTGGGTAATACGGTTCTCTCCAAAATTCATTACCTTCTCTTAGCGAAAGACTGATGGATCTGATTGAGATGAAGAAGGCTCATTCAGTCGGAGGAAGATTGTCATTATCCACCGCTTCATAATCATCAGTGTATTTAGAAAATGAGAACTGATAAAATCGATGGCGCTTGTTGACTTGATCTTATTAGCTATCCATTCATACGTCTTCCTGGTCATTGATCGTTTTTGATAATGTCGTACTTTCGTCGGGTCATTGGATTGGTTATTTTTGAAACTGTGACAAATAGAAGAAAAAGAAGAGAGTAAATAAAGTATTGATGAAATTTATGCATATATGATACAATAAGTTGAAAATTATACCGCAATCCTCAAGAAAAATGGGCCAGCCAATGAAGGTGAGGAATTTTTTGGATGTCAGGGAACTTAGACATTTCTCTGAAAAGTTGGACCAAAGTATCTAAAACCAATGCTTGCCTTTGAGAGGGTGAGAAATGTGAGAATTCTGCATTGTCTGGGATGTATTCATCATAAAAATGGCTGGTTACTAGGAGTCTTGCCATTCTGTGTAGATCCCAAACAGTGATACTGACCTTGCCCAATGGTATGTGAAAGGAATTGGTGGTCGAGCACCAATAACTAAGGAAACCCTTGAAGACTATAGGGTCTTTATAGAAATACTCAGAGGTGACTTCTATAGCATCATATAGGATGACTTCTATTAATGTTGTGGAATGCTTGCCTAGAATTGCTTTCGCCCAGTCAGTGTAATAATTGCGTGAGTACAAGAAACCGTGAGTACAGAACTCTTCATTTACCCACAGAGAATCTCTATCTCTAAAGTGTTGTCGTACTGTCTCGTAAAAAGCCATGGGAAATGTAAATGCTATCTTATCAAGCTCCTAGGATTGTCAAATTTTGTAGTGCCAAAACCTCTTAGAATCTGTATCTTGTGTAGTTGTTACTATAAGATCAATTTCATGTCATCCTTGCCTACATTCAAAGACAAGATCAAGAAGTTCGAATACAAGTGCAAGAAGTTCAAAGTCAAGTTCAAGAAGTTCAAGTAATAAATTAAGTCTTCAAGCTTCAACTACTTCAAGAAATACAAGTAATAGATCAAGTCTTCAAGCTTTAACTACTTTAAGAAATTCAAGTAATGGATCAAGTCTCCATGCTTCAGCTATATCAAAAGAATGATATGTGATGAATCAATCTCACAAGTAAGGTTCGTTTGACCTTAGACTGACTTTAGGATAGGTCATACATTATCATAAGTCATTTACTAATTTTATAGGTCATTTTTTGACTAGTCCTAGTCATGATTTGACTAGTCCAGACACTGGCTCGACCAGTTCAAGAATTCCCTTAACCAGTCCAAGGTTTGTTATGAATTTTTAGGATTTTCTGTTGGACCCTCGACCAGTCCTGGAGACTGCTCGACCAGTCGAGTGAACAGTGCTCGACCAATCGAGCAGGCTCGACTCAAAGTCCAGCAAGCATTTTTGGTCCCACTCGACCAGTCGATGCAGGGCTCGACCACTCGACTAGGAATGATCTTATCTTATCGCACCCGAAAATTTGAAAATTTGTTGGTCCTTCAACCAGTCGAGCTGACCATTAGACCAGTCGAGTGAACAGTTTTTTCACATATAAATAGAGCACGAATTTTAGAGTTTGGTAAGTCAGTCAAGAAAAATCAAGATGCCACTCTGAGAGATAAGTTTGTGGTATTCTTAAGCTATATTGTGCTCGTTTAATATTCTCTTTTAATTAGCTTTTTGCATTTGATTATGAGTTTTCTATTCCAATCTTATTTGAAGAAGGGATTTAAGTTTTTTTTCCCTTTCTTGAGATCAAAATCAAATCAAGCTAGCCCAAGGTGATTTAATTTAAAAATCATTTAGATTTTAGAACCCTTTCATAAGTGAGTTTGGACATTGAACATCTACATTGAACATCTACTTCGAATTGGTTCTACCGGGCTTCATCAAAGGAGAATATCCAGATAAGTATATTTACATTTTTATAAATCTCTTTTTGGTTTTTGAGGTTGTGCTAGGAAAAATCTCCTTTTGGTTTGTCTGAGGTGATCCAGAAAATCTCAGTGTGTGGGGTTTTTGAATTGTGTAAGCCCTCTTGAAAGACACAATTGTGAAGGTTTTAGGTGAACCTTGAAAAACCTATTTCATAGTGAAAGCCAATATCCCGAGGGTGAGGATATTGGGAGTGGAGTAGTTGTATGGATGTTTTCTAATAGTTGGTGTACACAAAAGCAAACCACTATAATTTCTAGTGTTGTGGTGGATGGTTGAATGTGGATAAGTGTGTGAATGTTGTAATTCATTTTCAGCATTTGTGGTGAATGATTTTAATTTATTTTCTGCATGTGTGGTGAATGTTGTAATAGCAGTAGATATTTTTTTCTGTTTTATTCCTTATTCCTCAGTATTGGTTTGGGATTTTGATACACAGACTGTTCCAAAAATCAGGTTGTCATACCATAAGCCATTGGTTTTTGGTGTAAGGTTGTCCCTAGAACAACATTTGTATCAACCTCTCAATACTCGTGCATTTGAGGTTGATATTCATTTCTGCTATTTGGATTTGATAAGTGCTATCTTTATTTGTTTCTTTCTAATTCTGCATTTATATTTTAATTTGGCATAATCTTATTCACCCCCCTCTAAGACTCTTAGCACGGCCTTTTCAAGTGGTATCAGAGCCTAATAGGTCGTTTTATCTTTGTTATTTGGATTAAATTCCTGAGCTAATCGATCTAAGCTTTTTAAGATGTTAAATTTTGATATCCTCTCAATCACTAGGCCTCCACCATTTGATGGCTCAATTATGCCTATTGGAAAGCCAGAATGAGGATTTTTTTAAAAAATCCATAGATGAGAGCGTGTGGCAAGCCACGGTGACCAATTGGACCCCTCCTACCACTGAAGTGACTGGTACTGATGGATCTGTAACTGTAAAAGTTTTACCTTATTTTACTTGGACCAATTTTTTAAAAAGTGAGAGTAGTGCCAATGCAAAGGCTTTAAATGCTATTACTTGTGCACTATCACCGGATGAATTCATGAGAATTATATCCAGTGATATGTAAAGCAAGCCTGGGATATTTTGGAAATGACACACGAGGGTACAACAATTTTCAAGAAATCTAAAGTCCAAATTCTCACAACCAAATGTGAGGAAATACGTATGGAAGAAAGTGAAACTTTCATGGACTTCTATACAAGATTGAATGACATTGTCAACTCTATGTGGGGTCTTGGTGATAGGATCCCAGAAAGTAAAGTTTATGCAAAAATACTGTGCTCATTGCCTGAACGGTTCAATTCAAAAGTGATCGCAATTCAGGAACTTCGTGATACGGATAATATGAGGGTAGAAGAGTTAGTTGGGTCTCTTCAAACCTAAGAGTTAAGTTTTAAGGCACCCAAAGGTAAGTCGATCGCCCTCAAGTCTTCTAAAATTACTTCTCAAGAAAATAGTAATGATTCTGATTTAGAAACTCCTGAAGATGATATGGCTCTTTTAGCTAAAAAGTTTTATAAGAATTTCAAAAGTAAAAAGAGGGTTGATTTATAAAAACCTATTGAAAAGAAAAAACCTAGATCTAAAAATTAAAAATCTTTAAAAGACAGCTAATGCTACAATTGCCATGAATATAGGCATCTAACAAACAAATGTCCTAAGGACAAGTCTAAAAAGAAAGGTATGTTGGCTACGTGGGATGATTCTTCCTGCTCTGAAGTCTCTTCTGAGTCAGAAGATTTTGAACCGAGTTGGCTAATGATGTTAAAGCCCTAATGACTTTAGCCAAGTTCACTTTCTCAGATAATGATGATTCAACCAATGAAGAAAATCTGAATAGTGATAATGAAAATGAAGAAGACCTTTAAGATGCTTATGATGACCTATACAGGGAAAGTTGCAAAATTGTTGTAAAGTGAAAACTTCAGAAAGAAAAGTTTTTAAAACTAAAAGAGATTTTTGATAATCTAGTCTTAAAAAAATTACACTTTTCAGATTGCTTTAAATCATAACCCTTTGGCTAAAAAAATTGTTGACCTACTTAAGGAGCTCTTAAAATCTAACTCAGTGGGTAGGACTTATAACAACTACAAACATAAGAAGACCAACTATACTCCTAAACCCAAAACTATAATGAAATGGGTCCCTAAGGTTACTTGTTTGGTTGCTCACATTGCTTTCAAGGCTTCAAGTCAAAGTGGTACCTAGGCAGTGGATGCTCTAGACATATGATAGGTGACAAAGATTTATTCACCAATCTCAAAGACATGACTGATGGTTCAGTCATATTCGGTGACGGTAACAACTGCAAAATTGTTGGCCAAGGTATGGTTCAACTCTTTAACCTCCCTCTATTTGAGAATGTTTTATATGTAGAAGGTTTAAAACATAATCTATTAAGCATCTCTCAAATATGTGATAATAATCATAGTGTAAAATTTACCAACCAAGAGTGTGAAATTTTAAATAAGAATGGTTCTGTAATATTAATTGGTCGCAGAACTTCTTAGAACTACTACACTGTTAGTGATTCAATCTCATCTAAGCTATCGTGTTACATGGTCCAAACCAATGAGACTGAGTTATGGCATAAGCGCCTAGGACATGTACACTACCGCAACTTGTATAGATTGAGCAAAAAAGAATTGGTAAGAGGTCTACCCAAAGTAAAGAAAGTAGATAAAATATGTGGCGAGTGCCAGATTGGTAAAAAAACTAGGAGTACTTACAAAAAGGTGAACTCCTATGCCACATCTAAACTACTCAAACTTCTCCACATGGATCTCATTGGACCAACTAAAATGGAGAGTCCAGGTGGCAAGAAGTATATTCTGGTGATTATAGATGACTTTACTAGGTATACTTGGGTAGTCTTCGTAAGAGAGAAATCAGAAACTCTCGATTAAGTAAAAAGGGTACTTAAGCGTATCCAAACTGAAAAAGAATCACAAGTCACTAAGATTTCTCGACCTTAGTGACTAAGAGGCGAGCGTGTGAGATCAGTACGAATATTGGCTATTGATTTTAGCCAGGTTTCCCAATTGATTTCTCGACCTTACTTCAGAGGTCCTTCCACATCTTCGACAATAATGGCTTTACATATTGGCCAAGATAATGCATCGCTCCTATCAGAGAAATCAAAAGTGGGGACAACTGGATCTTTAATATAATCTAGGCATTTCTTGGTCACTTTGATTCTCTTTCTTGGATGGTCTTCATGGACAGGAGGAGAAGAGGAGGGTTCAGGGAATTGAGTAGGGGTTAATGAAGTCGGAAGTTTAGCATGAGAAGGTTGATCTGTCTTTGGGTCCATAATACGATAAGTTCTTTTTGTTCGAGCCATTTTAGGAGTTGAAGAAATTTAGCTAAGTCTTGGGAAGTTGAAGGAATTTGGTTAAGTTGAAGAAATTTAGCTAAGTGTTGGAACTTGAAGGAAATTCAGCAGAGTTTCGAAATTTGAAGAAATTGTACTAAGTACAGAGAGTTGCGCTGGCAACAGGAGTTGCGGGGGTGATAGAGTTGCATGGACCAAAAGAGTTATGCGGGCAGCAAGTAGCGCGGACAATTGAGTTGCGCGGAGAGGAGAGTTGCACGATGATAAAGGCTCGGTCTAGGAATTCTAAATGAAGGGAATGGTTAAGTCTTGCTATTTGTAGGAAATGAAGACTCAAATAGAGTTGAGCGGGACCAGACAGGGAATTGGTGGTACATGACAGGGAGTTGCTCGAGACCGTGCAACTTGACTTAAAGAAAGAGGAATTGATCCTCTGTTTGCCTTAATGATAAAAACAAACATAGGATCAAGGGGGCATTTATTAGAGAATAAAAAAAGTACAAATGATAAAGGGATGAAGAAAGAAACAATAAAGAAGTGAAGAACAAAGGATCAACATGAACTTTTGATTTCACGTGATCCTCGACCAGTCAAAGGTTGTCCTTGACTAGTCAAGGGTTACGTTGATGTTGCGCGGACTGCGTAAATTTGAGGCGGTTTCCAAATTTTTCCAACTCGGTGCGAAAGTTGGAGTTGCATAATTATAAATAGGAGTCCCTAGGATATTCCTAGGCATCTTCTAGGGTTTGAGGAGTGGAGCAAAAGGGTGGAGAGCCACTGCGAAGAGTTTTTCTTCTTCTTCCTAAGTTCTTTTTATGCTTTTCTTAAGAGATTTTAGTTCAATCATGTCTATGGTTGGCTAAATCCCTTAGCTAGGGCTAAGGGGTGAAGCTTGTCATGTGATTAAGATATTTTTCTTGTTTGATTCTTGTTCTCGTGGAAATTTTTTGATTCTAATTTGATATTTAAGGAATACTTTTAGTATTTAATGGTTTGTTGTGACAAATTATAATAGATCTGCAATAGCTTTGAGTATCTTCTTTTCCTGATTTGAGATTGTGAAGTTAGAAAGGCCTGTTGTTCACCATTGTCCCTTGGGCATGGCTGAGTGATGGAATCTCTTCTAACCTTCGCAATTCTCCTATGTTTGGTTGTGGTATCAGTATATCCTGTTGTTTACCATTGTCTCCTGGGCATGGTTAGATGATGGAATCACTTCCAATACTCACAACTCTCATCCGTTGAGATTTAGGTCAATGAAAGTTCAGATCTGAGTTTATTGATATATCTTCCGATTAGATAGGATAGGTGAAAAGGGCAAGCTTAACAGTCCTAGAGGGGGGTGAATACGACTATATTAAATAAAAATTAAAGTACCAAAATAATAAATAAATTAGGAAACTCAATCACACTAGTATTAAAAAAATTGATTCAAACTAGTTTGTATGACAACCTACACCTAAAACAAAGTTTAGGAAGGACAACCTTATTTCACGAACGATCGTAAGGATCAAGATCTCAAACCAAGCAAGAGAAAATAAAGCTATCTATTACAAACATTCACCACTTTTGCATAAATAAAATTACAACCATTCTCCACAAATGCAAAAAGTAAACATTCACCAAAACACCAAGAGTTATAGTGGTTCAGTGTGTACAACAACTATTCTCAAACAACAACACCTACTTCACTCCCAATAATCACTATCCACGTGATATTGGCTTTCACTAAGAACAAGGTTTTCTTAGGGTCACCTTAAAACTTGATACAGTTGTGATTTTAAAGGGCTATTGCAAACAAAAGACCCCTCACTGAGATTTTCTAGCTATATCAGAAAAACCAACAAATGAGATTTCCAGGGCATCTCAATAAAACCAAAATACAAAAGATAGAATATACTTATCTTCACTTTGAAGACGTATCTCTTGATGTAGCCTGTAGAACCGCTTCTCTTAAAGTAGATTGTTCAATGTCCAGTCACATAAACAAGGGTTCTAGGTTTTAGATTGATTTTAAATCGATTTAAACCAAAGGCTACTTATTTGAATTCCTCAAGATCTTAAAGAAGAGTATCTACTCTCTTTATAGAATAAGATTCATAAAACAAGAGATGTAGGAGCTAAAACAAAAGGATATTAAATAAATATTAAAAATACCATGCAATAGCTTGACAATAATGAGGACTTTTCTCTCTCTTTATGAAGACTTTTACTAGCTTAGATTGGTAATTTCGGATTGAGAGAATGCCTCTATTTATAGGATGAAGATTTGTTGCTTCGACTCGTCTAAGACTTCTTTCGACTCGCCTAAGGTCTAATAAATTTTCAAAATTTGAGTGCGATCGGATAAAATGGTTCTTCGATTGGTCGAAGGCCCTGTTTGACTGGTCAAGCATGGGCTTTGATTGGTCGAGGGTGTAAAAATTCAGTTGCTGGACTTCAAGTCAAGCAACCCTCGACTGGTCGAAGGCCCCTCTTCGACTGGTCGAGCAGTCTGCTCGACTGGTCGAGGAAGCAACAAAAAAATCCATTTTTCTGAATTCAAACTCGGACTGGTCAAAGATTTCTTAGACTGGTCGAGCCACAGCTTAGACTAGTCGAACCTTAGCCTAGACTAGTCAAAGTATAGTCTAACATAAGTATAAAAACCCATATATACCTGAAACGACTGAACATTGAAGTTTAAACTTCACGGAACATGTTCTTCTAATTGATTCTTCAATAGAACTTGTAGAGCTTGATCTTTTAGTAGAATGTGAAGCTTGAACTTTCCATCTTGATCTACTTCCTAACTAGAACTTCAATAAAGTATTGAACTTAGTAGATTTTGAACTATCTGGACTTAAAGTAAGGTCTTGAACTTTCCATCTTGATCCACATTAGACGGACTACTCCATAAGTTGTTTTGTCTGAACAAAATTTGACAAACAAATGTGTGATTTATACAATAGAGCATTTACAATCTCCCCCTTTGTCAAATTCATGACAAAACGTTTAATATAACAATTACTAGAATAGAATCTTAAATACAATGTTGTAGAAGGTGCAGCTTTAATGAATGTGTAAAGATTTTGCTACTCCCCCTCAATGTGAGCTTCTCCCTGTATTATAACATACCATTCTAATGTAAAACTCCAACAACCATTATTAACATTTTCCATTCCAACCATATATCATCAAATATCATCATTCATATAATGCTGAGCATCTTCTACTTTCTACTTAAAATTAGTAATTCTCTCCTCCTTTTTGTCACAAAATGACAAAGGGAAGATCATTCATGTGATTATAATCAATAAACCATAACAGATTCAGTAGAAAAATAAGAAAATGCATAGAAACATGTTAATTAAAAGGAGTTATCACAAATGTCATCAAGAAGCATAAAGAGAGTAATGTTTGAGAGTTAGTAACCAACACACACAAAGATAAAAGTTATACATCCCCAAGATAAATGAAGATCAAGCTAATCGGATCTAGTGGAAGATGGAGGAGGTATGGAAGGATCAATTTGGTGAAGTCCTTTTGTAATGCGATGAAAATATTTTCGCATATATTTCATAGATGCTTTGTGACTTACAGCCAGAGTATCCTGAGTTACCTTTAGCTCAACAACTTTCTCTTCCAATGACTTGAGCCGATCATCAACCTGGGAAGGCTAATAGTCAAGATCAGCTGCATCATCCGATTCAAGTTCGGTAAAGATGTCATTCATGGATGTGTCTTCTGGTAATGATGTGTCTTCTTCCTCTTCTTCATCCTCATCTCTCTGGCCGAGATGGAATTCCAGGTTCATCTTATGGATATTTGTATTATCAAATGGGAGGGTTGACTCTGGTGCCTCAGTCGATGGAATGACAACATTGCAATAAATAGCAAGGCTTGTCATGGATAAGCAAAAGGGATCGACCCATGGCTAAGATGGATACGAAATTGGATAATTAAATAACATATTAATGAGGGAAGACAGATAGGAATGCCAGACACAACAGCTTGAAGAACACGAGACATGAAGGGAGTAAGTTCAGACTTATTCCCAAACCGTGGATAGACATTAGATGTGAAAATGCGATGAAGGACTCTTTATTTAGGAAGAATCTTATTGGCATGGAGGGCATTTCAAGAATTCCATTCAGCATTAAATCAACATAATTTACAAGTAATATTTTATTGCTTAGATTTAGTCATTTTTTTAGCAAGGGTTGTAATGGGTATGCCTTCATCATTGACATTAACATCAAGTAAACCTGAGATCAGGTGTCGATCAATAGGAATAGTCCCTTCTCTAAAATTAATAGAGAATATCAGATTATCAAGGGACAATTCACCTATTGAAGCATACATTCCTTGTGCTATTGAGCGGTATACCGTTCCGCCCCAACTAAGAATGTTTTCCCAACCAATCGCAATAAGGATAGGTAAGAGATGGAATGGAGCAATGTGGTCTACGTTCACAGTCCTTTCAATGAAAATTTCTCTAGAGCAGAAATCCCTAACATGCTCTGAATCTTCTTCGGGAGATCCTACGGTTCTCACCCTAATTGGAGTCGACCTAGAGGAGGAGCCGCTAAGGCCCTTGCGAGTAACCCTCCTCTTAGTGTAATGCTCCATTTAGAGATTGCAATAGAGCGTATTAAGGATGATAGATGGGTTTAGCTTAAATCAGATTTTTGCACAAAACCCACTATAGAAAGGATGTAAAATACAAAATAAGCCACAAATGGAAGATTAACTAGCAAATAGGAACCCAAATCTAGAAGGAAATTTGAAATAAACCACTTACATTAAAGAAATGGAGATGGGTTCGACGAGTAAAGCCATGGTTAGTCTAGGAAGAAAGCAAAAATGAAGAAAAAAGTGTGTTTTTCCCTCTTGTAATGAGCAAACCTGCGCATCTCGACCGGTCGAGTACAGTCCTCAACCCGTCAAAGGTCGATTGGTCGAGGACGTGCTCGACCCATTGAGCAGCTAACAAAAAATCTCATTTTTTAAAATTTGAAAATTAAATGTTTTACATTTTAAAAATTATAAACATACAATGATAATAAAAAAATTTTATAAACAACATGATTTAATTAATTAAAAGTACACATACCAGTATCATGTTTTAATTTAAAATATCTATTTTTGTCAAGCGGTTTGGTCATAATGTCTGTAAGCTACTTTTCAGTCTAAATATAATGAAATGTTCTTGTCCTCAACTAATTCTTGAATATAATGATATCGAATATCGATATGTTTCGTATGAGAATATTGAATAGGATTCTTTGAAATATTAATTGCACTTGAGTTATTACAATATAATATCATTGTATCTTGCGCAATCCCATAATTAGCTAACATCCTTTTCATCCAGAGCAGCTTGGTGCTAGCATTGTCAGCTGCAATATATTGAGCTTCGCCTGTTGAGAGTGATACAAAATTCTGTTTCTTGCTGAGCCAGGAAACTAAACAATTCCCTACATAGAAACATCCACTGCTAGTAGATTTTCTATCGTCGATGTTTCCTGCCCAATCTGCATCAGTATATCCAGCAAGTTATACAATTGTATCATACGGATACCATAGACTGAAATTAGAATTACTTGAGACATATCTGATTATCCATTTAACAGTGATTAGATGTGATTCCTTAGGATTAGATTGATATCTAGCACAATTTTCAACGCTAAAAGCAATATCAGGTCTACTAGTAGTTAAGTATAGAAGACTACCAATCATGTTATGATATAAACGGGAGTTTATACTTTTACCTATTTCATCCTTTAAGAGTTTGAGAGTTGTACTCATAGGAGTATCAAACTTTTTTGCATTCTCAAATCTAAATTTCTTTACCAGATTTAAAACATAATTAGTTTGATAGATGAATATACCATCTTCCTGTTGTTTTACTTATAATTCAAGAAAGTAATTCAATTCTCCAACCATACTTATTTAAAACTTGGATTTCATCAGATCTGCAAACTCAATGGATAAGTTAGTGCTTGTAGATCCATAAATAATATCGTTAACATAGATCTATACTATTAAGATATGATCATTATATTGTTTTGATGAATGACGTTTTATCAACGCTTCCCATGATAGAGTTGTGACTAAGTAAGAATTTAGTCAACTTTTCGTATCATGCCCTGGGAGTTTGTTTTAAACCATAAAGTGCCTTTTTAAGACGATATATATGATCTGAAAGCTTAGGGTCTTCAAAACCCTTAGGTTGTTTAACATATACTTCTTCATGTAAATCACCATTTAAAAATGCATTTTTAACATCCATTTGATATATTTTAAATTTCTTATAGCAAGCAATTGAAATAAATAATCTAATGGATTCAAGGCGTGCAACCGGTGCGAAGGTTTCATCGTAGTCAATTCCTTCTATCTGAGTGTAGCCTTATACAACCATTCGAGCCTTGTTTCTAATGATATTTCCCATTTCATCAGATTTGTTTATAAAAATCCATTTGGTTCCAATTTATGTTTATCAGAAGGTATAGAAACCAAATACCAAACATCATTTCTGACAAATTGATTTAACTCTTCTTGCATAGCCAATATCCAATTTTCATCAGTAAGTGTTTCCTTTACATTTGCAGGTTCGATTTGAGAAGTGAAGCAGACGTAGTTAAAGATATTTTCTAACTGTTTTCTTATCTGAACACCACTATGAGGGTTTCCTAATATCTGATCAGTCGGATGGTCTTTGATTGATCTTAATTCAACATTATCTGAATTAGACGAACAGTCAGATTTATCAATAAGGTTGACTTCATCATCATCTTGACTTGGTGTGGGTGTGATCAGGTGATCGTCAATTACACATTAATGGATTCCTGAATCACTCCTGTTCTTTTGTTAAGATCATGATATGCTTGACTATTTAGAGCATAATCTAAGAACATTCCCTCATCACTCTTATCTTCGAAATTTTTCAAATTTTCTCGATCACGTAAAATGAAACATTTACTTCCAAAAATTCGAAATGACTATTAGCTTCTTATTGAACCATAACTCATAGGCTATTTTATCTTTTTATCTTTAATTTTTCTAACATACACACGATTTATAATGTAGCAAGCAGTATTAACAACTTCGGCCCATAAATTTTTTAGTAAGTTCATGTTATTTAGCATTACATTGGTTATTTCCTATAACACTTTATTCTTTCTTTCAACAACCCCAATTGAGGTGTTTTAGGAGCAGAGAACTCATGTGATATACCATGGTCTGTACAATACTTCTCAAAATTGCTATTTTTAAACTCAGTACCATGATCACTTCTGATTTTGATCACATGTACTTCTTTTTCAGTCTGAATTCGTTTTAAAAATTTTCTGACTTCATCGAGAGTCTCTGATTTCTCTCGCAAAAAGGCTACCCACGTATATCTGGTAAAATCATCAACAATAACCAGAAAATACTTCTTTCCATCTCTACTCTCCATTCTTGTTGGTCCCACTGAGTCCATATAGAGTAGTTCAAGAGGTTTGTTTGTGGTTAAGGAGTTCACTTTCTCGTGACTACTCCTAATTTGCTTGCTAATCTGACATACGCCACAAATTTTTTCTTTCTTTTTTAATTTAGGTAAGCCACAAATATGATATCTCTTGCTCAATCTATAAAGATCTCTAAAGTTAACATGTCCAAGACGTTTATGCCATAGTTCCATTTTGTTTGTTTGGACCATGTAATATGAAAAATTAGAAAAGCATGAGTCATTAATAATATAACAATTTCAGAAGTCCTACGACCATTTAATCTCACACTTCCCTTCTCATTTGAAATCTCACATCTTTGATTTGTAAAATTTACAGTGTTTATTATCGCATATTTGAGATATACTTAGGAGGTTATGTTTTAGACTTTCAACATACAGTACATTCTCAAAAGAAGGAAGATTAGAGAGTTGAATAGTACCGTGGCATATGATTTTACAGTTGCTTCCATCACTAAAAGTAACTGATCCGTCATTTACTTCCTTGAAGTTGGTGAATATCTCTTTGTCACTTGTCATGTGTCTTGAACATCCACTATCCAGGTACCATTTTGAATGGCTAGTGGCTTTGAAGGCTGTGTGGGCAATAAGACATGTAACCTTTGGAACCCATTTCATTATGGTTCTAGGTTTAGGAGTTCCATTAGATTTTCTCTGTTTCTGGGAGTTGGAGTTTCTCCCCTTTCTATTAACTCTAATTCCATCTGAGTTGGATTTTAGAAGCTCTTTGAGTAAGTCCATGATTTTTTCAGCTAAAAGAGGTTTGTTATATCTTTGATTTCCATAGGTGATGATATTAGTATTAATCTTAGAAACTTGAAAAGGTTTTGAATTTTTGAAATCATTTTGACCATAATTTCTCAAATTCTTACCTTTTGAGTTTGAGGATTCTCCTTTTACAAATATAGGAGACGAATTCTTATTTTTCAGAGAATTATCTTTAATGTAGCCCATACTTGATTTGTCACCATATTTTCTGGATGAGGTTAATAGTTTTTCCAGTTTTAGGTCTTCGTGGGCATATCTCCAAGTATCCTTAGAACTCAAAAGAGTAAAAAACTTTGAGTTTTAGATTCTTATTTTCAATTTTAAGTTTTTCTAACTCTGAGGTTTGAAATTTAAATCTAGTTTTAGTTTTTCAAAACAATCTGAAAGATGAGATTTTTCTAAACCATTACTTTTAAGTTCTTCTTTTAATTTAAGATATTTTTCTCTTTGAATTTTTAGTTTGACAACAATTTTACAACTTTCCCTATATAAGGCATTCTAGGCATCTTGAAGATTATCTTCATTCTTATTTTGAAGTTCACTCTTGAGATTTTCATAATCAAATAAGTTACAACTATCTAAGGAGGTGACTCTGGTAATAGTCATTAGGGCTTTTACATCATTTGTTTTTTTTTTTTTTTGTTCTGATTCATCAGACTCAGAAGAACTTTCAGAGCCGGATGATTCACCCCAAGTAGCTATCATGCCCTTTCCTTTTAACTTATCCCTTTTAGGACATTTATTCGTCAAGTGCCCATATTCATGACAGTTGAAACATTGATTGTCTTTTACAGATTTTCAAGATTTAGATTCTTCTTTTCTTTTGTTAGATGGTTTTTGAAAATCTGATCTTTTCTTATTTTTAAAAATTCTGTAAAATTTTTTAGCAAGTAAAGCCATATCATCTTTTATATCTTCAACATTAGAATTAACACAATTTTCTTTTGAAACAAATTTAGATGATTTAAGAGCAATGGACTAAAATTTAGATGAAACAATTTTCTTTAGGAGCGTTAAAATTTAACTCATACGTTTGGAGAGAACCAACTAACTCCTCAAACTTCATATAATCAGTATCTCTTAATTCCTAAATGATAGTTACTTTGGAATTGAATCTCTCAGGAAGAGATCACAGTATTTTTACACAGACATTGCTTTCTAGGATTCCATCTCCTAGACCTCATATGGAATTTACTATATCATTTAGTTTTGTATAGAAGTCCATGAAAATTTTATTTTCTTTCATATGAATTTCTCTAAAGTTTGTAGTGAGGATTTGAACTTTTGATTTCTTGACTATAAAAGTTCCTTCATGTGTCATTTCGAGAATATCCCAAGCTTGTTTAGCCATATCACATGAAACAATTCTCTTGAATTCACCAGGTGATAAAGCACAAGTTATGGCATTTAAGGCCTTAACATTAGCATTGCTTTCACTTTTCTGAGTTGCAGTCCATTAAAAGAATGCAGTTTCTCTAATATATTTAGTTCCATCACTACCTAATACTTTAGACATAGGAGGTTTCCATTTGGTTACAGTGGCTTGTCCCATGCTTTCATCTAAGGATTTTAAAAAAAATTCTCATTCTGGCTTTCCAGTATGCATAGTTAGAGCCATCAAAAGGTGGTGGCCTGGTAATTGTTGAGACTCAAATATTACATATTTTCTCCTATTTACATCTTAGTTTTATGAACATGATAATGTTTAATGTTCTATTTTACTTATGTTTGTGTTGCAAGGTAAATTTAAGAGATTGGATTGAAAGGGTGCTAAAAGCATGGATTTGATGCTTAAGAATCACCAAGGTAAGGGATGGATCTTAGGAGACCAAGATTGAAGAATTCACATGCCAAATATCTAAGAAAATCAAGTGAGGAATGAAGAGAATCAAAGATTTGAAGTGAAGAAAAGAAATCCTGAAATTGTCATGAAAAAGCATTTATGAAACTCTGGAGAGTGAAGTCTATTTTGAAAAACTGCGCAGACTGAAGTATATTTTAGCAAACTGCGTAAATTTGAGGCGGTTTATAGAACTTTTTAACTAGGTGCGAAAGTTAGAATTCCACAACTATAAATAAAACTCCCTAAGATGTTCTAAGGCATCTTTTAGGATTTAAGGAGTGGAGCAAAAGGATGGAGAAGCCATCGCCAAGAGTTTTTTTTCCTTCTTCCTTAGTTTTTTTTTCATGTTTTTCTTCAAAGACTTTGGTCCAATCATGTCTATGGTTGGCTAAACCTCTTAGCTAGGGCTAAGAGGTGAAGCTTGTAGCATGATGGGATGTTTCTATTGCTTTGATTCATATTTATATTGAACTTCATGGATTCTAATTTGATATTTAAGGAATACTTTCAGTTTTTAATGGTTTATTGTGACTCAAATTACAGTAGATCTGTAATAGCTTTGAGTATCTTCTTTTCCTGATTTGAGATTGTGAAATTAGTAAGTCTTGTTGTTCCCCATCGTCCCTTGGGCATGATAGGGTGATAAAATCCTTCCTAATCTTCACAATTCTCCTGCTTTGAGATTATAGGGTTGGTAAATCCTGTTGTTTGCCATTGTCTCCTAGACATGGTTTGGTGATGGAATCCCTACCAATTATCATAGTTCCCCTTCATTGAGAATTAGGTTAATGGAAGTTCATATTTGGTTTTATTGATATATTTTTCAATTGGATAGGATAAGACTCCAATTCTAATTATGTTACTTGAATCAAGCAAGAGGGCTCCCTGATCTCTATTAGTGGATCCTTGACACCTTAGTTCCCACCTTTAAATTCTTAGTTTTAATTACTTAATTCACAATTGCTCTCTCAATCATTTTAGAATTAGTTTTACATCTTCTTCTAGTTCTACTTCTAGTTAATTTCAGAAACGCACAAGATCAGTCCCTATGGGTTCGACCTCGGTCTTACCGAGACTATTACTACATCGCGACCCTACACTTGGGGTTGTGAACAAGTTTTTGGCGCTGTTGCCAGGGATTGAGTTGCGTTTTCTGGATTTGATTAGTTTTGGAATTAGGTTAAGATTTGCATTTATTTACTTTCTATTTTTAGGTTAGGGTTCTTTCTAATATGTTTTTAGAAACTAAATTTTCTTTCTATTTTTAGATTTAGAAACTTTCCTAATTTGTTTTTAGAAACTAACTTTTCTTTCTATTTCCAGATTTAGAAACTTTCCTAATTTGTTTTTAGAAACTAACTTTTCTTTTTATTTTCAGATTTAGAAACTTTCCTAATTTGTTTTTAGAAACTAACTTTTCTTTCTATTTCTAGATTTAGAAACTTTCCTAATTTTTTTTTAGAAACTAAATTTTTTTTCTATTTCTAGATTTAGAAACTTTCCTAATTTGTTTTTAAAAACTATTTTTAAGAAAAAAAAAACTAATTTGTTTTTAGGACTAACTTTTTATTTTATTTTTAGGTTAGGGTTTTTTCTAATTTATTTTTAAAAACTAACATTGTTTTCTGTTTTGTAAGATCCTAACATAGAACTCTCCAAACCAGTAAACTCCTTCTAACTTCTCCTCTACTTACTTTCCATATTGCTATAGGAATTTTCTTTTATTCTATTTTAGGATTATATTCAAAATTAGGGTTTTACCATGTATATGCAAGAGTGGGAACGTCAGCATGCTGAGCTAGTTCAAAAAAGTGCGGGATATTGTGAAGGGCTGTCAGATGATTATGTTAGAAAACAACCTGTCTCAAAATTTTCTGAAATCGTCATCGAGAACCGACCGGAATGTAATGCTCCATCGGTTAAGAAATCCTTACGTGATCATATGCGAGAGAATAATTACACTCTACGGATTAAGAAAATAGTACGTGAATGTTAGAGTCATCGTGATTATGGGAGTGAGGACTATCTTCCCCCATCAAATAAGAAGAAAACAATGTGTGATTATATTGTGAGTGATAATATGTACCAACAACCATCAAACTCTCCCACCTATGACTTGTATGACTATGATCAGTGAAAACATCAACATTGGAGAGAGGAACCACCAATTGATTTTAATGACTACTCCCTTGGATTCTTTACCTATGGGATTGAACAAGAAATAATCTGAGAGGAGCCAATTCAGAAATACATAGCTATTCAAGAACAGTTCAACGAATATGTCACACAAGCACTCGCTGCCATTAGAACATCATGCAAATTGCTCATATCTTCAATGCAAAGAGTTCAATCACACCTCAATGAAGAGGAAGAGGCTAGGTTATCCTAGCCTCAACCTAATCCAAAAAAATAATGTAACGACCTTGGAATTTTTGTGCTAATCTTTCCTTAAGTAGTTGTTTTTGGGGTAATTAGCGCTATACTCGATTGCTTGTGAAATTTGCATCAGTCACTTTAAATTGTATCTGCATGGCTCTAAACTTGTAGATTAGTTAGCGCTACGTTACTCTGAAACCTGGGATCCATCGCTAAATCCAGTTGTTCTGGGGAATTTTTGGAAGTTCTGGATCGGAGCTGGACCGCGCGTCGAAAGTCCGATGGCGATGATCTTAGGCTGTTGCGGTCACCGAGTTGGGCTTGACCATCACCTCGAAAATCAAGTCCATGTGATGTTCTGGGTCGATTTGCTTGAGCTCGGAGTGAAGAGTGTGAGAACGGTTGGAATTTAATAAGTTTTTATGAAATCTGAGTCGTGTCGCTTGCGCGACGATTTTAAGCAATCTGACTGTTGGATTTTGACCCAATTTCACCCTCTGATCAAGATAGTTGGCCCAGGCATATCCTAGTGCTTGTGGACCTGATCGAGATTCCGTGACCGTTGAATTGAGTGTGGTCCGCCACGGCTGATCTGAAGAGCCGGTCGATATGAAAACTCAGCTTGACCTAGATCCATGGTCAAGGAGCTTAAGTCCGACCTTTCGTGGTTATAGGCCCACCAGAAGTGCTTCGTTGGATCGAGAGAGGCTTGCTTTGGTTATAACCTAAGTATACCTTGTCCCTGGGGTTATTTCCATCATTCTGAGGCCTATATATAGTCCTTAAACCCTAGCTCTCTTTTCCATACGATTTTCTCTAACCCTAGCTTGGAAAGAGAGTGGAAAAGAGAGAGAAAGTGAGAGAGATAAGTTGGTGAATCATCTTGGATTCTTCCTTGTTCTTCTTCATCTTTGAACCTTCACTTTGAATCGTTCTTCTGACGGTTCTGAGTTCTTTTTGGGGTAAGTTAACCTAACCCTAACCTGTGTTAGAGCTTAGATTAGTTTTGGAGTTGTTGTATCTCATTTCTATCCTTGTCTTAGGGTATTCTATCGCCGTTGATGAAGACATCTCGTCTAAATCTCATTTCTATCCTTGTCTTAGGGTATTCTATCGCCGTTGATGAAGACATCTCGTCTAAATCAGTTCGGTGTTATTTCCTTACTTAAGGTGCGGACTTTAAGTGTATAGGTTATGGTTTTCAAGTCCTTCAACACCAGTTAGTGATTTATTCTTGTTATGGATGAGATTTCACATGCCAAATGTTGCGTTTACATTGTTTTCCTAATATGCATGTGCTATATTGAGATTTGTGTATTCTATATGTATTTATAAAGTACCGTATACGTATAAAATATGCACTTATGTTTGCCATGATTATTTGTCATATATGTATGCTAGATGCATGTATGACGACTCCTTGGTAAAAGGAATTGTCTAAAAGCATGTATTTCAACATACGTCATGTATGTTGTTCCATGTATGCTAAGTGTTTGTAGAAATGCATGAATGATCTAAAGTGTAACTTATTACACTAGTTGCGGGCGTTGAGAAGTGATTCTCAACACTCCTATTGATGCGCATGATTTCCTTTATGCAAGTTACATTCCATGTTATTTAAATTCAAGCATTACTTATGCTTACATTTATGTTAAGTTGATATTCTTCAAATGCGTATGTACCATGATTTGAGTTGTTGTTCCATTACTGTTTTACATTCCATATGAATATCTGTTGTAGTATAAGGTGTTTGGGACTATGCCTTAGTCCAAAAAATTGGTAATTGACCCTATATTCGTGGTTGAGATTGCTTTCACCACGTAGGACGTATTAGACGAACCCGAGCCGTACTAGAGTTGGCGGCAGTGGTTTGGCCACGCGGAGTGTTTGCGCACTCTATGTCGTTCAATTCAACGTGCGCTCGTGCTAGTCTAGTTCGTCAAGTAACCCGATTGTCCGATGTATGTTCACCATGTATTGGACGCTATTGCTTGAATCTAGGGTACCGAACTCACCAGTGAAATCCTATTAACTATGGTACTTGATCCGCTAAAACTCATGAGCCGAACATGGTGGTATGGGACACCGTGGTCGAGCTGTCGGCCTACGCTGGGGTGACGAGCCTTCCCGTAGTGACCAGTGAGCAACTAAACTCGTGAGCCGATCATAGTGGTATGGGACACTATATTCGTGCTGCAGCCTACATTGATTGGTGACGAGCCCTTTGTAGTGACCTCGAGCATACCTGGATACCGCAAGGAAGTGACGAGCCGAATTGTGGTAGTAAGGGCATGAAAGGCGTGCATTGATTGGTGACGAGCCCTTTGCGACGACCTCAAACATATGATCGTATGAGATGTCTAGGATTGACGACCCTAGTATGGATCACTGTTTGGATGGTGATATGAGGAAGGTATCTTAGCTTCCCAATCCTGCTGTATGAAATGGACTAATAACAACTTGGTAATCATATCCATGCACTGCATTTGCATGTGCTTTGTAGATGTGGCGCACTTTGAGGCGATGTTATGCGTAACATAAGATGAAGACGCTGAGGGTGTACGCGTGAGGGCACGCATCATATTGCATACATCCTTGCATTAACAAGAGTACTTAGGATTTATTTAATTATCTTGCTTTATCATTACTGTTTGATTGAACTAATAACATGTTAACCAATGCCTTATTGTTCCACTGAGTTGATCACTCACTCCCACGTTTCTGGGGCGGTGTTAAACACCCACCAGACTCTGTCATAGGCTCTGATGTTGCAGATGTGGATGCGACTTCTGAGGCAGAGCGGGAGCTGGATGATGATGAGGCTGCCTTCTCTTATATGCAGTTTTCAGACGGGTTCTAGCGAGCCTCGGTCTGATGTGCGGGATCATGGGATTATTTTTGGGAACTTAAATGATGTAACTTGATACTTATAATTTTGTTAAATAACACTTTCATACGATCTGGCTTATATATGTAATTCAGGGGTTTACACTTGAACACATATTTTACTATAAGTCTTCCGCTTGCTTTATTCACTTATCCCTGAATCATATCTGTGTTTTGGCTTAATCTATTCTATATTTTATGCACTAATACAGTCAACATACATCCTTCATTAAATATGTTGCATAAGTGATGTTTTGGAACTCGGGAGCAGAGTTATGCTCGACCCCCGAATTTCAGGGCGTTACAAATAATGTGAGGAAAGTGATCCTAACTCGCTTATGAAGAGTACTGAAATTGAGAATGAAGAGTTGGACTGTGTTAACTGGCATACGGTTCAATTTTCCAAAGAGTCGATCTAAATGACTGTCTAAAGGAATAATCAAGAGATATGGGTATCTTTCAAATATAATGATACTTTCACATAATACACTTGGCTTTAATGAAGAGGAAGAGGCTAGTTTATTCAAACCTTAACCCAACCTAGAAACAGAATGTGAGGAAAGCGATCCCATCCCACTTATGAACTGTATTGAATTAGAAGATGGTGAGTATTGGGATGACAATCATGATTTTATAGCCCAAATTCCCTTGGAATCAATTTCAAGTTTGGCCTAGGTAAATGATCATGAGGTACAGGAAGTTGTCGACTATAATGATCTACTCTACCCATCTGACATGTATGATTTACATGTGGAGGATGAGCCTCTTTCAATTGATCTTCCAAGTCTTTTGAGACATGTTCAGACCACTCCCCTGGTTTAGATTATAATATGATTAGGGAGCTGGACGAGTTGCTCGATATGACTTTGGAATTTGAAACCACTCAATTGAGGCCACCATCTAAGCTCTTAACCCTTGACACTATAATGCTTCTACTGAGTAGTATAAATGAACAGAGTCTTCACATCAATGTGCCTACTGACCCACAGTCTACTTATGCAGGGTAGGGTGAGATGTATCCGGTGAAAATTGACTCTCATCAAGGTGAAGAGCAAGAGAGTATGTTTCTTAGACTTTGGCTAGTCTAAGAGAAAACAAATGAATCAATGGGCATATCATCACAGACCTCAATGTGGAAAATGAACCCCTCTCAACTGACTCTCTTAACTCTCTGGAAGATTGCTTGGCATATTTTGTAGATTCAAATGACCCTATGATAAAAGAAATAATGGATGCCTTACAGAACAATGCCTCAGTAGTTGTTATTAACTGAGAGAACCCTTACTCTAAAGAACCTCCTTCCACAGATCTTGAATGTTTACCATCAAAGGAGGAGGAGCTGAAAATTGAACCTAAGTCTGAAACTTTGGAATGTGTTGAGGCTACATCACATACTATTTTTTTTTTTGAATTTCACTTACTTATAGTCTCTGATTCACCATATTGCTCTAACTTTGAAATTTTGTTTGCCACAGGTGAATTATATATGCTTTGGATACCTCAGGCGATTCATCGACGATTTTTTGCTGAGGCCCATAAATTTCTCTGGAAAATCATGCTCCAGGGCATCTAGGCCTATTGTGAAAAGGGCTTTTGGATGATCTTGTTAAGAAACCTACTGAGAAATTTATCAAGATACTGGCCGAAGGAAGAACCTTGTGGCATGACTAAGTAGCTTTCCCCTGTTTTCCTAGTTAGGTTTATTGCTTTTAAAGAATTTAGGATTAAGATAGTTTGCTTTTCGTCATTTAGGATAGTTTACTTTTTACTATTTAGGAAAGTTTATTTTTTTATGGTTTAATTCTTGTGCTAACCCATCTTCACATTGAGATATTTTGGAAAAAAAAACCTTAAAATTCCTTCTTCAGGTACTACCTTTCCACCACTTCCCTTTTCTTTTCATTGCCTCATTTGCATTAAATGTTTATCTCTTTTACATTGAGGACAATGTATATTTTAGGTCAGGGTGTGTGGATTAGGCAGGCTACTCAGTTGTTTTCTTAGTCTTTGGGCGAAATTGTGAAAAATTGAGAAATTTTTTTAAAATTTCTGCAAATTTAAGTAATCTCAAAGTTAATCCATGAATTAGAATTACAAGATACTTAATGTTGATGCCTTATATCTCTTGGATTTTAGTCACTTGGGAGATCTCAAAATTAAGTTAAGTCATTGATCCTCAATTAGAAGTTTTAAACATTGATTGAGTCATGATTTCACATGTCACATCCATCTTACATATTAAAATGTCAGTTTGATATTGAATTGTTAACTTGATGATTATTAAGCATGGAAGGAACCAACCTAGGAAATTTGTCCATCATGTTCAATGGGAAGAATTGAAAAGAAAGAAAAAGAAAATATCCAGCTAAAAAACAATTATCGTCGAAAAGGGCTACTTATTGAAGATCATTGAAACTATCGAACATAGCGTGAAAGCCATCGATGAAAAAATCAAAAGCTAAAAAAAGGTGGAACTAAAGGATGAATTGTAAGGCAAGTTTCAGTTTAAGTTTTGGTTGTCTTGAATGCTCTTTTAATTATCAATGTTATCATGAAAGTGACGAATTGAACCTTTGATTGTGATAAGTCTAGACTTCATTATACACCCATGGAACTCAATGCTTGGAATTGTTCTAATTGGAGAATTAATGTTTTGAACTTGATTATGAAACTTAAGGAGTGTTAGAGTTTATGAGAAGTTAATGCACAACATTAATATATTTTAGAATTCTATTATCTGGATTGTTTTTTTAAACCACTTGAGCTTATAGAAATTATCGTATAGTTCTCTAAATATTTTTCACATACTTTGCTTGGGACTAGCAGAATGCTAGTTGGGGAGTGTGTTAAGACTCAAATATTGCATATTTTTCCCCATTTATATCTTGGTTTTATGAACATGATAATGTTTAATGTTCTATTTTCCTCATGTTTGTGTTGTAAGGTGAATTTAAGAGCTTGGATTGAAAAGGGTGCTAAAAGCACAGATTTAATGCTTAAGAATTATTAAGGCAAGGGATGAATCTTAGGAGATCAAGATTGAAGAATTCACATGCCAAATATCTAAGAAAACCAATTGAGGAATGAGGAGAATCAAAGATTTGAAGTGAAGAAAAGGAATCCTGAAATCCTCATGAAAAAGCATATTCTGAAACTCTACATCATTTTGTGAAATTGTGCAGAGTGAAGTCTATTTTGGAAAACTAGGTAGAGTGAAATATATTTTAGCAAACTGTGGAAATTTGAGGTGGTTTCTAGAGTTTTTTAACTAGGTGCGAAAGTTGAAGTTCCACAAATATAAATAGGACTTCATAGGATGTTTCGAGGCATCTTTTAGGGTTTAAGGAGTGGAGCAAAAGGGTGAAAAAGTCGTCGCCAAGAGTTTTTCTTCTTCTTCTTTAGTTGTTTTCATGTTTTTCTTAAGAGACTTTGGTCCAATCATGTATATGGTTGGTTAAACCTCTTAGCTAGGGCTAAGAGGTGAAGCTTGTAACATGATTGGATGTTTCTATTACTTTGATTCATGTTTATGTTGAACTTCATGGATTCTAATTTGATATTTAAGGAATACTTTCAATTTTTAATGGTTTATTGTGACTCAAATTACAATAGATATACAATAGCTTTGAGTATTTTCTTTTTCTGATTTGAGATTGTGAAATTAGTAAGTTCTGTTGTTCGCCATCGTCCCCTGGGCATCGTAGGATGATGGAATCCTTCATAATCTTCACAATTCTCCTGCTTTGAGATTATGAGATTAGTAAATCCTGTTGTTTGCCATTGTCTCTTAGGCATGGTTTGGTGATGGAATCCCTACCAATTATCATAGTTCTCCTTCATTGAAAATTAGGTCAATGGAAGTTCAGATTTGATTTTATTGATATATGTTCCAATTGGATATGATAGGACTCCAATTCTAATTGTGTTACTTGAATCAAGCAAGAGGGCTCCCTGATCACTACAAGTGGATATTTGGCACCCTAGTTCCCACCTTTAAATTCTTAGTTTTAATTATTTAATTCACAATTACTCTCTCAATCACTTTAGAATTAGTTTTACATCTTCTTCTAGTTCTACTTCCAGTTAATTTCATAAATGCACAAGATCAGTTCATGTGGATTCGACCTCAGTCTTACTGAGATTATTACTACATTGCGACCCTACACTAAGGGTTGTGAATAGTAATAGACAAGCTATTAAATTTTGACACAATGAAAGCTCTAGATCTTTTAACTCAAGAAAATTAATCCTAATAAAAATGAGCAACTTAGATCTGATACCACTTAAAAAGGGTGAGCTAACAGTCCTAAAGGGGGGGGGGGGGGTGAACAAGACTATGCCAAATAAAAATTAAAGTGCTGAAATAATAAATAAATCAGAAAACTCAATCACACTAGTATTGAAAAATTGATTCAAACTAGTTCGTAGGACAACCTACACCCAAAAAAAAGTTTAGGCCGAATAACCTTATTTCACGAACGATCATAAAGATCAAGATCTTAAACCAAGTAAGAGAAAATAAAGCTATCTATTACCAACATTTACCACTTTTGCATAAATAAAATTACAACCATTCTCCACAAATGCAAAAGTAAACATTCACCACAACACCAAGAGTTATATTGGTTCGGTGTGTACAACAACTGTTCTCAAACAACCATACCTACTTCACTCCCAATAATCATTATCCACGTGATATTGGCTTTCACTAAGAACAAGGTTTTCTTAGGGTCACCTTAAAACTTGATACAGTTGTGATTTTAAAGGGCTATTGCAAACAAAAGACCCCTCACTGAGATTTTCTGGCTATATCAGAAAAACCAACAAATGAGATTTCCAGGGCATCTTAATAAAACCAAAATACAAAAGATAGAATATACTTATCTTCACTTTGAAGACGTATCTCTTAATGTAGCATATAGAACCGCTTCTCTTGAAGTAGATTGTTCAATGTCCAGTCACATAAACAAGGGTTCTAGGTTCTAGATTGATTTTAAATCGATTCAAACTAAAGGCTACTTGTTTGAATTCCTCAAAATCTCAAAGAAGAGTATCTACTCTCTTTATAGAATAAGATTCATAAAATAAGAGATATAGGAATTGAAACAAAAAGATATTAAATAAATATTAAAAATACCATGCAATAGCTTGACAATAATGAGGACTTCTCTCTTTTTATGAAAGCTTTTACTACACTACCAAAAAAGGGGCAAAGGATACAGACCATATTAGCTTTTTGCTACAGATGTCAAGGTTTTAATCTGTAGCTAAAGAGTTGTCACACCATTAATACTTAACAGTGGCGTGAGGGGATCTATAGGACCTACAAAAATATATGTATTCTATTTAAGCCGTCCATCTATTTTGAAATATTATTTTAGGACATGAAACTAAAAATCAGCTAGATTAAAGGCTCGAGTGAACCACATGGTAGGAAACATGAAGATTAAATCACATGTACTTCCTATGGTGTGGTCCACTTGGGCCTTGAATCTAATTTAATTTTGGGATAAAGAACTACAAATATTTATGAAAATTAATGGATGGAATGGATAAACCAAATACATCATAGTGGTCCCCACGGAGCCCCTGACAGGACCGTTCGTCTGTCTTACCACACCCACACCCAAAAATGGGCGCGCGCTCAAAACAGAGCCGCGCCCGAAAAATCTCCTTTATTTCTCTCTCTCTCTCTCTTCGTTCCCTAACCCTATCTTTGCTCTATCTCTCTCATCTTCCTCACTCCCTCTCTCTCTCTCTCTCTCTCTCTCTCTCTCTCTCTCTCTCTCTCTCTCTCTCTTCCTCAATCTGTCTCTCCCTCTCCATCTCGTGCTCCATCTCCCTCTCCATTTCCCTGTCTCGTGCTCCATCTCCCTCTCCCTCTCTTGTTCTTCATTCTTCCTCTCCCTATCTCGTGCTCCATCTCTCTCCATCTCCCTCTCCGTCTCGTGCTACCTCTCCCTCTCGGCGCATCATCTCCATTGCCACCATCATTGTCTCCAAATCTGGTGCAACCAGCAACTCCCACCCTTCACATCTTCCCCGACAGGTATTCATTTATCTCAAATGGAGATTTAGATTTTTTTTATAGATCAACAAATCCGTAAATTATAGAGAAACAATATGGAATTAAGGGTTTCCTAAAATCTGTAATGGGAAAAGGATTGGGGCTTTCCCAAAAAAAATTACTTTTATAGTTTAATCTGTAATGTGTACCATTTAGGGGTGAACACAGTTCGGTTGGTCCGGTTCCAAGGTGAAACCGGAACCGAATCGTTCCCAACAGTTCCAAGAAAACTAGAACCCTAACCGGACCATTCGCACCCTAGAACTGAATTGGAACTGGATAATAAAAAACTGGTTCGGTTCTATAGTTGCATGATTTGTTTTTATAATCCAATCCAATTGCATGGTTTTTTTTTTATAATCCAGCCCAAGCTCTTCTGGAGGTGTGAAAGCAGTGGAAGCTAAGGCAAAGTCATTTAACGCTCGAATGATGGTTAATTACTCTTAGATTATTAATTACCATTTTTCCATACTTTGATAAAAGCTTCATGCATTATGCTTTACCATATTTTTGTAAACTTAGCTTGTATTTCTCTTAAAAGATTAATGTTTGTGGTACAGAAATTGAAATTATGGAAAAGCTTGTATTTCCTATGATTTTAATATATTCAAAAAGATATGTGGAGAAAGAACAAGGGATGCATCCAAAGTTCCAAACTTATGTAAAGAACAAGGGACGCATCCAAAGTTCCAAACTTATGTAAAGAACAAGGGACGCATCCAAAGTTCCAAACCTATGTAAAGAACAAGGGATACATCCAAACCTATGTAACAAAGACATGGCACTTCTTTTGAAATTAAGCTATGTCAAGTGTTGACGCATGTCTGTCTCTCCGTCCAGCACTCCTGGTTACAACTAAGAGATTTATTTTTAAGTTTAGTAAAGTTATGTTTAATTTTTTAGTCTAATTAAAATAGGTTGTAAATCATTTGCAGGTTTAGCATATAAAAAAGTTAATGTTGAAAGTCTCAAAAACTGGTGAACTACTAATGAGGATTTTGAGATGTTCGAAAGAAGAGATACGTTGTAAGTGCAATTTGGAAAGAACTTATATGAGGAAGAGACCAGGAATGATAACAAGATGTGAATGCTTGACAAAGATTGTTGTCAATAAAAGAAGAGTGTAGATACATAGGCTCTAATCAAGTTTGTAGAAAAACATAGTGACAAGTTAATAACTCCAACAAATCTCATTGTCTAAGATTGCATAGAATGCATCAAATTCTCAATTGAATGTGATTGAAAAAAATGAATGTTTAATCCAAATGGCATTACTACCCATTATCGACAAAATGGGTTTGAACTACACCCATTGGGCTTTTTGAATGACTAGTAATGCCATCTGGACTGAAAAAGAGTTCCCTGTCCCAATTCCAAAGGCAAATGGATGAAAATTTCAAATCATTTCATCACCAATTATATTGATGACTACAGGATATTTTCAGAATCTATGCAAGAGCATTCCAGCATTTAAATGAAATTTGGAAATTGGTCCGAAATCATCAGCACATAGGGCTAGTTCCAACTCTTCCATTTGTTCCTGAGTTGTGGTTGCATAAGCTACTTTTGGGGGTCATTCACCATCAATGGCCATTGTTGTTTTAGGCCTTCCTCTATAGTGATTTGTGCATATCATACAAAATGATGGGTTTAGTAACAAAGCTTTTTTTATATGATGCTTGCGGATTAGACTTGCCAGCATGTCACATGTATTGCTTTGTGAGAACCATTCATCAGATAGATCCACCAAGCCTGTTTCTTGGCCTCACTAAACTAGTTGGCATTCATGTATGGAGAAGATGGACAGTTAAAAAATGTTGAGCAGCAGTTCACCTATCCCATATATTTAGTTCAGCTGAGAGATTTTGCATTCTCAACAGTTACTGTGTAATTTTCATATATTTAGTGTTGATTCCAAAAATTCTGTTTTGCTTGTGGATTTAATCATGATGCAGTCATCTGAATTTTGAATTTTTCTTTTATTGGAACTAATGAATATGATGACCAAATTACAGAGAATATCACAGGTCAGAAAAAAGCATAACTGTTGTTGTTGCATTTGTACTCAATGATCTTAGTAATTCTTATGGAATGTTTGAATCCATCTAAAATGAAAGTTTCTATATAAGGTCTTTTTCAATGCTACTACAGTGCTTGAAAAGTCGTTGTTCTTGGTTTTGTTAATGTGTTAACTGAAATACTTGGAATGACTGAAGTTGTTAGCAAATGGGGCTGCATTCAATCTGGAATCTAGAACTAATTGATCATATGCCATTGTCTTCTTTTTGAATTCTCTGTCCTCTTAAAAAGACTGGGTACATTCCTTTTAATTTTTCATTTTGAAAATAGATGGTTGCTCAATGTGCTTAACCATCCCAAAGTTTAGGTAATGTCTGTTTTTTTTTCTTTTTGTTTGGTGAGCTAGACTGTTGATTTGATGGTTCCATCATGGAACAAGACCTCCATTATTAGAAGTTCCTAATAAGCCCTTTTATCAATAAGCCCTTTTGCATGATTCAGATTGTTGTTTTGTGATTTTAAGGGCAAGCTTAAGTCGTTGATTTCTTTCTGCAGGAAGATTTTTTTATAATATTGCATGACACCCTGGCTGAAAGGGAACAAGTGACCGAATTACAACCAGTTCCAGATGCTCATGTACCAGTAATGAAATTCAAGTTCTATGGAATATCAATTGATCTTCTTTATGGTAGTGGGTACTCATCTTCCTCTTGGTCCATGATATCCTGGCTTTTTGTCATTTCGTTCGTATAATTTTTTTGTTCTGTCAATATAGCTAGGTACAACATTGGTGCAGCTATCTTGCTCTGGGCACCCGTAGTCTTAGTATGTCTCATTGTCCTTCAATAATTTAATATATCGAGATTTCTTTCCCTTGTCCTTCAATAATTTAATATATTGAGATTTCTTTCCCATCATTATTTACATTTTTCTTCTTAGTCGATACTTGGAAGTTAATATAATCATTTACTCTGTTCTACAATCTTTAAAATCTTTATTTGTAAATCTGTGCCCATATGCATTGTCGGAGAAACTAAAAAACTTACTCATTCTCAGATTGCATTGTGGAATATGCATCCATTATTCAAAGAAAGGATGACATTCCAAGCACTCACACTTTCTCTCCTTGCTAGCTAAATTGGTGAGTCTTCTTTCCTTCATACTATATGATTCACTGATGAAGTGGCCTGGCCATTTGGACAGGCCCATGTTTATATTATCTTGAAATTGATGAAGCAGATCTAGATGTGCGTCGGAGCTATCTGGATGTTGAGCGGGGGTCCCTGGAAGGTGGGAATAGCTGTTATGACCATGATGAAGCTGTCCATTTCCTATGGACAGCAATATGGGTGGCCTAGCCATTTGGACAGGCCCATGTTTATGTATTATCTCAAAATTGATGAAGCAGATCCGAATGTGCGTCAGAGCTATCTGGATGTTGAGCGGGGGTCCCTGGAAGGTGGGAACCACTGTTATGACCATGATGAAGCTGTCCATTTCCTATAGATAGCATTGGAGGGGCCTGATCATTTAGACAGGCCATGTTTATATCTATATTTGCAGGGACCACACCCTTAACCTAAACCACACCCTAAACCTATAACCTAAACCTTAACCTATAACCTATAAGCTAAACTTATAATCGATAACCTAACCTTAACCTAAAGCTAAAACCTAAACCTAAACCTATAACCTAAAATCTAAACCTAAAACCTAAATGTATTCTCAAATCCTTAAACCTAAACCTACACCTAATCCTAATCTCAACTCCCTAACCTAAACCTAAACCTAAACTTGAAAACCCAAACCTAAACCTAGTCCCGAACCTTAACCTATTTTCAATTCCCTAAAGCTATAACCTGTAACCTATAACCTATAACCTACACCTAAACCTAAAACCTAAACCTAAACCTAAAACCTAAATGTATTCTCAAATCCTTAAACCTAAACCTACACCTAATCCTAATCTCAACTCCTTAGCCTAAACCTAAACTTGAAAACCCAAACTAAACCCGATCTCAAACCCGAACCCTATTTCCTAAACCTAAACCTTAACCTATTCTCAATTCCCTAAAGCTTTAACCTATAATATATAACCTATAACCCTAAACCTTAACCTAAACTTATAACCTCAACCTAAACCTTAACCTAAACCTAAACCTATAACCTTAACCTAAACCAAAACCTATAACCTAAACCTTAACCTAAAACCTAAACCTATAACCTAAAACCTAAACCTAAACCTAAAACCTAAATGTATTCTCAATCCCTAAACCTAAACCTACACCTAATCCTAATCTCAACTCCCTAACCTAAACCTAAACCTAAACTTGAAAACCCAAACCTAAACCCGATCCTGAACCTGATTTCCTAAACCTAAACCTTAACCTATTCTCAATTCCCTAAAGCTATAACCTATAACCTATAACCTATAACCTACACCTAAACTTATAACCTTAACCTAAACTTAAAACCTAAATATATTCTCAAATCCTTAAACTTAAACATACACCTAATCCTAATCTCAACTCCTTAACCTAAACCTAAACTTGAAAACCCAAACTAAACCCGATCTCAAACCCGAACCCGATTTCCTAAACCTAAACCTTAACCTATTCTCAATTCCCTAAAGCTTTAACCTATAACCTATAACCCAAAACCTAAACCTAAACCCTAACCTAAACCTAAACCTATAACCTAAACCTAAACCTTAACCTAAACCAAAACCTATAACCTATAACCTACAACCTACAACCTAGAACCTAAACTTATAACCTATAACCTAACCTTAACCTAAATCTAAAACCTAAACCTAAACCTATAACCTAAACCTAAAACCTAAAACCTAAACCTAAACCTAAAACCTAAATGTATTCTCAAATCCATAAACCTAAACCTACACCTAATCCTAATCGCAACTCCCTAACCTAAACCTAAACCTAAACTTGAAATCCCAAACCTAAACCCGATCCCAAACCCGAACCCGATTTCCTAAACCTTAACTGGGCATCCTATGCACCCTATATGCTCAAGTAATATTTTCGGTATCCACTCATACGGCCATCCACGAATATCCCTGTAGAGGTAAGGCCCTGATGAAGCAAGGGCGGTATCATCATGAAATGAGATGCCAATGCATGAGTCACACATACAGATCATGCACCAGCTTCAGGCACTCAATGTGCATAAGGGGAGAAACTTCATCCCTCTATGACCACCACACAATGCAATCAATACACACAGATGAGGCATATGGGTCATAATGATGTAAGTGCGCTACCTGTAGAATATACTCCTTCCCAAGGATGAACAAGGTCTAGATACATTGACAAGTACTCTAAGGGGAAGTGAAGTCCTCTAGTGAGGGCTCAATTGTAGGGCCCGTATCCTAGTCCGTACCATTTCGTAGACTCCTGCGATCCTTCCCGCTGAATTTCGGCAATCTGTGACCTATAATCAACGTTTGTACACGGCCTTAAGTCATATCCCATAGATCCGAGTCAGCTCAATTCAAACTTATAATATTGCGACCGCAACGTCACCTCGGTTTCAACGCCGCATCTTGCATACCAATCTGATACCCTGGCCATGAGATGTGGGCCCGCGTTCAGTTCAAGAAAACACCACTCGTTTGCAATCCCAAGAGAATTTCTACATCATGTCCCATCAATCAATCAATCAATCACCTCATGTCAAGCACAAGAGCAATCCCAAAGTTAACTCTCTCCCTCTCTCTTTCTCTCTCACACACACACCCATACATGTTAAGTACATCTATCAACTCACACCCATCACCTCTCTTACAACCACCCCTTCTCTCTCTCTTTCTCTTCACATTTTCTAAGCAACCAAGAACTGCACATCCAAGCACTCCAAGGAGAGAAAAGTGTGTTGTGTGTGGCCCACTTCCTATCCCAAGATCCATCATCCTAGCCCGTCATTTCTCATCATCTTCTAACCAAGTGAGACACAAGGAGTTAGACGTTCCATCGGACCAAGAAGATCGAACGATGGGTATTTTATAGGCCTAGATTTCATACTTTAATGATGGGCCAAGTAAGGCCTATCGATTGATGGTATGGATCTCACTTTGGACCCTAGATGTGGCCGATGGCCCACCATGATTCACATGATCATTCCATGATGGGGCCAATCTCCATGGACCCCATCATGATATTTACTTTCTAGTTTGAAAAGGGTCATCTAGACCTTCCATTTTGGTAGAGAAGGAATCTCCACCATTGATTCTGATTTGGTGGGCCCACATGTAAAGGGACCCACATGATGAATGGTGTATGGATGGAAGGGAGGGCCTATAGTGTTGGGGTCCCTCCATCACATGTCTCTCTCTCTCTCTCTCTCTCTCTCTCTCTCTCTCTCTCTCTCTCTCTTTGATCGTGGCCCACCTTGTGATATAATTTACATCCATGTCGTCCACCTTCATGGGACCCACTTGATGGACGTGTTAGATCTACACCGTCCAGGCCATGTGCCCTACCTTAATGGTGATGGGAAAACACAAATATCTAATTGACCCAAATCAAGTGGGCCATGACCATGTAAGACCCACCTTGATAATATATTCAGACCGTCCGTCCAGCGTCCCTGGACACTAGATGTGGGTTAGTGGAGTGTGAACAGACAATGGGATGTAATAACAGCAAAAAAAGGGTATATAAGTATATATATATATATATATATATATATATATATATATATTAGCTTGGTTGAAAGGTTTTAGGTGGGCCGCTATGTAGGCCCCACCTTGATGTATGAATCTAATCCACGCCGTCCATCCTATTTCTCAGCCTATTTTAGGCGTTGAGCCGAAAAATGAAGCTAATCTGATTTTCTAGCGGGCCATAGCATAGAAAACAGTGGTTTCTACCACTTAAATCTATTAGGGCCCACCTTGATGTTTCTACACGCCAAAACATGCTGATATTGGGCTCGTTTGGTTTGTCATGAGCCACAAAATCCAATAAGTGGAGTGGATTCTCCTGATACGGGCCCCACCTAGGATAAACCGTCGAAAAATTTAAAAAATAAATAAATAAATAAAAATTATAGCAGGCACTGCTACTACTGCACGTCCAGAAGACGCTGCAGTAGCGTCCTGCTGCATAGGAGGGAGATGGCAGGGACCATGGGTCCCAGCCGCTAGCCCCATCATGAAGTAAGTGTTTTATCTACGCCTGCCCACCCTGCACGTGTGTTGTGTCCGTGCAGCGTGGGACCCACATGATGTATTTGTTTTATCTATACCATCCACAATTTGACCGGTGGGGCCCATCATGATGTATATTGTCCAACCATTTTGAGATATCATTTTATGGTATGAGGTAAAGAATAAGTTAGATCTAAAGTTCAAGTGGACCCCACCATTGAAATAGTGGACAGTGACATCCACTGTTCAAACTTCTAAGGGTCATAGTAGTTTTCAATTAAGCCAATATTTGTCTTCACTTCATCTATCACTATGTTAACTTATGAATAGGTGGGATCTCAAATACATCACAGCGGGCCACTCCGTGATGTGTCCAACCATTGATCTAGTGGACCACACTGCAGAGATTAGTGGAGGATTGAACGTCTATCATTGAAACCTATTAGGGTCACAAAAGTTCTGGATCAATAGGGAATTTGTTTTCCCTCTTAATCCAGGTCTTTAAGACCTTATGATTAGATTGGGTGGAAAATAAACTTTATGGTGGGCCCTGTGATCTGTTTAACAGTGAGAATTATTATCTCCACTACTATTTGTGGTATGGTCCAAATGATCATTTGATCCTTCAATATGATTCTTTTTTAAGGGATGTATGAGGCCCAACTTGATATATATATATAAGGCCCATGTGATGAGGCCCATCTGGATGTATTTGAGGCCCATGGATCAAGGCTCAATGGGATGTACATAAGGTCCATTGCAATGTGTAATTCCACTATGGTTTATATAATGATGTTTATGGAGGGCCGTGCCTTGGGAGCAATGATAGTTTAACGTCCACATTGTAAGGATAATGTTGATTAAATGTCCGCATTATGATTCCCCCTAGGGTCCATTGATAAGCCCATACTTGTGTGTAGGCCATCTAGGCCCATCCTCGTTAGAAGGATAGTTCATCACCATATAACATGCTTAGTGTAACTCCATGATTCATGTCCATACGCATCATATGTATGCTTGATATGAGGAATGTTTGATCATAGCATAAGCCGTTGGGCTGAGACCTTTACGGGACTCCTTATGAGACGGAGTGCCCCACATGATCACGCAGTATGCGCAGGATTTCTACATGACTGGTCGGTGTGACTCGTGTATCTCGCATATGTGTGACATGATCATTATACGCCCTAGAGACATCAGGGCCGTGGCCTCCACTGGCACATCGTGGATAGCCGAATTGGATATCAGAAATATTGGCTTAGCATTGTGGGCACTTAGGATATCCTTGGGTGAAAATCCCAAAACCTTTTTGGTACCAGGAGATGCTCCAACATCTAGACTGAGTGCATACACGAGCACCCAAGTGCCGAATACCAGTAGGCCGCGTCTCCCACTGTGTCCTGGTTGGTTAGAAGGGGGTGTGGCTTTATCCATCCAAGTGAGGGGGTTGTACGCTAGGCTGAGTTTGACCAGCTCCCAAATGAGTCCACTATCGACGAGTCAGGTAGGTATTAGCAGACTACTGGTCAGGTAGATAGTGTGGTCTCTTCCACTCGCTGGGCTGTACGACTAGGGAGGCGGCAGTCAGTGTGGAGTGTACTAGACCTCAGTGATATCCCATAGGAGAACTGTACTGATATGTGTACTTAATGAGGACTGGCATGCTTGTATTGCATCTCACGTATGACATTTGGCTACGTAGGCCTTGCATCGCATAGCCTTGGTATGGCCAATAGCATTCATGCCTTGCATCGCATAGCCTTGGTACAGCTGATAGTATTCATGGACTTACCAGCATATTTCCGCATTACCTGATACCGCATACTTGGCACTTGTCGTGCGCACACACTTACACCACCCTCTAGGTTTTTGTAAGCTTATGCACGACCATTGCGTGCAGGTGATGTTGGATTGCAGCAGCGCTGAGGTAGGAGCGCACATCAGATTATTTTGAAGCTTTTTGATCACTTTGTATTTTCCTTTTCGCATTGTACTTAAAGTTTTTGATATAATGGATATGTGGTGATGTTGTTTTGTGACTTGGTTATACTTGTGATTATGCTCCATTACAAAAAAAATCATACTAAAAATCCTCCTTGTAGGATCCCAGGATTGGAATCTGGCATATGAATGCCGGGAGTCGAGAATGGGGCACTACGGAGGCTTGGGCGCCGGATTCGGCGATCGAGAATTTTATGAGCCCGTTTTCTGAGTTTGGGGCGTGACAGAAGTTGGCATCAGAGCATAACTTGGAAATACCTGAGGATCACATCACATATCTACTATGAACTTAGAATGAATAGGTCCCGAGTCCGAATAACTTAGTGATTTTTCAACATAGACCCTTAACATTTATGCCTTCGAGAATTCTCAAGGCTGATTAGGCCCTTGTTCCTTCCTATAGGACATGTCGCCTAGGAGAGTGACCCGAGCGACTCCCGCTCCCCCGTGTGAGCCTGTCGCAGCCCCAACAGCACCCATGACTGCAAAGCAGCTTCAACAGATGCTGTAGACGATGACCGCTATCCTTCAGGGGCAGGGCGGGCAGCCTGTTGTTATGTTAGCCCAGGCGAAGCAGGAGTGCATGAGCGCCCTTCTCAGAGACTTCCGACGGCATGATCCCTACATTTCCAGGGCATCTTAGACCCTACTATAGCGGAGATATGATGCTCCGAGTTAGAGAAGATTTTTAACATTATGAGATGTACGACCCAGCAGCGGGTCCCATTAGTTGTATTTCTTCTCCAAGGTGAGGCTCAGCATTGGTGGGCATCTGTCGCTTGAGCGATAACGGCCGATTTTGAGTGGACCTGGGAGGACTTTGTAAACCGGTCTGACCGAAAGTTGTTCCCGAGCATGTACAGTAGCAGCACGCATTAGAGTTTGAGACCTTAGTCCAGGGGGACATCACTGTGTCCCAGTATGAAGCACGTTTCGTCGAACTATCGAGATTCGTGATGTACCTTGTTTATGATGAGGGGCGAATGGCCTGTCATTTTGAGAACAGCTTGCGTCCTGCCCTCAGGAGTCGTGTGATCGGACACATGCTTCCGACATTTGAGCAGATTGTGCAGAGGGCCTAGGTCTATGAGGCAGATTGGGCCAATTTGCAGAGGGTCTATGACCAAAGAGGAGACCAGAATAGGAAGGCGCCCTCCAATAGCTCCCATCAGAAGCACCATCATCCACAGCAGCGACGCACAACCCGCCTAGCATTCTGAGCACCAGTGGCATCGCCAGCACCACCTTCAAGACCATTCCCGGGTACTTACTTTGGATGCGGTAAGACAGGACATCGTAGGCATGAGTGTTCCCATCCGCAGCAGTAGCAGCCGAGGGCACCATATCAGCCTCCACGGCAGCCCCCACAACAGTAGCAGCGACCGCAACATCAGCCTCTTAGACCTCCTCCGTAGCAACAGAGGCAACAGATCAGGCCGCCACAGCGACAACAGCAGCAGTAGAGACCTCAGAGGGGACCTGCACCTCCCCAGCAAGCCCAGAGCAGATTTTATGCCTTCCAGCAGGACCCTCAGTCATCAGGAGGGGTCGTCAAGGGTACTCTCCCTATTTTCACATGCATTGTACGTGTATTATTTAATTATGGTGCATCGCATTCCTTTATGGCCAATGATTTTTGTCGATCGACCGGTTTGCCAATGGAGTCTGCCATGAGGATTTGTCATGGTTGACGCCTTTGGGGAAGACTGCAGTGATAGACTGATTTTGCTCATCTTACCCCGTTCTGATTGGGGATGTCTTTTTACCTGCTGATCTGTTCGTATTGCCGGTGTCTGAGTTTAATGTCATCTTAGGCATGGATTGGCTCGCCGAGTACAACGCCATATTGGACTGCTCCGCGAGGACAGTTATGTTTTGTGTACTTGGCATGCCAGAGTTCCAGTTTGTTATCGAGCCCAAAGGAGTGCAACTTTCCTCTCTGTTGTTTGTGCTGTTGAGGAGTCAGTTGCTTTAAGTATCAGCTAGCTGCCAATCGTTTGTGGTTTTCCTAATGTGTTCCAGGAGATTCCGGGGTTACCACCTCATCAGCACACCGAGTTCCAGATTGATCTCGGGCCTGGTACTACACCTATTTCGAAGGCCTTGTATCGTATGACACAATTGGAGTTGCGAAAATTACAGAAGCAGTTGGACGAGTTGTGCGATTTAGGCTTCATCCGTCTGAGCAGTTCATCGTGGGGAGCGCCGGTGCTCTTCGTAAAGAAGAAGGATAGCTCATTGAGGCTTTGCATTGACTACCGTGAGCTCAACAAGGTCACGATTAAGAACAAGTACCTGCTCCCGAGGATCGATGATTTGTTTGATCAGCTGCAGGAGGCATAGTTCTTTTAGAAGATATACTTACGGTCCGGTTATCATTAGGTTCGGGTCCGAGATGAGGATATCCCGAAGACAGCCTTCAGGACGCGCTATGGTTATTTTGAGTTCCAGGTCATGTCCTTTGGACTGACCAATGCGCCCATAGTATTCATGCAGTTAATGAACGAGGTCTTCCGTCCGTATCTTAACTAGTTTATTGTGGTGTTCATCAATGACATTTTGATATATTCGAGGACCCGTGAGGAGCATGAACGATATTTGGAGATTACCTTGTAGACCCTCCGTACACACCAGCTTTACGCAAAGCTGGAGAAGTGCGAGTTCTGGCATGAGGAGGTGAAGTTCCTTGGTCATGGTGACGAGGCAGGGCATTGCAGTAGACCCCTCGAAGATTGATGTCATGCGTCAATGGGGCCAGCCCACGAACGCTTCTAAGATCTGCAGTTTCCTTGGTTTGGCGGGCTACTACCTACGTTTTATTAAAAGATTCTCTCGTATTGCAGCCCCGTTGACCAGGTTGACCCGGAAGGGTGCCGAGTTCATTCAGAGCGACGCTTGTGAGCAGGTATTTATGGAGTTGAAAGACCACCTCATGTCCACTCCTGTCCTCACTCTTGCCTCTGGGAGTGATGGATTTGTTGTATTTACCAATGCCTCGCGAATTAGCTTGGGTGTTGTCCTGATGCAATACAGGAAGTCAGTGACTTATGCATCTCACCAGCTCAAGGTCCATGAGTTGAACTACCCCATGCATGATTTGGAGCTGGCAGCAGTTATCTTCGCACTGAAGGTGTGGAGGCACTATCTTTATGGGGTAAGGTTCGAGCTCTTCTCCGACCACAAGAGCTTGAAGTATTTGTTCTCTTAGTCCGAGTTGAACATGAGGCAGAAGCGTTGGATGGAGCTCATGAAGGACTATGATTTTGATCTTCAGTACCACCCAGGCAAGGCGAACGTGGTGGAGGAGGCCCTCAACCGTCAGCCATAAGGCCTGGTGGAGCACATGATGATCCAGGAGTAGAAGATGCTTGAGGATGTGTCTACATTTGACTTCGAGATTGGCTTGCAGTCTTCTATTATGTAGTTATCGAGCCTGTCGATTCAACCCTCTCTTGTCACAAGGGTGATCGAGGCTCAGCAGGTAAATGAGTCAATGCAGAGTTATCAGGTAGAGGCGGCATTTGAGAGTCAGTCAAATTGGCAGATTGGTTCTGATGATGGACTTTATTTTAGAGGCCGATTGTGTGTCCTAGATATTTCTGAGTTGCACAGAGATCTTATGACTGAGGCACATCGATCACGGTTCTTTATCCACCCTAGCTCGATGAAGATGTATCGTAATATGAGGCGTCACTATTTTTGGGAGGGATGAAGCGTCAGATAGCTAGTTTTGTGGCCAAGTGTGACACATGCTAGCGTGTCAAGGCTGATCATTAGAGACCCCCGAGTCCCTTGCATCCACTGAGCATCCCGTTATGGAAGTGGGAGCACGTATCCACCAATTTTATCATGGGTTTGCTGAGGACTCAGCACGGTCACGACGCCATCTGGGTTGTCGTTGACCGTTTGACGAAGTCGACACATTTGTTTGCCATTCGTGAGACCTAGCATGCGGATCGGCTCGCCCGGCTGTTTGTTGATGAGATCGTGAGACTCCACGGTGTTCCTGTCTCGATCGTTTCAGACCAAGACCCAAAGTTCACATCTCAATTTTAGAGGAGCTTTCAGATAGCGATGGGCACTGATTTGCAGCTCAGTACCACGTATCATCTGCAGACCGATGGCCAGACCGAGAGGGTCAACCAGATCCTTGAAGATATGCTTCGAGCCTGCGCAATTGATTTCTCGGGTAGCTGGGACGAGCAACTACGATTAGCTGAGTTCGCGTACAACAACAACTATCAAGCGACTATTGGCATGGTTCCTTTTGAGGCCTTATATTGCAAACTGTGCAGATCTCTGAGTTGTTGGACTGAGGTTGGAGAGCGACGTCTCCTAGGTCCCGAGCTTGTGCAGTAGACATCAGAGGTCATTGACATCATCAGGTAAAGGATGCGCACAGCTCAAAGCCGGCAAAAGAATTTTATTGATCGTCGGCGTCGTCCCTTGGAGTTTACCATTGGGGACAATGTGTATCTCAAAGTCTCACCCATGAAGGGTGTGGTTCGTTTTGGAGCGAAGAGCAAGCTTGCCCTTAGATTTATAGGACTTTTCGAGATCACCGGGCGCATTGGCGCCGTAGCCTATCGGCTTGCCTTGTCATCTCAGTTGTCTAGCATCCACAACATTTTTCATGTCCCTATGTTGAGAAAGTATGGGTCAAACATCGTTCCCGTTATTGATTGGCAGTCGTTGGAGGTCCATGAGGACGCTTCTTACATTGAGTAGCCAGTTCGTATCCTCGATCGGAAGGAACAGGTCCTCCAGACCAAGGTCACTCCCTTAGTGAAGGTTCAGAGGGGCCATCATAGTGTGGATCAGGCGTCTTGGGAGTGCGAGGCGGAGATTCGAGAGCGTTATCCCCATCTTTTCGATGTTTGATTGTATGTTGTATTATGTTTTGATCATATATGATGTTATGTTTTCTATTCCCTTATGAGTTATGATTAGTTACGATGGTAGTATAAATTTCAAGGATGAAATTTTTATTAAGTAGGGAGAGCTATAAGGCCCGTATCCTATTCCGTACCGTTCCGTAGACTCCCGCGATCCTTCCCGTCGAATTCTGACAATCGGTGACCTATAATCGACGTTTGCGTACAACCCTAAGTCGTATCCCATAGATCTGAGTCGGCTTAACTAAGACTTGTACTATTATGACTGCACCGTCTTCGCGGTTCCAACGCCACGTCTTACATACCGTCTGATACCCTGGAGAGGAGATGTGGGCCCACATTCAGTTTAAGAAAATACCGTGCGTTTGCAAACCCAAGAGAATCTCTACATCATGTCTCATCAATCAATCAATCACCTCATGTCAAGTACAAGAGCAACCCCAAAGTCAACTCTCTCCCTCTCTCTCTTACACACCCATACAAGTCAAGTACATCTATCAACTCACACCCATCACCTCTCTTACAACCACCCCTTCTCTCTCTCTTTCTCTTCATATTTTCTAAGCAACCAAGAAGTGCATGTCCAAGCACTCCAAGGAGAGAAAAGTGTGTTGTGTGTGGCCCACTTCCTATCCCAAGATCCATAATCGTAGCGCTTCATTTCTCATCATCTTCCATCAAAGTGAGACACAAGGAGTTCGGTGTTCCATCGGACCAAGAAGATCGAACGGTGGGTGTTTTATAGGCCTAGATTTCATGATTTGACGATGGGCCAAGTGGGGCCTACCGATTGATGGTACGGATCTCACTTTGGACCCTAGATGTGGTCGATGGCCCACCATGATTCACATGATCATTCCATGATGGGGCCAATCTCCATGGACTCCATCATGATGTTTACTTTCTAGTTTGAAAGGGTCATCTAGACCTTCCATTTTGGTGGAGAAGGAATCTCCACCATTGATTTTGATTTGGTGGGCCCACATGTAAAGGGACCCATATGATGAATGGTGTCTGCATGAAAGGGAGGGCCCATAGTGTCGAGGTCCCTCCATCACACGTGTCTCCTTCTCTTTCTCTCTCTTTTTGTGTTTGATCGTCGCCCACCTTATGATATGATTTAAATCCATGTCATCCACCTTCATGGGACCCACTTGATGGACGTGTTAGATCTACACCATCCAGGCCATGTGGACCCTACCTTAATGGTGTGGGAAAACACAAATATCTGATTGACCCAAATCAAGTGGGCCACGACCATGCAGGACTCACCTTGATAATATATTCAAACCGTACGTCCAGCGTCCCTGGACACTGGATGCGGGTTAGTGGAGTGTGAACAGACAGTGGGATGTAATAATAGAAAAAAGGGTATATATGTACATGTGTGTGTGTGTGTGTGTGTGTGTGTGTGTGTTTGTATATATAATATTAGCTTGGTTGAAAGGTTTTAGGAGGGCCGCTCATGTAGGCCCCACTTTGATGTATGAATCTAATCCCCACCGTCCATCCTATTTCTCAGCCCATTTTAGGCGTTGAGCTGAAAAATGAAGCTAATTCGATTTTCTGGCGGGCCATAGCATAAAAAACAGTGATTTCTACCGCTTAAATCTATTAGGGCCCACCTTGATGTTTCTACACGCCAAAACATGCCGAATATTAGGCTCATTTGGTCCGTCATGAGCCATAGAATCCAATGGGTGGAGTGAATTCTCCTGATACGGGCCCCACCTAGGAAAAACCACCGAAAAATTAAAAAAATAATTAAAAAACAAATTTACAGTAGGCACTACTGCTCCTGCTGCGTAGGCGGGAGATGGTAGGGACCGTGGGTCCCAGCCATTGGCCCCACCATGAAGTAAGTGTTTATCTACGCCCGCCCACCCTGCACGTGTGCTGTGTCCGTGCAGTGTGAGACCCACATGATGTATTTGTTTTATCTATACCATCCACCGTTTTAACGGTGGGGCCCATCATGATGCATATTGTCCAACCATTTTAAGATATCATTTTATGGTATGAGGTAAAGAATGAGTCAGATCTAAAGTTCAAGTGGACCCCACCATTGAAATAGTGGACAGTGACATCCACCGTTCAAGCTTCTAAGGGCCATAGTAGTTTTCAATTTAGCCAATATTTGTCTTCACTTCATCTATCACTATGTTAACTTATGAATAGGCTGGATCTCAAATACATCATGGCAGGCCACTCCGTGATGTGTCCAGCCATGGATTAGGTGGACCACACTGCAAAGAATAGTAGAGGATTGAACGTCTATCATTGAAACCCATTAGGGTCACAGAAGTTCTGGATCAATATGGAATTTGTTTTCCCTCTTAATCCAGGTCTTTAAGACCTTATGATTAGATTGGGTGGAAAATAAACTTTATGGTAGGCCCTGTGATATGTTTAACAGTGAGAATTATTATCTCCACTACTATTTATGGTATGGTCCAAATGATCATTTGATCCTTTAATATGATTCTTTTTTGGGGGATGTATGAGGCCCACCTTGATATATATATAAATATATATATAAGGCCCATGTGATGAGGCCGATGGGTCAAGGCCCAATGGGTGTACATAAGGTCCATTGTAATGTGTAATTCCAACATGGTTTATGTAATGATGTTTATTACGAGCCGTGCCTTGGGAGCAATGATGGTTTGACGTCCACATTGTAAGGATAATGTTGGTTAAATGGCTGCATTATGATTCCCCCTAGGGCCCATTGATAGGCCCATACTTGTTACGTGTAGGCCATCTAAACCCATCCTCATTGGAAGGATAGTTCATCACCATATAATATGCTTAGTCTATCTCCATGATTTATGCCCATATGCATCATATGTATGCTTGATATGAGAAATGTTTGATCATAACATAAGCCGTTGGGCTGAGACATTTACGAGACCCCTTATGAGACGGAGTGCCCCATATGATCGTGTGGTACGCGCAGGATTGCTGCATGACTAGTCGGTGTGACTCATGCATCTCGCATATGTGTGACATGATCATTGTACGCCCTAGCGACAGCAGGGTCGTGGTGTAAGGCCCATATCATAGTCCGTACCATTCTGTATGCTTCCGCGGTCTTTCCGGTTGACTTTCGCCAACCCTCGACCTATATCCGACATTTGCGCGCGATACTAAGCTAAGTCCTGCATATCGGAGTCGACTCGACTTGAAACTTGTACCCCTAGGATTGCGCCGTCGCCGCAGTTCCAACACCACGACTCTCGCACTTATCCGATACCTAGGCAAGGAGATGCGGGCCCGTGTTCATTCCGAAGAAACACCGCTCGTTGCGAATTCTGAGAAAATCTCTACAACATGTCCCATCAATCAATCAATCAAGTCGAGTCAAGTACACTTCATACCTCAAGTACAAGCAACCCATCCCTTTCCCTTTCCCAAAGTCAACTCTCTTTCTCTCCACCCATCCCTCTTTCACCCAAATTTTAACCCAACCCATACCTCTCCATCCCCTTCCTTATAACACCCATCCCATATCATCCCATCACTTCTCTCTCTCCCTCATTTCTCAAACACTCTCCCAAGCAACACCCAATGTCCAAAGCTCTCCAAGTCTCCCAAGCCATGTGTGGTCCACTTTCCCACCCTCTTATCTCCCATCTCAACCTTCCAATATCCATCAACCTCCATCAAAATTGTAGGCAAGGAGCATAGGAGTCCAAGGAGCTAAGGAAGAAGGCCGATAGGTGGGTGAGCCACTGTTGATTTTAATTTTAGGGCCCACTTGTCATGGGACCCACATTGATGTATGCAATGTAGAGAGGGGCCCACAGTGGCGGGGTCCCTCTATCTCACCGTTTCTCTCTCTTTCTCTCTCTCTATTTTTATTTTTATTTCTTATTTTTTATTATTGTGACCCACCTTAAAGAATGGATTAGATCCACACCATGGACAGTGGAAATCCCATCATGTTGCATTATCCACACCGTCCTTCCTAAACAGACCTGGATGAAGGAAAAACACAAGTATCAGTTTGATCCGAGCGATGGGCCACGCTGATGTGGGCCCACCAAAACTATTTATTACATCCAAACTATCTAATCATCTGTTGAGGCAACACAAATATCAGCCTTATCCAAAGCAGTGGTGGGCTACACGTGTGGACCCACCTTGATCATGTGACAATCCACATGCCCAGATCCCTGGACAGTGGGACCTAGTGGGACGTCTGTGTCCACACGTCCAGACGTCCAGGTCTGGACGCTAGGACCCTCCCCTTTTAAAATCAATGTTACCTATTAATTTAATATAATATTATATTATATATATATATATATATTCATATTCATTTATGGTGGGCCCCATGTGGGACCCACTTGCTGGTGGAGTGGCTGGTGTACGTCACCAACGGCAGCGACATCAGGAAGCTCTGTGGGACCACAATGTGCTTTATGTATGGAGGACGTCGTCCATCTAAACCGTCCGTCCATTTTTCCTTTGGCATATGGGACCCACCCACACATGTAACACATGTGGGGTGGGGCCCACCTTTGATATATGTGTTAACCCACGCCATCCATCCGGTTGATCCGCTTCACGCGCCCCACCATGATCTTGTGCATTAGATCAGCATCGTCCAGAGCATCTAGGGGTCTCTGGACGGTGGCCTTTTTTTATATGCCATGTTATATTATAATATAATATATCATATTATATTATATAATTTTATATTATATTATATTATATTATATTATATTATATATGCTGTGTGGGCCACTCCCATGTGGGACCCATGTGGATCTGCACCGACCAGATGGATCTGGACGGTGGATCTGGGCAGCCACTCCCCCTTAGGTATATATAATATGGTATATTATATTTAAGTATATGATATATTATATTATATTATATGATATATTATGGTGGGCTCCACGTGGGACCCACCAGATGTATATTTAATATACATACATATATATATATGTATGTATATTGCGGTGGGGCCACATCCACGTGGGAGCCCACCTTGCTGCAAATATTCAAACCGCCCATCCCTTTTACGTGCTAGGCCATGTATATGGACCCCACACTGATGTATGTGTTACATCTGATCCGTCCATCCATTTGGCAAGCTCGTTTCAAGGCTTGAGACAAAAAATAAGACAAATCCAGTTATCAGGTGGACCACACTACAATAAATAGTGGGTTTGAACGTCTACCATTGAAACCCCTTTTTGGGATTACAAAAGTCATGAATCAATATGATATTTGTTTTTCCTCTAAGATCAGGTCTTTGCGATCTTATGAATAGACTAGATGGGAAATAAATGCTATGGTGGGCCCGTTGAAAATTTAATTATGGAAATTATTATCACCACTGTCAATTGTGGTATAGTCCAAATGATCTTTTGATCTGACTCATTGTTTGGATAATGCTCTAAAAATAATCTCTCTAGATGGATGAATGGTGCGGCCCAAGTAGTGCAGCCTACTTGTTGTATTTGAGAGGCCTAATATGATGTATTCGGGGCCCATGGGTTGAGGCCCATTGGGATGTATTTGGAGCCCATGGGTAGAGGCCCATAGTGATGTGTATTATGCCCATTTGATCGGCCCAATTGATTCAATCCAATTGATTCGGGCCATTTGTACAAGCCCATTTGATTCGGCCCAATTGATTCGGGCCATTTGTACCGGCCCATTTAATTCAGCCCATTTAATCATCCCAATTGGTTTGACCCAATTAATTTGGGCCATTTGTATCGGCCCATTTGATTCGGCCCATTTGATGTAATTGAGGCCCATGATTATGTATATTAGGCCCTTATATGAGACCGTGGGCCCATTATACGATTGGACCTATGAGCGTCATTCCTTGGGAGCAATGTTGGTTAAAGGTCCACGTTGATGGGCAATGATGGTTGGACATCCATATTGTGACCTTTCCTTAGGCTTTGTTAGGCCCATTCTCATCATTCTCTAGTAGGTTAACCCAAATGCTTGGGCCCCATTGATTTTAGTTGATCCATAATCAGCCGTCCATCTACGGACCCCGCCTTGTGTCGAGGTTGATTGTCGAAGCCGAGTCAGATTGTCGAGGCCAATTCCGATTACGATTGTCCAAGCCGATTTCGATTTTGATTGTCTAGGCCGATTCCGATTCCGATTGTCGAGGCCGATTCCAATTGTCGAGGCCGATTTCGATTATCGAGGCTGATTCTGATTTGTTAAGGCTGATTCCGATTTGTGAATGCCGATTATCGAGGCCGATTCCGTTGTCGAGGCCGATTCTGATTTGTCGATGCCGATTCCGATTGTCGAGGCCGATTCCGATTGTCAAGGCCAATTGTCGAGGCCGATTCTGATTTGTCGAGGCCAATTGTCGAGGCCGAATATTAAGGCCAATTATCGAGGCCTGATGTGATTTATATGCGGCTCGTATTTGAGACCAATTGCGATGTGTATTCAACCCATGTTTAAGGCTCAATGTAATGTATATGAGGCCTATGTGATGAGGCCCATTATGGTGCATTTGAGGGCCAGGCGATGGAGCCCGTTGTGATGTATATTAGGCCCATGTGAGAGGCTCATCATGATGTGTATTAAGCTCTTGAGTGAGGCCCATGGTATTGTATATTAGGCCCTTGTGTGAGGTCATGGGCCCACTATATGTTAAGCTCTATGTGGGCCATTCCTTGGGGGCAATGTTGGTTAAATGTCCCCATTATCGAGGCTGATTGTCAATGCTGGTTATTAATACTGATTATGAGTATGTGACAGCATAGCATCATGATACATGCCCATACGCATCATCTGCATGTTTATTATGAGATGTGATTAACTATTACATATGCCATAACACAGATGGTTTATAGGACTCCCTGATAGATGGAGTTATCCCACATGAGCGTACGGTATGCGCAGGATTGATGCATGATTGGGTTACAAACTCATGCATCTTTCATTCTGTGATTGTGATTACTGTACGCCCTAGCAACATCAGGGCCGTGACCTCCACAGGCATGTCGTGGATGGCCAGATGGGACACCAAAAATGTTTAGTTCCAGCATCTAGGCACTTTGGATGTCCACGGGTGAAATTCTCTAAACCTCCGAGGCTAGGAGACGCCCCAACGTCTAAACCGAGTGGATACATGAGTGCCCGAGTGCTGAATACCAGGAGGCTGCGTCACCCAAGCCTTTGACTGATCTTAATTCAATATTATCTAATTTAGATGAAGAGTCAGGTTTATCAATAATGTTAAGTTTGACCAGCTCCCAAATGGATCCGCTATCGACGAGCCGGGTAGGCATTAGTATACTACTGGCAGGTGGGTAAGGAGGTCTTTTTCACTCGCTGAGCTACACAGCCTGCTAAGGCAGTAGCTACCTTGGAGTGTACTAGACCTCGGTGATGATCCAAGAGATGTACAGCACTGATACGTGGACTTATCAAGCAGGAGTTACATACTCATTCATTCATTCATTCACTATCCACTCGGGCTGGTGGTGCGCCTTCGTATGGCAAGGATTTCGGTTGGGCGCACAACTAACCTGAGATCAGGAGTCTACCACATTGAGTCTGGCTATCTAAATTTACGTACAGGACTAGTTTGGAAAGAAGTCTCTTGTGATGGACCTGATAACCTGCGATACTACGTACTATCATCCCGACTTCACTCCAGCTTGGTCATTTCATTCGCATCGCATATTACATTGCATCCGTGGCATTTACCATTTTGGGTTGCCATGTTTTTGCATTTATATGGCCTAGATACAGCTGACGGTATTCTTGGACTCGTCAGGATTTGCATATTACATTATATCCTCGGCATCTGATATTTGGCTCTCTACGACTCCTCATTTACATAGCTGATCTGTATTGCGTACTCTGATATTGTATGATTTATAAACTTGCAGTATTTCCGCTTACTCTGATATCGTATGATTCATGACCTTGTCAGTATTTCTACTTATTCTAATATTGTATGATTTATGGCACTGTATTGCATACTTGGCACTAACCTTGTGCACACACCTTCACCACCCTCTAAGCTTTCTATAAGCTTATGCACTATAGATGCTTACAGGTGACATTAGGTCGCAGCAGAGTTGAGCTTAGAGCGTGCAACCATCTTCTGGAGTTTTGATTTTTGACATATGTATTTCCCTTTCAGCACTTTATTCAAATGTTTATATTAGTAGATATGTGATGATGTTGTTCCTGTGATTTGGGTATACTTGTGGTTATACTTCTTATGAGATAAATGTATGATGGAAAATCCTCCTTGTAGGGTCCCAGGATCGGAATCTGGTGCATGCGCACTGGGAGCCGAGAATGGGTACTATGGAGGCTGTCGGTACCAAATTCGGTGATCAAGAATTTTATGAGCCCAGTTTTCGAGTTTGTGGCGTGATACGGGGCCTCCACAGGCACATCGTGGGTGGCTGGATTGAATACCGAAAATATTAGCTCTAGCACTGTGGGCACTTAGGATGTCCTTGGGTGAAAATTTCAGAACCTTTTTGGTACCAGGAGATGCTCCAACGTCTAGACCGAGTGGATACACGAGCGCCCGAGTGCCGAATACCAGTAAGCCGCATCTCCCACTGTATCGTGGTCGGTTGGAAGGGGGTGTGGCCTTATCCGCCCGAGTGAGGGGGTTGTAAGCTAGGCTGAGTTTGACCAGCTCGCAAATGAGTCCGCTATCGACGAGCCGGGTAGGTATTGGTAGACTACTGGTCAGGTAGATAGTGTGGTCTCTTCCACTCGCTGGGCTGTGTGGCTAGAGAGGTGGCAGTCAGTGTGGAGTGTACTAGACCCCAGTGATATCCCAGAGGAGAAATGTATTAATATGTATACTTGATGAGGACTAGCATGCTTGTATTGCATCTCGCGTATGACATTTAGGTACGTAGGCCTCCCATCACATGGCCTTGATATGGCCGATAGCATTCATGCCTTGTACGCATAGCCTTAGTACGGCTGATAGTATTCATGGACTTACCAGCATATTTCTGCATTACTCTGGTACTGCATACTTGGCACTTGCCCTGCGCACACACTTACACCACCCTCTAGGCTTTTGTAAGCTTATGCACGACCGTTGCATGCAGGTGACGTTGGATCACAGCAGCGCTGAGGTAGGAGCGCGCATCAGATTATTTTGGAGCCTTTTGATCACTTAGTATTTCCCTTTCCGCATTGTACTTAAAGTTTTTGATATAGTGGATATGTAGTGATGTTGTTTTGTGACTTGGTTATGCTTGTAATTATGCTCCATTACAAAAAAATAAAAAATAAAAATAAAAATTCATACTAAAAATCCTCCTTGTAGGATCTCAGGATTGGAATCTGGCATATGAATGCCGGGAGCTGAGAATGGGGCACTACGAAAGCTGTCGGCACCGGATTCGGCAATCGGAAATCTGTGAGCCCGTTTTTCGAGTTTGGAGCGTGACATTAGTACTTTGGGATGACCCACAAGTTAAGAGAGTCATAAAACCTCAAGGAGAAAATGGTCTTAACAAGGTCCAAGGTGGGCCTTCAACCACTTATAAGGACCCTATGGGCCTACCTTAGGGCCACCAAGGAGGACATCCAACCTCAACTGGGTCCTAAAAGGTAGCTCGCTACACATATAAAGTAAAGTCCAAGACCCAAGCAATCCATGGCTTGATGGGTCATGCACTAGGCCCAATACTTTGGTATCATGGTGGGCCCTTAAACAAGGTTTGGTCTCAATCATAAAGGTTATGAGTCCACTCATTGTGGTTGGCCTAATGGGCAGCCCATTATTTCAAACATATGGGTAATCCTTACATTTAAAACAAGTAAGTTGGGTCTCACATCTCGGCCCAAGCATGGATTTATTTTAATAGGCAAGCAAGGGCCCAACTACTGGAGTATTTGGCCCATAAAACTCATCACAATAGTGTGCTATTTATTAGCCCAAGGGCCAGGGGTCCATCAAGAAAATTCTAGGTCAATGAGCCTAGGAAACCCAACATGCAAATATGAATATTATTCCAATAAAATCCCAATTGAAATGGGCCTTAAGTATACACTAATTAAGCCCAAAATTTAATTAAAATAGGGCAAGATATGTGTAAAAATATTCCCAAATTCAGTGGACCATGTTGCCCCAAAACATCCATTTATGGACAGCAATCATGGGCCTATTGTTGAAATTTCAGCCGCCCACAATCTGGCATTGCTGAAAATTCAAAAATTAATTAAATTATATGTTTATTTTAGTTCATGGTGACCCATACATGTCACAGGGGGTCCACCAAATGAAGGGAGTGGATTAAACACATAAATCAGATGGGCCATGCTGCTGGACTCGACGTCCAGCAGCAGCCCAATGGGCTGGGCGTCTCATATGTAGGCAACTCTATGGGCCTGGGTATTTGGCCCAAAAACTCACCCAAATGGGCCCCAATTGGATGCTACTGAAGGGGAGGATGATCAAGTTCCCTATGGACCTCACATGGATGAATGCTGGGATATAAAATACACTAAGGTGGGCTAACAAAGTGGCCTAAACGGCCAGCCAAGGCTTGGACGCCCCAGCCTGGGCGTCCCAGCCCAGTGGGCCACTCCAAGCCACACCACAGATGGTACATGAGCCCGTTGGCCCTAAAATTTTGCAAGTTGATACTTCCCTAGGTGGGCCACACCTCTACAAAATTTTATGATTTTTGGATAACTGTAAGTATTTTAATTAATTTAAAGAAAAAAGACTGTCCAAAAAATCTATCTGACTAGGATGTCCCAACGTGGTGGGATGTTCCGGCCCTTGCCACGGTGTGCACAGGGGTCCGTTGGCCTAAAAAATTGGTAACTGGGTCCTACCATGGGTGGGTCACACGTTCACAAAATTTCATGATTTTTGGATACTCATAAGTATTTTATTTTAATTCAGGATTACAATCTGTCCAGAAATCTGGTTATTGCTGGAATTATAACTGTCCCTATGTTTGGGACCACATGGAGTGGGCCTGGACCCACCTAAACCCTTAGATATTTGGGAGAAAGGTGGTCCTATATCTGGTCAACAAATAGGGTCCACTAGAGTGACCCATTTCTTTCAGAAATTTAGGTGAACAAGATGATTTCTGCTATAGCACATTACTGAACTGTCCAGAAAATTCTGGACAATTAGTCATCTTTGGCCCAACCCATGGGCCTCAATCATGGTAGGTGTGGGCCCCATCCCACATCAAAGTGGGGTCCACACACTACAAATCTCCTAAAGAAATTTGGAAAAAAAGAATCTGAAAATGGGTCTAATCATTAATCCAAAACACCTGCTCAACTGGATTGAAATCTAGACATCAACATATGTTATCCATATTTTGGCCCATGCATAAAAAAAAATCAAAGGGCCCATGGCCCTGATTTAACTTATGGGGTCCACCTTGACATGTCAGCAAAATTTCAGGACCTTGGTTTCATTCAAACCTCCATTAAAAAAAATAGGTATGGAGATCACCCAAACCTTGCATGTATGGTTGGGCCTGGACGTCCATTCAAGTGGGCTTGGACGTCCACACTACTTGAGGCCTAGGAGGTTGCTGACCTTCACTGGTGGACCTCACCTTATCAGTATATATAAAAGGAGATTACAGAGAAATGAGAAGGAGAAAGAGTGAGATCTGGCCATAGGTGGGTGGTCCCGCCACTAATGGACCACCTACACACCATGCACACCATTACAATCCTTATAAACTTCATGCATGATAATTTACATGAAAAATAAAGTGCTGGATGGTAGGGATTCCTCTCCCCACATGCATGCAAGGCCTATATGGCCCTTGATGTACAAGAAATGGGAAGAAGAAGAAGCCTCAAGGTGGATCCATGGAGAATGGCCCACCACGGCTAAGTTATGAAAGATCTAGGCCATTAGCCCTACCTAGGAAGCATGTAGGGCCTCCACCATGGATTGGTGGGCTCTACATGCTTCCATGCATAAAGCAAAAGAGAAAGGAAGAAGAGAGGAAGAAGAAGAAAAGAAGAAACCAAGGAGAGCGCCCACCTCACAAGAACACCAAGAATCTTCTACCGCTAGACTCCTTAGGCTCCAAGGTGCATAGATCTAAGGTTGAGATGGGATTGGGATGGATGGATTAAGGGGAAAAGGAGGAGAAGGGGGCTGGAATGGTGGGGACGTCCCACCCTCTTGCAAGGGAAGAAAGAAAGAAAGAAAGAAAATAGGAAAGGGAGAAATGAGAGGGAGAGAAGAGAGAGAGGGGTGTTGTAGCAATTCCATCATTACAAGAGGCTTGAAAAGAGCAACCATCATGCACTCTCTCTCTTGGGAAGAAAAAAATCTAACTTTTCTAGGAAAGAGGTGCTTAGTTAGATAGTCTTATGATGAGCTAGCAAAAGAGAGGCTAGATGGTGGCTACAGGGTAGGTGTGGGTAGTGTTGGTAGTGTGGGTGGTGTAAGAGATGTAGGTTTAGGTGGTGTTGGTTAGAAAATGTGTAAATGGAGTGGGTCACCTTGAAAAACGTGTACACCACTCTAAGTGGGGCCACATAATCATGATCAAAGGGCTAAAATGATGAAATGCCTACAACTTATGATCTACACATCGGATGGACGCACGGAATGCGGCATCGAAACCGAGGCGATGATGCGGTCGCTATGGCACTAAATTTAGGTCGATCCAGGTCGGGTGTACATGACCGGACTTAAGAATGACCGTAAATACTAATTGAAGGTCGCTGGTCACCGAGATTTGACTGGTAGGACTGCGAGACCTAGAGGAACAAAATGCACACACTCGGGTAGGGTCTTACAGTAGCCCCTGAAGATTAGGAAAAGACCACATTTACATATCCTTATGGCACCTTTGCTTACCGAAGGATGCCATTCGGACTATGTAATGCCTCTACCACTTTTCAACGATGCATGATGAGTATTTTTTCTAATATGGTGGAGCAATATCTAGAGGTCTTCATGGATGACTTCTCTGTCTTTGGTCCATCCTTCAGCGAATGCTTGAAAATTTTGAAAAATGTGCTGAAATGATGTGAAGAAAAGAATTTGGTACTTAATTGGGAGAAGTGTCATTTCATGGTTCGTAAGGGAATTGTCCTTGAACATATCATCATCTCGTTTAAAGGAATCGAGGTAGATAAGGCAAAAATTGATCTTATCTCTAACTTACCTCCCCTCAAGAACATACGAGACATGCGATCCTTCGTAGGACACGCCGGGTTTTACAGAAGATTCATAAAGGACTTCAGTCTCCTCTTTCATCCTTTATGTAATCTACTTCAAAAGGATGCACCATACGAGTGGACTGAACAATGCCAGGAAGCTTTCACTAAGCTTAAGGGCATGTTAATCACTGCACCTATCATGTAGCCACCCGACTGGAGCCTTTCTTTTGATCTTATATGTGACACGTCTGATTATGCTCTTGGGGCAATTTTAAGTTAGAGAAAAGAAAAGAAGACCTACGTTATTCATTACACAAGTAGAACTCTAAATCCTGCCCAAGTGAACTACTCGACTATGGAAAAGGAACTCTTGGCTGTAGTGTTCGCTTTGGACAAATTTAGGTCCTACTTGATTGGATCCAAGATTATCGTTTATACAGATCATGCGGTGTTCAAGTATCTTCTTTCTAAGAATGATGATAAGCCCCACCTGATAAGATGGATCCTCTTACTCCAAGAATTTGATTTAGAAATAAAAGATAAAAAGAAAGTAGAGAACGTACTGACTAACCATCTTTCTCGCCTTCATCTCCATAATTCTCCTGAGATGACACATATCAATGACATATTCCCTGACGAACAACTGTTCAAAGTCTCCCTTTCACCTTGGTTTGCTGATATTGCTAATTATCTTGCCACATGTTTCATGCTGACACATTGGACTATGCAACTGTAACACCCCATACTTTCCAGTACTCAAGTGTTACCACATAATCTAACTTAGTATAAATAGGAGCCTGTCTTAGGTGAACATCCACATTCATTCTAGTCTAAATCCAACAGTTGAAAACAGTCCCAATCCCTACATTAAGCTATCTATCCGTCGATTCCCAAGATGGATTATCATGTCACTGAAGAGACCTATTTCCTCAGGATCCCAACTTCACTGATGGATAAATCTAGCTGAATCACGAATTCACAATCCTGAATCACAAAATCCACCGTTCACCAAGTTTACAACATCTCATAAGACGATCCATCATTTAAAAATATAGATCGGGTTGTCTAGTTCCACATCCAGCTCCCAGATCATACCTAAACATTCTTTAGGATCCAAAGGGTTGTTGATAATTAAATACTAGTCAATCCAATCACTAGAGTGTTGGAACGATCAGCAAATCATGATTTGGTAATTAGAGATTCATGTGGTATAACTCATTTTAAAGCAAGTAACCCTAATGTTAGGGCATGTAGCTAAATGATGCATGACGAATAGTCTCACATCTTACATATAAGCATAATAATAATAATAATAATAATAATAATAATAATAAATAAGTAAATAGATAAATAAATGACAGTGTGTAAAGGTAATAATAATGATAATAATAATAATAGAAAATCATGAGATGATAGTCCTAATGACCTATAGAGCGAGACCCACAACATGATGCACACATGGGTGAAAACAATAACAATAATAAAGAAATAAATAATGATAGTGATAAGTAGTAATAATAATAAAATTAATATTACTATTAGTATATGGTTAGTTATATATTATAAGAGTCTTACAAACGATCCACTAAGACCTTTTAACCATTGACGTTCAATCTCGGGATGTCCGACCTTTAGATCGGCAGGAATCCACCATTAGGTCATAAAATTTAAGAGTATGGCCCACCTGGATCTCGGATATGCCCCATCTTTGGTCAAAGGCTATTATAGGGCCCACCAAGTGGAATGGAAGGAGTGAATTTACAAATCACATCACGGAGATTTTGAGGCTGCACGTGCACCTATAAGTGGTGCACTCACCGTGCACCATGTCCATGTTATCGGTCAAAGCGGGCTGACCCGCAAATCCCTTAAAAAGAGAGGATTCTCTCTCTCTCTCTCTCTCTCTCTCTCTCTCTCTCTCTCTCTCTCTCTCTCTCTCTCTCTGTTGCTCCCGCCCGCACCTGACAAATGGACCGAACCCGTTTTAGTCAAGATATGGCCCACCTACATCATTCAAAAGGAAGATCTGAACCATCCATCTTGTGCGTAGCGTGGCTCTAACCAAAACCATGTTTTCCATAAGCATTCACGCAACCATATATGCACACGATTCTGGGTGCAAACCGGCCCTACAAACAGAAAGTATCTAAAAATGAAAACCTTCCGTTTCTCCGTCCGTATGCCAGCTTGGCAATCTGAGGGAGGTGAAATCCCTCCATCTCAGTCGTCTGTGAGATGCAATCCTAGCCCTCCAAGGCTAGGTTTGTATAGAAGAAAGAGAATGAGAGAGGGAATGGGGCGTTTCCTTCTATCTCCGAACCCACACCCCAAAGCTTTTCTAACCTTCATTTCAACACATTTAAAAGCTTCATAGGGTCCATTTGGCCTATCCATGAAAATCAGATTGAAGAAAACATCACCGTTTAGAAGCCACCATTAGAGCTCCATCGTCTTCCTCATCAAAATGCAACAAAGGTGCGATCTCTGTTGGCCTCTGATCATCGATCTGTTTCATCAGTAAGATAAGAGATATGAGTTGCCCTCCAACCGAGTTAATGGAGGGGAGGAAGGACAAGAGAGAGAGAGTTCGGGGGAGAAGCAAGCAGCTACTGCCATCGTGGGTGCTGCACCGTGCTGACCCACCTGAGCCACCAGTCGAGGTCGAGTCTCGACCATTGCTGGACGTTTCCAGCAGTAGGAAGGAAGAATAAAGAAAAAGGAAAGAGAGGGAGAGAGTCGTGTGGGTTGTGGTGCTGCACTGCATGGCTCGCCCGGTTCTTATGGCAAGCTCCGGTCGCGGTTAGGCTGAGTCTAAGCCCTATCTGGCCATGGGACAAGGCTCAGGGAGAGAGGAAGGAAGAAGGAAGAGGACGAGAGAGTGGGGCTGCCTTGCTGCATTTTTGCCTGTAGTTCATCCTTGTATAGCACCGAGTGGGGCTGCCTTGCTCCGCAGACCATAGCCATGTCCTTTTGCTCCCATGCACGTGTACACACGCAGATCACTATCAAACGCAAGATGAATGACAGTGTGATTTGATACAGTGGGCCACACCAAAACTTGATCATAACCACCCATTTTCGACTGAAATTTTGCCAGGAATCCAATGAATGAGGTGGAATTCTCTGAAAACATCACTATGGGGCCCACCGAACACCTCAACGCAGGTTTATACGCAATTACGCACGTCCGGACGCTATTTCCACTATGGCCGATTGCGCGATCTTAGCCGTGATCGGATGGCCAATCTGGACCGTCCAAAAGTTCAGAAAGGTGGCCACGACCCTAGCTAAGAAGTCAGATTCCAAGTTTGGACAATCAGTCGTCCAAAACTTGTATTCAAACGCAACATGCTAAATGCATTTCTTACGCACGCGGCTTTTGCTGCGAAAATTCTCCACCACCTCTAGCCAACCGACTCCCTATGGCTATAAAAAGGAGGCAGACATGGATAGCAAGATCATCAGAATGTGTGAAGTGCAAAGGCAGAGAGAGAGAGAGTGTGGAGGCGGCGGTTGTTAAAAGAGTTCTTCCTTCCCTTCTTTGTTTGTTTTGTTTATATTGTTTTGTTTAAGAGATTTTTAGTCAATCATGTCTATGATCGGCTAAGAGGTGAAGTTTGTAGCGTGATGGAGTGTTTTTCTATGCTTTGATTCATGTTTATTAAACTATCTTTGCTTCTAGTTTGATTATAATGAATGATTTTAGTTTGTAATGGTTTGTTGTGACTTAAATTACAATGGATCTGCAATAGCTTTGACCATGTTCTTCTCATTATTATGATTATGAAAGTAGTAACTCTGTTGTTCACCATCATCTTATGGACATGGTTGGATGATGGAATCCTTCCTAACGTTCATACATCTCTTAGATTGGTTGTGAATTGGTTAAATTTTGTTGTTTGCTTTGTCTCATGGGCATGGTTTGTGATGGAATCACTTCTAGTTTTTATACCTCTCATCTCTTGAGAACTAGATCAAAGGAAGTTCATAGTTGAGTTTTAATGACATATCTTCCAACTGGATGAAGATAGGACTCTGATTCCACTTGTGTTCATGAATTAAGCATAGACCTCCCTAATTGTTATAAGTGGATCGTTGACACTCTAGTTTTCCACATTTGAATTTTACAAGTTTTAGTTAAAGTAATTCACCATTATTCTCTTAAATTTTTCTGATTTAGATTATATCTTCTTCTAGTTTTAGTTCTAGTTACTTTCAGAATATGTACAAGTCCTTGTGGATTCGACCTCAGTCTTACCGAGATTATTACTACATCGCGACCCTATACTTGGGGTGGTGAACATGAGGCACCAGAATCTGTTTTACCATTTAACAATACCAATCTGAATAAGATGAATCTAGAATATCTTTCTGGTCAATGTGACGACGAAGAAGCACCTGTACCACCAAAAGATACGTCTATAGACGATATCTTTGCTGACATCGACGAGTCAGATGATCCAATTGATTCAGATTTTCAGCCTTCTCAGGTTGATGATCAACTCAAATCACTGAAAGAGAAGGTCACGGCATTACAGGTTTCTCAGGATAACCTGACACAAACTCAAAAATCACCTATGAAGTACATGAAAAAGTACTTCCACCATATTGCGAGGAGTATGCATTAGATGGATCCCTCCATACCTGCTCCTTCTTCCTCTGGATCTGACTAAGTTCTTTTTATTTCACTTTTATTTCTATGGGGCTGTATAATTATAATTTTATTTGGTTTGCTTGATAACTCTTTCTAACTCTGCTTAGATGCTTATTACCTTGACAATCTAATATGCTACTTCTTATGGTTTTCTACATATTTATGTGATTATTCATATGCTTTTACTTGATAGTTATCATCCTTCTTCCCTTGTCAACTTGTGACAAAAGGGGGGAGAGAGTTGAAACATAGTATAAATATATGATGCATGTATATGAATGATTAATATGTAGAGTTGAAAAAAATGACATGAATGATTGGAATATTTTGAATATATGTTATGATGCATGTGAATTGGGAATAGGTATGCTATGCTTGGAATGGTTGTATGAACAGGGAGAGTACAACTTTAGGGGGAGTACAACTTTTTGCAATCTTTCAATCTTCAACTACATCATGAGTACAAGAATACAAGGCTACATTCGGATTCTTGTAACACTAAGTGTTTTATTAAGAAATTGACAAAGGGGGAGATCGTAAGTGTTATTATGTTTAAAGCACATTTTATACCTGGTTTGTCAAATTTTGTCTTGTCAAAACTACTTAGCAAATTGATCTTCAAGTCAAGCTCATTATCAGGTTCAAGTCAAGCTCATAATCAGGTTCAAGTCAAACTCAAGTTTAAGCTCAAGTTCAAACTCAAGCTTAAGACCATGCTAGATATACTGAAAGTTCCAATAGAAGATCAAGCTCCTTTGAAGTTTTGAATCCTATGAAGTTTCTAAACCTATGAAGTTCAGTCTATACAAGTATTTTAAACCTATGAAGTTCAGTCCATACAGGTATTTTAAACCTTAGAAAGACCTTAGGTTAAGGGGCTTTCAAAACATATTTAAATTGGGTTTTTATACTTATAAATGACTGTGTTTTGACTAGTCTAAGTTTTGGCTCGACCAATCTAAAAATTTCTGGACTAGTCCAAGCACCAGCCGAAATATAACAAATTTTCTTTTGAATCTTCGACCAGTCGAGTGGACTGGTCAAGTTTTGTCTTGGACATATGGTCCGATAAAATTTCTAATCCTATGAAGTTCAGTCCATACAGGTATTTTAAACCTATGAAGTTCAGTCCGTACAGGTATTTTAAACCTTAGAAAGACCTTAGGTTTAGGGGCTTTCAAAACATATTTAAATTGGGTTTTTATACTTATAAATGACTGAGTTTTGACTAGTCTAAGTTTTAGCTCGACCAGTCTAAAAGTTTCTGGACTAGTCCAAGCACTAGCCAAAATATAGCAGATTTTCTGTTGAATCTTCGACTAGTCGAGTGGACTCCTCAACTAGTAGAAGGTTCCTCAACTCGTTATCCAGTAACTAAAATCAGATCGGATTCAGCTTGCTCGACTAGTCAAAGAGCTTGTTCGACCAATTGAAGGTCACCTTTGACCAGTTGAAGATCTATTAGATCTTATCCTGCTTGAAATTGAGAATTTGTTGGAACTGAATCCGATGCTTAGGCCAGTCAAAGACTGCCTTAGACCAGTCAAAGGAACAAACTTTCTGCCTACAAATAGAGGTTTTTTCTCAATTCGAAAATACAATTCAAGCCTATTAAAGCCCATATACAAGAGAAAGAGAGGCCTCATTTATTGTTAAACTATCAAGCAGTATTTATAATCTTTTTTATAACTTTTTCATTAATTCCTTCATCTCAAAACTCTGTCATTCTGATTCTAAAAAGAGTATTTACTCTTATTGAGATTTAAGAGAATTAATGCAAGTAGCCTTTAGTTTAAATTTAATTAAAATCAAGTAGAACCCTGGACCTTTTCGATTAGACTGAACATTGAACATTTATCATTCAAGAAAAGCATTCTTCGACTACAGCTTCTTCTACGGCGAAGATAAGTATTATTTTTTACTTTGTATTCGGTTTTTCTGAGATAGCCAGAAAATCTAAGAGTTGGTTTTTCTGAGATAAGATGAAAAAACTCACTGAAGGGTTTCTTTGTTTATGATAGCCCTTTAAAATCACAACTGTATCAAGTTTTAAGGTGACGCTGTGAAAACCTTATTCATAGTGAAAGCCGAGATTGCGTGGTTAGTAATCTTGGGAGTGGAGTAGGTGTGGCTGTTTGAGAAGAGTTGTTGACACACCGAACCACTATAATTCCTGGTGTTGTGATGAATGTTTTTATTACTTTTGTGGTAAATGGTTGTAATTTCTTTTATGCACAAGTGGTGAATTTTTGTAATAGATAGTTTTATTTACTATTGCTTAGATTGAGATTTTGATTCTTATCATATTCGTGAAATAAGGTTGTCCAGCCTAACTTGTTTGGGTGAAGATTGTCCTACAAATCAGTTTGAATCAACATTTCAATACTAGTGCGATTGAGATCTATGATTTATTTATTTATTCAGTACTTTGTTTGATTATTTGGCATAATCCTATTCACCCCCCCCCCCCCCCCCCCTCAAGACTTCTTAAGCTCGCTTTTTCAAGAATCATTAAGAATAGAGCATGAATCTCATTGTGATTGAGCTTAGGAGGTTTGGTAGAGCTTGGGATGCATTAAGGTCTCTAAAATGTCAAAATCCATCATTTGCACAAAGATTCAGTTGCAAAAGTTATAGGAAAAAAAGGCTCTAATGGATCTATAAGGGCTAGTCTTTGGTTGGGCCGAATGTTGCTTCAATCACACCGAATTTAATTTTGGTTGCATCAAATTTGACAAGAAAGCCATTGGACAGATTTTGGGCACCTTCGGTCACATCGAAAGTGGTATTCGGTGAGACTGAAGGTGACACTCGGTCTCAACCGAATTACCAAAAATTTTGCCCTAGCATGATGTCTTGTTTTAGCTGTTTTCGGTGGGACCGATGGTGGGTTCGGTGGGACCGAGGGTTACTAAAATTATGCAATTTTGTTGGCAACATGGGACCTCTAAAGGAAATATAAGGATGGCCAATTTAGGTTCCTGTGGCTTAAGGGATGATCGATAAAAGGTTTACCTATTGGGTTTAAGATCATCTAAAGGTTTAAGTTATTTTGGGTCAAGGGTTAGAGTCACCAAGGCACCTCATATACCTGTTCTTTGCTCTTTAATGCTCCACTTTCACTTGTGTCTCCGGTCTTCAACTTCCAAGGGCTCAACCGATTTCATGATACAAGGACTCATGTGATTGACAAATAGAATGTATAAATCAGTGCACTAACAATCTCCCCATTTGTCAATTACGTAACAAAAACCTAGCCTAAGACCATGTCATGGTCCATACTAATGACATACCAAAATAACATAAAATATTACATGCTCAAGATTACAATGATTTACAAATTAAAATTCAAGACTCGAGACATGTAACACTTGTAATACTCCCCCATACTTTCTCCCCTTATCTCATTAATCCCTTCAACAACAAATAAACCTTACAAGATAGAATTCATTGTTTTGGTGAGACTTAATCTCTCTCCCTCTTTTTATTAGGATTTGACAAAGAGTTGGTTCCAATAAATAAATCAATAAAAGCATACATGGAACAAATTTATGAGCCATAAATTTACTTATTACAAGGCACATACTAATAGGGGTTAAAAGGTGCATATAATCATTAAGAACATGGAGTGTGCTAATTATGTCATTCAAAGGATATACTAATCAAATTAGGAATGAGCAATGATAATCAAAGTTAAAGACATGTGATATTAAGATTCAACAACTTTAAAGCTTAAACTATCATGACAAATGAGTCTTAATCCTCAAATTTACCAATAAGACAATATGAGGTTGAAATCCTTAGATTTTCCTATATGATCACTATGAGGTTGGAATCCTCATATTTTCAATTAGGCTCATAATTGAGGCTGAAATCCTTAGATTTATCAATTGAGCCCAAAAGAAGGTCACCTTCTTGAGGTGTTATGGTCTCCCAAATCTCTAGGGAGGGATACTGTATTGTAGGTTGCTAAGACACGTAAGTTATTAAAGTCTTCAACACTATAAGAGTCTTCTAAAGTAGATTTGGACTTGTCCGTATCATCCCATGTTGTTACCATAGCCATGCCTTTGTATCTTGTTTAGCTAAGACAATCGGGGGAAAGATGTTCATAACCCTCATAGTTGTAACATTGGTTGGATTAGGTTGTCTAGCAGATTTTTCATTTCGTTTCTCAACCTTCTTGTCCCTCTTATCACAACTCTTCCCTCTACTCATTTTGAGAAAAATTTTAAATTTTCTTTCGAAATCCTCATTCTCATCCTCATTATCATTATTACTTTCAAATTTAACTGTCTTAAGCCTATGTGAATGCCTATGAGAGGTTTTGAAGATAGTAAGTTTCTTCGCTCTAGAGGAGGTCTTAAAGTATAGTTCATATGTTTGTAGGGAACCTAAGAGTTCTTTTACTTTCATCTCATCTATGTTCTCACACTCTTCTATCGAGCTTATCTTCGGATTGAACCTGTTTGGTAAGAATCTAAGTATTTTTCCACATATACACCCTTCTGGAATCCTCTTTTAAACCTCACATGGAATTGCAAATGTCATTCAATTTAAAGTAGAATTCCATGAAAGTTTCAGAGTCTTTCATTTTAATATTTTCGAAATGAGTCATTAAGAGTTGAAGCTTCGATCTCTTTACAGTGCTAGTTCACTCATGGAAGATTTTCAATATGTCCAAATCTTCCTTTCCGGTTTTACATGTGCAAATGTGTTTAATTTCATCGGGGTAAACCGCATAATAAATAACATTGAGAGCTTTGGCATCATAGGTATATTGCATTCTCTCATCGGCACTCTATTTGAATTTATCTTTAAGACCACTAATGGTTCTAACATCAACCACAACTTGTTACATGGGCATCATCCATCCTTATTCGACAATAGCCCAAACTATAGGGTTAAGGGATCTTAGAAAGACCATCATTCTAGCCTTCTAATAAGCGTAGTTAAACCCATCAAAATATGGTGGTTGTATAACAACACACCTCTCTTAGGTAGACATCATTCTTAAGCCTCTTGGATCAACTCAAGGCGGTTAAACCCTTCAAGAGGTACCATTTCTGATACTAATTGAAATTGCGTGTGGTGTAGGATACCATGGCTATACGCAAAAGCTTGGCGAAGCAAAGGAATGATGGCTATTTTCTAAATTGGGTGATTAGGACCAATTAAAAATTATACAATTTAAATCCAATTGCCTATTTAAACTAATATGAAAATTAAACTAAGGCAATTAACTCTAAGGCTTTCAAGTCAATAGGGAGTCCAATCACATAAACTACAACGGATGTGGCAATTAAGCAACTAGTCTATAACATGATACTGTACATGTGTGTGTGAGATTTACTACCTATCAACTCATAACATTCATCTAATCATACATACATATAATTAAACATTCATCATAAGCATAATTAAATAAGTGCTCAAATATAATCCCAAATATAAAACATGTATAGTGGTTTAGTTACCCTACTGCACTCCCAGCGGACACAATCAACCCATGAGTGTATCGAATTTCACTATTGGAGGTTTTAAATCAGGTTCACCTCTAACCTTTACAATCTTTCACAAGGACCATCTCCCACAACAGACTTTATGTGGTTTTCTATAGGCCCACCACGAACCTCGGTCCTACACAAGAACCTACTAATGTACAATCCCATTGGAGGCTCCCACAAGAGACTATATTTGGTTTTCAATTGGCTAACTAACAACCTTGGTCCTAATCCAAGGACCTAAGTTTTCTCCTGGCAGAGGCTTACTCGGAGATTAACATGTACACACTCGTGTCCGGTAGCCTATACAAGGACTTTGATTTAGGCCATACACAAGAGCCAATGTCTTACACAAGAACATAGTAGAGTTTGAAAATTTAAACTCTTACACAAAAATCTACACAGGGAATAAGTGTACGTGGACATTTACACATGACAACTTACTTGTCGGATTGAGCCCCTTTTGTAGCGTCTTCTTGGGTTGCTTGATCGATACTCTCCCGTGCTTCAATCAGTTCCTCTTTGCTCTCATAATCATGATATTTATGTTTTGCTAAGGCTTCAGCTCCAACATCAAACACCTTGCATGTGATGCTCTGATGCGATGACTAAGGTGATGAATGGTGTTTAAACTCAAGAGAGGGCTTTAGATCATATTTTCTAGTAAAGGAGCTTGGAGTGCTCATTAGAGTGAAGAATCACTAAGAAAAAAGAATGAATCTCATTGCGATAGAGCCTAAGAGGTTTTGTAGAGCTTGGGATGCACTAGGATCTCTAAAATGCAGATTTATAGGAAAAAGGCTCTAACGGATGTATAACAACTAGTTTTCAGTTGGACTGAATGTAGCTCCGGTCGCACCAACTTATGTTCAGCAGCACAAAATTTAGGTTTGGTCACACCGAATTTAGACATGAAAGTCGCTGGATAGATCTTAGACACCTTCAGGCGCACTAAAGGTAGTCTTTGGTTGTACCAAAAGTAGTCTTTGGTAAGACTGAAGGTGGCACTCAGTTGCAGTTAAATTACTCGAAATTCTGTCTCAGCACAATGTCCTGTTTTAACCATTTTCAGTCAAACCAACTGTGGGTTCGGTCAGACCGAAGGTTGCTGAAATTATGTAGTTTTATTAGCAACACGAAACCTCTAAAGCCAATCTAAGGATGGTCAATTTAGGCTCTTATGGATCAAATTACCTATTGTGTTTAAGATCATCCAGAGGCTTGGGTTATTTTAGGCCAAGGGTTAGGGTCACCAAGGCACCTCATATACCTATTTTTTGATCCTTAATGCTTCACCTTCACTTGAGTCTTCGGTCTTTAGCTTTTAAGGGCTTAACCGACTACATGACACAAGGACCCATGTGATTAACAAATAAGGTGCATAAATCAATGCACAAATGGATTAGGGTACTCACTATAAGCTACACGTTGATGTAGTTAGCATTACAAATTTAGAAACGATTAACTTTAAGATCAAATTCTCAATTATTTAATGATTTTAAACTTGAACTTAGAAATTGGAACACCAGCACAACCTTGGTCAGGATTGTTATGTGAGAAATGTTTTAGTACACCCAAATTCATCTTAAAATAACTTATGTGAGTGTAGTGGGGCCTAAGGAGGGTAATTTTAGAGTAAAAAATGTGTGATTTTGGAGTGATTTCCAGTTTGTCGGCAACTTGTCCGGTCCATCGGCAACTCGTATTTCAAAAAATTCCAGTTTCAAATATGTTTGTTGCTTGTAATGTTTTTTTTTATATATATTTTTAATCACTAAAATATTCTTTTTAATTTTTGGTTAATTCATTGTCAAGTCTAATTTCTCCCATTTCGAGTTTCAGAAAAATTATTAAAATTCCATAAGTACCAACTACACTCTTCCTCCTATCCTCTAATGTTTTTCCCTCTCCCATTCATATTCTCAATGTCTCTTTTAGATGTAAGGTGGACCTTAGGCATGTCTGAATCGAAGGAATTCACTCCGGATAAGAAAAATTAGCCATTCAAAGTACGAACTTAAATTGGCCATATTTTTTTATTCGAGATGAGTTACAAGACGCACGGCCTATGAATTTTGACCGAAATTTTGTTATGGGATCAACCGACACTTGTAAGCATTACTTGTTGCTCCGTTTTGTGAAAAAAATACTCTTTCAAAATTACAGTTTTATGAAAATTTTACTATTTTCAGTAGCTTTTAGTTTAGTTGTATCTCTTTAACCTTAAAGTTTTAATAGTTAATGTTTTCTTTGGATTTGCTTCTTATCATGCTTGGATCATCCGATCAAGTTAGATTAAGACTTACGATTTTTAGCAAAATTTACTATTCTGGGAAAGTTTCACTTTATTTGCATTAGGGCTATTAGTTAGGGTTTCATCTTATTATTTAAAGTCTTGTAGTCTCATTTTAAAGATAGGATTTAGTAGGATATTTTGAATTTCCTTAGTTTTTGTGGATTCAAGGTTCATATTATGTAGATGAGATGGTGCTTGTCCTCTTCCCTTTTCCATGCCCGCCCTGCATCGCTTTTTCCACCTTCCTAACGTCTTTTCTTTTCTCAAGTACCAACACCGTGATGAATGTGAGCAACATAAAACCCCGCCAATTAAGAGTATCGAAACCAATATGATCAGATGAATAGGATTTAGAGTACACTATCAGGCCTTGAGAAATGAAATTTATACAAATCCTACATGACTCAAAATTAGGGTGTTAGGAATTAAAGACTTGAACTTAGATTAATTCCCTTAGAATTAAGAAAACGAAGAACATAGAGAAGATCCTCAACCATTGGAAATCTTTCTAAGGTAGTCATTTGGACTTAAGCACCATAAGAAATCCTTTACCCAACAAGTTAAACATAGATTAAACAAGAAGACTTTTAGAACTTGACCTAAAGGACAATTTTAGAAATATAAAACTTAAACTTCCTAATAATTCATGATTTTTCCCTAAGCGTCTCAAATAGGTCCTTGTATAAGATCGCCACAGGTGTGTATGTGTTAGTCTCTATGGGAGCCTTTGACGAGAGTGTATGTAGGCCCTTGGACTAGGACCATAAGGGTTGTTAGTGAATCGATAGAAAATCAATTAAGTCTTCGCATGAGCTGTTTAGACAACCTTAAGTGTTGGGTTATGAAGTAGTATATTCTTGGTAAGACCGAGGTTTATGCATAGAGACTGTAATTCGGTTAAGAACACAACTAGAACTAGACTAAATCTAAGATTAAAAATTCCAACGGCTTAATTAGGGTGAAAACAGTAATAAGAGCAACTAAGGATCCAAGAATACCCAATTAATAAATCCTTAATGCAATTTGTCTAATTCAACTTAATAACTCAACTAGAATCGAATAAAGATTCATTCTATTCAAAAGATAGAAGGTTAAATCAATAAGTAATTTTCAATTAAGATATGTGAATTAAAATCGATTGATCTCATGAAGATTTAGGTAATTCGTCGCGAGAAATCCCAAGCATGTGTTATACTCGGAGTTAACAATATATCATGTGATTTTACATATCAATTCATTCTCCAAACTAAGAATTCAATCAACATAATCACAATTCATCATTGAAAACTAATGAAATTGAATTAAAAATTCATTAACAATAAGAATTCATTAATAAGTTCATCATTTCCTTTGGCCTTACCTAAGAGATTAGCCAAACATAATCATCTCTAAAATACAAAAACAAGAAAATTAAACTAGGAATCAAAGAACGGAGAAGAAGGAAGGTGTCATTGGCGTTCTGCCCTCTCTCTCTCTCTCTCTCTCTCTCTCTCTCCAGCCCTAGGATGTCAAGTGTCACATGTAACACCCCAGTTCCCGAAACCCGAATACACTATTCATTTTCTAAAAACCCAAGTGTTAACCTTTAGAGATAATTCAAATTTCATGTACATATTTTTTCTTTATCAGAGTTAGTAATTTAGCGAAATAAAAACAAATCAAGTATAAGAGGGAGTCCAAATATACACAACCAAAATTTTAAGTGGTTATCCAAAAACTTATACAAATCAATGTCTTATGTTTTTACAATACATGTTGGTATAAATTAAATACAGATGAATCAAAATAGAGAGTCGCATGATCATCTGGCTCCTCCTATTCCACATGAACACCAATATGCGCATCATCTACGTCTCTTGCACACTGAATATTGTTTGATAGCATCAATAACTATCGTAGTGAGATATAACCCTGAAGATTTAACAAACATCACAATAGTTAAGCATAGTTGTCAAGAATAATGTATAACAAATATTTCACAGTGATTATCATAGTAATTAGATAAGGTTCATTAAATACACATTCATTAAATAAATTCCACAAAGATAATCTTGTTTAAATGCATGTATGCATGCACATGTTCACAGACCTGAGGATGCACATCCAGCTGACAAAAAGGTCACCCAAGGAGAACTAGCCACCTGGAAAAGTACTCAAAGGTACGCCTTAAGGAGAACTAGCCATCCGGAAAAGACCATGCAAAAAGGACACTCAAGGTGAACTAGTCTCTCGGAAAAGTACTTAAAGGTACACCCTAAGGAGGACTAGGCACCCGAAAAAATTCATGCAATAAGGACAACTCATAGTGGTTCGAATGCACTCAATAATAATTTAGGATCACCCGGTAAAATACTCAATGGTACATCCTATAGTGTTCCAAAAACCCCCGTGTCTTACATCGACTACCCGGTAATGTCCGTATGCTATGAAAATGCATGATCAGCCCAACCATTATTATTTCAATTTCAAACAATCATTTTAAGAAAGCTCAAAGGTCACTATAGGGGGGCTTGTCACCCAACATAGGCCGACAACTCGGGCATAATGTCCCATACAACCATCCCCGACTCATAAGACTCTAACAAATAGTATATTTAAAGATAACCTACTCAACTAGTGGCCAATTATAGTTTTACAAGTGGAAATTATCATCGCAAAGTCATACGAAGAAGATCCATTAAAGTCACATGGGGCAAATATCCCATCAAGCTGCATAAGGCAGACAGTCCATCCCAAGGATGTGATAAAAAAGGATTTTCCCAAAAGCCACTTAGGCAACAAATGGTCCATAAGATAGTAAGTCCACAAAATAATATTTATATTAAAAGTATTAACTGATAATATTAATAATGATAACTCACAGGTTGATTTAATATACCAACAATACCTAATATTATTATAGCATAACTAACAGTCTAATAAATGATGCAAGTAATATAAGATTAACAATAAGAATAGAATAAGTACCAGCAATAGTCTAATAAGAACTAATGTTAATAATCATATTAACAATGATAAGGATAACTCATAATGAAAATAAATATGATAATGATATTATTTTAAAAATATTATTATACTAATCCTTAACTAATACTTTAATAACAGTACTATTATAATTATTAATAACATAATAATAATGGAAATAATAGAAGAGATTTGAGACTTGACTCACCTAGTTGTGAAACTCGATCCATGCTTGGCCCAACTCATTCTTGACACAGTGGGTCACTGAGTCAACTCAGCTGCACCCCAATTACCTCGGTTCTGGATCAGCTGCAAGCCCTGCCTCCTTCTCCTTTCTTTCCTTCTCTTTCATTGGCCTTTTACAAGGTCTAAATTCAAGCTAGACTCAGACCCGGCCAGCACGAGCCTCGACCTAGGGACCGAACTCAGTCCGGACTCGGCGGCGGGTCAGGTTTCCATCAACCAAAACTGACTCATCACTCGAACTCGGTGAGCAGCCACGGTTCGGCCCCCCACTCTCCTTTTAATCTCTTTCTTCTACTTTGGTTGGTCCAGCAAGGGACGTCAGACCCAATCTGACAGTGAGTCAGAGGCCCGGCTCAGTTTGAACCAAGTCGACTGGCGACTCCTCCCATCTCTACTTCTCATGTTTCTCTCTCTATCATCTTCTTCTTCTTTATAATTCTCATCTTCTCCTTCTTTAGCTCCTCTTCTTCTACTCTTGAAGACAGCGAAGACGAGACTCGAACGGAACTCGCCTGGCTGGTTGCAGACTCGGCACGAACTCAAGACTCGATGCAGGCACGAAGCAAGACAGTAGCCCCACTCTCGAGTCCTCTCTCTCTCTCTCTTCCGATTCTCTTCACTGCTTCTTCCGATAAAGAACCATACAAATAGGATTGATTGATCGTAAAAGACCAACGAATTCACTAGATCACTTAAACATCGAGCTTAGCCTCGGGATTTGTTCACGTAGGGTCCAATTCTAGCCGACCTATCACTGACTAATTGAGATGACCATAATTAAATAAAGACATGCCAAAAGTTATGACAACTAAGGGTTAGATCTTAATTAACAAATTAAACTGAGTCAATATCCTTTTAGCCTAAGAACCAACGGTTTAGAGTGATTATAATCGAATCTTCATTTTCACTGGTTGCGAATAGGTCACAGTATGAACTTAGCTAATCCAAATCCTAACAATTGCACACAAGAAATCTTGATACCTAATTCATTCCAGAAATCCCTTGATTTCCCGAGCAAGCTCTACACTACTCGTTAGTGGGCCACTAGTTCTGAAATTATAGAATACTGTCCGTCTCAGTGGGTTTGACGTCCATCGGGGTGGCAAACCAAGAAAGTGCCTAGAATGACTCAACTTAAGCTGAAAGGTAAGTGCTCGCAACGTGCGAATCTCCTAGGCCGAAATCTGAAACTTAAGTAAAATAGACATTCCGCTCTTTTGTGAAGTTATGGCTTTCGGACTGTCAATCCACAACCAAAATTGGAGTATCAATTAATGATATTTCTCTGCTCATATATGTATAGCCACAGCCTCGATCGACCATTGGTGACCGTTAAATAGACTTCTAATCATATCCGTTGATTGACACATCCGAATGACATACCGATCATATCCATACGTAGATCATCATTAGGGCTAACTATCCTACAATGTATATCAATATGCACACCCCATAATGGGCCCTAGAAGTTAAAAAATTCTTCTCATAGGGCTAGTATAGTAAAAACCCAACCATTGGGGCCATTTACACCAAATTTGACACTATATAAGGTCCCCATTTGGGCACCCCATCTCTCCATACGAATTTACATCCTCCAAGGGAGAGAAAGAAAGAAAGAGAAAGAGAAAGAAGAAGAGTGAGAATAAGAGTGGGGAAGCTTTAGTACTTCCCTTTATCGATTTCCTCCAATCAAAGTTCTAGCATCGATCATTTTCCTCCACCGAATCCACCCCATTTGCGATTTGGAGGTAAAAAATAAACCTACTTCCTAACCTAGGTTCTTTCTAAAATGAATTGCATGAATCTCATATAGTTCTTGGTGTTTATATAGGAATTTGTGATTTTTTCCAAATTCCTAACCATAAGAGCTTAAAAATCGGATATTCCTTCTTAAGGTGCGAACCATTATTTCTAGTTTTCCATTTATCGACCCTTGAGGATCTCAGATAATGATGTCTTGTGTTGAATGAGTTATAATTGCTAGCATATTCATATTTCATGTTTGATTGTATTATATGTTATTTGTTGGATATGGATGCTTACATGTTTGATGAAATGCTTGAATGGTGGAATGTATTACTTTTTTTTGTGCTCATGTACTTGATTTAATACTTAAGTGATTGTATTGCTTTATGCATGCTCATATTTTTGATTTAATGCCTTAGTGAACCTAGTATCCTATGTATGCCTACATGTTCGACGAAATGCCTAAGTTGTTGTATAGTAGAACTTATGCTATAATTATGTGATGTAGTGTATAGTCTATAGTGATACTTAAGATTGCTTACGATATTGGGTCAGTTGGTAAATCGCTCAAACCAAGGGGTGGCCCTAGTTAGGCCGGTCACCCTAGGCTTGTTTGATCGACCTAGGTGAACATGAACGACCGACGGTAGCTGGACTACACGGGTTGCTTGCACCCAATGCCGGTTGTATCGTGGTTCTCCCAGGTCAATCAAATTGATCCACTAGCCGACTGATCATATATGTTTATAATGTATGATAGACTAAATGGAATCTAGGATACCCTGTTCCCAATGGATGTGTCCATTCATAACCGTAGTATGATACGATCCCACTAAGACTCATGAGCCGGGCATGGTGGTATGGGACACCGTGTCTGAGCTATCGGCCTACGCTGGGGTGACGAGCCTCCCCCTAGTGACCAGTGAGCAACTAAGACTCATGAGCCAAACACGGTGGTATGCGTCACCGTGTCCGAGCTGTCGGCCTATACTGGAGTGATGAGCCTCCCCATAGTGACCAGTGAGTACTGATGGAGGTGATAGACTATTGTTTGAACAGCCCAGCAAGCATAAATGATTGATGATAACATATTATCTTGAGTTGTACATTGTTAATTAACTGTATGGTTGCCATTTGTGATCGAGTGATGTAATGAGTGAAACCTGTCATAAACTCACCACCTTGCGGTCCATATTTGACTTACACGACTTAGATCACACATATGCCTTACATGGCTTAGACCGCATATTTTTCCTACGTAGCTTGGTTCGTTTATTTGCCCTCCATGGCTTTGATGGTCTATTGGTGCCTTTTTATGGCTTGTTGGTTATGTTTGCATACCCTGTTGTTTCCTAGCCATCTTGCGGTGTTAAGTAGTACCATGATTTCTAGGTGGAGCTGAAGTTCGTTTATCAATTTTCTAGTCATCTTGCGGTGTTCACGTATGATATGATTTTCGGGTGGTCTAGAGTTGTATGTTTGTTTCCTAGCCATCTTGCAATGTTCAGTCGTACCATGATTTTCGGGTGGAGCTGAAGTTCGCTTATCGATTTTCTAGCCATCTTGCGTTGTTCACGTACTATATGATTTTCGGGTGGTCTAGAGTTTGTATGTTGATTGTCTCTTCATTTGCGGAGTTCAGTCGTAACATGATTTACGGGTGGAGCTGAAGTTCGCTTATCAATTTTCTACCCATCTTGCGGAGTTCATGTACAATATGATTCCCGGGTGAAGTAGAGGTTTAAAGGTTGATTTTTTATTCACCTTATGGATTTTACTTATACCATGATTTTCGGGTGGAGCTGAAGTTCGCTTATCGATTTTCTAACCATCTTACGGAGTTCACGTACAATGTGATTTACGGGTGTAATAGAAAGTCATATGGTTGATTATTTGATTACCTGAACATATTTCTTTATATTGCAATTGCTATTATGTTTTATTTATGATGAGATTCTGTTAACTGGCTTGATTTTTGAGTATATGATCATGATTATGAAATGCCCTGTTTAATATATCAATTTCCATGACTCGCAAGCTGTATTGGATTATGAATGATGAGTGTGCAATCTTAGAGGGTGCTCCTCACTACGATAGCCATTGACGCTATCAAACCGTAACAGTTGATGCAGGTGTAGAGCAAGCCGATGCTATTCACAAGGTTGCTACAGGATTTCACATCCCAAGATTGTTGTAATTTACTTTATTTCACATGTAATATTATTTCATTTTATAATTGTAAGAATGAGGGCATTGGTTTGTATAAGTCATTATGGATAGCTTCTTATATATTCCAAATGTAAATGGAATTTTTCTTTATGTTAATTTGTCCACTCTATGCTCATTTGCTTACTCTGAATGAATGAAAAAAAATGTGTACTCGAATTTGACCATCCTTTAAGGTTAACACTCATGTTTTTGGGAAACGGGTCATATACTCGGGTCCTGAAAAGTCGGGGCGTCACATGATACCTACCATTGAAACCTTCTTAGATCCAACATGTTTATCTGCCATCCAATCTATTGAAAATATTACACAGACCTCAATGAAGGGAAAACACAGATATCAACTTGATCTACAACTTTCGTGCTCCTAAGAAGTTTTTTAACAGTAGGATTTCAAGCACCTTTGTTGCCTGTGGTGTGGTCCACTTGATCTTTGGATTGATTCATTTTCGAGTTGATGCCATTAAAAGTAGTCGGAAAAACAGATGGATGACATTGATATAAAACACATTCAGGGCGTGTTTGGATTCATGTATAGTATTGTTTTGCATTGTAAATCTGTATGGACTTGGTATTTCAGGCACTGTAGCATGGTTCACGTCCAAATGACGGTCAACAACCATAGTGTTTGGTTTCGAGTAACTTCGTCTATGTATATGTCGTGGAAAACAATGTCCACGTTTGGGAATAGAGTCTTGGTTCTGCTGGGTACATGTATTATTATGAAGTACGACAAACTGAGTTATATATCGTACAACTGACATCGTTGAAAATCTTACGATTTGGAACCAGAGTGGGACCCACCATTACAATCAAACATGACCGTACATAATCCGGATCAAACTGATCTTCAATGATTCGCAAAGTTTATAGCCTATATGAACTAATGAATGGATTGGATGTTTTAGATCATGAGTATAGTTGCCCCCAGGAGGCCTTTAACGGTGGATTTCCAATCACTGCCCTATTCATGTGGCGTGGTCCACCTGCTGGATCTATAACCCTCTCAATGGCGGAGGACAATCCATATAATGATCAAATAGGAAGATCCTGGAAGGGCCCACACACTGTTGCAGCTTCATATTGTTCTTATATATTCATTTATCGATGCCTAGGGAATGAACAAGACTGTAATTTAAACTAAACTAAATTCATGTTGTTATTATTAACTTCAATTCAGTCATTCAAAACAAATCAAACATAAGTTCTAAACATATTTCAAACTCCTCAGCATAACACATGAAGTAGGGACAGTCATCTCCATGCTCCATTATCGAGTTGGATAAGCTGCTATGACCTGTTAATCCTCCCCTATGAGATGAGATTTGAAACAATCTTGCCGACTACCACATATATAAGCAATACTTCTATCACAACTTTCAATATAGTAGAACCATCAACAAACGAATCGTAGTCTACTTTCAGGTCCGACATTGCCGCATCGGAGACCTGCAGCCCGTCAATCTTTTCCTCAATTATAGCAAATTCATGAGCACGTCAGGCTTCCGACTTTAATCTCCTAGAAATTATTTTAGAAGGAATGGGTTAATGGTGATTCACCGTCATTCAAGTTATTGTTATATATCCATTCTCAATATAGTTCGGACTACAAAAGCAGATCATAACTCCTAGTCCCTTTGACATGCACAATTCACGTCACAGGTTACTGGAGGTGAATCCATCTGTTGGATTTTTTGCAGATACGCAGTAATGATTCAATGGTACAACAAGAGGGATAAATAATTTCGAAAGTGTTGCGTGGGTTGTGGGCATCGTAGTCAGGAGAGGAAAGATGCCATCTACTCCTCTATCAGATGTGATTGCGAATAAAATGGGTGATTCGTGAAATATACAAAGATATCGCGAAAGAAGATGGAAGGGATAAGATCCCCCACAGAACGGGATGGAACCTCTCTTCCCCAAAAAGGCAATAATAGTTTATGATCCATACCCTTTGAAAATGTCTCCATGCACAATACTTGGACCTGGTGGAAATCTGCACTAAGAAGACTGTTGTAATACGCGGAATGGAGGTGGATTAAGGGCAACTTCAATGGTGAGTCGACGATGATGCTATGCACATACGACTTGATAACCATCGCATGCTTAGAACATGCAATACCACAACCTCTTCCAATCACCGATCCGTCAGGTATCCACACTAACTTCTCAAGCAACGGCTGTGAGGATGGAGAGATTACTTGAGAATGATGGTCCACAGGATAGAGTAAGTAAAAAATTACTTTTTTTGCATTGGCGGTGCAGTGCAATGACTCCATCACTTTTACCGATGCACTGTACAGTGACAACGGTTACGCGTGGAAGCCGGAGAGTTGGTTCGACGTCATACTTGGGTCGGCCGTGGATGCCTGTTTTTAATTCGAAGTCAAACACTGAAAACGTGCTATTTATGTCAATTTACAATACAGTACTACATGGCCCGAAATCCAAACACGCTCTCAATGGGCCGAAAGCGCCAAACACATTAGACAATGGCAGGTTCGGCGTCCCACCGAACAATGGCCCGTGGATACGGACCGAAATCCGTTAGCGGCCTTGACTCGAATACTATCAAGAAAGAAATTCGTGGAGACCTAAATCCACAACTGGGGTTAAAAATAAACCATAGTTAAGGTAGGTGGTCAACTTTTTGTACGCGAGTAGCGTGTAACACCAGTTAAACGGAACCCGGGTAACACAAATCACTGTGGATCCTTCCGCGACTTGCGTGTGACATCCAATCCGTCCATCAGTTTTTTTTTAGAGATAATGATAGGATGTGTGCTACAAAATGAGGTAGATGTATCATTCAGGTGGGCCGCACCATTTTTTTAAAAAAAGTATAGTTATTGAACACTTGGAGCCTGTAGCAGCTTTGGATCAGGCTGATTTTTGTGCTTCCCCTTCATCCGGGTGGAATCACCTCATCAATCGGTTGGATGGCATATAAACATGAAGACGGGCCCAGTAATGTTTCAACGGTAGTCGTTCAATTCCAAGTGTCTCTTGTTGTATGGCCTAGCTGAGATTTGAGCCTGCCACATGTTGGGGCTCACCTCCGAACATGAACCGGAGAAGCTGATGGACGGAGCGGATGCCAGCTGGACAACACGGTGGGCCCCACAAAGCATCGTGCTACCGGGCTCCGTGTAACGGGTGTAATACGATACTCGCGTCCTCAACTTTCCTTTTTATAGGGTTAGGTTTAGGGTTAGCGTCTCAGGAAAATTCGCGGCCTTCTCCACAGCCTCACGTTCCTTTCAACCCCCGTTCGAGATTAGGGTTAGGGTTTCGCTGTTCCTCCTTCGCTTCTCTCCTTTCTTTTCTTAGGGTTTTCTCCTTCTGGATTAGATCGGAGATCTCCATGGAGATGGAATGCCCGACGGAGTTCCCTCACATGCACATGGACCGTCGGCCCAGAAAGAGGCCGAGGTTAGCTTGGGACGTTCCTCAGCTCCCAAAGGTATGTTATAGATCTTTCCATATCCCTTCGTTTTGCTCGTTCTTTCTTGCTAGATCTGATGGAGAGTCTTAGATCAGGTAAGACTCTTCCGTTCTTTCTTTTTCCCTCTTTTCTGCGCTTTCCATTGATAGATCTGATGGGTTTTTGCTAGATCAGGAAAGTATCTGATGGTTTTATTTTCTAGATCTGTTAAAAAGTACCCGCAGTCTGTAGATTTTAAACGGCATATGAGATGGGACTGTTGTTGATTTTGACCGTCCGTTATACAACGAGTTGCAATCCATGATGCAAAAATCACGCCAAATCGGATGATCTTAAACATCCGGTCTAGGGCATGGAAAACGCACGGTCAAGATTGAGACAAAATAGGTCCGATCGTCATCTGGAAACATCTATTCTATAGATCCCGTTTTGTATTGCCTATGATTCGAAAGTAGCACTTTGGTCCGAATGTTCTAACAACGTGATTATGGCTCATAAACAATGGACGGTTGTAAAAAAAAATTAATTCATAAGCTTATCTGATTGATGTGATTCTTGCACCATGGTGTTCTCCCAATGGTACTAGTGTATGAACTGTTGAGATCGATGATTGTCCATCATGGGTGGCATTTGAAAGGTTTGGGGATGTTAGCAAAACCCTAAAATTAATATTGTGAGTTTTCAGCTTTTCTTTTGGTACGTGGCATATTTTGTCTTGAGCAGATTCATTGATTAAGCTTTTTGAATGGATAAACTGCTTAATTATTCTTCTTTCAAGGAGTTCATATTTGGCTTGAATTGAAAGATATCATTCAAGTTCAAAACAACCTACGTATTTACAACAGTTGCTTCAAAAAAGAAAAAAAGAAGATGATAGAATTTGAGTGCATAATGTAGCTCCTCTCACCACTGGCTGTTATAATGATGAAGTTTTCTAGCCTTACGCACACTGTATTCGAAAAGTGCCAAACTTAGATGCAGGGCTGTCAACAGGCCAGGCCTGAGGTTGGATTTGGTCTGGATTTTGAACTGTTTTGGGCTGTGCCTGACAGGCCAGCCCTATTTGAAATTTTGATTTTGCCTGGCCTATTGACAGCCCTACTTAGATGCCTATTGGGCAAACAAGCTTCCTGTTATCAGTCAGGGTGATCATCTGGCCAAAACTTACGTGGGGATCTGAATCCGCCCATTTTTTTTTTTTTCAGAAGTGAGAGACTGGCTGTTCTTTTTTTTCTTTTTTTTGTTCTTTTTTTTTTTTTTGTTTTTGTGCCCTACCTGTCGGTTGAAGGCCCTGATGTCGAGGACACTTGATCTATGGGGTGCGTCTTGCATGTTACATGGTTGGGATGACCTATATACGTGCCATATTTGCAGACGTCTCATCATCTAGATGCATGTGTGGATAGGTGCATGTGGGGCTAGCAAACTGTGCATTTTATTTTTTAGGCAGATATTTTTCCATTGAAACAAACATGTATTTTGATTTGCTCTTGTAAGAACTTTCCCCCCCCTATTTTTCTTCACTAGAGTCAGATTTCTAACTTCTGTTTGGGAGGGCTTTCCATATCTACAACTGGAATGCAATGTTTCTGCAGACCAGAGCCCCTTCTCAAGGAGAGAGAGTTCCTCACGTCTTTAACCTTCCGAATTGGGAGATTTTTTTAAAACTAAAAATGCTGTCTATGTATCAAGACATGGCAAAAGTTATAGATCGTCAAATAAATCTAGGAAGAGTTTTTCAGGTAACATTGTTGATGAGGTGGACTGAAACTAACCATTATGGTTCCTGTATATTGTATGAAGGTTTTGATGAGGTGGACTGAAACTAACCATTATGGTTCCTGTATATTGTATGAAGGTTTTGGACAAGTTTCATTGAAGTACAATGAAATTGACAACTCAGATCCAAAGTTATAGAAATATTATTTATAAACGAAATTGTTATTTAACCTATCAAAAGAACATAAGAAATTGTATAAGTGAAACAGATTGCTTGTTTTGTGTTTTCTATTCCTTTGTGGTATTTTCTTATTATATATGATTGATTGTTTCATTATTGTATGCTCACAACGGATGAGTGGATGTATGTTGGGAAGGGATTATTGATTATAAAGGGAGGAGTTTATGACTGTTTGTTGAGTGGAAAATGAATGGATGGCTGTGTGTAGGCTCAGCTAGGAATTTCATGTGGGCAAGAGGTTGGAAATGTTACAAGCTTTGCACATTCAAGGGCACCCCCAGACCATACATGTTCTTCTTTGTATGTAAGAGGAGTCGCTCGAAATGGTTCTCCCCCTTGGCGAGATGATGACAAAGATGGACATTACATGTTTGCACTTGGAGAGAATTTAACTTCTCGCTGTAATTACACTTGATCACCATTGACTAAAATCATATCATTTAATTCTGTTTGCTGGTTCTTGTGCCTAGTTCTATTATACATCCCTCTGTTTTATGGAGATAATGTTAATTGGATGTTTGGATTGATTACTAATTTTATACCGATTTCATACCCCAGTTCAAATTAGGGTTCCTTCTTTTCAGATAGGGGTCACGTATAGGTCCATTTTCCATCATTTGTTATTTGCATAGTTCCTTTCTGCTAGTTTCAGTTTATTTAGTTTTTTTTTTTTTTTGACTCTTTTGACACAATGATTTCGTGTATTGCCGTCTTTTGCCGCTGGAAATAAACTGTGTCATGGGAGAAAAATATTTGTGTCATGGATGGCTTAAAGTTTCTACAGATGTTTTACTTGTTTAATTCTTTTTCCTTCTGATTTTGAGTTCCAGGTTTACATACTATGCCTTAATTGATGTCAACCTTTGATTATATTTAGTTTTCAAACTTTTATGTCATGCTTCTTTTTTTTTTGAATTTTTTTTACAGCTAGTTCCGGCTTTCAGATTTCGTATTTATTTTTACCTGGGTTTCAAATGAATTGTTTAATTTCATTTTTTCATACAAACACAATATTTTTCCTGTTGGAACTTTTCATAGTTTGTGGGTGGTTTTATGAGCATTGTGCTTCCATTCTATGGATTTCTCCTTATGGTGTTTATTTCCTTATGCTTGCAGATAGGATCCACAGCAAAATGGGCGAAGGTTAGTTTCTGCAACTAACGTAATCTGAAGTGATAAATATTCTGTGTCTTATGTGATATTTAAAGCATGTTGTAGGTTTTCCTGCCCATGCATAGGCCTTGCATGATAGCAAACCCAGTGGGCTCCTATCTCTTAAAGTTAGTGCCTTGGCTCGAGAAATGCTAATGTCATCTTCCTCATTCTATACTGTCTTTTTATCATTTATTTCAGGGACATTTGGTCAGGTTTTGGAATGCTGGGACAGGGAAAAAAAAGAGATGGTAGCCATCAAAGTTGTCCGTGGTATTAAGAAGTACCGGGAGGCTGCGATGATTGAAATTGATGTCCTTCAACAGCTTGGAAAACATGATAAGAATGGCACTCGGTAAGTCTCCCTTATGATTATCATGATTTAAATTTCATATTATGCTTTTATGTTGCTTGATGGAACTCGAATAGGTTTAAATATAAACTATAAAATTGGGTGTATTCCTTGCAGTTGTGTGCAAATAAGGAACTGGTTTGACTATCGTAACCATATCTGTATCGTAAGTATTTGATTGATTTGTGATGGCTTGATTTCCCCAATTTCCCAAATATTTTGGGAGTTAAAAAACTGTCGGTGAATTTAAATGGTCTTAACAGGTATGTGAGAAGCTTGGACCAAGCTTGTACGATTTTCTACGGAAAAACAATTATCGGTCATTTCCAATTGATCTAGTTCGAGAGCTTGGCAGACAACTGTTGGAATGTGTAGCATGTGTGTAGACAATACTTTACCAGTTTCTTTGTCTTTTCTGCATTGAAGGGTAGCTTCTCTAGTAGTTCAAGTCCTCTTTTCCTTCCATATTTTAGGGAGTTCTAGGCCTGGCGATTATTTTTATGAACTTACCCACACTGGGGGATTCATCTCTGCCAGTCTTTGGTTGTTCTATAGTTTCTAACACAGCATGTCAACAGTCAGGCATTAGTTGAGTAATCTTTTTCCATTATGGCTTAATGTTGGTTTTCACTCTTCTGGCAGTTATGCATGATTTGCACCTCATTCACACTGACTTGAAGCCTGAGAACATTCTACTTGTTTCGTCAGAGTATGTCAAGGTACCGGACTACAAGGTATGTTGTATCTAATTTTAATTCCATCGTTGCAATTAAATAATAATACTCATCTTTGCAAGTTAAAATGGAGTTTTTATGCCCCCACTTCATTTCACAATATATTCTAGTTCCTCATGCTCATTTTCTGTTTATTTGTTCTTGTTGATTCATGTATGTAGCTATATGCTCTGCAGGTTTCATCACGTTCTCCCAAGGATGGATCCTATTTCAAGAGACTGCCAAAATCAAGTGCAATTAAAGTAATTGATTTTGGTAGCACTACTTACGAGCAACAAGATCATAGCTACATTGTGTCCACTCGGCATTATCGGGCGCCTGAGGTTATTCTTGGTATAGCCGCCGCGTCACTGTTGGGATGTTCCTATGCTGTTTAATTTTTACCAATGTCAATGATAAGTAACTCAGAAATGAACACCTGTGTTATGTGTGTAATAATTTTAGGCCTTGGGTGGAGCTACCCATGTGATGTATGGAGTGTTGGTTGTATTTTGGTGGAGCTTTGCTCGGTATGTTTCCTGACAGCCAATTCTCTCTTTTAGATGTATGCATCTGATTTGAAGCAGCGGCTGTGACTCCACTTGCGTTTATCTTAATATTGTTACAGGGGGAAGCATTATTTCAGACTCATGAGAATTTGGAGCACTTGGCCATGATGGAGAGGGTACTGGGTCCATTGCCTCAGCACATGTTGAAGAGAGTAGAGTGAGTGCTTTCTACTAGTGTATATGTTCCTGTTGTCTTATGTTGTACAGGACATTGAAATCCATCTTTAACTCATTATCAAAACCTTTTTTCCTCCATTTTTATTTTATTTTATTGAATTTTCCTTTCCAGTCGACATGCTGAGAAGTACATCAGAAGAGGTAGACTGGACTGGCCTGAGGGTGCAACCTCAAGGGAAAGCATCAAAGCTGTTTTAAAGTTGCCTCGACTTCAGGTATATAGATGTTCAGTTAAATCAGCATTGTTTCAGCATAAGTTGTTGGTTGTGATTGGTGGTGTTTGTGTTAATTATTACTCTCTTTCCCTCTCTCAAATTCATGCAGAACCTAGTAATGCAGCATGTTGATCACTCGGCTGGTGATCTTATAGACCTCTTGCAAGGCCTTCTCAGATATGATCCATCGGATCGGTCGACGGCCCAAGAAGCCCTAAGACACCCCTTCTTTACCAGGGATCATCATAGGAGGTTTTAGTCAAAAGATTGGAAGAGAGGTGTTTTACAATGTCATGGTGTGCCAATGCTTCCATCACTTGAGAGATAGTAGAGAGTCGTAGGGGTGGGTTGTCATGATGTTTCCATATAACCTTCGGTGAACGAACCTCTCTCAGGGGTTCCTGATCTTGACGTGTTTCTTGTTTGTGCTGTAAAAAGGGCGGGAAGTGCAAAAAGCTAACATAAAGTGTATTTATGTGAATCTAACTTCATATTGCAATATCCATATATATCTTACATTTCTACTAGGGCTGTACACAAACCGGGCAAGCCTGGTTAACTCGCTTGACTCGGCCTGACCTGGAATTGAGTTTAGGCCAGGACGGGCCATTTTCTTCAGCCTGAAACTGAGTTAGGGCCGAGTTCAAACATGTTCCGGCCTGATCTGGCCGTTTATATATATATATACACACACACACACACACACACACACACACACGCACGCACGCACGGATGCACGGAAACGCTAACCTGCGAACCAGTTCGTACGTACTACGTACGAACGTTTTTGAGAACCCATCCTACGTGATGTGGATCCAAAATCTTAACCGTTCATGTGAAGCAGCACCTCATGAAACCCCCCAGGCCCAAGTTTTACTTCGATCTAAAACTTTGATGGCCCATGAAAAATGAAAACATTTTTCTCCCTTGATTTGCATTTCTCTTTGCTATGGCCCAACAGAATTTTCGATCAGGGTGAAAATTTGTCACATAGGGTTTAATGGAATTCCGCATCACATGGACCGTTCAGATTAAGACACCCATGACACATGTGCAAAGGTGTGCGTAGGTGTGCAGGGGAGCATGACTCTATATATATATATATACCCTCAATCTTTATCCTAATCATTTGAGATAGAGAAGTGAGAACTCCGTCCGTCCCTTTGTAGATGGAGCAGGCCTGAACTCGTCCGATTGCTGATGGGGCCGAATTCGGGCTGGGCATGTTGGCTCAGTGGCCGTGCTGGGTTCGGGCTGAGTATGGCCTAACCGGGCCGGGTTGAGCCCAGTTCGACTCGGATCTACTCGTGTACACCCCTAATTTCTACACATTTTAGTCTTTAAAATCTATGCTTGTGATTGCTGACCGAACTTGACGAGGAATACATGTGTATGGCAAACCATATGCTTGATCTGATAGGCCCACAATTAGTTGGGACGCCCAAATTCAGGCTACACTTGCAACCAATTATAAAATTGTCTGATTGGAGTGTTTATTGTGAACCACAACCATTACAGGCCCATAGGATTAGTGGTCTGTGTTAGATGCGATTTGGGAACATTTCTCTGCGCCCTGTGGTAAGGACATCTCTCTTTTATTGCCCGGTGATTGATTCCATATGGGTTGTGATGACTTGGTCATTATTCTTGCAAACAGTGACATCTCTATTACGATTAGTCTAATTTGTTGTGGCCGCATGAAAGTTGTAGATGGCAGCATTTGGGAGTGTGACTTGGAATTTCCAAGTCTTCATCAACAATTTCATGAAACTCTATGTAATATAGCATTCAACGAAAATTTAAATAAGAAAAAAATACTATCGAATCTTCATTTCAAATTAAAAGTATTCTCCAATCCACTCACCAAACTTATTACAAATAAAAGTTCAACCCAAATTTATATAAAAGTTCAATATCCTAAGAAAACAATCAGTCCTTAATTTTTCTGATAATGGCTTGATCCTGAAAGTCATCAACTGCATATGTGGGTGAATTAAAAACCTAGTGAGTGTCCCTATGCAGTTTGTCAGTTTGTTTGTTTGTTTGTTTGTTTGTTTGTATATATATATATATATATATATAAGATGTATATATGCTATAAATCATAAAACTAAAGTCATTGGAAACTGCATACATGAGGTAAAAAGATTTAAATCCAAAGAATTTTTACATATGAGTGCACGATGTTATGCAAAAATGATAACTATAATAATTAAGAGTCCGGATCCTCTGTTATCAGGTCAACAGAGAATTCCTGATACCCTAATGGTTTGGCGTCCGAAGCTGTTTTTTATTATTTTTATTTTTTTAGCGAGTGGTGACGTGGACCAATGAGAATGTATATTTCATCCACGCCGTCCGTACATCAGACGTGGGCCCACCTGATGGACGTGTGTATCCACACCGTCCATCCAGCGAAGTGGATTCAAATTTCAGGTGGAAACCACCCTGACGTGAGTGCTTTATCTGCCCCACCCATCTGACAAGCAGCATGTGGCTGCTGTGGCGCAGACGTCAGCAAGTTAGGTGGGTTCCCCAGCATGATGTGTATGCTTCATCAGGACCGTCCATCACGTGGGACGTGGCCCCACAATGATATATGCATTGTATATCCTCCACCGTCCAAATGCTTGGGACGGTGGGGATCCCCGTGATGTACGTTCCATCCACACGTGGGACGCACCCTGATGGAGGTGCTGTGTCTGCGCCGTCCACACGTGTGGACCTCACACCAGCAACATGGTTGTATTGTCATCACCAGGTTCTGAGGAAAGCACCATGATATAGTGTGCTGTGTCCAGCACATGCACGTGGATCCACCCCACACGTGTGGGGTGGGGTCCACCCTAATATATGTATTTATTATATCCCTACCGTCCATCCGATTTTCAGGACGGTGGATCCCACTGCTGACTGACGTCAGCAAGTCCTGTGGGGACCACCTTGATGAAAGGTTGTATCCAAACCGTCCAAGGGACGGTGGGCTCCAGCAGTTTGAGCTGTGGATTGACGTTAGTAAGCTTTGTGGGCCACAATGATGTGTGTGTTTTGCACACGCCGTCCATCTATCTGGTGGGACCCACCATCGCTGGACGTGCTTCATCCGCACCGTCCATGTGTACGGTACTATCAGTGGCCCCACCATGATGGATGTTTTCCATCCAACCGTCCATATATGTGGGGCCTACCATCAGCCGTCCGTCCAGCGTCGCGTCCAGAGACGCTGGGCGCTGACAGCGCTGACACACCCACTCCCTCTCCCACACGCACACACCTACACATATGTAACATATATGATAATGTATATTATTATATAATATAATATAATATTTTATATAAATATCACGGTGGGTCTGGCGTGCCAGGGACGGCCCCACCATGATGCTGCGTTGTCTCCCTACCGTCCATCTGTGCGTGGACGTGGGGCCACCGTGACGCGTGGGTTTTGCCGCACCGTCCAGTACGCTGGACGGGTGGGACCCACCATAGATGTATCCGTTTCATCCATCCGTCCATCTAGACGGTGGCATCAGGGGCCCACCACTGATGGATGTGCTGTATCCAGCCGTCCATCCATTTGGCTAGCTTGTCTCAAGGCTTGAGACTAAAAATAAGACAGATATAATATTAAGTGGACCACACTGCAGAAAATAGTGGGATGCACGTCCACCATTGAAAACCCCCTTGGGTTACAGGGTTTTAGATCACATGATATTTGTTTTTCCTCTGTACCAAGGTCACAAGTTTTAGATCACATGATATTTGTTTTTCCTCTATATCCAAGTCCTTGTGACCTTATGAACAGACTGGATGGAAATTAAATGTTATGGTGGGCCCACTGGAATTTGATAGGGAGAAATCATTATCACCACTATTAGTTGTAGCATGGTCCAGATGATCTTTTGATATGATTTTAAATAATACTCTAAATTGATAAAAAGAAAAAGAAAAAAAGAAAAAAAAAGAGAGGGATGAATGGTGTAGTTAATTCAGCACATTTAATTCGGCCCATTTGAATCAACCCATTTGATTCGGCCCATTTGAATCGGCTCATTTGAAACGGCCCATTGATTCGGCCCATTTGATTCAACTCATTTGAATCGACTCATTTGATTCAGCCCATTTAATTCAACACATTGATTCGGCCCACTTGAATCGACTCATTTGATTCGGCCCGTTTGATTCAGCCCATTGATTCGACCCACTTGAATCGGCTCATTTGATTCGGCCCATTTTATTCAGCCCATTGATTCGGCCCATTTGAATCGGCTCGGCCCGTTTGATTCAGCCCATCTGATTCAGCCCATCTGATTCGGCCCATTTGATTTGGACACTTTGAATCAGCCCATTGATTCGATCCATCTGATTCGACCCATCTGATTCGGCCCATTCGATTCGGTCCATTTGAATCGGCCCATTTTTACTCGGCCCATTGATTCGGCCCATTTGATTCAGCCCATTTGATATGGCCCAATGTTATATATATATATATATATATATATATATATATATATATATATATATATATATATATATATATATATATATATTATATATATTGGCCCATAAGTAAGGCCCAATGTGATGCGTATATACCCCATAAGCGAGGCCCATGATGATGTGTATTAGACCATTGTATGAGACTGTGGACCCATTATACGATCGACCTTATGAGCGTCATTCCTTGGAATAATGTTGGTTAAAGGTCCACATTGATGGAATGATGGTTAAATGTCCACAATATGACCTTCCCTTAGGCCCTTTATTAGGCTGATTCCGATTGTCGAGGCCGATTCTGATTATCGATCGATTCCGATTATCATGATCGATTGCCGATTCCGATTATTGAGGCAGATTATCAATCTATTCCGATTGTCGAGGCCGATTTCGATCATCGATCGATTCCAATTATCGTGACCGATTTTCGATTCCGATTATCGAGGCCGATTATCGTGACCGATTGCCGATTTCAATTATCAATCGATTCCAATTGTCGTTGCCGATTGCCAATTTTGATTACCGTGGCCGATTGACCGATTAGCGATCGAGGCTTATTATCGTGACCGATTGTCGATTCCGATCATCGAGGCCGATTATCGATCGATTCCGATTGTCGTGGCCGATTGCCGATTCTGATTACTATGGCTAATTAACTGATTAGCGATCGAGGCCGATTATCGTGACCGTTTGCTGATTCCGATTATCGAGGCTGATTATCGATCGATTCCAATTGTCGTGGCCGATTACCGATTTTGATTGTCGTGGCTGATTGACCGATTAGCGATCGAAGCCGATTATTGTGATCGATTGTCGATTCCAATTATCGATCGATTCCGATCGTCGTGACCGATTGTCGATTCTGATTGTCGTGGCCAATTGATCGATTAACGATCAAGGACGATTATCGTGACCGATTGTTGATTTCGATTATCGATCGATTCTGATTGTCGTGGACGATTGACCGATTAGTGATCTAGGATGATTATCGTGGCCGATTGTCGTGACCGATTGTCGATTCTGATTACTGTGGCCGATTGACCGATTAGCGATCAAGGCCGATTATCGTGACCGATTACCAATTCCGATTATCGAGGCTGATTATCGATCGATTTTGATTGTCGTGGCCGATTGACCAATTAGCAATCGAGGCCGATTACTGTGACCGATTGCCGATTCCAATTATCGATCGATTCCGATCGTCGTGGCAGATTGTCGATTCTGATTGCCGTGACCGATTGACCGATTAGCGATCAAGGCCGATTATCGTGACCGATTGCCAATTCCGATTATCGATCGATTTTGATTGTCGTGGTCGATTGACCGATTAGCGATCGAGACTGATTATCGTGGCCGATTGTCGATTCCGATTGTCGTGGCTGATTGCCGATTTTGATTGTCGAGGCCCAATGTGATGTATATGCGGCCCATATTTGAGGCCCATTGTGATGTGTGTTCAGCCCTTGTTTAACGCCCAATGTGATGAGACCCATTGTGTGCATTTGAGGGCCAGGTAATGGAGCCCATTATGATGTATGTTAGGCCCATGTGAAAGGCTCATCGTGATGTGTATTAAGCTCTTGAGTGAGGCTCATGATGTTGTATATTTGGCCCCTGTGTGAGGCCATGGGTTCAATGTATGTTAGGCTCTATATGAGCCATTCCTTGGGGGCAATGTTGCTTAAATGTCCACATTGTTGAGGTCGATTGTCGATACCGGTTATGGATACCGATTATGATTATGTGACAACATAGCATCATGATATATGCCCATACGCATCATCTGCATGTTTGTTATGAGATATGATTGATCATTGCATATGTCATAGTGTCGGTTGTTAGGAGACTCCCTGATAGGCAGAGATTGTCTCACATAAGTGCACGGTCTGCGCAGGATTGATGCATGACTGGATTGTATGACTCATGCATCTTGTATTGTGTACTGTGATTACTGTACGCCCTAGAGACACCAGGGCTGTAGCATCCACAGGTATTTCGTGGATGGCCAGATGGGACACCGGAAATCTGTTCTACATGGGGTGCTATAGATATCCCTGGATGAAAGTCCCTAAACCCTATTGGTTCCAGAGGTTGCTCCAACGTCTAGACCAAGTGGATGCATGAGCGCATGAGGGCCGTATACCGTTAGGCCGCGTCTCTTACTGTGTCGTGGTCGGTTAGAAGGGGGTACGACCTTACCTGCCTGAAAGGAGGGGGCAATGCTAGGCTGAGTTTGACCAGCTAAAGGAATGGTTCTGCTATCGACGAGCCGGGCCCGATATTGGCAAGCAGATAGTGAGGTCTCTTCTACTCACCTTGTTGCACGCGATGGGGCGGCAATTCGGTTTGGAGTGTAATAAACCTCGGTGATTCCACAGAGAGGAACCGTACTGATATGTGGACTTATTGAGCAGGAGTTGCATACTCATTCATTCATTCATTCACTATCCACTCGGGCTGGTGGTGCGCAACTATTTATTACGTGTACCTTCGCAATGGCCAGGATTTTTGTTGGGGCGCGCGACTAACCTGAGATCAGGATTTACCTCATTAAGTCTGACTATCCAAATTTAGGTATGGGACAGGTTTTGATAGAAGTCCTTGTGGTGGACCCCGTAGCCTGCGATATTACGTACTATCATCTCGACTTTACACTCTAGCTTGGCCATTTTATTCGCATCATATACTGCATTGCATCCTCAACACATGGTATTTGGTTTACTGTGCTCCTGTATTGCATAACTTCATTAAAGTTGACGGTATTCGTGGACTCGGTATATGATATTTAGCTTACTATGTCTCCACATTGCATGACTGATCTACATTGCTTCCTCAATATATGATATTGGTTTATTATATTTTTGCATCGCATAGTCTGCGTAAGGCTGATGATATTTATGGGCTTATTAGTATGTTTTCACGTTACTCTGATATTGTGCGATTTATGAACTTACCAGTATTTCTGATAGTGCATTATTTATGGGCTTGTTAGTACTTCCACTTAATCTGATTTCTCTGACATTGCATACTTGACACTTATCTTATGCACACACTTACACCACTGTGACGCCCCGTCACTGTGGTCACACGTGGGCGGGCCCCAAGGTGGCTGGCAGGCTACTGTGCACACAGTGAAGGTGAAACTTTGTCCCACATCGGAAGTGTTGTCTGAAGTTATGGTGATTATATGTAGAGTTACCACCTTATACTGTATGAGGCCTTCCTATGGGAAACGAAACCACCACTGCGTACTCTGATGGGTTGTCAGTTAGGTTGGACAGGGCTGTTACAACCACGCTTTCTATAAGCTTATGCACGATAGATGCGTGCAGGTAACGATAGGACGCTGTCGAGATGGGGCAGGAGCGTGTGGCAGAGCTTCTAGAGATTTTATTATATGTATGTATTTCCTTTTCAGTATTGTATTCAAATGATTTTATTAGTGGATATGTGGTAATGATGTTGTTCTTATGATTTGGGTATACTTGTGGTTGTGCTTCTTATGAGACAAATTCACGTTGAAAATCCTCCTTATAGGATCCCAAGATCGGAACCTGGCGTATGGGCGCTGGGAGCTGAGAATGGGGTACTACGGAGGCTGTCAGCACTAGATTCGGCAATTGAGATTCCTGTGAATCCGATTTTCAGGTTTGGAGTATGGCATTCTGAATCCAGCCGAAGAGGATTGGGGTAACACCAACACTTGGACGTCATCTAGACACCCTTCGCTTGGGTTCTCTCATCTACCGGAACCGCTTTCTGGATAATCTTCCAAGAGAAGAGTGCCAGCTTCTCCGGAATCACTGGATGCCACACCCATTTATGCCACTGCACCTTTGGGCCCGCTGCACATAATAAATTCTATGTCGAGCTAACCTGGAACTTGCCAGAAGAGGAGGGGACCTAGACATGTCTGTCCACATCGGAGGAGGTGCATAAGCCCACGTCATCCACGCGTTCCACGACTACTTGGGGAAGCAAGGTGCAGGCAGTGTCCTGATCAATCCAACCGAACAGGTTGATGAAGTCGTGGACCCTAGAGGGATGAGGAGGAGGTGAGGCTTGGGCCCATTCAGAGAGCAGACCAAGCCCTCACCAAAGGTCGGTCCAAAAATTAAGTTCACCCAGGCTCACGATCCAACACGAGTTGGATAGCACTTCCGGAAGGTAACTGCAGATCTGTTTCTAAGCAGGGGATGCGTGGGGGGATCGGCTGGTCCTGATGTAACGCCCTGAAAATCGGAGAGTCGAGCAGAAGCTCAACTCTCGAGTTCCAACGCATCACTTATGCAACATAGATAATGATGTTTAAATATTATCCATATTAGAGCACTAAACATGAGTGAGATTATACTAAAACAACATATCATACTCCAAAAATAATTAAGCAAGCGGAAGACTGAGATAGGTATATAACGTATAGAAGTGTTTCTCAATCCCCAGAGTATGAGTATGATTCTAAGCTGAATATATACATGTATTGTTTTAAAATTTACAAATATTAAGGTGTAACTGTCCAACTAATCCATGCAACCCTATAATTCCGTCGAATCAGAACAAGGTCTACGAAGACCCGCTTGATAGCTGAACATAGGAGAATTCCTCCTCCTCGTCCATGAAGTCCATTTCAGCTACATAGACTCTGCCATTACCTGCATTTACAACAGAGTCTGGTTGGTGTTTTAAAACACAATCCCAGGTATAAATGAGTAGATAATTTAGTGGAACTATAAAGCAAAAGTTAACATGTTATCAATTCAGTCAAGCAGTAATGATAAAACAATACATCAAACAATCCTATCTACTCTTATTAATGTAGGAATGATATGCGGAAATGAAGCATGCCCTTACTTGCACTCCCTCAGTGACATCATCTCACGATCGGTGCTCTTCCTCGTCAAAGGCACATGCAATGCGGTGCATGGTCATGTTAGCCAAGTTCTTAATTAGACTTATTCATACAGCAGATTCGGGAAGCTAATGTACCTCCCTTTATATCACTTACCCAAACAATGATTCATCTAGGGTCATCAATCTTATTGAATCACATACGATAGACAAGTTGTAGGGCATCACCCATAATGAAAGCAGTGCATAGGCAAGTTTAATTGATTATACTCGAGGTCACTCCACCAACACCCTACCAAATAGAGCGCTATTTTCAAAGGGGGTCCGAATCAGATGCTACGCCCCAACCCACGCTGGGACCGCAGCCAGGCTGCACCGGTGTAGGCCGACAGCTCAAATATAGTATCCCATACCACCGTATTCGGCTTACGAGTTTGGGTTGCTCACTGGTCACTACGGGGAGGCTCGTCACCCCATCGTAGGCCGACAGCTCGACCACGGTGTCCCATACCACCATGCCCGGCTCATCAGTCTTAGCGGATCGTGGTACCATGGTTGAACGGGCTTTACATTGGTAAGTGGTACCTTAGATTTAAGCAGTAGCGTCCATACATGGTAAACACATAATAAGCCAATCAGTTTATTAGACAAGTTCGACTGGTACGAGCGTACGCTGAATTAATCGACATGGAGCGCATAAGCACTTTACGTGGCTTAACCATTGTCGACAATCATCATACAACTCGGATTCACCGAACGCATCAAATGTGACAAGACTAATTTGACCACTCAAAAAGAAATTGTTACCGATTGCCTGAACTACGTAGTAGTCCCAATCATAATCAAATGTAGCATGTGGAGACATGTGATAATCATATAGGCATTTAACAAACAATCCAAGTACAACATTTATTTAAGCATTTTATCAACATATTGAACATGCTATCGAATATTTCAATTCATTCATAAATTGTATAGTTGAAATTAAGATTACATGAAGGAAATTATACATATAGATAAGGTAATTCTATCTCAACACCCTTATTAAATACAATTCATCAAACAATATCTCATTCGGACATTTTATCAAACACATAGAACATGTTGTTATGTATATGCATTTTATACATAAATCACGTAGTTGAAATTAAGACTTCATGAAGGAAATTATACATCTAGAAAAGGTAGTTGAGAATCCTATCTCAACGCCCTTAATAAATACAATTCATCGGACAATTTTTCATTCCGACATTTTATTAAACACTTAGACTACACATTACCACATATATGAACTAAACTAGTATAGCATATATTATGGCAAATCCTTTCATAAAGGAGTTGTCATACGTACAACAATCATATATTCTAGGTTAATAGTCATGGCAAGCACAAATCATGATAGCAATTTCATTTAAACATTTCAACAAACACATGGAATGCATTATATATTCACATAGTTCACACACATGTATTATTTATCAAATACATCGTAACTAAGATCATATGGTGGTAAACAAGTCAAACATAAATCATTAACTGACATTGAAAGCCTTGAAAATCATAACCTAAACGTTTGTAGTCTGCACTTTCGCCGGTTAACTCGTTTCGAAGTCGGTTCGAATCCTACGCTCCCGTATACAGAACAACGGGTACCTAAATCACGAAACAGGTTAGCTATTACGTCGATTACTCTATTTGGATTCTAAATCAAGATTAAGGTTAGGATTTCTTATCCAAATCGAAGTTGGAATCAATGGTGTAGCAATGGTGGGGAGGCGATTCAGTGCGTGGAGTAGTGGGAGTGAATCCCAGCAACGATCTCCCGAACTCTCACTCTTCTCCTCACTCTTTTCTCTCCTTTTCTCTCTTTTCTCTCCTAGGGTTTGGAAAAATTCATATGGGAGAGAGAGAGAGAGAGGTGGGTTTGAGGGCCTTATATAGGCTCAAAAGCGATGCAAATGGCCTTAGGGCCATAGTATACTTAGGTTATAGCCAAAGGGTCTCCGTTTCAGGCAAACGGAGCTCATCTGGAGGTCCATTACTCACCTGCGTAATGGAGTAAGTTCCCTGACCAAGGATCTAAGCCAGGTTATGATTTCGGTACGATCGGATTAGTGGATCGACCGTGGAGGACCTGTTTCAGTTCAATAGTCATCATCACTCGATCAGGGCCACAAGTGTACTGACATGTGTAGGGAAATTTTCCTGATCCAAGGGTATAGTTGGGTCAGAATCTGACGGTCCGAAACATTAAATTTGGCCTGCAAGAGAACGGCTCAATTCACTTAAGTTTGAGTTTATTTTCTAAAGATATTCGCGTTTCTCACACACTTCGCTCCAGGCTCAAGTTGTGCATTTCTGGATACTATCTGGACTCGATTCCCACGAAGGTTGTCAAGCCCAATAACACGGTCATAACCTTATAGTTTCGTAGTAATCAGACTTTCGACGCGCTGTCCAGGTTCGATACAGAGTTTCAATGTGCTCCCGAGAGCAACTGGGTTTTGAGATTGCTCATAGGTTTTTAAGTAATGTTGAGTTAGTGATTTTAATGGTTTTGAGTTTTGTAGTTTGTATAAAAAATGGTTCAAGCCAAATCCATCAATTGTTTAGTTTAGCACTTAACTAAATTCCGCCCTAATTACGACAGAATAAGGTCCTAGGGTAATTCTATGCCCCTTTTTGAAACTTTTAGTTAGTATATTATTTTAATTAGTTTTTTAGTAGTTCATCATCAAGCCTACTCTATCTTTACTAAATTTCACTAGATTTCGTATTGTAGAAAAATTCTAAAAATTCTAGAAGTAGCAGCTGTCTGAACAAATAATTTTTGAACAGTTGTCACATCAGCCTAGATTCAACTATATTAAAATTTTTATTATATTTTTCACTTATTTTTATATGAAACTAGACTTATCAAGTTTCAATATGACTGTTGAATCACCTAAATCGGATTATAACAAGAGAGATATGACTTTTTGAAGTCGGTCGAAAAGTGTAAAAATTTATAGTGAGGGTGCACCAAATTTTCAGTGCATCGGCGATGCCTCGTGGTCGGCGCGATGGCATCGCGGTCTGCTGGACCATCAATGGCGATGCATCGCGGTCGGCGCGATACCATCGCGCTCGCCTGGTGGTGGTTTTGCCGCGGGAATTTTGAAACGGGAATATCTTTTAATCCGGAATGAGTTACGCAACGTGCCATATATAAATTTGGGGTAGGAGAAACCGATTTATCCAAATAACCTATTTATTTTTTGAGATTACTTAAGTTTAATGGTAAAAAGTCCATTTTATTTATATATATACTACTTGTAGTAAATTTTAGTTTAAGTATTATTCTTCATCATTTAAACTTTAGGATTAGTGTATCATATGAAAGTACTTAGAAAAATTTGAAAAACAAGGTGGTGAGAGGTGAAATTTTAAAAGAAATGGGTTGAAAAGGGATTTAAGATTTTGAGATTGAGTTCTGAGAAGTAAATAAGGTGCTATGATCGACCCATTGCCTAAGGACGTCTAACTCCAGGTTGACAAAAATCCGGGACGTTATAATCTACCCCCCTTAAAAACAATTTCATCCTCGAAATTGTGTAAGAGTAATAAGTAAAGATTTTATTATCTCATTTGTCTAAGTTTTATTGATTGCAAGTTTATGTGTGTGGCAGGGTGTATACTATCTATGCCTGTTTGTCTCATTTTAGTCTAACTCCCTTAAAACTTTTTTGCCCTGAAATTGGCTAAGGCTCCTATTGGGTCTGTATTCAACGTGTACATTATAGATACACTGACCTCAGTTATTGTAATTCAGCTCGTACCCATTGTTAAGCTTATTCTTTAATATGAATTGGTTTAATACTTGAACCCTAATTGCTTTTCTTCGATGACTTTATTATTGACATTTTAAGGAAGATTCAGATCCTATTTAGTGACCTATCCTTACATATGGCCTTGATCAATTCCCTTCGATCTTGGGCCAGTGGGGCAGGGGCCCACCATGCTTCCGTTGTGCCTATGAGCGGGTAGACGTGTATACCTACTTTAACTCAACTGGGTTCATAACTTTTCTACCCCCCTTAAAATTTGTTTCTACTCTCAAGGTTTAAGAATTTATGTCCCGATCCGTATGTCGGAACAAGGTGTAATTTAGGACCTATCCTTGACATGAAATGGGAAATGATCTCTCAATACATTGGTCTCCCTTTCGTCAATAATGTGTACTATGGCATTGGTACTTATGGTTATAAAAAGGAGCTAAAAATTATGGGTGTTGTGGTTGATTTCAGAGACGGGTGTGAGTTTGTGGCAAAATACCTAATTCTACCAAAGAAAGACTTTTACTATGGTCCCGACTTATCCTCTTTAATCATGTCTAGTTTAATACTGTAAGATAATCTATACATTATTAGTACATATGGAATTTGGACAAAATGGGTTAGTGGGCAGACTATCTTTCTAAGCTCATATGCACAATATATATGCTAGAATGGTCTGTGATTCGGGACCTAATTCTTAACTGTCTGTTGCTCATTTGATAAATTCCTTGGGCCAAAACAAAATATCCCTATTGGCTATATGTTCTTAACACTTCTCAAAGGCAAAGTAATAAACTTTTGGTTATAAGTGGTCGGGCCAACATGGAAGGAAAGTTGTGTAGTGGGTCTGAGCCGGATACATAGACCTTCTGCCTAGCTATGACAGAAAATTTATCGTATCAATTCTTAATCCTAGTTAATTCCGATCTTTTGCTTGATCCGAGCATTGAGTTAATTGGTAACTACCAGGATTAAAAATTCGATTCAAACCGCGAAAACTTCGCTTATATGTAGTTTCTCTACTCCGTGTTCCTAATTATAATAAGTCATTGGGAAGGTAATTTTAAGGGGTGTGTTGATTTGACCTAACATTCAATTCGAGGGATATATAAGTTTTCTCTAAGCGTGAATAGTTCCTAATCAAAACAAGCTTCCTAAGGGTTATTAAAGAAGCCTATAAGCATCAAGGAGTCCAACGAAGGAGTGAAGTCTCACTCCAACCTAATCAAGCCAACTAAGTCTATCTTTCAACTATCTTTCAATTATCTTAGCATAATCAGTCTTTTACATTCCTTAGCATAACCAGTAGTTTAGTCTTAATGTAGGAGTAGTGGTAATCAAATAGTTGTAATCTAAAGTCTACGCTCGTACGCTAGATGATTTCATACCATTTCTAATACAAGAGATTGTTTGATCGCTTAGGGTCAAAAGTTGTCTGATTGGAATTGAGTTGTCCGAACTTGATGCGCTCGTGCACTTCACATATGACCATGCCAGCTAAGGAGGTCCTAGGTTTTACGTTATTAATTTATTGGATCTCTTATACTGTCAGATCTTTCAAAATTTAGGAGTACCAACTGTATGTCCAAAACTCTAAATGTCCCAACATTTGATGGTCATTGCGGTTGATATAATCCTCATTCCTAAGGTTCTAGTTATCTCATTACTTTGCTCTGAACTTCTTAGTTTGGGTTAGTTTTTGTTGTCCAACGCACCCATATTCGCGTCATTTGGACCCATTGTAGGTTTAGAATTCGTCAACTAATGACTCAGACCCATCGACTGACGGCCTAGAGGCAACCTAGGTCGATTCACGTGATCGAAGATACGTTATGAACTAAATTACAGTATTCAGTCTCGCCTATCGGTGAAACCTTAGGATCCTTATGTCATCACTAAATTCCATCGCCCCCCTTCCTAAGTCAGAGTGCGTCAGAGTGCGTCGTGTTACCCATAACCCAGGTCCAGTTTAATCCAAATTATGCTTTGATACCAACTTGTAATGCCCTGAAAATCGGGGGGTCGAGCAGAAGCTCAATTCCCGAGTTCCAACGCATCACTTATGCAACATAGATAATGATGTTTAAATGTTGTCCCTATTACAGCATTAAACATGAGTGAGATTATACTAAAACAGTGTATCATACTCTAGAGATAATTAAGTTAAGCAAGCGGAAGACTGAGATAGGTATATAACATATAGAAGTGTTTCTCAATCCCTAGAGTATGAGTATGATTCTAGGCTGAATATATATATGTATTGTTCTAAAATTTATAAATATCAATGTGTAACTGTCTAACTAATCCATGCAACCCTATAATCTCATCGAATCAGAACAAGGTCTACGAAGACCCGCCTGATAGCTGAACATAGAAGAATTCCTCCTCCTCGTTCATGAAGTCCATTTTAGCTACATATCCGCCACTACCTGTATCTATAATAGAGTTTCATTGGTGTTTTAAAATACCATCCCAGGTGGGAATGAGTAGCTAATTCAATGGAACTATAAAGCAAAGGTTAACATGTTATCAATTCAGTCAAGCAGTAATGATAAAACAATACATCAAACAATTCTAATTACTCTTATTAATGCAGGGATGATATGCGGAAATGATACATGCCCTCGCCATGCCCTCGCTTGCACTCCCTCAGCGACATCATCTCACAGTCGCGCATGCTAAACTCCCACTGTGCTCTTCCTCACCAAAGGCACATGCAATGCGGTGCATGGTCGTATTAGCCAAGTTCTTAATTAGACTTATTCATACAGCAAATTCAGAAAGCTAAGGTACCTCCCTTTATATCACTTACCCAAACAATGATCCATCTAGGATCGTCAATCCTAATTAATCACATACGATAGGCAAGTTGTAGGACATCACCCCAAAAGAAAGCAGTAAATAGGCAATTTCAATTGATTATACTCGAGGTCACTTCACCAACACTCTACCAACTAGAGCGCTATTTTCGAAGGGGGTCCTAATCAGACGGTACGCCCCAACCCACGCTGGGACTGCAGCCAGGCTGCGCCGGTGTAGGCCGACAGCTTGAATACAGTGTCCCATACACCGTAATTGGCTCACAAGTTTGGGTTGCTCATTGGTCACTACGGGGAGGCTCGTCACCCCAGCGTATGTCGACAGCTAGACCACGGTGTCCCATACCACAATGCCTGGCTCATGAGTCTTAGCAGATCATGGTACCATGATTGAACAGGCTTTACATTGGTAAGTGGTACCTTAGATTCAAGCCGTAGTGTCCATACATGGTAAACACACAATAAGCCAATCGGTTTATTAGACAAGTTCGACTGGTACGAGCGTATGTTGAATTAATTGACATGGAGCACATAAGCACTTCACGTGGCCTAACCACTGTCGATAATCATCATATGACTCAGATTCACTGAACGCATCAAATATAGCGAGACTAATTTGACCACTCAAACAGGAATTGTTACTGATTGCCTAGACTACGTAGTAGTCCCAATCATACTCAAATGCAGCATATGGAGACATGTGATAATCATATAGGCATTTAGCAAACAATCTAAGCACAACACTCATTTGAGCATTTTATCAACATATTGAACATGCTACTGAACATTTCAATTCATCCATAAATTGCATAGTTGAAATTAAGATTATATGAAGGAAATTATACATATAGATAAGGTAATTAAGAATTCTATCTCAACACCCTTATTAAATACAATTCATCAAACACATAGAACACGTTGTTATATATATGCATTTTATACATAAATCACGCAGTTGAAATTAAGACTACATGAAGGAAATTATACATCTAGATAAGGTAGTTGAGAATCCTATCTCAACGCCCTTAATAAATACAATTCATCGGACAATTTCTCATTCCAACATTTTATTAAACACTTAAACTACACATTACCACATATATGAACTAAACTAGTTATAGCATATATTATAGCAAATCCTTTCACAAAGGAGTTATCATACATACAACAATCATATATTCTAGGTTAATATTCATGGAAAGCACAAATCATGATAGCAATTTCATTCAAACATTTCAACAAACACGTGGAATGCATTATATATTCACATAGTTCACACACATGTATTATTTATCGAATACATCATAACTAAGATCATATGGTAGTAAACAAGTCAAACATAAATCATTAGCTGACATTGAAAGCCTTGAAAACCATAACCTAAACATTTATAGTTTGCACCTTTCGTCAGTTAACTCGTTTCGAACTCGGTTCGAATCCTATGCTCCCGTATACAGAACAACGGGTACCTAAATCACGAAACAGGTTAGCTATTACGTCGATTACTCTATTTAGATTCCTAAATCAAGATTATGGTTATGATTTCTTACCCAAATCGAAGTTAAAATCGACAATGTAGCGTTGGTGGGGAGGCGATTCAGTGTGTGAGTAGTGGGAGTGAATCTCAACAACGATCTCCCGAACTCTCACTCTTCTCCTAATTCTTTTCTCCTTTTCTCTCTTTTGTCTCCTAGGGTTTGGAGAAATTCGTATGGGAGATAGACGGGTGGGTTTAAGGGCCTTATATAGGCTCAAAAGCGATGCAAATGGCCCCAGGGCCATGGTATACTTAGGTTATAGCCAAAGGGTCTCCATTTCGGGCAAACGGAGCTCATATGGAGGTCTATTACTCACCTGCGTCATGGAGCAAGTTTTCTGACCATAGATCTAAACCATGTTATGATTTTGGTACGATCGGATTAGTGGATCGACCGTGGAGGACCCGTTTTAGTTCAACGGTCATCGTCACTCGATCAAGGCCACAAGTATACTGACATGTGTAGGAAAATTTTCCTGATCAAAGGATATAGTTGGGTCAGAATCTGATGGTCTGAAACTTTAAATTTAGCCTGCAAGCGAACGACCCAATTCACTTAAGTTTGAGTTTATTTTCTAAAGATATTCGCATTTCTCACACACTTCGCTCCATGCTCAAGTTGTACGTTTCTAGATACTATTTGGACTTGATTGCCACGATGGTTGTCAAGCCCAATAACGCGGTCATAACCTTATAATTTCACGGTAATCGAACTTTCGACGTGCAGTTCAGGTCCGATACGGAGTTTCAATGTGCTCCTGAGAGCAACTGGGTTTTGAGATTGCTCACAGGTTTTTAAGTAATGTTGAGTTAGTGATTTTAATAGTTTTGGGTCTTGTAGTTTGTATAGAAAATGGTTTAAGCCAAATCCATCGATTGTTTAGTTTAGCATTTAACTAAATTTTATCCTAATTACGACAGAATAAGGTCGTAGGGTAGTTTTATGCCCCCTTTTGGAACTTTTAGTTAGTATATTATTTTAATTATTTTTTTAATAGTTCATCATTAAGTCTACTCTATCTTTACCAAATTTCACTAGATTTTGTATTGTAAAAAAATTCTAAAAATTTTAGAAGTAGCAGCTGTCTGAACTAATAATTTTTAGAAAGTTGTCACATCAGCCTAGATTTAACTGTATTAAATTTTTATTAAATTTTTTACTTATTTTTATATAAAACTAGACTTATCAACCTTCAATATAATTTTTGAATCACCTAAATTGGAGTTATAACGAGGGAGATATGACTTTTTGAAGTTGGTCAAAAAGTGTAGAAATTCGCAGCGAGGGTGCACCGAATTTTCAGTGCACCGACGATGCCTCGCGGTTGGCACGATGGCATCACGGTCTGCTGGACCGTGGACAACGATGCATCGTAGTCGGCGTGATGCATTGCGCTTGCCTGGTGGTGGTTTTGCCATGTGGATTTTGAAACAGGCATATCTTTCAATCCTGAATGAGTTACGCGACATGCCATATATGAATTTAGGGTAGGAGAAGCTGATCTATCCAAATAACCTATTTATTTTATAAGATTTCATAATTTCAATGGTTAAAATCCTATTTTATTTATATATTTACTATTTGTAGTAAAGTTTAGTTTAAGTATTGTTCTTCATCATTTAAACTTTAAGATTACTGTCTAATATGAAAGTACTTAGAAAAATTTGAAGAACAAGGTAGTGAGAGGTGAAATTTTGAAGGAAATGGGTTGAAAGGGGATTTGAGATTTTGGGATTGAGTTCTGAGAAGTAAATAAGGTGCTATGATCGACCCATTGCCTAAGGACGTCTAACTCCAGGTTGGTAAAAATTCGGGACGTTACACCCACTATGCTCAACGAGATCTTCATGGTATTTAGCTCTGATGAAGTTTGCCCCAGCACTATGATCTCCCTTGCAACCAACAATCTAGGCGAGCTTTATTTGGATACTCAGCTTATCATGGACGTGAGCACTTAGATTCCTGTCATTCTTAGTCGCCCATTCCCAGCTACATCAAATGCTATTATCAATTATAGGAATAAGGTTATGAACTTATCTTTTAGGGACATGACATTAGAGCTCAACATTTTTTTTGATACAAGTAAAGGATGTTGATGATACTCACGTGTTAACATGATCGATTCTTTCATGGAAGATAGAGCACTTTTGACTCTATAATTTGATCATTTGGATACGTGTTTCGCCCACTCCCCTGATTTAGACGATGACATGATTAGGGAGATGGATGCCTTGATTGATGCAATGCCGTTACTTGAAATTAATTGATGGAGGCCACAATTTGAGACTTTGCCCCAAACTGATACAATGCCTCTATCTTCTAGTCACAAGGCACCGAAGCTTAACTTAAAACCTTTACCCATCGATCTTAAATATGTCTATTTAGGTCAAGACGAAAGATACTCGGTGGTGATTTCTTCCCACCTTGATGAAAAATAAGAAAGTATGCTCATTTCTACTATTAAGGAACATAAGAGAGCCCTTGGATGAATGATTGCGGATCTCAAGGGAATTAACTCTTTAATTTGTACTCATCGTATTCACTTAAAAGAAAATGTGAAAACCTCCTGACAACCATAACGCCATTTAAATCATAACATGAAAGAAGTGGTTAAGGCTAAGGTACTTAAATTGTTGGATGTGGGTATCATATACCCTATATCCGATTGCCAGTGGGTGAGTCCAACACAGGTGGTTCCTAAGAAGTTTGGAATCACCATCGTAGCCAATGCTGATATTGAACTCATGCCAACTAGAGTTACTTTTGGTTAGAGGATATGCATTGACTACCGAATGTTGAATACCGTCACAAGGAATGACCACTTTCCTTTACCTTTTATTGATCAAAATTTAGAAAGGCTAGCTGGTCATTCTTACTATTGTTTCTTGGATGGGTATTTAGGCTAAAATCAGATAGATATAGCCCTTGAAGATTAAGAGAAGACACCGTTCACATGTTCGTGTAGCACATTTACTTACCAAAGGATGCCATTTGGACTGTGTAATGCCCCTGTTACATTTTAACAATGTATGTTGAGTATATTTTCGGATATGGTGAGGTAATATTTAGAGGTCTTCATGAACGGTTTCTCTATATTTGGTCCATCTTTAAGTGAATGCCTTGAACATCTTAAACTTGTGCTGAAAAGATGCAAAGAGAAAAATCTCGTGCTAAATTGAAAAAATGTCATTTCATGGTTCCCAAGGGAATAGTTCTTAGACACATAATTTTGTCTAAGGGAATTGAGGTGGATAAGGATAAAATTGATTTGATCTCTAACCTACATCCACCCAAAAGCCACTACAAGAAAAATAGGCTTTACCAGCGGCCAAAACCACCCTTAAAAGTCCCAAAAACCGCTGGTATAAGAATTACCGGCGATCGGACTTGTGCCGCTAAAGGGGGGTGTCGCTATATCTTTTACCGGCGGTCGTACATTTTTACCAACGTTTTTAATGGCCGTCGCTAATATACGTACGTTTACCGGCGCTTATTATCCTTTACCGGCGCTTCTGTGACTGCCGTTAAAAATATAAAAGTGCCGGTAACTGTATGAAGCGCTGGTAAAAACTATAAAAACGCCAATAAAACTGCAAAAACGTTGGTAAAAGCTATAAGAAATGCAGGTAAGATTTGTAACAAACATTGGTAAAAGTTACAACAAACGATGGTAAAAGTTGTAACAAGTGCTGATAAGAGATTGAAAAAATGCTGGTAAATCATTTACAATGTAAAAGAAAAGAAAAGAAACAATTAAAAATTTTGCTTGGTTGAATCTTCTAGATCAGAAGACCTTTACAGGTTTAAATTAGCATTCAAACAGAACTTGTTAATCATTCACAACCAGCCCCATTTACAGGCATCCTGAGAATGAAAGGTTACATAATGGACAAAAAATTTATAGATTGAGACCCAAGGAAAAGTAGGAGGAAAAAAAAGCAACAGATTTCAGTGACGCTCGAGGTGAGACATCTCAAGTGCACCCCAAGAACCAGAACCCGTGCTATATAGAGGACCTTTGTCAGTAGCACCCTGCCATGCGTAGAGGTTAGCTAATAAAATAGTATGTACACTCATAATCTGAGTTACACTATCTAAAATTAAATTTTCAGTTATAAATATTTCCTGCAAAAACAGTCATATCGAACGAAGTCCATATCCATCCCCTCCGGGCTACCACGTTTCACCCCAAATGCTCCACCTTCGGTCACCAATGCAGAGATAAAAGTTTACAAAACAAAATAAAATAACCAAAAAATAAATTTGAAATAAAATAAAAGGAACCAATAAATATCAATAACTAGCAGATGGAGGAGAATAGTTATGGAATTTTATCTATATATATATATATATATATATATATATATATATATATATATATATATATATATATATATATATATATATATATATATGTAGATTTTTCTTCCCTTTTACTTAAAGGATAAAACCTCATCATAAGCATCATAGCATGCAACTCAAGAACCTGCCTTCATTCCACTTTCACCACATGCAGTTTCAGACCGATCACCAAAACCAATCAAAAGAGAATCAGCAATAGCTTCATGTGTTTCTACTCCTATGCATCAGAAATTCAAATTGGACAATGCTTCCTTTTTTATGTATTTTATATCAATTTCATTTTATCTCCAAAAGCAAATTGATTCAAGGAGAAAAAATTAAAAAAAAATTATATTTTTACTGAATTTCATTAATAGTGTAGACCTACTCATGAGACCGCATTCACCAACTTGCGGTGAGCATTAGAGCATGCATCAAGAGGTCCACACTAATAAATAGACAGGCTCGAAAATCACGCCAGTTCACTCGTCAAGCAGAACACGCATTTAAAAAAGGTCCAATCAACAATTTGAACCATCTCTTTGTTAGGGCCCATCATAGGAGAATTAATTTTATCATGCAATCTTAACCATCCCATCCTTAGCTTGGGAATGGATGAATAATGAAAAAGAAGGCCGCAACTTAAAGATGAATTGGATCATCTGATTGGTGTATTTTTTTTATTTTTTTTTATTTCCAATCTGGCCAATGAAATGTGCACCAAACACAGACGGTCTGATTTTCTGACCATATGGATACAGGGCACTATAAGTGCAAAGAACACAAATCAGACCATTCTATCAAATGGATTATCAAGATCATTTAAACAAAATCAGGTCTAATCAACAATCTAACCTGGAGGATTCTGTTAGCATTGTTGACGGCACCTCAAACCTTGTTTAAATCCAGGTTGCAATCTGTGGCCACTGATGCTAATTGTCTTTCTGTGAAGTTGGCGATGATTTTTGCATCAAACCCAGTGAAAGCAGCCCTAATGATAAAGAACATTTCTTTCCGTGAATTTATTATCTCTCTCTCTCTCTCTCTCTTTTAATTTTTTTAACTTTCCATTACAATAATAACTACCTGAAATCATCGCGTTTTCTCAAGATAGAAGTCCAATCCATCCCAACTTGTGCACCTGTTAGGACAAGCAATTCAAACAACATCCTGCAACACATTGAAATGTCTAATTAGTCTCACTCCAGTCTTATATATATGAGAAGGACAACGAGAGAGCGAGAGAGAGACAGAGAGAGAGACTCACTTGTCATCGTGGACAGGAACTCCCCATTCCTCATCATGGTAAGCAACATACAAAGGATCTGCAGAAAATGAAAAACCCAAAGATTTATCAAAGAAGAAAATTGAATGATGATGTACATAGTCTCTTAAATTGGTGCAAACCATACCTGAATTGAGTGTAATGAAGCTACATCTCTTCTGCTATTAAGTAGCATTAGCCATCAAAGAAGAGTCAATTTGAGCTGCTTTCCCTTAAATCTTCATAGGCGTTCTTCCATAATGAGCAATTCTCATCTTCCACTGCGCTTGCATGAGGGATACTTGCTCCCTCCTCACCACAGCAATGCTCCTAGGAGAATCACTAATGAAATAATTCAAATTCAGAAGGGTGTGGTTGGCATGTTTGGGCTTCATGATCTAGCAGGTCTGCCCTTCTCATTGTATGGTAGGACCTGCCACATCTTGCACTACACTCTTGTTTCTTTAATAAAATCTTGATTACTCTTCAAAAAAAAAAAAAAAAAAAAAACTCCAACCGTTTGGACTCATCTCAACTATTTTTTTTTTCCTTCTCTTTTATTTTCTTTTCAAGAACAAAAAGGTTATGTCAATTGGCAGCAGCTTTCCCAGGCCTAGGCTATTTTTTACTAGATGCCTTTCTCACCTCTCTCGCAATAAAATTTATCATGCAGGGCAGTCAACTAATACAATTTTCTTGCATGCGCAACCACTCATGTCAAATGAATACCCAGCTAGTTAGTAACCAAGTGGTAACAGCATAATTTCATGTGAAAACATATGCACATCTCATAACCGTTACTGCATTTAATATAATAGGCAACAACAGCAGCACTAATTGCATTTTTACAAGTGTAGCGGAGAAGGGAGGCAGCCAATCTATAGATCATATGGTATTATGTAGATATCTGAATAACTATGGACTCTGCAGCAAAAGAACACCAAGCATTGGAAATCATCATCTACACAATCATATAAGATCTGAAGATGAACCACAGAATCAAATCCACCAATGATTCCTGAATAGCAATTAAAATTACACGATGAGTGAATACAAGCCAAAAAACCATTGACATTGCTTTGCAACCCAGATGTGGATAACAACATCCACCCCAAATGCAGAAGAAAACACATGATGGTAGCTGAAAGAATTTCATCTGCATGCAAGATTTGCCCCGATAAAGGGGAAAAAACCACTAAACTTCATATTTTAAGTTGACATAATTTAATTCTTGACTTCTATTGACAATGAGTAAAGACGGTAAAAGATGAACCTGTATGGCAAGCTCCCTAGTTGGGCATATGATGACAATGCCCATTCCATTGCGAGGAGTAAAGCAAATGTTATACAACAACTCAACTGCAGGTATCAAAAATGCAAGGGTCTTTCCAGAACCTGTCCTTGCAGCCCCAAGAACATCTTTACCTTCTAGAAGTGGAGGGATAGATCTAGCTTGGATCTGCAAAAGTAAATCAATGAAAATTTGCATTAGCCTTCTTTAGTACAAAGACTCCAATTAAGAAGTGTCTGGTGAAAGATTAATCCATGTCAATGCGGCTAAGAAGCTATATTTATATTTCTTTAGGTCCTAGAGTGTCAATATCCAAATCAATATCCAGCGAATTATTAAAATAAACATCTATAAACATGGTCTAGACTAGAAGTCCACAAAATTAGATATACTAGGAAAAAGGATGGTGAATTTAGAACTCATAGGAGAGTGATGAAACCACATCAAATACAAAATCACATAACCAGATACAAAAAGGAAAAAAGCAAAGAATAAAAAAACCACTGAAAGATTAACAAGCATGAAATAAACCAACTTGCTGGATAATGTTGCATGGTGGTTGGACACATTCAACGATGTATGATGTAAGGAACAAGCAATGTCCTTGAAGATGCAATGTGATGTTCCAGTCTACAAATGCAGGGGAAACAACCCAACCCAAAGTTAGAAAAACAAATGTAATTGACCTTTTACATATGCTACTACATCAAATTCATGTCAAGCTAGACGCAGTTAGAAACAACAAGTAAATAACCCAAGTCAACCCCAAAAAGAAAAAGAAAAAAAAAGATTTGCAGATGATGATGTTTTCCTATTGTATAGTCATTACAGTACCTCTCTCACAAATAGCAATAATGGTGGTAGGGCAAAGAAAGGGAAGGGAAACAAAGAGCATTAAAAAAGATTGCAAGAATTTTACCCTTGAAGAGGGGAAGAACGAAGGGCTATATACAAAGGGATGAGAATGCAAGGCAGGTGGCTAGACCCTTACCTTGCCGATATTCGAAGGACATATATATGATGTGTGGTATTGAAGCATAAAGGACGAATTTTCTAAAGGAGCTAAATAGCATGGCACAACACATCCAAAACTGTGATATTTGAAGACACCTATCTTAGGTAAATGTGTTGTATAGAAGAGAGGGCTTACTGACAATGAGAGAGATGTATTAGCCCACTTGCCATCACCAGCAACTGCTTAAACAGCTTGTGGTGCCTTTTAAAGCTCCTGCTTTCAAAAACCTATGACATGGCTAGAGGAAGAGAAGGATGAATTATCTTTCTTTTACTTTATCAATATATGCGGGATTGAGAAGCAAAGAACGAAGAAATTCGACATATAACTACATACAAGAAAGATAAAGGATATGCATATCTGGAGTGCTACTATTCTCACATTGCTATGAGAGAGTAGGGTTTCAACATATATTTGTGGGGCATTCATGCACACCCAAGAAAATGCAGTCGGATGCTTTAATAAAAATAAAAAAATAAAATTGAAGTAAATGCTGTAATAGACAAGAACTAAGGGCATGGACTGGAATTTGAGAATAGAATTTGAATGTAGTGCAACAGTTACCTGCCAGTGTCAGCATCTTTTCTAGTCACAACATACTCACTCACAAAAGCCTAGAATTGAATTCACAAAGTTGTCATCTGTAGACACTAATAACCAACCTTTTCACATTCAGATGTGGTGGTTCATCTGGATATTTTTTGGTGTGCGAAAAAATCAAAGCTAGTTCAACTACAGCAAAAGTTTAGTAATGAGACTCATTTGGAACTAAAAATATCATGCAACTATAATACCAATAATGAGGCTGCTATTATGAGTATAGGCATCCAGATTTGTCTTCAAAGTGGATTGAATTTTTGTAAGGCCCCATTTGCAAGATTTAACAAATTCTAAGCTCCAAACAAAATCTGGCTGTTGCAGCCCAGCAGCCCAAAAAGTGACTATTATGAACTATGGAACTGTTCTCTTCCAAGAAAACCTGACATGCTTAGAGAGTAATAATGAATCATTTACTGGAATCTATGAAAAAGAACAGCCCATATGCGTGCAACCACGTGTAAACATGAAGAATGAGTACTACACACCAATGTGGTACATTAGAGCAAGACACAATCCATACATCAAATGGGCCAGAGATTATCTAATCTGTGCAGCAGCATGTATGCACCCCTGCCCATGGTGTCGTAGGGGTGCATACATGATGCAATTACCTCACAGTTAAGATCATCAGGATCACCATGTACAACAACAACCCTCCCAACAATGGAATTTGGTCCAGTGAGAGGAATCTGACTATCTACAACAATGAAATTAAGTAGCAGTACCATCCTCCCCAACTATGACATTCCCAAGATCACCCACATGGCAATTATCATCCTTGGGAGCACCACGCTCTTTGCCAGCAGGATTAAAATGTGGACTAGTCGACAAATAGCCATTTGTTGTGTCACCAAGAGTGTAAGCCCCGTATCCTAAACCGTACCGTTCCGTAGACTTTCGCGGTCTTTCCGGTCGAATTCCGGCAACCTTCGATCCTTAACTGACATTTGCGCACGACCCTGATTTACATACCATCAACCCGAGTCGACTCAACCTTAGATTGTACCCTAGCGACCGCGCAGTCGCCGTGGTTCTGATGCCGTGACTCGCGTGCCGATGCGATACTCTAGCCAGGAGATGTGGGCCAGCGTTCGGTGCGAGGAAAACGCCGTACATACGAATTCCGAGAGAATCTCTACGAGATGTCACCTCAATTAATCAATCAATCCATCCCATCATGTCAAGTACATGTCAAGTACACCAACACCTCTCACCCTTCCCTAAGCAACCCCCAAAGTCAAAAGTTTCTTACAAACCCATACCTTTCTTACACCATTTACCACAAAAGTAAAAAAAGTCTCTTACACACTCATCCCTCTCTCTCCCATCCATCACTCCATCATTTCATCACCCATCTCTCTTTACAACTCTCTCTCTCTCCTTCATTTTCAAATCACAATCCAAGCAACCCAAAAACCTCCATACGTCCAAGCTCTTCTACTCCAAGAGAGCCACAAGTGTGGCCCACTTTCCTACCCTCTCATCTCCCATCTCAACCATCTAAACCCCATCTCCTCCGTTGAGATCGAAGCTAAGGAGCAAAGGAAGCTAAGGGAGCAAGAAGATAGAACGGTGGGTGCTTTTATAGGCTAGTTTTTCTTGTTTTCATGATGGGCCAAGTGAGGCATACCGATCGATGGTATGGATCGCACTTTGGACCTTAGGTGTGGCCGATGGCCCACCTTGATCCACATGATCATTCCATGATGGGGTCATTCTCCTTGGACCCCATCATGATGTTTATTTTATTTGCATGGCTAGAGGTCATCTAGACCTTCCATTTTGGTGGAGAAGGGATCTCCACCATTGATCTTTGATTTGTTGGGCCCACGTGTTATGGGACCCACTTGATATATGATTGATTGCAATGGAGGGCCCATAGTATCGGGGTCCCTCCATCACACGCGTGTCCCACTCTCTCTTTCCCTCTCTTTTGCATTTTTCTTTTCTAATGTTAATATGATCATGTGGCCCATTAGGTTGGACCCCACCATGAGGCAGGTATTTTTTCCAAGCCATTTATAAGAGGGGCCCACTTATATGTGTAGTACCCACACCATCCATCATTTAGTGGCCCACCCAAGCAGGGCCCACCCCAATGCATGTGCAATGCCAGACCATCCAACGTCCCTGGACGCTGGACAAAAAGGGAAGACATAAATATTTGCTTGTTTCCAAGCTTTTGGGGTGGCCCACTTATTTAGGCCCCACCTTGATGTATGTATTTAATCCACGCCGTCCATTTCTTTCCCAACCTCATTTTAAGCGTTGAACTAAAAAATGGAGTCAATCCGAGGTTCTGGCGGGCCATACCATAGCAAATGGTGGTTTTCATCGTTGAAATCTTCCTTAATATTTTTATACACCGAAAAATACTCAATATTGGACTCATATAGCTTGTCTTGAGATATGGAATCCAATGGCTGGGTTCGATTTTCTGGGTGTGGACCCCACCTGTGAAAAATCACAGGAAAATAATAAAAAATATATAAACATCAGCAGCAGCAGGCGCTGCTGCTGTGTCAGAAGGCAGCAGGCGCTGCCTGCGTAGTGGCGGACGGACGGACTGGCAGCAGACCCACGACCCCAGCCGTGGGCCCCACCATGATGTATATTTGATATCCACACCGTTCATTGGGTTGGCCACTCCCTGAAGTGGGCCCACTCCAAAAATTAGCCTGATTTAGAGCTAGGTGGCCCACACTGGAGGAAATAGTGGGATTGAATGACGACCTTTGAAACCCTTCTTGGGTCCCCAGAAGTTTTGGATCAAGATGAAATTTGTTTTTACTCTTCATCTAGGTCTACGTGACCTTATCGATGGGTTGGATGGCGTATAAATATTATGGTGGGCCCCACGTGGAGCCCACAGTGATATATGTGTTTTACTCCCACCGTCCAGGTGGACGGTGGAGCCCACAGTGATTTATGTGTTCTATCCCCACCGTCTAGGGGACGGTGGGTGTGTGTGTGCGTGTGTGTGTGTGTGTGTGTGTGTGTGTGTGTGTGTGTGTGTGTATAAAATATTATATTATATATAATAATGTATATACTATATATAAATTATATATTATATTATATATAATATACTGGGTGGTGGGCCTTCATGTGGACCCCCCCACCATGATGCAAGTGTTGCATTCAAAACCGTCCATCCATTTTGAGAGCTCATTTTATGTCAGGAGTTAAGGAATGGGCCAGATCTAAAATTCAAGTGGACCCCACCATTCAAAGTAGTGGTCAATGATGCCCACCGTTCAAAATTTCCAAGAGGCCATAGCAGTTTCCCATCAAGTTGATATTGTCCCCACTCCATCTATCACTATGTAAATTATGAAAGGGGTTGATGGGAAACATATTTCATGGTGGGCCTTAGGAATTTTAATGGTGGAAATCATCACCACCACTTTTATTGGGTGTGGCCCATTGCAATGTACATAAGGCCTATTGGTAAGGCCCATTAATATGGCCCATTTGATGAATGTAAGGCCCATGTGATACTGCCCATTTGATATTTTGAAGGCCCAATGGGATGTACTTAAGGTCCATTGCAATGTGTGATCCCAACATGGTTTACGTAATGATGTTTACGACGGGCTATGCCTTGGGAGCAATGGTGGTTTAACGTCCACATTGCAAGTATAGTGTTGGTTAAATGTCCGCATTATGACTCTCCCTAGGGCCCATTGATAGGCCCGTACATGTAATGTGTAGGCCGTCTAGGCCCATCTTCGTTTCAAATAGAATTCATCGCCATATAACATGCTTAGTATAGTCCCATGATTCATGCTCATACGCATCATATGTATGCTTGATATGAGGAGTGATTAATCATAGCATATGCCTTCGGGCAGATTGTTTATGGGCTCCCGGATAGGCGGTGCTGCCCTACATGAGCACACGATACGTGCAGGATTGTCGCATGATTGGATAGCGTGATTCATGCATTTTGCGTTGGGTGATATGGTTACTGTACGCCCTAGCGACATCAGGGTCGTAACCTCCACAGGCATATCGTGGTTGGCAGGATTGGATACTGAAAATCTTATTCTACATGGGGTGTTATAGATATCCCTAGGTGTAAGTTCCTAAACCCTTATAGTACCAGGAGGTTGCTCCAATGTCTAGATCGAGTAGGTGTATGAGCGCTGAGTGCCGATTACCAGACGGTCGCGCTTTCCACTGTGTCGTGGTCGGTTGGAAGGGGGTGCGGCCTTAACCGCCTGAGAGGAGGGGGCAAAGCTAAGCTGAGTCTGACCAGCTTGAGGAATGGGTCCGCTATTGACGAGCCGAGCCCGATATTGGCAGGTGGATAGTGAGGTCTCTTTCATTCACCTTATTGCGCGTGATGGGGCAGCAATCTGGTTTGAAGTGTACTAGACCCCGGTGATATTCCAGAGTTGAGCTGTATTGATATGTGGATTTAGATGAGGATTCGCATGCTTAAGTTGCATTTCTCACCGCATGGCCTTGGTATGGCCGACATCATCCATGCCTCGCATTACATAGCCTTGGTATGGCTCATGGCATTCATGGATTCATCAGCATATTCCGCATTACTCTGATACTGCATAACTACTACCTTGCACACCCACTTTCACCGCCTCTAAGCTTTCCATAAGTCTATGCATGACCGTTGCGTGCAAGTAACATTGGAGCGCAGCGGCGCTGAGGAAGGAGAGCTTTGCAGATCATCTTGGAGCTTTTTGTTTATTATCATTGTATTTCCCTTTATGCTCATTGTACTTGTAAAGTTTTTGATCATAGTGAAAATGTGATGGAGTTTTTGGTTATTGTTTGTGGGTTATGCCTTTGGTTATGCTTATTACGAATCAAACTGATGTTGAAAATCCTCCTCGTAGCATCCCAAGATCGGAACTTGGCAAATGGGCACTGGGAGCCGAGAATGAGGTTCTACGGAGGCTGTCGGCGCTGGATTTAGTGATCGGGAATTTTGTGAGCCCGGTTTTCAAGTTTGGGACGTGACAAAGAGCATGGACATGGAAGCCATGGAGCCCAAGTTTAAGACCATAGAAGCTTCCGGTCAATGTAGTTGGGCCATGTCCTTCCTAAGTGAAGTACATAGTGCCACTAACTCCCTCCTTGCTATTAAGAACAACAACAATTTTCACCATTGTTATATGTGATCTCAAAAATCTTAATCCTTGATGTACTTTCCCTAACCACATATTCTCCATTTGATGACCAAACAAATTCCAATGTTGAACCAAATGATCTATTTCTCCAGGCCAAAGCTGTATATATGATGTATTCTCCATCCCCACAAACCACAACAAACCTCCCATTTGGGTTGTGTTTTAAGCTTTGGATAAGAAATATATAATCAAAACAACAATACCCAATCAATATATATTGTCCAGAAACCATGGACATATTACAATTCAAAAAGTATCAACAAGCATTTAGATCAGTTAAAAAACCAGAAAGCAAAGATAAGTGGCATGTAGCCTTTCTAGTGGCTAGAGTATTTCTGTTCTACCAACTAGGAGTAATTCCAACAGCTTTTGTCCTGATGATGGAACAAAAAGACCCCATGCTATGGTTTTAGTTATCTAGGGGTAAGGCTAGTAGCTTATGTGAGTGCTAACTCTTTCATTGACAACAAAAATGATAAAAACATATATTAAAAACATTCAAGTCAATGGCACTCTACAAAATTGTATGTCAAAGTCAATGGACTAGGATCTAGTGTTTCCCATAGACCAACAATGGCATACAAGTCATCAGTCACTCAACAGAAGTATGTTTACAGATTGGAAATGCTACACTTTCATTCCTTCTAAACTGTAGCTATGTCAAATAAAGAAAAAAAATCCCGGTAATTAATTTCATTCCCGAGTTCTCATCTGAATCTAAATGCACTTTGGTGCATGCTGTGATAGTTCAGCCATAATGATTAACTAGATCTCAGCCCATGCAATTTAAATGTTAGGTGAGATTGTAAGATGATGGTTAAAAAGATGAGAAAGGCATCAAACAAGACTAGGCAAACATCTTGAAAATCACTCTCAAGAATAAAATAAAGTTCCCTTTCTCATCAACAGCATTCATAAGTTACAGTTGACATAGACCCAAAACACATCTCCATCTTCTATGGTTCTAACGCAATTTTTCCAAACCATCTAATCTTTTTTCTTTTTCTTTTTTCTTTTTCTTTTTCTTTTTTTTTTTTTTAAAATTAAGGATATCTAATCTCAACTCTTAAAAGGATTGTTAAAACAATCTCTCTTTTTTCTTACAATAAACCAAGAACAAACTGATTTTCACAGTTAAAAGGACTCCTAACTGATACCTTGGGTTTCCAATAATTTCAAATATTAAGACTAGTTAAACTTGTGACTTAAGCTTCACCATTGTTATATGTCCTTCCTAAGTGAAGTACATAGTACCACTGTTTCAGATATCAAGACTAGTTAAACTTGTGACTTAAGCTTCACCATTGTTATATGTCCTTCCTAAGTGAAGTACGTAGTACCACTGTTTCACCTCTAATGGGGGGAGCACCACTAGAGGTGAAACAGGGCCAAGTCCAGTAGGTCAGTGGACTGATTTTTGAGACCCAAGAGGTTATTCTTTGGACATGGCATCCTTACCTATATTGATGATGATGGGGTCCATGATGAAGAGGAGATGTTTATAATCTAGGTCTGGTTGAAGCATTTTTTCAAACATGTAGGGGGCCATGTTCTGAAAGAGCACGTGACGCAATCGAGAATATTGGTTGAAGCATTTCTTCAAACATGTAGGGGGCCGTGGACAGCGACGGACATGGCTGCCGCTGCCATGGCTACTGCCCAATTTTTGGCCATCAAAAGAGGAAAATAAAGAGAGAGAGAGAGAGAGAGAGAGAGAGAGAGAGAGAGAGAGAGTATCTTCGAGTGCCTCAAAGAGAACGAGCTATATGTGGTCCTTGATTGCTCACCGTTGAGAAAGAGAGAGTACCCTCGATCCATTGGAATGATCTTCGAATCAGATGCTGGATATCAAAAATAATAAAAAAAAAAAAAGATGCTAGACATCAATTTTCTTGGCCGTTAACCACTGGCCGTTGATTAAGGTCCTTGATTGCTCACCGTTGATGACCACGTCCGCAGGTTGCCGGCCCTACTCAAACTGTAGCTCTAGATCTGATCTAAGAACCTGATAATGAGAAGAAAGGAAGAGAAATAAAAGAGAGAATGAGATTTGGAGGTAAGATGAGAGAATGAATATCCAAATCCAAGATGGGAGAAGCGCACGAGAAGAGAGAGAGATGAGAAAGGGAGGGTGCGCGCATGTCAAAAGAGGAAACATAGAGAAGGAAATGAAAAACCCTTTTTGCTCTTTTTTAATAGCTAACATTTACGGGTGGCCACATACCAAAATCAGGGGCATTCGTGGATGCCTGCTGGTGATTCTCATCATCACCGGCAGTTATAGATGGCCGCTGGTAAAAATTTCGTTAGCAAAGACATGTTTTCTTGTAGTGAGCATACGTGACGTACGATCCTTTCCAGGACACGCTGGGTTCTATGGGAGATTCATTAAGGACTTTAGTCATCTCTCTCGTCCTTATATAATCTCCTACAAAAGGAAGTTTCATACGAGTGGAGCGAAAATGCGAAGGAGATTTCTCTAAGCTTAAGGCTATGTTGACCACCGCTCCTATCATGCAACCACCCGATTAGAATATTCCTTTTGAAATTATATGCGATGCGTTTGATTATGCTATTAGGGTGGTATTAGGCCAGTGAAAGGGAGAAGAATCCCTATGCGATTTATTATGCGAGTAGAACTCTAAATTCTGCCCAAGTGAACTACTCTACTACAGAGAAGGAACTCTTAGCCATAGTGTTCGCTTTGGATAAATTTTGGTCCTACTTGATCGAATCTAAGATCATCATCTACACTGATCATGTGGTACTGAAGTACCTTATTTCTAAGAAGGATGCTAAGCCCTGCTTGTTAAGATGGATCCTTTTACTCTAAGAGTTCAACATTGAAATACGCGATAAGAAGGGAGTAGAGAATGCAGTGGTCGACCATTTCTCTAGACTTAACCTTCCCGATTCCCTTGAGACAACACCAATAAATGACATGTTCTTTGACGAATAATTATTTAAACTTTCCCAAGTACCTTGGTTCACCGATATCGCTAATTATTTTGTCATAGGTTTCACGCCGATCTATTGGACTGCGTAAGATAAGAAGAAATTGTACACCGAGGTACGCAAATTTATCTAAGATGATCCATACCTATTCAAATATTGCCCAGACCAAATTTTAAGGAGATGGGTTCATGACAATGAACATTAGAGTGTAATCTCCTTTTATCATTCTCATGCCCGTGGTGGTCACTTTTCTGCTAAAAAGACCATGGAAAAAATTCTGCAGTGTAGCTTTTATTGGCCCACTATGTTCAAAGATACTCATGAGTTTTGTAAAGCTTGTAAGTATTGTAAAAAATTGGGAGTATTGTCCCATCGAAACATGATGTCATTGAACCCCATTCTAATTATTGAAGTATTTGATTGCTGGGGCATTAATTTAATAGGACCATTCCCCCAATCCTTTGGAAACATTTACATCTTATTAGCAGTAGATTATGTTACCAAGTGGGTCGAGGCGATCCCATGCTGGAATAATGATCATCAAACGGTCATTCGATTCTTAAAAGAAAACATCACTACACCAAAATAACGATTTTGGAACTGCTATTTCTTTAGTTCTGGAACGGTTAAAGGCCGTTCCAAATTCAGAACAATTTTAAACCATTTCAGAACCAAAAAACCCTATTTCTAGCCCCAACCCCATGCCAATCCCACTCCGTCCCTCTGTCTCCCTCTCTCACTCCCTCACTCCTGATCTCCCTCCCTCTCCATCTCTCTCCTACTCCTTTGAAAGAAGAAGAGGGGAGAGCGAGGGAGAGGAAAATGGCAAAATCTCCTATCGGCTTTGCTTTTAGAACCCTAACTCTAACTCTGCTCTTCATATCCACCCTCGTTGATGACGTTGTCGTTCTAACCAGAGAGAACTTCGAGAAGGAGGTCAGCCAAGATAGAGGCTCTCTCGTCGAGTTTTACGCTTCGTGGTATGGATTTCTATCTTCTTCTTCTTTTCTTGATTTTTGCTTCTTCTTCTTCTTCTTCTTCTTCTTCTTTTGTTCAAAATTGGATTTTTTCTGGATACAGGCTCATTTGATTCTTGAGATTGAGAGCGATCTGATCTTAACTTGTTTTATGTATGGATTTCGATTTCATTTGATCATGATATGTGAATTAGGGTTTGGTGTCTGTAATTACTTGACTTTTGATCCGGCCGGTTAGGGTTAGTGATTTGTAATAGACTATCGGTTTGGTAGTCCCCAGGACTACCTGAATATGTAGTCTGTGAGCCATCACCAGATGTGGGTCTCATCCTTGGTGATCAGAACACTTAATCTGGTTGGCCTGTTGTGGATTGTCCACTGCATTGGTGGGAGATCTCAATCTTTTCAATTGGACTTTTTGTTTGCAGAATCTAAACCATTGGCCTTTTCAGGTCTAACAGTTCATTTGCTGGCCGGAATGAGCTCCCACTTCCAGTCAATGAGATGGTGTGAGCTATCTACAATGGGCCCACTGGATAAATGTTATTGGTCAAGGTTGCTGGACCACCTTTTATAGAGCATTTCAGGTACTGCACTTGTTTTTCTTTTCTTGCAACCATGTGCCTGGAGCCTGCACAGATGTATAGTTATTCCCTGAGGAAGAAGATGATCATGTGTCAGCGTGTCATGCTAGCATGTACATGGGCATGACAAGCTGTGATGTAGCCAACCATATACAGAGGCAGCTGGCTGATGCATTGGGGTTTGAGTGCATTACACTTACTAGGAGGGACAAGTACATGATGCTCGCAGGAATGAAGGGGTGGTCCATCGTAACAACAACCGTTGATTTTGAGAGAGAAGGAGAATGATTTTTGCTGTTGATTTCTTTATTATGATCTTTTACGAGGTTTGCTTGAATGCTTCACGAATTGCAATAAGATACATCGGGACTCTAGCTATTGGATTTGGGCTTTTTTCTAGGAGCCGAACCGCTTATTTGGTGGGGCCCCTTTTGATGGGATGCCAAAAGAACTCTCAGACTGTATATTTTAAGCTTGCGTTGAAATAATCCAATTGCGAGCTTCTATTTGTTGATTTTCCACCGTTCAAAGTGGAACTCATCATATAAACGGTTGGATCATCAGAAGATGACCCGGATAAAAAGGCTAATGTCATGATGTCTTGTGTTGCAAACCTATCTTTTCATTGCAATCACTTTATGGATTGGTAATTACATCTTTAAAGATGTGTTTGGATGCTTATAGCCTTTCATATCTCATTGTATGTTGAGACTTGCATTGTTTTCAAAGAAATGAGGTTACCGAGGCATTGAGCATCCCTTACACATTGTTTGTGTATTTCTTGAGTTAAAAAATCTAACCGTTCATCATTGAGTACATAAGTGTTGAAATTCCATCTGTTATATATCTAATGGTTAACAAAGCAATTTGGTAGTAAGATATGATATAAAGATGTAGTTGATTATTTGCCAACTCTGATCTAAGATGTATTTAATGTTTGTATTGGGCATTTGAGTAGTTAGAACCACTTTGAGATGTATTTAAGGTTAGCATCGAGTCCTTAGATATCTTATTGCTCCCACTTTCATTAGCAATTGGTTTATTTCATGTATGTAGAAATGGCTTATGACCTTGTGTTGATTTATATATCTTTCTTCCACAATGACTTTTTTTTCCCCCTTTTTTGGGTACTTTCAGATGTTGGACATAGTAACTAAGAACCCAGATAAATTCAAAGTCATTGCATTGGCACTTGACAGCTGGTTCAAATGTGACTCTCCTTGCCGATCAGGTGATCTTTCAATTTTCTTATGCATTAGGATTAAAAAGAAGTGGCAAATCAGAGCTTATTTTCTGTTGATAGAATGAATGAGAATTGTATCAGATAAATCAACTTATTTGGAATTGTATTAGATCAATAACTAGTATTGGAGAGAGTGTGAAATGAATTCCACTGGTAATTGCAATTATTTGCTTTTACTACAATTAACAGTTAGAAATGGGATTCCATTTGAGATGCAGGAGCTGGGGAAGATTCAATTGATTTTGTTACTTCATACAGAACTTATACAGGTCAGTCCGTTATCCGGTTTGGGCATGCTGATCCAATTTCTAAGACTGGGCTAGCTCATGCAGTAAGTATCAATATTAATTATGCTAATGTTATATGTAAGTCAATGTTTCACTAACTTTCTTGCTCTCTATGCTTCAGATTCAAGAATTAGAAATTAGCCGCCCATTGACTCTATCAGAAAGGGCTGTGGCTGTTGCTCTTACTGTATCATTGGACAACGACTATTTCTCTAGGCACGGGGGCTGGTAAGACACCTATACAAAGCCATAGTAGTTTATATACTAGTGCTCTTTCGTAAATTTTGTATAATCTACTGTTCAGTTAGTATTACCATTTTCACTTTTGTCACTATATATTTCTTGTTCCAGTTTCTGATGATTTGATTCTTAGAAGAAACAGGGATAGTAATTACATATTCATGTATTGGTGACTCGTTGCATCTCATCTATTGATTTCGATAAATGAGCCGTAATATACTCGAGTCTTTTATGTCCCACCTCTTCTTCTTTTTTCTTTTTTTTTTTTCTTTTTTTTTTTCTTTTTCGTTTTTTTTTCTACATTTGGTCATACGGTTGTGGAAAGTTACACACTATTGTGTTCCAAAAAGCAGAAAAAGTTGTATCGATAAAAAAGTGTGGGGTGTAAATTTCAATTCCTTTTGTTGCTGTTGTCATAATTATTAGCATTATGCTGGTGATTGATTTGGGTTTAAGCATTCAGCTGTTTACTGAAGCAAGCAACATATTTTCCTAGTGCCATTCTTCTACAGCCTGCAGATGCATCCAAGGACCATAACTGTATACCAGATGAACATTATGTTCAGATGTTACTGGCAGTGAGTGAATTTTCAAGCTTGGATTATTGACTATTTAGTTAATTTGATGAGTGTGTCAGTATTGGTTGCTTGGAATGTAGATTGCATTAGTCATTTGGATATATATTAGAAACGGAGAATTTTGTTTAGAAAAATTTATTAGATTCTTGCCTTTTGATTATGGACTGCTATGGTCTATCCCCATGGCGCCCTGTTAGAAGAATGGTGTAGGTCCCTAGTTCCGAAACCTGAAAACTCGGACTTGAAGTTCAGCCGGTCATGTTTTTGTTGAGGTGTGGAGCCAGCACATTAATGCGCCCGTTGTAAAACGGAGGTTTTTCACTGCCCTGCTCGACTGGTCGAGGGGACTGCTTGACTGGTCGAGTGGGCCGCTCGACCGGTGCTCAACTCATAGTCTAGATAGTCATGTTTTTTTGGCCTCGACCAGTCGAGGCCCTAACTCGACTAGTCAAGGGTTACGTAGATTCTGTGCGGATTTGGTGTGGATTACGTAATTTTGAGGCGGTTTCGTAGAGGTGCAGAATGAAAGTTTCCTAAACTATAAATAGGGGTTATAGGATTATTATAGGGTATGAAAAAGGGTTTTCTATACGTCCAAGGTGTGTATATTGCTTGTAATCTCATTTTTCTTCATAGTGAAAGTTTGCACCTGTGGTTTTTTTACCCTTGTTGGGGTTTTTCCATGTATATTCTGTCTCGTGGTTTGTTGGTATACTTGGATTCTATTTCTAGATTATATTTCATCCTATTTATCGTTTGTGGGTGAGACCGGAGATTGGATCTCGGTTCACTTGCGTTGTTGGCATGCTGCGCAACAACTGGTATCAGAGCCATTGGTTTAGTTCAAGTGGGAGCGATGGCGGAAGAAGGAAAGACTAAAATTGAGAAGTTTGATGGTTCAAACTTTGCCTTCTGGAAGATGCAGATGGAGGATTATCTGTATCAGAAGGATCTCTATATTCCTCTAAGAGGAACAGAGAAGAAACTAGAGAAGATAATAGATGATGAATGGTCTTTATTGGATCGGAAGACTTTAGGAACGATCCGACTCTCTTTGTCTAAGAGTGTCGCCTTTAATATATTTAATGTGAAGACCACAAAAGAATTAATGTAAGCTCTAGCTACGATGTATGAGAAACCTTTAGCGTCGAACAAGGTTCATCTTATGAAATGACTATTCAACATAAAGATGTCAGATGGTGGGAGCACGGCTGAATATCTAAACGAGTTCAATACAGTCATGAGACAATTGGAATCCATTAGCATCACTTTTGAGGACAAGGTCAGGACATTATTGATCTTGTCCAGTTTGCCAGACAGTTGGGATGGTTTGGTGATTGCCGCGAGCAATTCTTTAAGGTCGAAAAATTTGAAGTTCGACGATGTGGCCAGTCTAATTCTTAGCAAAGAATCTAGAAGAAAGGCATAGGGAGTTTCAAGGGATTCGAGGAATGCTCTAAATATTAAAGGAAGAGGAAGATCGCTGAACAAATGAGGCAATAAACATGGACGTTCTAAGTTGAGGAAGAAGTCCAAGGGACCGAAAGACAAGGATGGGTGTTGGTATTATGGGAAGAAGGGGCACATTAAACGTGATTGCATGACGCTTAAGAAACAAGAAGGAATATCTCAAGGTGGGAAGTATTCTATGAATCTATCTGAGGAGAGTGACACAGAGGCATTAATCTTGTCTCTTGATGTACGGAATGAGTCTTGGGTCATAGACTCGGGTGCTTCGTTTCATATCACTTCGTATAAGGAAGTTCTGCATGATTATATGTCAGATGACTTTGGGATAGTCTACATGGGTGATGATGAGTCATGCAATATTGTTGGAAAGGGAGACGTTCATATAAATCAGAAAGACGAAACGACTTTGAAATTGAAGGATGTCAGACATGTACCGAGTTTGAAACGAAATTTGATCTCAGTGGGGCAGTTGGCCAATACCGAATATGTGACGACATTCACTAGTGATTCCTGGAAGGTTACAAGAGGTGCCTTTGTGATATCTTGAGGCAAGAAGAAAAGTACTTTGTACGTGATTTTCAGATCATATAGTTCACTCGCAGTCGCATCAACTGGAGTGAATTGGCAGTTATGGCATCAGAGGTTAGGACTTATGAGTGAGAAATGGATGAAAGTGCTATTGTCAAAAGGGAAACTACTAGGGCTAAAGTCTATGGACTTAGAATTCTGCGAGGACTATGTGTATGGCAAGCAGAATAGGCTAAACTTCAAGAAAACAGGACGCACCCCAAAGACGCATCTGTTGGAGCTTATACACACTGATGTGTGGGGACCGGCACATGTATCATCTCTTGGTGGCTCAGTTATTTTGTTTCTTTTATTGATGATGTACTAGAAAATTGTGAGTCTATTTCTTAAAACACAAATCTGATGTATTTGATGTATTTAAGAAGTGAAAAGTAATGGTAGAAAACGAGAAAGATAAAACAGTAAAATGTCTCAGATCAGATAATGGGGGAGAGTACTATGATAAAAGGTTTAATTTGAGGAGTATTATGTAGAAAATGGAATTAAACATTAGAAAATGATTCCAAGGACACCGTAGCACAATGGTGTGGCTGAGTGTATTAATAGGACTATCCTTGAGCGTGCTAGGAGCATGAGGTTACATGAAGGGTTGCCCAAAACGTTTTGGGCAGATGCTATGAATATTGCCATATATCTCATCAATAGAAGTCCCTCAGCACCATTAGATGGTGGGCTACCAAAAGAAACGTGGACTGGGAAAGAAGTGAACCTTGTACATCTGAAAGTATTCGGTTGCACTTCATATGTTCACATTGATGCAGAACACAGAAACAAGGTGGGTGCGAAGTCCAAGAAGTGCACGTTTATAGGTTACGGGCAGCATGATTTTGACTACCGATTTTAGGATATAGAGAATCGGAAAATTATCAGAAGCAAAGATATAATCTTCAATGAAAAAGTGATGCATAAGGATAGTGTGCAATAAAATAAGGCCGATGAGAAAGAATTCGTAGAGTTGAAAGAGTAACCGGACACAGGTGTTACAGTGTCTCAGGATGAGCATGCACAGGAGTATAATAAGGCAGAGCCGCAGACACCAGTTGTGAAGAGGTCTACTCGGAAGAGGAGACCCAAGGTCAGATACTCAACCTCCTTACCTTATCTACTGCTGACAGATAATGGTGAACCAAAGTATTTTGAAAAGGCATTACAGTTAGATATACGGGTTAAGTGGGAACAAGTCATGGGTGATGAGATGGACTCTCATGAGTCCAATCATATGTGGAAGCTAGTTACTTTACCTAAGGGTAAGAAAACTCTCTATAACAAGTGGGTTTACAGACTGAAGGAGCAGCACGATGGTTCGAAATGGTACAAGGCTAGATTGGTTGTGAAAGGGTTCCAACAAAAGGCAGGTATCAACTTCACTGAAATATTTTCACCAGTGGTGAAAATGTCTACGATTCGCATGGTCTTGAGTATAGTGGCTACAGAGGACTTACATCTAAAGAGATAGATGTTAAGACAGCCTTTCTTCATGGTGACCTTGAAGAAGAAATATACATGCATCAGCTGACAGGATACGTGACACCAAGAAAAGAGAATAAGGTATGTAGACTGAAGAAGAGTCTATATGGCCTGAAGCAGGCCCTGAGGCAGTGGTACAAGAAGTTCGACAGTTTCATGTCAGGAAACAGTTTTAGGAGATATCATGTAGACCACTATTGCTATTTGAAGAAGTTTGATATGTCGTACATCATCCTTCTTCTGTACGTTGATGATATGCTTGTGGCCGGATCAAGCATGAAGGACATCTCAGATCTCAAAAGACAACTATTTAGAGAATTTTCCTGAAGGATTTAAGAGCTGCAAAATAAATCCTATGCATGAGGATAAAGCGTGACAGAAAAAATAAGAAACTAGTTTTGTCACAGGCAGAGTACATAGCCAAGGTACTTGATCGATTCAGTATGGGAGGTGCTAAGCCGGTTAACACTCCATTAGCCAACCACTTCAAGCTTTCTAAGGAGCAAGGTGTAAAAACGTAGGAGGAACGAGACTACATGACTAAAGTCCCATGCGCGTCAGCTATTGGGAGCTTCATGTATGCTATGGTGAGCACGAGGCCAGATATTGCTTAAGTAATGAGAGTTGTTAACAGGCCATGAACAACCCTAGGAAGGAACATTAAGAAGTTGTAAAGTATATCCTTAGATACCTGGTAAGTACTGTGGATGTAGGGCTGTGTTATGGAGGATCAGAAATCAAGCTACAAGGCTACGTAGATTCAGATTTGACAATAGATATCGACAGCAGAAGAAGCACTATAGGGTTTGTCTTTACTCTGGGTAGTGCTATAGTAAGTTGGGTCTGTCAGTTACAGAAGATAATATCCATCAGTACAACGGAAGTAGAATATGTTGTAGCTATAGAAGCATGCAAGGAGATAGTGTGGATGCAAGGTTTCATGAAAGAGTTGGGAAAGAAGCAAGCAGATTGCAAGCTGTATAGTGACAATTAGAGTGCAATACTGTAACATCTCAGAAAAATCCGTACAAAGACCTGAGTACCACCTCAAGCAAAAATCACTCAGGATCAAATCCTTTAGAAATTAGACGAAATTAACTAAGTGTTAAACTAGATTAGATGTGAAATTAGCTTGAACCACTTTAAATACGAACTGTAAGGCCCAAAACTTATAGAATCATTAACGCTACATTACCTTGAAATCTAAGATCAATCTCTAAACCCGGTTGCTTTCGGGAGTACACCGAAACTCCGTATTGGACCTGGACCGCGCGTCGAAAGTCCGATTATCGCGAAACCATACGGTTAGGACTGCCTTACTGGACTTGACAACCATCTCAGAAATCAAATCCATATAGTATCCAGAAGCGAACAACTTGAACCTGGAGCGAAGTGTGTGTGAAACGCGAATACCTATGGGAAATGAACTCAGATTTGAGTGAATTAGGCTATTCGCTTACAGGCTAAATTTAAGCTTTGAGACCATCAAAATCTGACCCAAATACATCATCGGATCAGGTAAATTTCCCAGCACAGGTCCATGTACTTGTAGCCCTGATCGAGCGACAATGATCGTTAAACCGAAACTGGTCTGCCAGGGTCGATCCACAAATCCGATCAGACTGAAAACTTAGCCTGGCACAGATCCAATGTCAGGAAAGTTAACTCTGACCGTAGGCAAAAAAGGGGCCTCCAGATGTGCTCTGTTGGATCGAAACGACCACTATTTGGCTATAACCCAAGTATATCATGGCCTTGGGGCCATTCCCGTCAGTTCTGGGCCTATATAAGCCCCTTAAACCCTCTCTCTCTTATTCCATACGAATTTGAAAAACCCTAAGAGAAAGAAGAGAGAAAAGAGAAGGAAAGAGAGAAAGTGAGAGAGAGAGTTGGCGTTTGTTCCTGGGATTCAACCCCGCCACTCCACGTGCTTAACTACCACTTCTATATCACTATTCTGGTGATTCTGATTCCGTTCTTAGGTAAGAAAACCTAACCCTAATCTATTTTAGGATTTCAAATAGTGTAAGTGATGAAATAGCTAACCTATTTTATACTATAGGTGGCCGTCATGCCGTAAACAAAGACTTGGCATACAAACTGAGTTCGATACTCGTTTATCGGCGAAAGGTGCGGACTATAAATGTTTAGGTTATGGTTTTCAAGGCCTTCAATGTCAGTTAATGATTTATGACTGACTTGATTACTTTCACATATGCTTACATTCGATGTTTCCCGTATATTACATATGTATGTAAACTATGTTGATTTTAATGCCTTCCAAGTGTTTGATATAATGTTTGAATGAATATGGAATTATGGTTTGTGCTTGCCATGAATATTAGTTGCTAATGCATGATCGTGGGACATGTGGCAACTCCTTTGTGAAAGGGTTCACTACTATATGTGTTTTTTAACTACCATATTACATGTATGTACTATGTGTAGTCTATGTGTTTGATAAAATGCTTGAGTGAGAAAATGCTTGATGTAATGTATTTGATGAGGGCATCAAGATTGGATCTTAAATCCCCTTATCTATAATTACAGTTTCCTTTATGTAATCTATCTTGCTAATACATGATATATGTATGGTGCCTATGTATGTTAACATGTGTACTACGTGTTTGTTGAAATGCTTAAACGAGATGGATACTGAAATTGGTTGTCACATGCTGTCTTGACTATCACATGTGAATGCCATTGCTTGAAGTGTGATTGGGGCTCCGATGTAGTCCAAGCAATCGGTAATGGTTCACGGTCGGTGGCCGAACTATTTTAGCCACGACGGATGCGTTCGATGAATCCAAGTCGTACGTCATTTGACGACAGTGGTTAGGCCACCCGGAATGCTTATACACTCTATGTTGATTAAGTTTACGTACGCTCATACTAGTTGAGCTTGTTAAGTAACCCGATTGGCCCAATGTATGTTCACCATGTATGAACGCTACTGTTTGAATCTAAGGTACCAAACTCACCAGTGAAAGGCCCGTTTAACCTTAGTACCTCGATCCGCTAAGACTCATGAGCCGAGCATGGTGGTATGGGACAATGTGGTTAAGCTGTCAACCTACGCTGGGGCGACGAGCCTCCCCATAGTGTCCAGTGAGCAACCTAAACTCGTGAGCCGAATACGGTGGTATGGGACACTGTATTCGAGCTATTGGCCTACAATCAAGTGACGAGCCCGTAGTGACCTCGAGTATACACTAGAACTACGTTAAGGCAACGAGCCTTTCCGTAGTAACCTGGAGTATAAACTAGGCCTGTGCTGATGGTGACGAGCCTCTCCGTAGTGACCTAGAACTGCTATCGTATGCGATTAACTAGGATTGATGACCCTAGATGGATCATTGTTTGGATAAATGATATAAAGGGAGGTGCCTTAGCTTTCCAATCATACTATATGAATATGCCTAATTAAGAACTTAGCTAATCATGCACATGCACAGCATTGCATGTGCCTTTGATGTTGGAGTTGAGCACAACAGGAGTGTTGTATGCCGCGATCGTGAGACGTTGTCGTAAGAGGGAGTGTAGGCGAGGGCATGCATCATTAACACATATCATCCTTGTATTAACCAGAGTACTTAGGAATGCTTGTTGTATTGCTTTATCATTACTACTTGACTAAATTGATAATATGTTAACATTTGCTTTATTGCTCCACTGAGTTGATCACTCACTCTCACGTTCTAGGACGGTGTTTGAACACCAAACAGACTCTTTTGTAGTTACAGATGATGGCGATGCTTACGAAGCAGAGATGGACTTTTACGATGATGAGGAGTTCTCTTATATGCAGCTATCAGGCGGGTCTATGTATACCGTATTCTGATCGATGGGGTTGTAGGGATGTTGTCTAGATGCCATTACACTTGTCATTTTACATTTTTAGAGCACCCATGTATATTCATTTTTTCCACTTTGGGAGTATACATGTATATATATTTAACCTGGTAACATGTTCACACTTTGGTGAGTTACAACAGTTTATACATTTTATATAATTATCACAATCTTCTGCTTGTGAAATTTAACTGCCTCTGAAGTATGATACGTTGCTTAGTATAATCCCACTCATGTTTAAGGCACTAATACAGACAACATTTAATCATCATTTTCTATGTTACATAAGTGATGTGTTGGAACTCGGGAGTTGGGCTCCTACTCGACTCCCGATTTTCAGGGCATTACAAGTTGGTATCAGAGCATGATTTGGATTAAACTGGACTTGGGTTATGGTCTCACGATGCAGACTGACGTACTTTGACCTAGGAGGGTGCGATGAACGTAGGAACAGTCCTTGGATTTCCTAGGATTTCCAAGTTTCACCTGTCGACGAAATTGATCATTCAAAGATGAAACTGACCATCGAAATCGGGGCCCGTACGCATCTGTGATCATACGTGGGTGACCCCAGATCATTCCTAGACCATCGATTGACTGGTTTAGATGAGACTTCAACCCATTCCACATGCAACAAACCTGAAAATTGGGAATATACGTGAATCGGGACCCGAAGTGACTCAAATGGAGTCGGGGGCCCACATAGTGCAAATCGGGGGGGGAGGGGCGGGGCGAAGTGGACCCCGCACATTTTTAGCACCCGGGGCCGGGGTGGGGGGGGGGGGGGTGCCATCGCCCATGGGGCGAGCCCTCGCCCGGAGGTCCAGGGACCGGCTATGGCATCCTCGGATCAGCGAGGCCTCGCCGCCCGAACTGTTCGGGCCTGTCGGGCCGCGCCGGGTCGGTTGGGCTGGCACTTGTGTAAGGCTGTGGGCCCCACATAACCACATGGGACCCCTTTATTTCATCCCATTTGCTTCATTTCTTTCCCCCACCACGTTCTAAGCTCTCCAAATCCCTCAAAACCTCACATTTTCCTCTCAAATCCCCTTCCATTCTTCAAATTTCTTCACTTCCTTCACCACATACTTCTTTTCCATCATCCTCCTCCAAATCCTATCTCCTACTACTCCCATTTTCGCTTGTCCCTACACATTTGAGCTCAAAGTCCATAACTTTGTGTCTCATATTCAAAAAAATCTCCCAATCCACCTTCCTTCTAAGGTTATTTGACTCTCATGGTTCTTTTCGAGCTTGTAACAGCTATTTTCTCCATCTCCACGCTTCTTTCTCTAATGGGGAAGAAGAGAGCTTCTACGGATGAAGCCAGGCCTAGCCGCCCTACTCGCTCGAGGAGGCCGAAAGGCGCCGCTGCAAGTATAAGCATCGATCGTGAGATAAGGACAAAGTGGGACCTCGATCCCCAGGCTCCCCTCGAGAGAGCTCCACTGGCGGATCTATCCCATGGAAGGTTTGAGGGCCATAGGGTCCTCTTTGAAGCACATGTAGACGAGAAGCTCTTTTGGGAATATCTGGTGATGGACAGCCTGGTGGATGCCAGGTGGGGTCCAATATTTGAGGGTAAGTCTCGTGCGAATGTGGGCACTGTCCGAGCCTTCCATGCCCATATTCGAGAGCCAACACTGGAGCCCTTACAATTCAAAATTCCCGTGGGAAGGCGGGAAGCCACAATTGATGTTGGCTTAATAGCCCGACTCATGGGGATGCCACTTGGCGAAGTCCATGCTAGTGAGAAGAGTCTTAGGAGTGCACGTGAAAGGGATCGCCACGCGTGATTCCTTTGTGGCCAACTTGCCCACTGAAATCCAAATAATAACCTCCTGGCATCCAATATGACCGACGACTTCCGCCTGCTCCACCATATCTTCACGTACAATATGTACCATAGGTGGAGCAATTGCAGCAAGTGCACGCGCCTGATGGTAGACTTCTGTACTGAGCTGGGTAGGGAGAGAAGCAATGTGTGCCTACGTATGTACTGTTACAGATAGTGCAGACTGCGCGCTCTTCTAGGACGTCTGTGTCGCTCTCCTTCGGTCGACTTATATGCAAGCTTAAACATGAATTTGCCTACAAACTTGGCGCAGAACTTCCTGTGCTGATCCATTTCATCAACGACACCACTCTCAACAACAGGGAGATTGGGCCACGATAGCGTCAGGCCCGACTCGACGAGAGTGAGGATGAGACGAAAAGAGAAGAAGAGGAGAGTGATGAAGAAGGTGAAGATGAGATAAGGGAGGAAGGAGAGCAGGAAGAGGAAGAGGAGGCCGAGGACACTGATGAGGGCTCTCCTCCTGCTACACAGGAGCACTCTGGTGATTGGGTTGCTTTAGAAGCCCGTTTAGCTCAGATCGAGGAGGGTCAGGCCGCCCTGCGACAGGAGGTCACACAGACTTGAGCCAAGGTTGAGGAGCATCAGGCCTTCGCAAAATGGAAATTCAGCAAAGTGTCTCGCACCATGAGGGCTATCTTGTGTTGTCTGTAGGACAAGGGTACGCCACCATCGTCCCCTGATTCGGACGACTAAACATGCATTTAGTCATCTTTTAGTTTATTTTATTACTTATTTTTCTTGTTTCTATGTATAGCCTTAATAGGCTTAGTAATGTGGTAGGTTAGTTTGTAGTTTTAATGTATGGAACCCTGCTTAGAATAACTCACATACGTTTCTTGTCATGATTCATGTAAAACTATATCTCATGTATTGTGGCAAATTTTGTTAAATGAAATGCATGTGACTCCTTTCGTTATGGACTATGAAGAATGCTTGGAGAATTGAGTGTTGTATGCTAAATCTCACGGGTTGCACCCTATGTTGTATTTAAGGAATGTCACCTAAGGCCACAAGGAGCACGACACGTCTCACACTTGGCGAGTCGATTGATGGGGCACCTCCCCTATGTGATAGCCAGGCGAACCCCAGTTTGGGCCCGACTCACGACACTATGCCGGATTCTCAGCCCACCACTGGCCCCACTAATGGGCCAACACCTGTTACACCATCGGTTCCTGAGCAGAATCGTGCGTCTACCTCGATGCCTCACATACCACAGTCCGCTCCACCTCCTGATAGGCGGGAGCAGATGATGTTGTTGATGCAATAGCAACAGATACAGCGGCAACAGTAGCAGCAACAGTTTCTGGCTTCCATCGCAGGGATCTTTGCCCAGAGTATGGGTGTGGCTCCACCTACACCACCTATGCACCCTGCTGGGAACACGAGTGTCAGCGGCACATTCGAGAGATTTCAGCGCTTGCGGCCTCCTACTTTCGCAGGTACTCACAGACCAGAGGAGGCTGAGTATTGGCTTGACCGCGTCTCTAAGATACTAAAGCTGTTGCATTGCACTGAAGCAGAGCAGGTGGATTTGGTCACCTTTATGTTCAAGAAGGAGGCTAGTTTGTGGTGGGACAGTGTCCTGCGAACTATTGCTGTCAGTTACGTGTGGACGTGAGAAGCCTTTGAGACACACTTCCATGGGAAGTATTTCCCTCTCACGTACCATCATGAGAAGGAGGGAGAGTTCCTTCACCTCCGTCAGGGAGGGATGATGATGGCAGAGTATGAGAACAGATTTATGGAGCTGGCTATGTATGCTCCGTTGCTCCTAGCTGACGAGCCGATGAAGATGTGGCGATTTTCTGAGGGTCTGCGACCCGAGATTCGCTCGAAGATGTGCTGCGCTAGCATACCCAACTATGCTGAGCTAGTGAGCATGTCTCTGTGAGCTGAGTAGGACGGGGACCGACAGTCCTATATGCCAGCACCCATGGGTCAGAGGCCCCGACCAGATCTACCGAGCCGACTGTTGCTCGGTAAGAGACCGCGTGCGGATTCGCCTCCTAGACTTGCAGCTGCACCAGCCCCGACGAGATGACCTGATATATGGTGCACCTAATGCCAAAGGTCGGGCCATGCTGACACATACTGTTTCACTAGGATGAGGGACAACGGCTTTACGCCCCCTCAGAGGATCAACCGTCAGATGCTACCACCTCTCTCGACTCCACCCCTACGGTCAGCACCACCACCTCTCTCGACTCCACCCCTACGGTCAGCACCACCACATCCATCTTTCTGGCTACTTGCACCTCGATTTAGGCCGCCTCAACGGCCCATGGTACCGTAGCCGAACCGTTCTCTGCAAGCTCGTGTGCACTCACTTGCAGCTAAAGCATCCGAGACAGCAACCGCAGTACCACTGGCTTTTAAAGCCATTGTGCATATTCAAGGTACACCAGTCTTCTTATTAGTGGACATCAAGTCCACCATCTCTATAATATCATGCGCGGTAGTCAAGCGACTGGGGTTGAAAACTAGTCCTATGGTTGGGGTGAGAATCCTTACCGCCACAGGGACTTTCTCAATCGCTACCAGGATGGGTAAGAGTTGTTCAATAGACTTAGGGAACAGAACAGTGCGCATTGACCTGATTGTCACTCCGTTACACCATTATGACATCATTCTTGGTATGGATTGGCTCATGGAGGTGAAGGCAGAGATCGACTGCGATACTAGAGTGGTGATAGCCCATGGACCAGAGGGCACGACCTTTGTATTCCTAGTGTAGGTCAGTTGGCCCTATCACATTAGTTGTTACGCTTTATTACTAGAGGATGTTCATGGTGCAGCACTTGAGGACATCCCGATAGTCCAAGATTTCTCAAACGTATTCATAAAGATACCTGGATTACCCCCTCAGCGCGAGATTGATTTTACCATCGATCTAGTGCCTAATGAGACACCTATATCTCTTCTGACTTATCACATGCCTCCATGTGAGATGAAAGAGCTGAGGAAACAGATCGATGATCTGTTGGATGCGGGATTCATACGACCGAGTGTCTCCTTGGAGAGCACCTGTGTTGTTTGTAAAGAAGAAGGATGGATCTCTGCGATTGTGTATTGATTATCGCAGGTTGAACCAAGTGACGGTGAAGAACAAGTACCCTTTGCCCAGGATTGATGACCTGTTCGATCAGTTGAGGGGAGCACAATATTTTTAGAATGTTGATCTACAGTCAGGGTATCACCAGTTGTGCGTCAAGCATGAGGACGTCCAGAAAACAGCTTTCAGGACTAGTTTTGGGCACAACAAATTCCTGGTGATGTCGTTTGGACTCACGAATGCACCGACCGTGTTCATGGATCTGATGAACAGGGTGTTTCGGTCGTGCTTATACCGATTCGTCATCGTATTTATAGATGACATCCCGATATACTTTAAGAGTCGGGAAGAGCACGAGAAACACCTACGAATAGTCTTCGATACTCTCAGGAAGAACCAGTTGTTTGTACAGTACAGGAAGTGCGATTTCTGGAAAGAAGAAGTCAAGTTCCTAGGACATGTGGTGTCTAAGGAAGGATAGTTGTGGACCTTGCTAAGGTAGCCGCAGTTCAGGACTGGGAACAGCCCGGTTCAGTTACTAAGGTGAGGAGTTTTCTGGGCCTGGCAGGTTACTACCGTTGATTCATTCAAGACTTTTCCAAGACAGCCAGACCGTTGTCTCAACTGACTCGAAAGGATCTCAAGTTGGCCTGGAACGAGAAGGCAGAAGCAACTTTACAGGAATTGAAGGACAAGTTGACGTCCGCCCCTGTGCTAGTATTGTCAGAGCAAGGGGTCAAGTATACGATATACACTAATGCTTCTCGTGTTGGTTTAGGTTGTGTTTTGATGCAGTAGGATAGGGTTATTACTCATACATCGCGACGGTTGAGGAAACACAAGGAAAACTACCCTATGCACGACCTAGAGTTAGCGGTTGTCATCTTTGCACTGAAGCTCTAGAGACATTACCTCTATAGAGAGGAGTTCGAGCTCTTTTGCGACCACAAGAGCCTTAGGTACATATTCACTTAGAGGGACTTGAATATGAGGTAGCGATGATGGATGGAGACCCTGAAGGACTTCGAGTTCAAGGTCTCTTACCACCCTGGCAAGGCTAACCTTGTGGTAGACGTGTTGAGCTGCAAGAAGACGATAACATTTGCAGCTCCGCTGATGATAACTGAGTGGGATATGGTAGAGTTTGTGCGAGACTTTGAGCAGAAACTTACGGTCGAGGAACCGTTTGAGAGCATCGCACACATGCATGTACAACCTCTGATTGATGACCAAATCTCATGGCTCAGGGGGAAGATGAAGGGTTGTTACAGTTGAGGAAATGAGCTGGTGATGATACAGACTCTGAGTGGAGAGTTGGTACGGATGGGGGCTTACATTATCGTGGCTGCCTATGCATGCCAAATCTTCATGACTTGAGAAAGGAAGTTCTCGAAGTCGCTCACAATTCGAGGATGGCGATGCATCCTAGCAGTACGAAGATATATTGAGATATGAAGAAGTCGTACTGGTGGGACAACATGAAGGTCCACATAGTAGATTATGTGTCCCGTTGTCTCACATGCCAGCAGGTCAAGGCAGAGCATCACCGACCTCCTGGATTACTTTAACCTATGCCAATAGCAGAATGGAAATGAGACTTCATCTCTATGGATTTCATCTCTGGGCTTCTGAAGACAAGGAAGGGTCATAATTCCATTTGGGTGATTGTGGACCAGTTGAAGAAATCGGCCCATTTCCTTCCTATTAGAGTTTTGAACTCGGCAAACGACTTGGCCAGATTGTACATTAGGGAGATAGTGCATCTGCATGGAGTTCGTATGAAGATCGTGTCGGACTGAGACACACGATTCACATCTATCTTCTGGACCCATATCTAGAAAGCAATGGGTGTGAAGTTGAAGTTCAGTACCACGTTCCAGCCATAGATTGACGGGCAGATGGAACGGGTGAATCAGGTGTTGAAAGATATGCTGCGAGCTTGTGTACTAGATGTTAAGGACAGTTGGGATAACTGTCTTCCTTATGCAGAGTTCACCTATAACAACAACTTTCAGGCGAGTATTGGTATGGCCCCTATGAGACATTGTATGGGCGTCCGTGTAGAGCACTGCATTGCTCGACAGAGGTTGGCGAGAGAAGTTTAGTTGGCCCTGAGTTAGTACAGGCGACCTCAAAGAAGATCGACATTATCAGGCATCGACTTCTTGCAGCGCAGAGCAGACAGAAGAGTTACGCCGATACGAGGCGGCGACAGTTACAGTTCGAGGTCGGGGACCATGTATTTCTGAAAGTTTCCCCCATGAAGGGAGTCCTTCGGTTTGGAAAGAAAGGGAAGCTCACGCCGAGATTCATTGGCCCATTCTAGATAATAGATCGAGTGGGTGTGGTAGCCTAGCGCCTTGCTTTACCCACACCACTCGTAGGTGTGCACAATGTATTTCATGTATCTATGCTGAAGAAATACGTCCCAGACCCTTCCAACATTATCAAATGAGAGCAGGTACAGCTGAGTGAGGACGCTACTTATGTACTGCGACCGATGCTTATCTTGGACAGGAAGGAGCAGGTGTTGCGTAGTAAGGTTATTCCGCTAGTGAAGGTATTATGGACGCACCACACTGAGGAAGAGGCTACTTGGGAAACAGAAGCCGAGGTTCACAAGAACTACCCTCAGATTCTCAAGGAATACGAAAAGGTACTAATTTCGAGGATAAAATTTTTCTTTAAGAGGGGTAGATTGTAACGTCTCGGAAAAATCCATATAAAGACCTAAGTACCAACTCAGGCAGAAATCACTCAGGACCAAATCCTTTAAAAATTAGATGAAATTAACTAAGTGTTAAACTAGATTAGATATGAAATTAGCTCGAACTACTTTAAAACGAACTGCAAGGCCCAAAACTTGTAGAATCATTAACGCTACATTACCATGAAATTTAGGAACAATCTCTAAACCCGGTTGCTCTCGGGAGCACACCGAAACTCCATCGGACCTGGACCGCGTGTCGAAAGTCCGATTACTGTGGAACCATGCAGTTGGGACTGCCTTACTGGACTTGACAACCATCTCAGAAATCAAATCCAGATAGTGTCCAGAAGCGCACTACTTGAGCCCGGAGCGATGTGTGTGTGAAACGCGAATACCTTTGGAAAATAACTCAGATTTGAGTGAATTGGGCCGTTCGCTTGTAGGACAAATTTAAGCTTTCAAACTGTCAGAATCTGACCCAAATACATCCTCAGATCAGAAAAATTTCCTAGCACAGGTCCATTACTCGTGGCCCTGATCGAGCGACGATGACCGTTGAACTGAAACTTGTCTGCCATGGTCGATCCACAAATTCGATCGGACTAAAAACTTAACCTGACACAGATCCAATGTCAGGGAACTTACTGTGACCGTAGATAGAAAAGGGGCCTCCAGATGTGCTCCGTTGGATCAAAACGACCACTATTTGGCTATAACCCAAGTATACCATGGCCCTGGGGCCATTCCCAACAGTTTTGGGCCTATATAAGCCCCTTAAACCCTCCCTCTCTCTCTCTCATTCCATACGAATTTGGAAAACCCTAAGAGAAAGAAGAGAGAAAAGAGAAGGAAAGAGAGAGAAAGTGTGAGAGAGAGTTGGTGTTTGTTCCTGGGATTCAATCCCGCCACTCCACGTGCTTAACTACCACTTCTATATCACTATTCCGACGATTCTGATTCCGTTCTTAGGTAAGAAAACCTAACCCTAATCTGTTTTAGGGTTTCAAATAGTGTAAGTGATGAAATAGCTAACCTATTTCATGCTATAGGTGGTCGTCGTGCCATAAACAAAGACTTGGCATACAAACTGAGTTCGATACTCGTTTATCGGCGAAAGGTGCAGACTATAAATGTTTAGGTTATAGTTTTCAAGGCCTTCAATGTCAGTTAATGATTTATGACTAACTTGATTGCTTTCACATATGCTTAAATTCGATGTTTCCCGTATATTACATATGATGTACACTATGTTGATTTTAATGCATTCCAAGTGTTTGATATAATGTTTGAATGAATATGGAATTATGATTTGTGCTTGCCATGAATATTAGTTGCTAATGCATGATCGTGAGACACGTGGTAACTCCTTTGTGAAAGGGTTCGCTACTATATGTGTTTTTTACTACCTTATTACATGTATGTACTATGTGTAGCCTAAGTGTTTGATAAAATGCTTGAGTGAGAAAATGCTTGATGTAATGTATTTGACAAGGGCGTCGAGATGGGATCCTAAATCCCCTTATCTATAGTTACAGTTTCCTTTATGTAATCTGTCTTGCTACTACATGATTTATGTATGGAATGCCTATGTATGTTAACATGTGTACTACGTGTTTGTTGAAATGCTTAAACAAGATGGATACTGAAATTGGTTGTCACATGTTGTCTTAACTATCACATGTGAATGCCATTGCTTGAAGTGTGATTGGGGCTACGATGTAGTCCAGGCAATCGGTAATAGTTCACAGTCAGTGGCCGAACTGTTTTAGCCATGACAGATGCGTTCGATAAATCTGAGTCGTACATCGTTTAACGATAGTGGTTAGGCCACGCGGAATGCTTATGCACTCCATGTTGATTAAGTCTACGTACGCTCATACTAGTCAAGCTTGTCAAGTAACCTGATTGGCCCATGTTCACCATGTATGGACACTATTGTTTGAATCTAAGGTACCAAACTCACTAGTGAAAGGCCCGTTTAACCTTGGTACCTCGATCCGCTAAGACTCATGAGCCGAGCATGGTGGTATGGGACACCGTGATCGAGCTGTCGGCCTACGCTGGGGCAACGAGCCTCCCCGTAGTGTCTAGTGAGCAACCCAAACTTATGAGCCGAATACGATGGTGTAGGACACTGTATTCGAGCTGTCGACCTACGATCAGGTGATGAGCCCGTAGTGACCTCGAGTATACACTAGAACTACGTTAAGGCGATGAGCCTTTCCGTAGTAACCTGGAGTATAAACTAGGCCTGCGCTGATGGTGACAAGCCTCTCCGTAGTGACCTAGAACTGTTATCGTATGCAATTAACTAGGATTGACGGCCCTAGATGGATCATTGTTTGGGTAAATGATATAAAGGGAGGTACCTTAGCTTCCCAATCCTACTGTATGAATATGCCTAATTAAAAACTTGGCTAATCACGCACATACACCACATTGCATGTGCCTTTGGCGTTGGAGTTGAGCACAACGGGAGTATTGCATGCCGCGATCATGAGATGTTGTCGCAAGAGGGAGTGCAGGCGAAGGCATGCATCATTAACACATATCATCCTTACATTAACCAGAGTACTTAGGAATGCTTGTTGTATTGTTTTATCATTATTACTTGACTGAATTAATAACATGTTAACCTTTCCTTTATAGCTCCACTGAGTTAATCACTCTCTCCCACGTTCTGGGACAGTGTTTGAACACTAACCAGACTCTTTTGTAGTTGCATATGGTGGTGATGCTTACGAAGTAGAGCTGGACTTTTACGACGATGAGGAAGAGTTCTCCTATATGCAGCTATCAGGTGGGTGGGTCTATGTAGACCGTATTCTGATCGACGGGGTTGTAGGGATGCTGTCTAGATACCATTACACTTGTCATTTTACATTTTTGGAGATATTTAACCTGGTAACATGTTCACACTTTGAAGACTTACAACAGTTTATACATTTTATATAATTATCAGTCTTCCGCTTGCGAAATTTAACTGTCTCTGAAGTATGATATGTTGTTTGGTATAATCCCACTCATGTTTAAGGCAATAATACAGACAACATTTAATCATCATTTTATATGTTACATAAGTGATGTGTTGGAACTTTGGAGTTGGGCCCCTGTTCGACCCCCGATTTTCAGGGCGTTACAAATACACTTAGCTAAGAACTCAGTCTTTCATTCAAGGACCTAGCATATTGATATCAGATATCACTTCATACGTTTATTACTGGAAGATGGATAGATTGCTCTGGAGAAGATCCATACAAGTAAGAACCTTGCGAATATGCTGACCAAGGCAGTCACACGGGAGAAGCTGAAGCTCTGTTTAGCTTTGATTAGTCTTTAGGCTTGAAGACGGGGAGGTGGTGCACTCTGGATATAGAAGACAAATGATTATGGTGATATGTCTCCAAGTGAGAGATTATTGAGTGTGAAGCTGTAACGCCCTAAAAATCGGGGGTCGAGTAGATACTCAGCTCCCGAGTTCCAACGCATCACTTATGCAACATCGATAATGAGGATTGAATGTTGTCCATACTAGTGCTTTAAACATGAATGAGATTATACCAAATCAGCATATCATACTCCAAAGGCAATTAAACTACGTTAGCGGAAGACTGTGATATGTATATAAACTATATAAAAATAATAGCAAGCCCTCAGAGTATGAATGTCACTAGGTTAAATAATTACAAGTTTAGTTCCAAAATGTGCAAAATAAGATAGTGTAATTTTCTCTATCCAAAACCCTGTAGCCCTCGTCAGCGCACCACCAGGACTACATAAACCTGCCTGACAGCTGCATATAGGAGAACGCCTCCTCATCATCCTCGAAGTCCGGCTCCGCCTTGTAGGCATCACCATCACCTGCAACTATGACAGGGTCTGGTTGGTGTTTAAAACACCGTCCCAGAACATGGGAGTGAGTGATCAACTTAGTGGAGCCATAAAGCAAAAGTTAACATGCTGTCAATTCAGTCAAGCAGTAATGATAAAGCAATACAATCAAACATCCCTAAGTACTATGATTAATGCAAGAATGGTATGTAATAATGATGCATGCCCTCTCCTGCACTCCCTCTGCGATCTTCATCTCACGATCGAGGCATGTCAGTCACTTCCTCAGTACTCTACCCAATGTCAAACGGCACATGCAATGCGGTGCATGAGCGTGATTACCAAGTTCTTATTAGGCCTTTTCATACAGCAGGATTGAGAAACTAAGGTACCTCCCTTATATCATTTTCCAAACAATGATCCATTCTAGGGTCATCAGTCCTAGCTAATCTCATACGATGTTGCGGTTACAGGTCACTACAAAGGGCTTGCCACCTCGATGCATGCCTAGTTTATACTCTTGTTTACTACGACAAGGCTCATCACTTCAGTACAGTCTTAGAGTATGCTCGAGTCACTACGAATGGCTCGTCACCTAGTCGTAGGCCGACAGCTCGAATACAGTGTCCCATACCACCGAATTTGGCTCACGAGTCTGGATTGTTCACTGGTCACTATGGGGAGGCTCGTCACCCCAACATAGGCTGACAGCACGACCACAGTGTCTCATACCACCATACCCGACTTATGAGTCTTAGCGGATCGAGGTACCAAGGTTAACGGGATTTCCACTGATGAGTTTGGTACCTTAGGTTCAAGCAGTAGCGTCCATACATGGTGAACATACATTGAGTCAATTGGGTTACTTGACGAGCTCGATTGGAATGAGCGCACCTCGAGTTGATTGACATGAAGTGCGTAAGCATTCCGTGTGGCCTAACCACTGTCGACAACCAAAGTACGGATCGGATTCATTGAACACGTCCTGCATGGCGAAACAACCTCAGCCAACTGTTCAGAACCTGTTACCGATTACCTGGACTATACCGTAGTCCCAAACACACCGAATTCCAACAAGTACTCATATGACATAGTTAGGCAGTAATGAACAAATCATTCCAATCCTACAACCATTTGAGCATGTTATGAAATACAACATACACATGAATTCACACATGCATTCCATGAGTAAAACAGACAATACAGTGTAAGTTGCATGAAGAGATTTATACACCTAGTTAGGGTAGTTGAGAATCTCATCTCAACACCCACATAAAGTACATTTCACCAAATACTTACTCATACAGACATTTTTACAAACACTTAGACTACACGTTCCAACATACACGACGTATGTTGGCCGTAATATGTATTAGGGCAAATCCTTTCGCCAAGGAGCTGTCGCATATACAACAATCATATATTCACGACAATTAATCATGGCAAGCACAAATCCAGATTCCATATGAATCCAGTCATTTCATCAAACACATGGAATACACTAAACTCAACATAGTTCATATATATCTGAAAAGCGAAACAAACGTCGCAATTGGCATGTGAAATGGCACCCACGTCAGTTATAAATCATTAACCGACATTGAAAGCCTTGAAAGCCATAACCTAAACGTTTATAGTCCGCACCTTACGCCTGTAAACGCGTAACGAACTCAGTTTAACCACTAAGTCTTTGTCTACGACACCACAACAACCTATATCAGGGAATAAGTTAGCTATTCCATCTATTACACTAGTTGGAATCCTAAAACAGGCCAGGGTTAGGATTCATTACCCAAGTACATTGTCGAAAACGCCGGTATAACGATACAGATGGGGTGGTTGAGTGCGTGGAGTAGCGGGATCGAATCCTAGGAAGAATCGCCAACTCACTCTCTCACTTTCTCTCTCTCCTTCTCTTTTCTCTCCTCTCTCTATTAGGGTTTTCCAAATTCGTATGGAATGAGAGAGAGAAGGTTTAAGGGGCTTATATAGGCTCAGAACTGATGGGAATGGCCTCAGGGCCATAATATACTTAGGTTATAGCCAAATAGTCAGCTGTTCCGGCTCAACGGAGCATTTCTGGAGGCCCCTTATCTACGTGCGGTCGGACTTAAGCTCCCTGACATTAGATTTAAGTCAAGCTGAGTTTTCGGTCCGATCGGATTTACAGATCGATCGTTGCAGACCAGTTTTAGTTCAACGGTCACCGGTACTCGATCAGGGCCACAAGTGCACTGACATGGGTTGAAAATTTTTCCTTATCCAAGGGTGTAATTGGGTCAGATTCTGACGGTCTGAGTCCTTATATTTGGACCTGCAAGTGAACGACTCAGTTTACTTAAGTTTGAGTTTATTTTTTAAAAATATTCGCGTTTCTCACACACTTCGCTCCGGGCTCAAGTTATGCATTTCTGGATACTATTATGACTTGATTTCCAGGATGGTTGTCAAGTCCAATAAGGTGGTCATATTCGTATAGTTTCGTAGTTATCGGACTTTTGACGTGCGGTTCAGGTCCAATACGGAGTTTCGATGTGCTCCCAAGAGCAACCGAGTTTAGAGATTGATTCTAGATTTCAGGGTAAAGTAGCGTCAATGATTCTACAAGTTTTGGATCTTGCAGATCGTATTTAAAGTGATTAGTGCTAATTTCACAGATACTCTAGTTTAGCACTAGTTAATTCTCGCCTAATTTCTAAAGGATTTGGTCCTGAGTGATTTCTGCCTGAGGTGATACTCGGGCCTTTGTACGAATTTTTTCGAGACGTTACAACAGCACACCAATACGCCCATTGTAAAATGGAGGTCTTTCACGGCACTGCTCGACCGGTCGTGGGGACTGCTCGACTGGTCGAGTGGGCCACTCGACTAATCGAGCGACGTTCGACTCAAAGTCTAGAGAGTCGTATTTTTTTGCCTCAACCAATCGAGGCCTTGGCTCGAATAGTCGAGGGTTACGCAGATTCTGTGCAGATTTGGTGCGAACTACGTAATTTTGAGCCGGTTTCGCAGAGGTGCAGAATGGAAGTTTCCTAAACTATAAATAGGGGTTCTAGGGTTATTGTAGGGTATAAAAAAGGGTTTTCTAAAGCAAGGCTAAGGGTTTTCTATATGTCCAAGGTGAGTATATTGCTTGTAATCTCATTTTTCTTCATAGTGGAAGTTTGTACCCGTGGTTTTTTACCCTTGTTGGGGTTTTTTCACGTATATTTTGTCTTGTGATTTGTTGGTATATTTGGATTCTACTTCTATATTATATTTCTTCCTGTTTATCCTTTATGGGTAAGACCAAAGATTGGATCTCAGTTCACTTGCATTGTTGGCGTGCTGCGCAATAGTTTTATATCCACTCTGCCCATCTATTGTCCTAGCTAATGTTAGGACATGATGTGATTGGACTCACTTTGCGAGTTCTTTTCTTAATTTTTTTCTGAGTTTTGTTAAGTCAAGTCAACTAATGCTCGACCATTTCGAATTTTTCAGAGTCGATTTTTTAATTTTTAATTAAAAAAATAAAATCTTCAATTTTGAAATAGAGATATGCAACCACTACTTTTTCATTGTAGACTTGTGTTGTAGGTACAATAATGAAAGGTCAGGAACTTAGGATTGTTCCATTTAGGAGATTTTCGGGGCATGTTCAATTCATGGCAGGGTCAATGGTCAATTCATGGCAGGGTCAATGGTCAGGATTACTAAACCAATGGCTCTGACCTGGGATTACTATACCAAGGATTACTAAACCAAGGACTTGGGATTAAAATGTTTCTCATTCTTCATCAGTTGGACCTATGGTATTTACTTTGGGTAACTATGGTAGTAACCTTACTATGTTTTGCCAAATCACTTCAATCTCATTGGAAACCCTTAAAATGAAGTTTAGAACATTATTATGTTTGTCATTCACCCATAATTAGAGCCTATTCAACTCGTCTTAAGACTTGACCAGGTTGTTGGTGTTCTTCAATGATTATACTTTTAATTCATGCATGCCTGGGTGTGTCAATGATGGGAAAGTCTTAACTATCAGATGCCGTACTCACACCTTTTCACACATTGGTAAAATTGTGAGATTTTTTTTTTTTGGTTCAAGCTGCACTACTGGTTTCCATTCTGCTATTCTTCTGTTTCCTCCATTTCTTGATTTATTTTGTGGAAAGCAAGGTCTGGAGTTATGTGAGAGTTTTTTTTTTTCTTTCTGAGTTGCCTTACTGTCCGTCAGATGACTTAATTAGTTTGCAGGTACCTCCTTATTTTGTTTCGTGATGCTCTAGTAGAAGTATGGGCTATGACAAAGAGTCCCATTATGGTAATAACTGTTTTTCCTTTTATTTCCCTCCTCTTTTCATGAATCATGCTGCTTATACACAACTACAATATAATCATTGAAGGTTTTAAAGTATGTTAATGTTTAACTTACAAACTTGGATGCATCGTGCCCGGAACTTCGAATACACATGGTTTGTGATCGAAGGGCTAATCCAAAAGAAGCTTGACTTCCAGGACATGGTTAATGGGATCTGTGATCACGAATGGCTTGGCAAAGGCTTCACATGTCTGCTTCCAATTTGATCTTTAAATTGGTATTAGAGCTTCATGTTTAAAGGAAACGCATTTGGATTTTTTATTTTTATTTTTTAAAAAAAAAAAAAAATCTTTTTCTGGTGTAAACTGCTCTGTATTGCCTATTACAGGAGCCATACTTTCTATGAAGTACTTTCCTAGATACTATATCCTAATGACTTATCTGTTTTTGGGTTTCCGCATAGATGATTCCTTCCGCATGTCATGTTTTTCCTAATTTCGTGAAGCATGTACTTGAATGGACTTGCATACATGGCCCTAGATTCCTTAAAATAATCTCTTAATGATTAGATAAGCTTTTTATTACTTCAAAATACAAGCAAATGCATTTTGCAGAGGCAACGAGCTTAGAAGGATCTGCTGATGACACGTCTAAAAGTTTTGCATTTACATTAGTCAATGGCGCTCTTGGAGCTTTGAGGTTCATGAATGAAGGATCCGAGATTTCAGTTAGTTTGTTTTCCATTCAGCATTGATTTCTTTCAGGGATTGGCACTATTGTTGGAATTCATCTCTAACCAGGTTAGGCACCACTGGGTCCTAGGCTTTTATTAGCTACACACAGAGACATACATGCATGCATGCGTGCACGCATTGGGTATTTTCTCTTTTTCCATTGTAACTTCAAGAACCTTTTATATGTTTTCTTGCTTCAACATCCACTTCGTTGCACATAAGTGTAACAAAGGTGGAAAAACTAAACTATTGCTACAACAATCATTAAAAAAAGATCATTTTACTATAGAAATTTACAAAACCTAGCAACAACGGTTGGTGGGAAAAAAAGAAAAAACAAGGATTGAGCCGATAATCCCATCAGGTTTAAGATTTCATGATCGATGAAGGCATTTACAAGTTTCTTGCATCATTCTATCTTGAGAAAACACACAAACAACAACAGACACAAGATGCTCAAAACTCGAGCTAAAGCAAATCTATTACGCTATGCTTGATTCAAGGTATTCCATAACGTTAACTGGGGCTGTAACAACCACCACCGTTACTGTTATAATATGGGTTGTAATGGCCATTATGACTTTAAAAAAAAAAAAAAAAAAAAAAAAAAGAAAAAAGAAAAAAGAAAAAAAAAGACTGTTTCGGCCCTGTAATGGCCATTATGGCCATTATAGCCCATAACGCGTAATGGTTACCACCGTTACTCTTACGCAACCTTGTTTGAATACCTTGGCTTGAGTTGTTATCTTGTCTTCTCCTTTGGCCAAATAGGAAGCCATTCAGGTTTGACTATCGTTTTATGCAATCTGTGTTAGCCAAGTATGCAAGCATGAGAACAAGAATTAGTTGGTTCTCCTTAAGACTGCTTACCTCCGTTCGGTATATTTATTTCTTGCATACAGCTTTGGTTGATGAGCAATGAATAGAACAACTTGCTCATGCATTTGCATACATGTAGTCTAAAAGTTTTTGAGCCACTGACTCTAAAATTAGCCATGTCCTTGTGCCAGCAGGCCAATTGACATGTTTTATTCCCCATTAAGTAGGCTTGGACTCGAATACTACCCAGAAATTTTTTCTTAGTTGAAACTTTGTGATATATATATATGGCCATATGGTGGTCATTTTTTCCATATTCCTTTTATTTATTTATTTTCAATATTCTGCTCTTTAACTGTAGGTCTGGATGCATAGAGCCTTCAATTAATTGAATAGTTAGTGATCCCTATTATCCTGTGGAAAATCATTGAGAATTGGATTTGTCAGCACTTCTATAATTATAAGCTTGCCTTTAGGGATCTTGATATGTTTGCGTGCATAATGGAAAATACCCTCATCTATTATTGAACATCTGTCCTCTGTATTATAAATTTAAGCATACGTTTTCGCTGTTGGTGTTTATTGCAAATGATGTTATTATGTCATCCTTTGTTTCTTTCTATATATCTTGCAGGATGAATTTCAAACTTAAAACTGATGCAAATCTCTTTGAGATTGCAAAGTGCAAGACATCTATGTCTGCAATTGAGGTATATCATGTACAAATTTCTTGAATTCTATTCTTTTGTTTATATAGGAATTTAAATTCACTTCTTCTCGTATCCAGTTCTACTTCTGCTTATTTGATTTGGCTTTAAGTCTGAATAAAAAAGAAAAAAGTAAAAAAGAAAAAGAAAAAGGAGAGAGAACATAGTGGAGAAATGTGCCCCAATAAGTTTGTTATTTTGGATCAAGTGGCATTGATGAAATTTTTCTCTAGTGTTAGTTTTATCTTCCAATTCCCAAATCTTGTAATTCCACTGTCGGCACACCTTAAACATCCACACATCATGACCTACATAGAATGATCTAAACTCTCTTGTTTTTGTTAGGAAGTGCGGAAGTGTGAACCCTCAAGATTTGACAGTCTACACGATATGGAACCTTCACAAAGCTGAAGATTAACGCTTCAAATCCAGCGGCTCGCCTATTCACTATTAGAGTAGATGAGTCTATTCACTCCTCTGATTCCACAGTATAGATGGCCCCAGATTACGATCTATGGCTTAAATCGTCCCAAAGACAAACTAAATGGACAAATTTCTATATACCAACCACTATTCCTATTCGTACTCACAGTATTTCTGATGATATTTTTCACGAGAAAACCTCATCTCTTTTATAGGAAAGGATGAGAGTTTGGATGAGACCAGATTATCCGATCTTATCCCCATCTCCCATCCTCATTCAAATTTATATTTGAAAATCATCTTCTAACGGAAGAGGCCTAAACTCATGGGACTCACCCACTAGTGCCCACCAGTGGGCCCTACAAGCCTAGGACCAACATCTCCCACTCAATCACATTGTGGGATAGGCATAAATTTTTTTAATCCATCTAACTCACTTAATAATAATCAAAACCAAATATCGCGATCAAAAGAATCAGAGGCGTGGGACCAATTAGATCACCGTAATCTTCTCACATGTGGTAAAGTACTAAGTGACTACCTAATTATTACTTAATAACCCAAGCTTTGCAATGCCTGTCCTAGCCCGCATGACCACACCAGATGGAGTTAACTCTCGATATGGAGTACTCGGCCAACATATGCACTTATCCAACCTATTGAGTTATTCTAAAAACTCGATTTTTCAATAACTTCGAGTAAAACTAATTTAAAGCAATACTTATATATATGCTTTTAAGAAAAAATATTGTTTGTAAAAGTCTAATAAAAATAACTCGATACTGTCAGCAAATAAGTCTTCAAGTGCGTATTTATAGTTTTAGAAACTTGGTGTAGTTGTCACGGGATCTTTCCTACACAGATGTGTAATTTGGAATCAATCAAGCCGCTTTCTTAGCGTAACTGAGTCTGACCAATCAAGGACCTTTCATCATAGTACACTAAAGTAGCGAAACTCAATCTCATCCTCCTATATACAAGAGGAGGGTAGCTAAGGATACAAAGAGTCACCTATAGGACTGAATACTCGCACATTGTAATGATTAGATTTAATCAAAGCAATCTGTAGGTAAAAGGTCCATGCACGTGGCTACAATCCACGTTGTAAAGTAGACAATATTAGGTGTATGTCGGGTCTATAATACGCATGTCATGCTACATGAGGTATGACTCATCTCATAACCTCATAACCTGACTATAAATTTAGGCCATAACATTGATCGCATGAAAAAGAATGGTGCGATTATGTTATTTAACTTTATCAGTCTCATCTTCAATCTTTTAAGATTGTAGGTGGATATGACTCACTCATATCCTCATCCTTTATTATTCACGATAAAGATAAGTCCATATCTCAGTATATGAAAATTGCCACAAATGTACCTTTCTTGCACATTTAAGGTTGACCAACCCGTGCGAGTGGGTGACTGGCCTGCCGACAAAAATAGAAATCCTACATGATCTCAAGGTAAATGCTAATGATCTACTTACTTAGTTTATATTAGTGTTCAATATTGAATAAATGGAATGTGTTATTTATTAATAAAAGATCAAAAGTACTAAAAATAAGTTTATCGCTCAAGTTTTCCTCAATCCCATTTACCTGACATGAACCTAAAATAGATCTCTGGCTATAGGTTTCGTCATAAGATCAACCATCATCTCCTTAGTAGGAATGTAGCTAAGGGCGACCTTCTTATCTCTCACTTGATCGTGGACGTAATGATACTTGATCTTAATGTGCTTAGACTTCTGCTGGTGTTTAGGGTCCTTTGCCAAATTAATGGCAGAAGTATTGTCAATCTTTAGTGATATAGGCTGACGAACGCTTAATACAACACTCAGATCCAGTAGAAATTTGTGAACCCATGCACACTCCTGAACTGTAACACAACAGGCAATATTCTCGACCTCCATAGATGAAAGATTTATGGATGTCTGTTTCTTACTCAACTATGAAATAGCTCCTCCTCCGAGTAAGAATATATATCCTGAAGTATACTTTCCCTCGTTAGCGTCATTACCCCAGCAGTATTAGAATATCATTTGAGCTCGAGGCTTGTGCCTTCATAATACAACATTAGGTCTTTTGTTCCTCTGAGATAGCGGAATATATGTTTGACGGCTTATCAATGAGACTGTCCCGGGGTACTCTGATAACGGCTAACTATGCTAACTGCATAGCTAATATCTGGTCTGGTTGAAAGCATAACATACATTAAGCTCCCTACTGTGCTTGTATAAAGTACTGAGGACATAGCCAATTTACCGGCTTCAGTCTGGGGACACAATTTTTTTTCTAACTTAGTAACTTTATCCATAGAGGTTTCAACAACTTTTGAATTTTCATCCTGAACCGCTTTAAGATCTTTTATATATAGGTGGCTTGAGACAAGCCTAAAAGTTTCTTAGGGCGATCCCTGATGATTTTTACCCCAAGAATAAAGTTGGATTTACCAAGGTCTTTCATCTCAAAGTTTGAGAATAGCTAATCTTTAGTCAATATCAACAACTGCATGTCATTACTAGCCAGCAGGATATCGTCTACATATAGAGATAGTATTAGAAAAGATATTCCAGACCGTTTCATGTATACACAATGATCTTCTTCACTCATCGTGAATCCAAAAGTAGTGATGGCTAAGTGAAACCTCATGTACCACTATCTTAAAGATTGCTTCAACCTATAGATAGATTTTAACAACTTACAGACTTTCTTTGAATGCTTTTTGTCCACATGACCTATGGGTTGTTGCATATATATCTCTTCATCCAAGTCACCATTTAAGAATGCAGTCTTTATATCCATCTGATATAACTCTAAGTTTAAACTTACGACAATAGACAAGATCATGCAAATTGAGGAGAACTTTGCAATAAGTGAAAAAGTCTTCTCGTAATTAATGCCTTCTTTTTGTGTAAAACCTTTAGCAACTAATCGTGCTTTATACTTGTCCATTGTATTATCTGCATTTCTTTTAATCTTTAGTATCCACTTATTACCTATCGCTTTGCGATTGGAAGACAGATCAACAAGTTCCCAGACTTTATTCTTTTTCATAGAAGCGATCTCTTCGTCCATAGCAGTCACCTAATCGGCCGATTTAGAAGATAATAATGTATCATGATACGAATCAGGTTCATCATCATCAATCACAACGCAAGAAAATGTCTAACCCTCAATATCGAAGTATCTTCGAGGAATCAATCCTCTTTCGCTTCGACGTAACTCAGGAGCCTGCTGAGATGTCCTCCCACTGTCTTGACGAATTGTAGGAGCATCATCATTTTTAAGAAGCAGAACTCCCACTTTCCTGAGATTCATCGGGTATTTCAAAGAGTTCTATTGGAACCTTTTGCTTCATTCGGATGGGGTATCTATCTTCGACGAAGGTCACGTCCTGAGATTCTATCTCAATCCATTGTCCATAGTCCTCATAAACTAGAATGTATCTCTTAGAATGCATACGGTACCTTATGAATATGCATTCAATGGTTTTACTATCAAGTTTACCTCTATGCGTAGCAGGCAGCAAAACATATCCTAAAGATCCCTGAGGGCATAGGTTGGCTAGAGAAGGAATCCTACCAGACCACATCTCATATTGGGTCTTAGGAATTGATTTGGATGAGACTCGATTAAGGACGTAGACGACTATTAACAATGTGTCTCCCTAGAATGTGGTAGAGAGACTGGCTTGTGATATTATCGATCTAACCATGTCCAATAGTATCCTATTCTTTCTCTCTACAACACCATTTTGTTGTGGAGTGTAAGCCATTATGTACTGCCGAATAATGCGAGCGTTTTCACAATATGATTTAAATGTTTCAGATGTATACTCGCCCCCTCTATCAGATCAAATGATTTTAATCTTTTTCTGTAACACCCCGTACTTTCCAGTACTTGGGTGTTACCATATAATTTAGTTTAGTATAAATACAAACCTAACCTACTTAAATATTCACGATCACTACGGTTTAAATCTGATCGTTTAAAACAGTCCCCATCCATATGATAACCCATCCATCCGTTAGAGTTCGAGATGAACCATCACACCATCAGCACAACCCATTATTAGGACTTCAATCTCCTCTGTAAATGAATCAAACCATCCAGAGGTCATATGATATTTAATAAGTATATTATACAAACATATATTAAAAAATTATAGATGTATTTTAATAATCTATCTAAAAATATACTGCAATAGGGTGATATGAATATACTTAATGTGTACGGAATATTACGAAAATAATATTATATTAAATAAACATAATAAGTGATAATTTTATAATGTATAATTGAACTATAAATATTAATGTAGTATTAAATATCTTTTATAAATACATATTCAAAAGATTATTAGGTATCTTAATAAAATTGTATATTATTTAACAATGTTACCGAATACAAACATAATTTTAATTAAATATAATATTTTCAATTCATTTGTACATATGTTTAATTATAATGTAATGTTATGAATTATGTATTAACAAATATGTGATCAATATCATGTATATAGTAGTACATTAATATTAAAATTATATTTCTATATGTGTATGAGATTTTAACCATCATAATTATAAGTAATATACAATAGTAATAAATTTTATATTAGTATTGGTTAGTAGCATATGATGATAACCTTACAAATGACCCATTAGGATCTTTTAACCGTTAACGCTCAATTTCGGGAAGATCCGACCATTAGATCGATGAGAATCCCCAAGTAAGACCCTAAACCCAAATGTATGGCCCACCCAAAACCTTGGATCTGTCCCACCTTTGGTAAAAGGCGATGGAAGGGCCCACCAAATAGAATGGATGGTGTGGATTTATCACAAACATCATGGTAGACCCTACTTAGTGGCGCTCATGTGCACAGCTAGTGCACACTTAAGGTGCACCAGACCACCAACACGGTCAGACAAATGTTGACCCGTGCTCATCCAAGAAAGGAGAGTTTCTCTCTCTCTCTCTCTCTCTCTCTCTCTCTCTCTCTCTCTCTCTTCAGTTGCATCAGCCAACGGACAGTGTCCGTTTGCAACGTGTGTGTCCCACCTTGATCACCACATGGGGAAGATTCAAACCGTCCATTTGGTAGAGGGTCCGTGTGCAAGCAAGACCCTTAAGTTTCACATGATTCAGCGCGTGTGTGTGCATATGAATCTCGCTACAAACAGGTCTCAGAAACACAAAGTTTCCCAAAACGGAAATTGTCTCCTACTCCTATCAGGCTGACGATCCACGTGAAAGGGAGTCCTCCAATCCCGACCATTCATTTCAAACCAATCCCAGCCATCTAATATCTATCCACGTGGGAGAGGGTTTCTGCCCATATGAAGCCAAAACCGTGGCCGGTTTCGGACTTACAAGCCGTGCCTTGAAACTGCTTCGATCCAGTGGAATCTGGGTCGTTCATCCTTCATCCAACGAACTAGAAGAGTCAGGGTTTCCATGAGAAGGAAACATAAATGTCTCTTTCTCATCCATTGCAAAGGAACTTAGAAAAAATGGCCACAAGCTTCATTCAGTGAACCCACCACCTAAACCTCCTCCAAGCTTCGAAAAAGCCTGCTTATAAGCTTCGTGGGGTTCATCTGGACTGCCTAGAAGAGACGGTTCGAGGAAGTACACCTTCGATGTGAATTCACCATTAATGGCCACCTTCTTCTACTTCCAAACCGCACCAATCGTCTCGAGTCGGGGCGAGGTTTGGACGTGTGGGAGCTGTTCTTGATGGCCGTAAATGACAGGAGAAATAGAAGAGAGAAAGAAGAAGTATAGAGAGAGAGAGAGTGGCTACACAACAGCCTGAACCGAACCAAACTGAGCTGAGCTTGGGCCGAGTTGCTAGGTTGAGCCATCCAGGTGAGTGGGTTTGTCCAACCCATGGTTGGGTTCTTAGAAGAGGCAGAAAAGAAAAGAAAAAAAAGAGAGAGAATGAGAGAGGGAGAGAGAGAGAGAGAGAGAGAGAGAGAGAGAGAGAGAGTGTGCATGTTACACCAAACTCGGCCCAATCGAGTCATTGGTGCAACTGCCCAAGTTGATGGGTCTAGTCAGCCGAGTTATGCTTGGTTTGGGCCTGGTTTGAGTGCTGCTGGATGCTTCCAACAGCAGCAAAAGAAAAAAAAGGAGAAGATGGAGGAGAAGAAACAGATGATGAGAGAGAGAGAGAGAGAGAGGTGGAGACATCTCGAGTCGAGTCTATTGAAACTCGTTGGAGTTAGGTTGGGTCCCGTCGTTTCCCAGCAAGTTGCTAGATGTTGCAAGTTTGAAAGGAAGCAGAGAAATAGAAAGAAGGAGAGAGAGAGAGAGAGAGAGAGAGAGAGAGAGAGAAGAAGAAGAAGAAGAGAGAGAAGAAAAGAAACTAGGGAGAGAAGGCTGAGTTGAATCGGCTGGAACTGAATCAACTCGACTAGAACTGGGTCTAGCTAGGTCGGGTTAGACCTGGTCTGATTGGGGTTAGCCTAGGAGAGAAAGAAAGAAAAAAAAGGGGGAAGGAGAAGAAGGTGAGGAATGCGAGTAGAGTTGTCTTCATGTCAACACCGAGTCGACTCGGTTCGAACTTGAATCGAGTTTGGTTGGGTTTAGATCGAGTTTGGGCTAAGTCCAGATAGGTTTGGACTTACATGAAGGACAAGAAAAGAGGAAGAAGAGAGGAAAGAAGAGAAAAAAGATGTGTAGGTGAGGTAACGCTTGATTTGATTCGAGTTAAGGGGCGATGCATGCCTCCAAGCCACGCTAAATTGCATAGAGTTGAGCTGTCAAACCGACCAATGTAAGTCGACCTTCTCTCCCAAGGTAAATTGCTTAATTTGTTATTATAATTAGTATTGCTATAGTTATTGAAATTATTAAATGTGGTTGCCCATTGGTAGGTTAATTTTGCTAGTGTTAGTTATTATAGATACCTGATATTAACAATTATCATTATTAATGTTGTTTCTATTTTGTCATTAGTAAGTTATTGGTTATAAGATTAGTGTTGTCAATATTTATAAACATTATTATTTATTTTTACTTCATTCTAATATTATTATGAATTAATTATATGATTTAGATTTCAAACCTTAAACCAAGGTCTAAGATTTGGTTAACGGATAAAACCCTAAACCTAGGTTAATACCGTAATCATGGTCATTGTGATTATCAAGCATGATTGACCATTGGCTGATTCTTAATACTAATATTAGATGTTATAAACAAACGTACGATTATTAGGCATTTATATTTTACTTATTATCCTCAAGTATTATCATGAATAAGTTCAATATTAATAACTATTATCATCATCAGTAGAAAATGTTATCACTTTCATTATGAGATGAGTATAAGTATTGTTAATATGAATATTATTATCAGTCATCATCATATTACCATTAGTAAATATCCTATTATCATTACTTGTGTTATTTAAGCGATTATTAGTCATTATAAGAATATTAGGTAATGTCGGTATATTTAAATATGAACTTACGAACCATCATTATTAATATTAATGGATTAATACTCCTATTACAAATATTATTTGACCCATTGTACAATAATAATATTAATAATAATTTAGGATTCAAATCCTAGAATCTAAGTATTTAACTAAACTCTAGGATGAAAACCTAATTCTACATCAAAACTCTAAAAATAAGTAAACCCGACCCCTAGGCTATGATATTAAACTTAGGTAGTGCGTAAGATTTGGATCTAATTATATAAGCTCATGTTTGTGGTATGATTCAATTCTAAGGGCACACGCATTTTCCTAGCAACACTAGTGGCGATTCGATCGTGAGGTGATGATTTCTTCCCCTTGAGCTTTTCATTTTCCCATTAGCTTAAGTAATAGTTTTTATTTAAAATTTCAATTGATAATTGATATCTTATATCTTATAATCAGATGTGCTAATTGTTGGAATTGAATTGCTAGATTACATGCATGATATCTATCCTGCACATTTCCTCATGCTTATGAATTACTTGTGGATTGTTTATTGAACTTAACCTGGTACATTAGTGGAAAACCCCCGCTTATAAATGTACACTCATGCTTGGGATGTAACTCGATTGAATGTAATTGAAATGGACCTGCGACTTAGTGGTTACTGAATGGTGGCTTGAATTGAATATTGATGTGGGCCTACTATCCAGGGGTTGATGTGTCTAAATGGTTTTTAAGGATGGTTTTTATTGTATTGTTTTGATATCGGCCCTATGTGGCTTAGTTTTGATAATTGTCATATGTGGCTTAGTTTTAAAATTCACCTAGGTGGCTTTGTTTTGGTATTTGCCTTATATGGGTTTTATGTTTTATATTGTGCAACCTTGGGATGGTAAGCCCCATATACTGTAATATGATTGGTCACTAGTCAATAAATTTCCATTAAACATCCTAAGGTGGTAGTCTCATGAGCCGGGGATGGTGGTATGGGACCTATGCCCAAGTTATCGGCTTACGCTGGGTGACGAACCCCTCATAGGGATCTTGAGCTTATTTAAATTGGCTGATTATAACTGGACTAATAATGGTTTGACTAATCATGTATATATGGCATAGACCAGCGTCTATCGCTATCCTACGTGATGTATGTATTTCGTCCTACTGGATGAATATTTCCAGGCTGATGATTGCATGGTTGATGAGCCCACTGTCTGCACGGATGAGCATCCCCAGGGCGATGATTGCATTCATGCATCCATGCATCTAATAAGACTACATCATATATTGTTTTGTATGCCTTGTTATGTTTTTGTAACTATGCTTACCTAATGTGGCGTTGTGTAATCTTGAGGGGAATTCACACTAAGTTGGTCACTCATTCATCAAATATATAATCTTACAAGTAGCATAGGTGGCTTAAGTGATTTTAAGGTTCAGATTAATGAGGAACTGGGTATGAGAGCCAGGGATGCATGGCCATGTTGCTAAGAGGAGCTGTGCGGTCTTGCGGCTTATATTTATATGCTTCTGTCATTTTTCATGTATTAAATCATGTAAATTCTTTTATTTGTTATATCGAGACATTGGTTTGTATAAGTTATTATGGGAAACCTCTTATATATTTTATATGTAAATGCAAACTTTCCTGTATGTTGATTTGTACACTCTACGCTCATCTGTTAACTCTGATAGTTTAAAAAAAATGTATACTCGAATTTGACCATCCTTTAAGGTTAACACTCGAGTTTTTGGGATACGGGTCATATACTCGGGTCCTGAAAACACGGGGCATTACATTTTCTCAAGCTAATTTTCCACCTCAGCTTTATATATAAAAAAACAATCAAAAGCCTTAGATTTATGTAAGATGAGATACACATATCCATAGCGTGAGTAATCGTCAATGAAAGCGACAAAGTATTGACATCCATTTCTAGCATATACATTGAAGGGTCCACAGATATCTGAATGGATTATCTCTAGTGGGCCGTTGGACCTAGCCGCTTTAGGAAATGGTTTCTTCGAAGTCTTCCCGAACACACAATGTTCACAAAATGACAAATCAACTTTAGATAAGGAGTCTAATAGACTAGAACGAATTAGTCTCGTCATAAGATCCTTTCTGATGTTACCTAACATCGTGTGCCATTTTAGAGATTCAGAAACTACAGTTTCATTCGACATATCAGATAAAACAAGAGGTGCATTATCACTATTTATGTCCAGAATAAATAAATTTAAAATTAAATTTTCTCATGCAAAGATAAAGTTATTTAGTTTCAAAGAAACTTATGTCCTAGAAAAACAAATATCAAAACCATCATATAATAACCTATACACAGAAATTAAATTCCGACGCATGCCCGATGTATAAAGAGTATCACGGAGGATTATTGTTCGTCCTATGCGCGTACAGAGATGGAAAATACCAATCCCTCGTACGTCTTCAACAACATTATTTCCTATATACACTTGTAACTTCCCTTAGCTAGAAGTCGGAATTCCTCGAGTCCTTAACGACTCCGTGTCACGTGATTTGTTGTGCTTGAATCAAAAATCTACTCATTAGATATAGTATCAATGGAAAGGATTTTAGAACAAACGCGTACATACAAAGTATCTAGTGACTTAGGAATTACTGTCTTTTTTATGAGCACACTGCCAGGCATAATGACCGGAATTTCTATAGACAAAGCAGATTATGTTAGTCTTTTTCTTTTCTTTTTTCTATTCCCCTTCTTGAGAATTGGAGGAAGTGTTGCGAACTTTTGTTCTTGGTTATTCTTTTTTACCTTCTTGCATGCTTTGAACCATTTCTTATTAGCTTTCTTCTTATGCGTCTCTGTTGCAAAGGTCTTGGCTGAACTTGGTTAAATTGTATTCATTTCAACCTCTCATACCAAATGACTACAAAAATCTCTAAACATAGTGATAGAATTAGTATGGTTCAGAATTCTTTTGATTGGGGCCCAAGATTCAGGCAATGAACGGTGCATTGCTATTATCTTTTGATTTTCAGTCAATTTATACCCAATATTCCTAAGGGCACCTATCATCTGCTCCATCTTACAGATATTATCTTTGATGGGGCAGCCGATTGACATCCTATACTCTTAGAATTCTAATTTTATTGCCCGAACTTTTGCATCTAACTTCTGCGCATAGGCATTTGTCAATGCTTCCCAGATTCCTTTAGCGGTGTCATGCACTTCATACGTTATATGAGTTCTTTATACATAGTGCTAATTAGGACATTATGAGCTGAACGATTCGATTTACGCCACTTATTATAGTGGGTCATTGTAGCCTTATATTGTCCTAAATTTCTATTTTAAGCTAATATAGGTTCCTTTTGAACCCCATCGAGTGTATGCGATATGTCGTCCTCGTCTAGAAGGCTTCATATAGCGCGAGACCAGTCTTCGTATTGTTACCGTCAAATTATTGCCCTTTGAGCTGTTCAACGATTAACGCTTTGGTGACCATCTTTATATTGCATCAAGTACCACTAATTAGATATGATCTAAAGTATTGACACTAATCATCAGTATTTCTACGTGTTATTCAAAATTTTAAGCTATAAAAGTAGTCAACACATCTTAACAAGATCTGAAAGTTTACATACTCGAGTGGGCAGTGTAGATCAATCAAGTTCTCTTTTTAAAATGAAATTGATGCTTTTATAAGAATTTATTTGTATAACATCCAACCTTCCATTACAAGTTGCATGCATCATTTGGTGGAGGAGAATAAACTCTCACTTAGGTTATGCACAACCTTTATATATAGGGAGCATTCTAGCACTAAGTTTTTTATTTTCTAATGAAAAATGGGCTTAATTCTAATCACATCAAGCCTAATTATATCACATATATAAACATTATCATCAGATTTAAAAAAAATAAAAAGTGCTTAGTCATAAAGAGGGTACTTTCATCACCAGTGAACATGACCATTTGCGATGGATCCGATCATTATTGTTGATGATAGATCCTCTCATCAACATTGATCATCATGGTTGATGACCATTTCGATCACTTAATGATCTTTTGATCAACAGTGAATAAAATGATATAAAGGAAATCACATCTACATGCATGTATATGTAATAATAAAGAAACATGTGAAATATACATTTTACTTTATCTAAAAAATAAAAATAAAAATGTATGGCACACCTTAAATGATAACTTTCATGATACTAATACACCGTGAATATGTTTTGGGCTGAAGTCTTACCATGGGATTTGGCAAAAAATGAATGGATTGGATGTAAGACACCTCACGGTGGGCTCACTGAATCTAACAGGTGAGCCCCTCGATTTTATCACCTAAGGCCAAACTTCAGACCTTATATTTTAATTTGGCTTATCAAAGAGTTAGGAATTTTCCACGTGGAAGATTATATGCCCATAGGCAATCCGAAAGTGGGTCCAGCAATATTAAGGTTTTGGATTATCAAAACATGGACCCATTAGTACAATAGTGGCGTACAAATTGTCCCGGTATTGCTTAAAAGGACTTGCAACCCCAAATCTGATGTGGGGTTTAGATAGAATTGGGCCCACGTCAGAGCCACCATGCAAGCCCAGTTCCCAACACTTGGATGGCACGTATATCAGAGATCTAGGCGGTTCATCAGCTAGTTTACACTCGGCATACCCTCGAGAAACACAAGAAGAAAAATTTTGGTTCTTTGATTCCAAATTCACCGTATGTGTGTGGCTCATTATGCACACTACTCATGGTCTAGATTTATCACACATGGTTGCTGAGATGAAGGGTCTCCACTCTAAAAGGCCTTCTTTGTGCGCGGGAATCACATGCAACATGGCAGGTACATACTACATGCAAAAAGAGAATGTTGTACGCATGCAATGCTGTATAAAAATTTCACATGCCACGTTTCCATCTTCTGCTGATGTGTCACTTCAGTAGAACATATCAGCCGTGAAAGGAGGGCCATAGCATGAAGAAAGCCCGGAGGAAATTTGGACCAATCCACTCATCAGGTGGTCCACAGGCAAACATTGAACCCAACCATCGGCTGATCATGGGTTTCAATCGAATAGCCGTCTGATGGATGGACCAACCATTCTGTTTTTCTCCCCACGCAATCGAATAGTTGTAGGTGAAAATTCCATACAACTGAACGTCTCCGAAATAGAAAGATCAACTGAACCAGTCAAAAAGAGACACTGGGCGATACGCGCGATGAGATACCGTAGAGTCACTACAAGAAAGGTGGGAATTCCCGACCCATTTTTACCCATGGCCGGCGAAATAAGCGCTTACGCTGTCTCCCTCTCTCTCTCATAATAAAAAGTTTCAAAAGCTCTCCTTTTCCAAACCCTAACCCTCTTTTCTCCAAACCCCTGATCGTTGCTATCTCCAAACCCTAGCCCTCCTCTTCTCCAAACTTTCGCAGTCGCCTGACGCACCACCATCACAAACAGAGTATCATGTCTGTTCTACTTTCTATTCCAAACCCTAACCCATCAACCGATATGGATTCTTGATGTAACTGTCGCTATTCCGAGCTCTCTGGTTCGATTTCAGCTGAATCGAGTTCCAGTGGTTGAGCGAAAGCTCTGTCGTTCGATTACGAGAAGAGTTACAGGGGAATTTGGGAGAAATCTGCAGATTTTGAGTTCCTTTTGCATTGGTTTTGGCCGAAATGGAGAATCCAGAGGTTTGAAATTGGAATTTGTGAGAGAAACTTAGAGATTTAAGGAGTTTCTGTGTAGCGAAGCTCTCTGCGGCTTTAATGGCGGACCTGCAGCATCCTTATGTAGTTCTTTGGAGGAAATGCTTGCAGATTTCTGATCTCTCGTTGCTTCTTTTAAAGGTATGTTCCTCTGTTCTTCCTTTGTCTTGTTACGGCGGTGTATTTTGAAGGAATGCTAGTGAAGATATCTAGATTTGGGGCATTTTTCTGTGTTATTTTGAGCTTTCAGCATTGGAATTCGAACTTCGGCTGTAGTAGCTACCGCTTGAAGATTTTATATAAATGTGATTAATGATCACAAGGAATATATGGTACTGTTACACCGAATTTACACAAATGTGGCCTTAATTCGCTAATCCAGAATGTGGCCTTAAGTTATGAAGTCTCTAATGTATGTGGGTTTAGAGTAATAAATTTTAAAGATATTTGATAGTATTGATATGTCTAAATGGTTTTTGTGATCTTGGACATTAAGATGGGACTGCTTACCTCAAAGACATCTGAAAATAAAGAATAAGGATAACACCGCTCTAAGTTTAAAACTATGATAAAAGTCCAGTCGACCCATGACGACACTACAATCATAAGAAAGGCATAGTGGGGCCTAAACAGTTAACCAACCAAATAGGTTTATGCCTTAGTGTGCAATTAGTACTTGTGCCATGGTGAGATCGGGTTTGTCATTAGTGGAAATAGTCTGTTTCTATATCTGCCCTCTACTCATTCGATAAAATGCCTGAAAAGGATGTTTATTGTTAATGGTTGTTGCTAATTGAAGCCATGCATCAGTCCAACTGAGGATCCTAACTAGCCTTGTATTTCTAAATTGTAATATTCCGATAGCATTTTTTGGACATTCTATGCTCATTTTTTGTTTTAATTCCACGCAATAACACTTCACTGACTTTGGACAATTGACTACTTAGCCACTAATGGCTTAATTATGGAATTACTTAAGTGTAATGTGGGGCCTATGTGGTGTGTATATCACATCCAACCTGTACATCAGATGTGTCCCCTCAAATTATCTACGGTGCTAAAAAATCAACTCCATCCAAAACTCTAGTGGGCCACAACACAGGGAACAAGGTGAGATGTAGTACAACCTGATTTTTGTCTTGCCCCAAAAATCTCCCTCCCTTATGACCCACATGAGCTGATTTTTGGGCCCCAGGATAATGTGGGGTGGCACATTTTATGGATATGTCCACATGTTACCAGTGCCTTAAATACTAAAGTCAGGTGATGTGCTAAACAAGCCAGGGGTGGCCATGGCCACATATGGGCTAGGCCTTGTCTGATGCCATATGGGCTAGGCCTTGTCTGATGCCAAACAAGGCCTGACTGACCTAATACATCCCTTAATCAGATTGGACTTGAATGTTTGTTGAATAGAACACATACATACCAAGTGGGGCCAGGCTAAAATAACCTAAGACCAGGCCTGACCCGAGAGCTGATTGGGCCATACATGACAGGTCCAAGCATGGTCTGAAGCAGGGCCACCCCTTGGACAGGCCTAGCCATGCAAGATCCAAACCATCTAGAATCACAAGCCACTTGATGTAGCATGGCTTGAAATTGATCTTAAAATCTAATTTATGGCCACCAATCTAGGCCCTTTGTAGCAACTTAAAGATAATTTCATCTTATTTTAGTTATGGGTTATCAAAGATTTTAATCATTTCAATCTCTAATACATGATTTCTGTTGAAAAAAAAAAAAAGGACCTGAGCTCATTTCGAGTGGCAACCAAACAGGGCCTAAGGATTTTGTATTCAAAGTTGTGTTTGCATCGGATTGGCGACCTTCCCCTAATAGTGCATTAGTCATGGATTGCCAACTTGTCAAAGTCAGATGCGACCCATCCAAGCTGACTCGTACTCAGTCAAGAAGCCATGTTATTAGTTCAACAAAACTCTTTTGATCCCTTGTTTCTATTATGAATGTCTCAGGTAATGCACCAGCTCCAGTCTTTCCTATTTTTTCTTCTACTCTTAGTGCCTGTTTGAATTGTAAGTTGCTTAAGATAAGCTACTTATTCCACAAGTAGCTTATCTTAGTTTCTACTTATTTAGAAGATAAGCATGTTTGGCAAACAATATATTTACCAGCATCTCCTCTCTTTTGGCTCTCCTAATGTCTCTCTTCATCAACTTATTAAAAGTAAAAAAGCTAAAAAAATTAACTGAAGTGATTAAGTACTTTTAAGTAAAAAAGTTATTTATAACTAATCATAAACCAAACTTATTTATCTGAAATAAGTCACTTATCTACTGTTGTAAGTAGAAAAAGTAACTTATTTGGTGGTATCCAAATGGATTAAATGCAAATACTCGCTTTTTGTCATGGAGCGGGTGAACCTCTCCTTCTCGAATTCGTTAATATGGATATCGCTCAAACAATTCATAAGACCTGGGACTCTCAGCCATTAGATTAATCAATTGTCATCCATATGTGCTGCTCCTGCACGTGCATCACAATCAAGGTGTCCCGTATCGGTATCGGTTGGCGTAACGGTGCCCTTTAAAACCGATACGGATACGGGGGCGTAACGGCCCGTAACGGCGCAAATTTTTTTTTTTGCCAAAAAAATATGAAAAAATATGGATTAAATCCAGAATATTCTAAGCATTCCAAATATGCATTCATTTATAAATTGGAACATATTTATGGTGGTGTAATGGTCCACTCTTTGGTGAGAAGTTGTATCGGACTGTCTGATTAATTTTTTAACCAGGTAACTTGAATATGACTACAAAATTCATATATTTAATTTTTTAAATACGTAATTTATATACTTAACATCTTGATATCATTTCTCCCAATAGTTCTTTAAAAAAATGAAATTAAATTCAGATAGATGGCGTTGCCAATTTGGGGCTGACTTGGAGGACCAATTTATTCTCCAAATCAGCCTCAAATTCATACCATTTATTGTCATTATCCCACTTATAAATTGGTGGACATTTATTGGATAGTGAATCATAAAAAAATATAATAAAATCAAAAGGCCCTATTTTAAAAAATAAAAGTTCACAAATTAACAATTAAAACTATTCAAATAATTTGATTTTGGCATTGTGAGTTAGCAATTGCAGTCCATAATTTAATTGTCAAATTTCAAGTTAATATATGTCTCGTGTACAATTTTTTAAGGCTTGAATTAGGAGGGACTCGGATGTAAAGTGCAGCACACATGTCAAAGTTTTTTGGGCCTCACCCGTGATGAATGTGTTATATCTACACCATACATCCATTTTGCCAAATAATTTTAGGGCATGAGCCCAAAAATGAGGCACATCCAAAGCTCAAGTGGATTGCACCGTAAGAAACAATAATAATTAAACATTCACCGTTAAAAATTTATTGGGGCTAGAAAAGTTTTAGATCAAGCTGAGATGTGTGTTTTCCCTTCATCCACATCAATATGACCCAATTAATAGGTTAGATTGAAAATAAACATTACAATGGACTTTAGGAAATTTTTAATGGTGAGCATTCTATAATCACTATTTCCTATGGTGTGGTCCACCTGAGATTTGGATATTACTAATTTTTTGAATTCTGACTTAAAATGACGTGGCAAAATGGATGGACGATATGGATAAAATATATATATTATGGTGGGGCCTACTCGGGTCTGATCGGATTGGATGGAAAATAAACGTTACCGTGCGCCTACAAATTATTTAACCGTGAAAATCATTATCGCTGCTGCTATTTTTGGTGTGGTCCAGATGATCTCTGGATATAATTCATTTTTTTGGCGGGTGCTCTAAAATGATCTCTGAAAATAGGTGAACGGCGTAGATGTAATAAATACATCACTGTGGAGCCCATATAACTTTGATCTCCTTTGAACCGTTCGTACAACTCGGAGCTCGAGGAGTGTCAGCGCTCGTCTTTGCGTGACACGTACCTACAACAGTTGCAAATTAAAAAAAAAATGGAGAGAGGGAAACGAAAAGAAAAAAACGAGGGAAAGAAAGAAAAGAAAAAAAGAGGGAAAGGGGGAAAGAAGAGATTGAGAGAGCGAGAGAGAGAGTGAGAGAGAGAGAGGAAGAAGAAGAAGAAGAGCAGGAAGCAGCCGCAGCCGCAGCCGGGCGCAGCCGTAGCCGCAGCTGCTCGAGAAGAAGAAGAAGAAGAAGAAGAAGAAGAAAGAGAAAAAGAAGAAGAAAAGAAAGGAAAAAACGGTAAGGTTTTTTTTTTTTTATTGTTTTTTTTCAGGGCCCGTAACAGCCGTTACGGGTCTGTAACGGCCGTTATGGCCCGTAACGGCCATTACGGTCACAGAAATCCATAACGGCCGTTTCGATCCCGTATCGCGTAACGGGTCCCACCGTTACCGTTACGTATCGGCCGTTACGGCCGATACGTAACCGATTTGGGATACCCTGATCACAATCTAATAGGCTTCATTCATAGTTTATGGTTGGATCTCCATCATCCTGTTTTGAATGCTTCTTTTGCACACTCTATAGTAATGAGTTGCTTGCTACATTTCTGATTCCGCTAGATCACACCTCGACGTCAGATTATAATTCTTCTAGTTGTATCCTCAATTAGACCAAAAACTTACTAATTAGGTGCTTGGCTGTGTGAGATGTAGGCCATGTATGCGGTAGAGAAGCTTTCATGGCGATTAAATACTGATATGCTAGTGTCTTGTTGTGTTACTAGAAGTACAAGGAGAAGGGTGTGTTTAAATGGTGATTTTTAGTGTTTATATCAAATGATATTTACTTGGGCTTTTCTTTTTTGATATGTTTTTATTCGATTGGAAGGAATTTGTATTGGTGGTTAACTTCAATGATGAGGATTGTATTTCTTGATCTGGGTTGCTTTAGTTTCTGATTTTGATTGTGTTGAGAGAAGATAGGAATAAGGATGGATTTTATTTTAATTGAATTCTTATACACGACTGCCATGCGTATGTGCCAACATGGCCTGCATGTTCAAGGTGCAAGCCCTTGTCTACACAAACAATCAGGCGCATACCTATTTTTATTTTATTTTATAATGATGATCTGAATTCCAACTGATTTAGACTCTATTTTCCAAATGGAAGAGTTCTGACATCTCTTTTTCAGATTTGGGAAGTTTGGGCTTGGAGAACAGAAAATGGCAGTAGAGATGCTTCAAGCATTTCAAGATCGTCTTGTAAATTGCGGCTTAATATTATTTTACCTGAACCCCGGGCACATTCTTTTATGTTTGGACACAAATTGCAGTGTCTAGGCATGGGAAATCAAGAGCTTCTTGAATATTTTAGCTCTTATGATGCAGTGAGGGCTCATCACTCTTATGGCCCTCACGGGCACCGTGGGATCAGTGTTCTGATGTTTGAAGCTTCTACAGTGGGCTTCATACTTTGGTAGAGTTTGATGCATGATACACAGACACTAAAAGATAAAGATCTGTAAATGCGACATGCATTATCTCATTATGCCATTCAAATTGTGGGGTCCATTATAGATAGAGGATATAATTTGAAAATCAGATTGGTTCAACAATCTTAACCTTGATTTGTGGAAACTTATTTGTTGAACTGTTGGATTTTTAAATTTTATTTTATTTTATTTTATTTTTATTTTTTTTCAATTTTAACCATCTGATACTTGTCCACCAATTGGCTAGTTAGGTAATCAAATCAAGGTAATTTTCGGATTATGATGCATCTAAGTTGGTGCTGACAAGTTAGACATATTAATCTGAGTTACTTGTATGCCAACGCAATTAGAGGTCCTTCGTCTGCTGGCTCACCATGCCAATGCCAATATTTTCACCCTGTTTCTAGAAGTACTGTTATTCCTTACTTTCAGTATTCCCATCAGATTGCTGCAGACAGCGTCTACAAATTTTGTCATTTAAGTTTTAACTGAAAAGGCCAGCTAGATCAGATTGTCAACATATCTTAGATACCATGATACTCAATGAAAGAATGCTAAATCAATCCAGTGGGCTGAGGAATAAATGATATGTGGTCTCTTCTACAACACAACATGATACTCACCTGTACTCAAAACAAAAGCCACCACTGAGAAGGTTGCCAATAAGAAATTTTATTCATGGTAGCTGTCCAACCAAATGCAAGCGCACTTGGTAGTACCTGAATATCCTTAAAAATTTTCTTCTAGTGGCAGTAACCTCTCCACAGTTCTTAGAGCCTTCCTCTTTTTTAATTTTAATTTTTATGCTACTGCAGGTGTTGTGAATATGCACTACTGATCCTAGAGTACTGGGCTGATGTGCCTGAAATTCAGCGATCAGCCGATCTTTATGAAGATCTACTAAAATGTTCTGTTGCAGATGCAATGAGTACCTCGCCGTGTGTTTCTTGCTCAGGATTTGCTAGAAGAAAGAATGTGCATGCCTGAACTCCAGGGGTTGCAATTTTGCATATCTATTTTTCTCATTTCTTACTAATAAACCAAAAGTCATTTCTCTCTCTGAACTGCTCCTGGTAATGGGATTAGCACAATTTGAGGTTTTAATGCTTGGTATTGGTTCTGACTTGGTAATGACTGGACCTGTTCTATTTGTGTGTGGAAATGATGTGAGAGTCAAATGGGTTTTGGATATCTTGGATTAGATGTTCTGCATTACAGGTTTCGAGGATGGACTCAGGCTGGTCAAGGTCAGAGGAGAAGCCGTGTAGGTGGGCATCTAAGCTGGCTCAATGGGTAGTTTCTCTTTCCATTGCTTAGGTAGATGATCAATAGTTTCTCTTTGCAAAACCTGGTATTGATAGATTATAGACATTTTTCTAGTCAATGATACTTCTTCAATTTCTTCAGGAAGTTGCAGATGCTGCTAACAGTACTATGGTTGGTGTCATAGAACTAGATTCAGAAAAGGTCCAGCTGCTATGCGATGCAGCTAATGAAGAAGTAGATGAGAAAAATAAAGATCAAATTGCAAACTTCCTCTGTCCAGTAAGATTGTCATTGAGTATTTTCTTTTATCCAATTTATGAAGCCTTTCTTTATTTCTTAATATTTGACATTAAATTCATTCCATAATGGTAGGGTAACTATGTTGTTTCTGGAGGTGTGAAAGCAGTGGAAGCTAAGGCAAAGTCATTTAAGGCTCGAATGATGGTTAATTGCTCCTAGATTATTAATTACCATTTTTCCATAATTTGATAAAAGCTTAGCTTTACCATATTTTTTGCAAACTTAGCTTGTATTTCTCTTAAAAGACTAATGTTTGTGGTACAGAAATTGAAATTATGGAAAAGCTTGTATTTCCTATGATTTTAATAAATTTATCATTTTAATAAATTCAAAATGATATGTGGTGAAAGAACAAGGGATGCATCCAAAGTTCCAAACTTATGTAAAGAACAAGGGATGCATCCAAACCTATGTAACAAAGACATGGCACTTCTTTTGAAATTAAGCTATGTCAAGTGTTGACGCATGTCTGCCTTGGTGTCCAGCACTCCTGGATACAACTAAGAGATTTATTTTTAAGTTTAGTAATCTTATGTTTAATTTTTTAGTCTAATTAAAACAGGCTGTGAATCATTTGCAGTTTTCAGCCCCATTTGATTTTCAGGCAAAAAGCTGTGATTTCATTTACAGGCTCTCCATTTACAGGCAAAAAACCTCAAAAACTTGTGGAGGTGGTGCATTTGAGAGCTCTTTCTAGTACATCTGTTGGTTGTAACTCCTGGAGCTATACTGAAGATTGAAACTTTATTTCTAAATAAGAAAAAAATATGTTAGCTGAAATTGTGGTTGGTCTAAATTTTCTAGGTGTAGAGACGAAACTTATTTTCATGCATAGTTTCAACCAGAATCTCCCAGAAAATCGTTATCATATGAAAGATAAAGGTTCCTCATAAAAAATTAATGTCATTAGTGCCACCTGTTTAATTATATATTAGTTTATTACCTAACTGTTTATGTTATTTTCTTATATTGCAATTCTTTAACATCTTTGTATATGTAATTGTCTCATGGAATTTAGTTTATTAGTTTATTCTCTCATCCATTTTATTCTTCTTTTTTGTCTTCTTTTCTTTTATATTAAAAAAAAGAAAAGAGAAAAAAAAGAAGAAAGAATCTGTCTCAGGCAAAGTTCAAATAATTCCTGCGTTTAAATTACTAAATATTGGAGAACCTTTGGCCAGGAAGATAGAAGAGGCTGCAGCATTGAGGATGCCAAAGTTGTTTGTGAACCCCAGATTCTGGACCAGAATCTGTCTATGAGTAGGACCCACAGCTATTTCTTCTTCTTTTTCATTTTCTGAAGTTGGTTTTGGTTTTTTTTTTTTTTTTTTGCTCTCCTGTTTAGAAGGGATTCTTAGATACACAACAGTTCTTCCAGGATTAACATGAATTTGTTACTCTGTCTGTCCATTTTGTTACGGAAGAAATGGCTCTCTATGAATTTTCAATAGCATGTTCATACTACAATTGGTAACCGTAGCAGTAGGTATTTAGCTACGGATTTTAACCGTAGCTATAGACCATGATAATTTGGTAAAAACTGACGATTTAGGGTCGTCCCACAAAACCGCTGGTAAAAGCTGATGGCTGCCTGTAAACCCTCTACCGACGGAGCCTTTACCAGCAGTTGCCCGACCGCCGGGAAAGGCCAGTTTTCTTGTAGTGAGACTGGGAAATCTTGTGGTAGATCCGAGCCACAAACAAAGTGGGACCCAACGCCATCATGCTCCGGCCCCAGATTAAATCCATCCCATTAGTTGGGTGTACTTTGATTGTGCGCCATTGATCATATGGACAATCCATTTGTATAGCCCCCGCATGATAACTGGACCGAACTGATTTTTTGGAATGGGACCATATGGATATCCATAGCATGCTGAAGTAGGGAAGGATGTGAGGTCAAGCACCGTCTTCCTCAATAGGATGACTATTCCAAATCCATGGAACTTCTCTAGATTCCTTGAATCCACGATGAGAGAAAGCAAGAAAATAGAAATAAATTCTAATAAATTTGAAATTGATTGATTAATGAATAAAAACGAGTTCACAACCCTTTAAATAGGGGTACTAAGCAATGAGAAAGAAATCAGAATCAAACTACAACTAAAACTCGTAGAATTCGCAACTTACTATAAATAATAACTTAATATTTATAGACGGTCGTGATGTCTGCTAGTGCGCAAGGTTTTCGGCCAAAAATAGTAAGTGTCTTATTTGGCTTCACCAAACCGTTCTCCTAATTATTCTAAGCTCTTTTCATGTTGGGCGTAACTCCTAAAGCCCAACGGATGAAGAGTTATAATCAAACTAAAACTTACTATTTATAGTAAAAGTGGAATTAAAATAGGGAAGTGACCATCGATCCAGGGGTATTTCACAAATCCGCCTTGTGCAACTTGGCGCAGTGGGGTTGGTTGGCTAGAGTAGCCCGTTCTACCCCAAAATCATATATTTTACGTCTGATAACTCATTCTGGATTGCGAGATACGCTCGATCTAAGGTTCGATGGTCTAGATTGCTTCTGTCATCTACCGGGCCTTTTCTGATCCATCTTGGCCATGTAATTGTTTGTGATCCACTCTACATCAATCTCCTCCACTTCAAAAGAACCCGTCCTCGAGTTCTCGTCTTGCTCTGGTTCATGATACTCGGTCAGGTCTGCGACGTTGAAAGTTCCGTGAGATCGCCATGTCATTTGGAAGATCAACAACATAAGCGTTGTCATTGATCTTTCGGATGATTGGTACCGGTCCAATGTTTTTATTCTTCAACTTGTTGTATGTTCCGGTCGAAAATCTTTCTTTGTGCAGATGGACTATTACTTGGTCGCCCACCTCGAACACCTTTTGTCGCCGATGCTTATCCGCTTGCTCCTTGTACTTTTCGTTTTAGGCATGAAGCTTGGTTTGTACCTCCGCATGAATGCCAATGATCCTGTCTGCCATATATTCTGCTACAATGCTTATGCCTGGGAACTTGGGCAGAGGGACCAAGTTTAGTGTGTGGCGAGGTACTCGTCGAGCGGTTCATCATGTTGTTGAATGCAAACTCCGCTTGAGACAAGGCCAAATCCCACTGCTTCGATTTTTCTCCTGAAATACATCGAAGGAGGTTTCCCAACGTACGATTCACAACCTCAGTTTGCCCATCAGTTTGTGGGTGGTAGGCGCTATTGAACTAAAGTCGTGTATCAAATCGAGTCCACAAAGTCCGCCAAAAGTGGCTTATGAACTTCGTGTCACGGTCAGAAGTAATGGTCTTGGGAACCCCGTGTAACCGCACAACTTCTCTGAATAATAGATTCGCCGCGTGTATTGCATTGAGAATCTTCTTGCATGGAAAAAAGTGCGTCATCTTAGAGAAACGATCTACTATCGCGAACACCGAATCCATGCCGCATTGCGTTCGTGGGAGACCAAGCACGAAGTCCATAGATAAATCCTCCCAAGGGTCGTCAGGCACGAGTAATGTAGTGTAGAGGCCCGTATTATGAGATTGCCCCTTTGAGGTTTGACAAATATAACAACGTTGAACTGCCTTCCCCACATTATGTACTAATTGTAGCCAGTAATACCGCTCTTTCATAAGAGCTCGCCTCTTACCTTGCCCAAGGTGTCCATTAAGGCCACCTCCATGTAGCTCTTGGATTATTTGTTCCCTTAACAAACTTTTGGGGATGCACAGTTGATTCCCCTTGAAAAGGAACCCGCCTTGCATATGTAAGTCGCCGGGGTGGCCTTCTTTGCATCTAACCCATGCGTCCTTAAATTCGTCGTCGTCAGCATATATGTCCTTGAGGCGCTCGAACTCGACAACCTCATTACTCATAGTGACTAACAAAGTTGCACGGCGACTCAGCGCATCAGCTACTTTGTTTTGTTGCCTAGACTTATGTTTTAGCACAAATATGAATCTCTGCAAAAACGAGATCCATCTAGCATGCACACGGTTAATGTTAGCTTGGCCATTAATGAATTTAAGAGCTTGATGGTCCGTGTAAGGTATGAATTCCCTTTGAATCAAATAATGTCGCCAGTGTCATAGTGCATGGACCACCGCGTACAACTCGATCTCATATGTAGACCACTTCTTGCGTGCATCGCTAAGTTTCTCACTGTAGAAGGCTATCGGCTTACCTTCTTGAGACAAAACTCCCCCAATCCCGACATATGAGGCATACTACAAAAAATATAGCTATTAGGGGCATTTTTAGCACAGGCGGCCACAACAAACCGCCCCTGTAGATGAAAAGAGGGGTGTTTTTATGTAGCCGCCTGTGTACGAAATGACCCACCGCCACAGATTTGAAATAAATAAATAAATAACCCCAAATTTTCAGCAATATCCCGCGCGACGCCCTATCCCCAAATTTCCAAAGCCCTATCCCAAATCCACTGCGCTTCTTCTTCTCCCACCTCTTTTCTACCAAAACCCATCTCCCATTTTCTCTCCTCCCTGCAATATCCTACCGAAAGTCCTCTCTCTCTCTCTCTCTCCAACATCTCTCGATCTCCATTTTCCACTCCAGCCTCTCTTGACCTGGCTTCCATTTCCATTGCTGATTGAAGATGCTAATCTATCGGCCGTTGCCGTCCTTCTCGCTGGAACATGCCACAGTCCGAGAAGGCCCACAAGAGGAAGTATGCTGATCTCTCGGCCGTGCCCTCCTCGTCGTAACACGCCTCTCTCTCTCTCTCTCTCTCTCTCTGTATCGCCTAATCCACGGAAGCCATAGCTCGAGAAGCCATAGCTGCTGCTGTCTCAACCATTGGAGTTGTCAATAGTACCGGTACATTGCTCTGTTTTTTTTTTCCACCATTTGATCTGTATCTATGTTTTGGAATATATGGATAGGATTTCTTCTTCTTCTTTTATTTATTTATTTATTTATTTGATGGGTCCTTTGAATTTTCTGTCTTGAGAAATGGGTTCTTGGCATTTTGATTTTTGGGTCTGTTTTTTGCTTGATTTTTTAAGAAGATCCAGTCCATTCCTCTCATTTTACTGCATACATGGCATGTGTTTGATGAACCGAACTGTTGGTTTATTGTGGACAAACGGGAATGGATCATAGGCTGAAAATTACACTGACCACACAATTCTAACCACATGAAAAAGTAGTGTATAAAATCACTAAACTGTAGTTAGTGGCTAGGATTATCTGATCAGGATGATGATTGGTAAATGGTCGATTGGTGGACCTTAAGATGAATGAATGGCTTAGATTATCAATACATGTGCCAAATATATGTAGGTGGATTGGGTATTTTCCCTTCATTGAATATGCTATCTATTACTACTATGACACAAACACCGCTGCTATCCATTACTATCATTTTTCCCAATAGAAAGGTGTATCTCAGATAAAATGGAAACAATCTCTGTTTTTTTCCTGTGCTGTTAGCCACCTGTTTAGCTTACAAAAGTTCTCCTGAATAAAAATAAATAAATTCTTACAATACTGTCAATGTCCCCACACCTTGAACATCTCAATCTAGCAAGCGCAACTAGGTCGACAATGTTGCTGCTTCCCTTCAGGCAATAATGCGTTATAATATGAGAAGTAGCTGAGCGATAGCACTTGGTAGCTATAAACTTGACTTGAGGTAGCAAATGATCACAAAGCGAAGTTACAACTTTAGACAAAGAGCAGTAGAGAAAACCATTAGGCAGTAATGCATTATAATATGAGAAGCACCTGAGTGATAGCCCTTTAATAGCTACACTCTTGACTTAAGGTAGCAAATGATCGCAATGTGAAGTTACAGCTTTAGACAGAGCAGTAGAGAAAACCATTAGTTTTATTTTGTTGCCTAGACATGTTTATTAGTATTCCAACAAGAGCTCGAGGATCCATCCATTTCTCATAAAACCATAAAAATAGTAGGCCAAACACTCTCACCTTGTAAATAGACAAATATTGTCCATATCAGTTGTTAGATCTTCTCTTCTTTTTCTTTTTTTTCTCCTTTTCTCTTTTTCTCTTTTTCTTCTTGTTTAGACCTTACTTCATATCAAATGGTCATTTATCTTTGAATATCTAGGTCTCTTGGCTTTGACATTTTGGCATGTGCATGTCACTTTGTTGATACCTTTCAGCTGCTTGACTATTGGCATTGTTGAATCTGCTGTTGTCAACTCTGTATTTCCACGTGGAACGCCATTTTGTCAGTTTTCTCAATAAATTGAGAGCTATATATTCAGGGCAGGTTGGGTTGGCATTCATTGTATCCACATGGCAATCTTACTCTGATACATGCTTGTACATGGAAGCTTTTAGACATTTAGTTATGTATGGTTCCTTAATTCCTAAGATGTTTTCTGTTGACCTCCACTGGGGAACACTATCACACAACCATTTGTAGTGTCCAATTGTTGGCTAACGTTGTGTGCAACTGTTTTCTAATGCATTATGGTGGCAGGCTTTCAGCCCTTTTTTTTTTTTTGACCAAGTGCATATCTCATTGTTCTGACATGATATTCATTCTTCCAGGCTCATTGCCTTGCTCTAAGCCTGTATTGAATTGAAAACTTGAAATTTAGTAGTTGCTAGACATCACTTAGAATTTTCGTGGTGTTACTTCCCCAAGAATTGATGGGGGGATACCTTTTTCCAGATAAAAAAGGTCTGGTGGAGCTCTTAGGGTCTGTTTGTCTTGAAGTTAATAAATATTTTGTTCTGCTGAGTAGCAGTTTTCTGCTGAATCTATGATTCTTTTTTTTCCCCCTTCTATGAGTCATTTGGGGGAGATAATGATGGTCGTCTGCTACTTTATGCTTCAATGTGGTCATCATATGCCGCTGTGATAGCACTATGCCGCCTGCCCCTGCAGGAGCAATCTTTTGAAGATGGGATTTTTAAATGTTTCTTTTTTATAACCTGCATTTTGCTTTTCTTTTGTTGTCGTTTTTGCTATAAGTGGAGTATGTTGCTGCTGGATTTTGTGTTAGGTTGCTACTTATCTTTGTGATTTACCTATCACAGGGATCATTCATTCTTATGCTTTGTTGTTAATGTGAGAACTGTTTGGTCATTGGGCACATGATCCTTTTGCTTGCTTAGACCTTACTTTATATCAAATGGTGATGAATCCACACCGTTGGTCTGAACTATACCAATGTGGATGGATCATTATCAAAAATCATTTTAGGTTGTGAGGTCCTAGATCCATGAATATAAAAGAGGTCCTAGATTAGTTGAATATAGACAGTTGTGCTTTTTTAATCGACCATCTATTAACCAAATGGGACATAACTCAATGGCTATATTGAACTACCTGTTGTTCTCATACGCGGTGACTTGCCTGATGGGTGGATTTTTTACTCAATGGCCAAATGTACGGCTGCGGTGCTAAACAGTCCCATATATTTAAATAGTGGCCAAAGGGATTGTTGCATTAACAATTTTCCACGAGAAAACAGAGATTTTCAAGTAGAATAGAAGACAATATGGGAGTTTTTGAAGTTCCCATTGACATTTCCATTCTTACATTTTTATTTATGCTTTTTGAAAAGTAACTCAATGGAAATGTCAATGGGAACTTTGTCAGACCTATACATTGAGTCAAATCATTGGTTTTCATTGATTTTTCCGGTGTGGCTTGCCTAGTGAGTTGCCCAACGTTATTTTGTGATCAGGTGATCTATGTTTGACCTTTTGCATGGGTCAGATGTTCAACACACGTGACACAATTGGTGAGAAAGATGGGGCTGCATGGGAACTTTCACATATACATAAACACACATGAGCACCTCGCTCAGTTCAATAGCTAAGGGGTTCGATGTGACTTTTCTTTTTGTTAGTGCTGTCTCATAACATGATACGTGCAAAAAAGGTTCATTTATTACTATGATCTGATTTTTTATCATCTAGCATCTACATGATCACACGCACATGATTTGGGATTATTTTAATAGTTTGCAAACAAACACAAAAGGCATGTTGCACCTATGCATGATTGAAGTAGCTTTCTAAAAATTTATGTGGTCGACAAATCAAGCAATTCAAATGTTCATCATGTCATTGTAGATGTCAGTAGTATTTTGACCTATGAGGATTTTTATTTTGGTGGTTTTCAGCTCAAGGAGGCTGGAAGTAAGCAGAGTGGAATTGCTTCTCCAGGTTGGCACATTTTGTGTTGCAATCGGTGAAGAGTCACCACCATGTTCTAAATGATGCAAAACTAACATAGGAGTGTTGTAGACATTTTCCAGTGATGTTTCCAAATTTCATACGAAATTGACACTTTAGACCTTACTTTATATCAAATGGTGACTAATCCATACCGTTGGTCTGAACTATACCACTGTGGATGGATCATTATAAAAAATCATTTCAGGTTGTGAGGTCCTAGATCCATGAATATAAAAGAGGTCCTAGATTAGTTGAATATAGACAATTGTGCTTTTTTAATTGACCATCTGTTAACCATTTTGGAATATTGAGAGAGAAAAAAGAGGAAAGTTTTTTAGAAGGATGACTATGTCCATAGGTAAATACACCTGGGTTTTATATATGTTATGGACCTTTATCCCCAATTTTTCAGCCTTTTATCTTTGTTTCATGCTTTCTTTATTTGCCCCTTACTCTTCCTTTAGTTTTTCCTTAATATAAGGCATAATATGTAATTTTACATTTTCTTCTAATATTATAAATAAGAGTGGGCTGGACATTCCAGCCCCATATGCTCTTTTTCTCTCAAATTCTCTCCTGCTTCTTAACATGGTATTAGAGCCTATGGGCTCCTAGGATTTCTTTTTCTTCTTATGCTTCTTAACATGGCCTGATTTTTTTTTTTTTTCCGTCCCTTACATCTTCAAGTATCATACAATTTACCATGCAATGCCAAGACTGTTTTCAGTTTGTAGAACTGGGGTCCATCATACAGGGTCAGAATCATTGAGATTTGGGGCCCTACTATAGCAAATATCTCCAGTTTCTATTTCCACATTTATTTATTGCTTTACAAATAGGCTTTAGTTCAAAAATAATTTTTTTAGTTGTTAAGTAATAAGAACTCATGTTAGGAAGCTTTGTTAGGCCCAGTGTGTATTCAGGTCACTTGACATAGTTGGCATGGATCACTCAAGGGCTTCTTTATCTTCACCGGTACTTGAGATTAAGAGTCAATCATAGAGATCTAAAGGCCAGCAACATTCTTTTAGATAGTGAAATGAACCTGAAAATATCAAACTTTGGTTTGGCGAGGATTTTCAGTGGAAATCAAACCCAAGGAAACACTGCTAGAGTAGTGGGGACATTGTAAGTACTATTTATGGACAGCAATGTGGATGAATTTTTGTTCAAAGAAACTAATTTCTAACACTGCTAGCTTTTTTCTTCTTTATTTTTATTTTACAATTGAATGATTGATTATAGGGGCTATATGTCACCGGAGTACGCCGCGCAGGGTCTTTTCTCAGAGAAATCCGATGTATTTAGCTTTGGAGTATTATTATTAGAAATCGTAAGCGGGAAGCGGAACACTGGATTTTTGCCTAATGAACAGTGGTCAAATCTTCTAGGATATGTAAGTACCATCCAAGACTTATATTTCCTTGGTTGAGTCCCAACTTCTAGTTTCTTGTTGTTACACACGACATTGTGTACCAACAGTCCCTACCCATCCATTCATGTTCAACACAAATCTCTATGCTCATTCAAAGTGGGACTTCTATCCCATTCCATTTTGGTTGTGCATATAGAGTCCCTCTCATCATGAAAGGGCAATCAGTCCATCTTTTCGTTTCATGTAAATTTTAATTTTTCTTGACAAAGACATCCGATTTTGGATTCTTGTAGGCATGGAAACTATGGAATGAAGGTAGGGGATTGGAGATCATGGATCCATCAATAAGCGACTCGAAGGTGGCCCATGAAGTAGACAGATGCATCCATGTGGGGCTCTTGTGTGTCGAAGAGGACCCAACTGATCGGCCGACCATGCCTTCTATTGTTCTTATGTTAGGCAAAAGTGCAAGACCACCATCACCCAAGCAACCTGCATTTTCGACCTGGAAGAGTCTAACGTCTGCTGATCCATCTGTGGATAACTCGGTAAATGATGTGACAATTTGCATGATAGAACCCAGGCCATAGTTCCTGCTACTCACAAAGGGAGATCAGAGTCTGTCTGTTGTTGATAGAATGAGGTTAGGATCTTTCATATGTAAATAAGGTTTGGGCAATGGTGCATATAGCTTTAGCAACATTTTCTGCTTTGGGACTGCTCTTTATTATAGGCATACAAAGAAATTTGCATTGCCATTGCTAGAAAGAAAACTTCAAACCTACAGCTCCCACCCATCCATCATGGTGGGCTGGTGTTTCCACTTGAATTCATAGTTAGAACTATGGGCTATAAGGAATGGCCTGGTGGTGATCTATTGGATAGGCTGTCAAGGGACCAGGCTTCATATTGCCAAATCCTAGTAAAAAATCCTCAAAGCTAGCCCAAGCTTGGTCCATGTTCATAAAAATATCCAAAGCATTGTCCATGACCAACTTATATGATAGTTAATGTGCCCATGACTAGCACGGCCAGCCCATTACCACTTGCACATACCAAGCATGTGTAAAAATAAAATGGAGACATTGCTTAAACTAAAATAGGAATTTCAAGTTATTTTGGTCCTAAGTTTGATGAAAAAAATTGCAATTCCAGTTCCAGTCAATCATGCATCAAATAGTCCATATAAATCTCATATCACCCATAGGCATTAGTGTAGACATGACCCAGTAAAAAGTCCTCAAAGCTAGCCCATAGGGATTGATCTATATTTAGTGCTTTGTATTTTAAAATTCTGTGTCTTTGTTTATATGCAATGTATTTTTTTTCCTTCTAATTGTAAAAGAGCCTTTACATGTTTTTATTAAATGTAAGTCTTTGCATCTCAGGGATCACATCAGATGGTTATACAACCACCACCTTCAGTTATATACCCTGCCTCCTACAAACATATGTAGAAGTGTAACCACCCGCGCATGAAGTTCTAATGTGTTTGTTTGACATGAAATGGAAATGGTGTTTGATGATTAGGGTTTTCGTGATGTGGGTTTCATGATATTGAATACATGCAGGTTGTGTGAATCTTTTCTTTTCCTTATCTTTCTTTTTCTCTCTTTTCCCTATTTCTTTTTAGTTCTAGGCATCACACAAAGCTGGATACTCCAACTGATTAGAAGTATACTGGATATTAGATGCATCATAAACCTACTGTTTTGAAAACGCAGGCTGGAACTGACAGGGAAGCAGGAGGAAACAAGGAATCATCAGTGAAGTTTAAGTCCAGCTAGTCCTTTAGCCATTGTCTACTTATAGAGACCTAGAAGCGTTCGCGTAAGAATAGATACAAAGCAATAATTTATTTATTTGTACGGGGTTTTGACAAATCTCTTGATGTGGATCAGGTGAAGTTCTATAAATCCTTTACCTTTATGAGTGTATGCATGTGCTTGTAGTAGGCTTTGTATTTAGGAGTACTTCACTAGCGGTGTTAGACAACTTTATCTGAAGGAATGCTACTCTTGGACCTGCATCCATGGTCATCCACATGTGTAGAGTTGGCACACATGCATGGTCCATATTTCTCTTGTCCCTTTTGTCCTTTTTGTTTGTTGGTAATTTGTTTATTATACCAAATCTTGCTAGTGACATTTTTGGTCACTGACCAATGGGCTCACTTGTAAAAACTGAAAATCGAAATAGTATTCTGTAATCCTTCAGACAGAACAATGTATAACACATGTCGTACATCATGCATACCAACTGCTGGATGAATTACCTCAATAAAGAACGTTTTGTGTGGATCTCACTTGTGGGACCATCTTTCTCTATCGATGAATGGGCACACATGGATGTATGGTTGAAGACCATACCATTGATGCCCCTTTGGATAAAAGTAGAGCTAGTCTGACCATTTAAACTTTTCTTTCATCATTATGTGTTTTTACACCTTATAGATTTGATGAGCTTTAACCAATTTTGTTTTTAACCCTGTTTGAGGGATACCATTTCGATGATGAAAATGCAATTGCCAAAGTAATTTTCAGTCTATCCAGATACATAAGGATCCATCAGAGGGATGTTTCAGATCATCAAAATATACAATCATGTGTGCTTGGCTTGTCCATAATTGCTTGAGCCAAGAAATGGACCTCAACCACTAATTATCCTTGTATCGAATGCTTACATAGATGCATTGAGGTCGGAAAGCCTCAAGCTTGTGCAACCCAGCTCTCTTACAATCCAACACAGGCCTGGATAGAAGGTGTGCAATATCCAAGCTTTCCATTAGGTGGTTCCCCACTTCTTGATGCCACGGTCCAAAAATCAGGCAAGTCCACTCCATGTAAGGATCGCCAAAAGCAAGGGCCCCACACCCTTGGCTTATTATTATTATTTTTATTTTTCTTACCAATCTTCATTGCTTCAATATAACGAAGGGTTTCCATAATGTTTGACTTGTATTATGTATTTATCTTTGGTTGTAAGATGCTTATTCAAAGTGGAAGTAACTATATAGAGTGTAGGCTCAGGGGTCTACAATGCTTACATGGATGCATGAACAAAGCTGCTCATCAGGTACAAGCCACTATATGGCTTTCCTTATGCTGAATTCAGGTCCATTCATATTGAGTTGCATGCTAGTTAATGCTTCTGTAAAAAGGCTCATATTGAGTTGCATGCTATGATGCTTATGATGTAGTTTTATCCTTGAAGAAAAAGGGAAGAAAAATCTGTCCACATATTTATATAAAAAAATTCCATAGCTATTCTCCTCCATCTGCTAGTTATAGGTATTTATTGGTTCCTTTTATTTTATATCAAATTTGTTTTTTTGGTTATTTTATTTTGTTTTGTAAACTTTTGTCTTTGCATTGGTAACTAAAGGTGGAGCATTGCTTACAGAGGGGGGGCTTTGCTGCTTCATATGGGGATGGATATGGACTTCATTCAGTATGGTTGTTTTTGCAGGAAATATTTATGACTGAAAATTTAATTTTAGATAGTGTAACTCAGATTATGAGTGTACATATTGTTTTATTACTTGACCTCTATGCATGGCAGGGTGCTGCTGACAAAGGTCCTCTATATGGCATGAGTTCTGGTTCTTGGGGTGCATTTGAGAAGTCTCACCTCGGGCGCCGCTGAAACCCGTTGAATTTTTTTTTTCCTCATGCTTTTCCTTGTGTCTCAATCTGTAAATTTTTTGTAAATGAGGCTAGTTGTAAATGATTTACAGGTTGTATTTGAATGCTAATTTAAGCTTGTAAAGGTCTTTTGATTTAGAAGATTCATCTTAGCAGAATTTTTAATTGTTTCTATTATTTTTTCTTTTACACTGTAAATGATTTGTTAGCATTTTAAACAGATTTTAGCGGCATTTTTTAATCTCTCATTAGCATTGTTACATGCCGGCGTTTGTTGCAAAATTTACCTGCGTTCCTCATATTTTTAGCAGCGTTTTTAAAGTTTTTCGGCGTTTCGTAGAGATTTTGCGGCGCTTCATACCTTTTTAGCGGCGCTTTTATATTTTAGCGGCAATCAGCAGAAGCGCCGTTAAAGGACAATAAGCGCCGGTAAATGTCAACTTTTAGCGGTGGCTATCAAAAACACCGCTAAAAGTAGACGAACGCTGGTAAATGATACAGCAACGCCACCCTTTTGCGGTAGCCGCCTGACCGTATACAGGTGGATTTTAAGACTTTTAGGGGCGGTTTTGGCTGCGGTAATGCCTATTTTTCTTGTAGTGGCATCACATTGGACTTCGAACAGTTTGTCAAAGTTGGGAAGTACAAGAACCAGGGTTGTAGATAACCTACGCTTAATTTTGGCAAAGCTCCTGTCAGCTTCATTAGTCCATTGAAACTGCCATTTCTTAATGCAATCTATGATTAGTGATACAATAGTACTGAAAATTTTCACATACCGACGATAGAATGTTGCCAGTCCATGAAAACTTCGCACTTCGTGAATATTTGTAGGAACTAGCCATTCTCTGATTGCCTTCACCTTTTCCTCATCCACTCGAATACCCGTAGATGTTACGACAAAACCCAGAAACAACAGGTTATTAGTCATGAAGCTGTACTTTTTTAAATTGAGATAAAGTTTATTTTTAGCGAGCACTTAAAGGATCTTCTTAAGGTGTTCCATATGAGTGGTTTTGTCTTGACTATATATCAAAATATCATCGAAATAAACCACAATGAACCGCCCAATGAAAGGTTTCAGAACTTGGTTCATCAATCTCATGAATGTGCTAGGCGCGTTTGAAAGACCGAATGACATGACCATCCATTCGTTCAATCCTTCCTTGGTCTTAAAGGCCGTTTTCCACTCATCACCCGGCCGTATTCGAATCTGATGTTAGCCGCTCCTTAGGTCCAATTTAGAGAATATTTTTGCACCCTCCAACATGTCTAGCATATCGTCCAACCGTGGTATAGGAAGCCTGTATTTTATGACGATTTTGTGGATGACCCGGCTGTCGACACACATGCGTCGACTCCCATCTTTCTTTGTGTTAATAGAGCTGGTACGGCACATGGGCCCATGCTGTCTTGAATAAGACTCTTACGGATTAGTTCTTCCACTTGCCCCTGCAGAATTTCGCACTCATTCGGACTCATTTGATAGTATGGGCAATTGGGTAAACTGGACCTAGGGACAAAGTCTATATGGTGTTGGATATCCAGCATGGGGGTAACCCATCGGGAAGGTGATCAGGCTAAATTTCTTTGAATTCATGTAACAAGGGCCTTAGTCTTTCAGGGATGATGGTAGGCTCAAGTTCTTCTCCTTTTACAATTAATGCGTAAGCCTGTCCTGTTTACTTGGATTCTTCCACAAAGTCCCTTATGATTAAGAGAAAACGACCTTCTACTTTAGAAGTTTCAGGTGGTCCCTTTGGATCCATAGGGGCTAATATGGTCTTCAGGCCGTCCTTGACAAAGATATATATGTTATCTCACCCTTTATGAGTGGCATAATGGTTAGATTGCCAGGGTCGACCGAGTAGTATGTGACATGCTTCCATGTCAACCACATCGCATACTACTTCATCTTTATAATGTTTGCCAATTGAAAAGGAGATGGTGCACCGTTCAGTTACCTTTATTTCGCTGACCTTCTTGATCCAATCGATTGTATATAGAGAGGGATGACGTTCCGTTTTCAATTGCAATTTTTCCACCATGACCTTAGAGATGATGTTCTTGCTGCTCCCACTGTCAATGATCACGTCACAAACTTTTTGATTCACCATACACTTAGTTCGGAAGATGTTATGCCGTTGTGGATGCATTTCTTTTTTGTCGCATATAATAGCAGCCTCACGACGAGTGACTAGCCGCGATCTTGCTAAACCCAACCCAACTCATCTGCCTCATCCTCGGTGGTGTGCTCCTATTCTTCAATATTTGGATCTTCATATGCATTATCAGCATTACTATCATTGATAGCAAGGTTTGCCACTTTTTGTTGAGGACAAGTATTTGATAGGTGACCCGGTTGGTCACAACGATAGCAGTTGTCGGGCCTTGGTTGAGCATAAGGGTTCGAGATTTTACTTGGACCAATAACAGTCAATACATCTCTTTGGGGTCTACCTTGCCCGCTTCCCTGATATCGGCTCTCAGATATAAGAGGTTGAGTGCATGCTCCTACGGGCTCCTTCCCCTTGGGCTGTGGAGCTCCCTGAGGTGGACTTGCCGCAGTGACTCTTGCGATAAGATAGGTCCGTGTGTTAGGATGTTCAAGTTGCACTTTCGCTCGAGTAGTCAACTTGATCGCATCATTTATCGTCCAGACGGACTCCATCTGGACCCGATCCTGGATCGCCATATGCAATCCACCGTTGAATCGTGCTGTGATTCAGTCTCAACCAAATCATTACGCACCGTCAGGCGGTAAAATTCTTCTGCGTATTCTCTCATCAACCGGTTACCTTGTCTATAATTTTAGTATTATTGGAATAATACTTGATCATAGTTTCCAGGGAGGAATCGAGCACGTAGTCGCTGCTTCATCTGCTGCCATGTGCGGATTGGTGCCTTCATCTGCTTGGTTCGTGCGAGTTGCAGTTGTTCCCACCAAGCTAAAGCTTCGCCATTCAACTTATAGGCCACAAGCTTGATCTTCTTTGCTTCAGGGATGTCCATATAGTCGAAGAATCGCTCAACTTCAGAAAGCCAATCGAGGAAATCTTCAATGTGTAGTTGGCCATTGGAGCTAGGAATATCAACCCGCATCTTGAATTCTCGATCTGTTCGATCTACTTAGTCACCGCCTTGTCTGGGGTGTTGGAAGATTATGTAGTCGATCTCCTCCTCGCTGGATCCCCCTTCCTTAGGAATGACCCTTGGATGCACTGCCGGTACTATCCTGCGATTAGGGCGATTACGAGTTTCAGCAATTGGCGGTGAAGGATTACCACTAGGAACATGGAGTTGCCCAAGGGTTTTCACCAAGAGATCCGCTATGCGGTCAATGGAAGCCTGTAGCCCTTGCATGGCTTGCCTATTCTCTCGCTGCACTGCTTCAAAAGCTGTTGCCGTTAAAGGTAAATTCCTTGGAGCTCCGCCCATGGGATTGTTGCCTGACCCGTCGTTAGAAGCCATCGATTCGAGGAAAAACCTCGCTCTGATACCAAACTGATGTAGGGAAGGACGTGAGGTCGAGCACTGTCTTTCTCAAGAGGATAACTATTCCAAATCCACGGTACTTCTCTGGACTCCTCACAGAGACTTCTCGAATCCACGAGGAAAGAAAGCAAGAAAATAGAAATAAATTCTAATAAATTCGAAATTGATTGATTAATGAATAAAAATGAGTTCACAATCCTTTAAATAGGGGTAACAAGCAATGAGAAAGAAATCAGAATCAAACTACAACTAAAACTCCTAGAATTTGCAACTTACTATAAATAGTAAACTTACTATTTATAGATGGTCATGATGTCTACTAGTGCGCAAGGTTTTCGGCCAAAAAATAGTAAGTGTCCTATTTGGCTTCACCAAACCGTTCTCCTAATTATTCTAAGCTCTTTTCACGTTGGGTGCAGCTCCTAAAGCCCAACGGATGAAGAGTTATAATCAAACTAAAACTTACTATTTATAGTAAAAATGGAATTAAAATAGGGAAACGACCATCGATCCAGGGGTATTTCGCAAATCTGGCTTGCATAACTCGGCGTAGTGGGGTTGGTTGGTTAAAGTAGATCGTTCTAGCCCAAAATCATATATTTTACGTCTGATAACTCATTCCGGATTGCAAGATACGCCCGATTTAAGGTTCGATGGTCTGGATCACTTCTGTCGTCGACCGGGCCTTTTCTAATCCATCTGGGCCATGTAACTGTCCGCAACCTGCTCTACATCACATGAACATCCATGAGTTCAAATCTTACACGTGCACATGCATCCACGTGAGCCCAAATTTGGTGCATATGTGCACATCGCAATCCAAAGCAGATTTTTTGAAAGGAATTCTCATCTTAAAAAAAAGGGCCACTTACCTTTTTTTTGATAAAAATGATAAATCAGAGATCCGCCGTTGAGATGCTCTGATACCACTGTTAGGAAGTGTGGAAGTGTGAGCCCTCAAGATCTGACAGTTTACATGATATGGAACCTTCACGAAGCCGAAGATTAACGCTCCAGATCTAGCGGCCCGCCTATTCATTACTGGAGCAGATGGGTGTATTCAGCTCTCTGATTCTACGGTATAGATGGCCCCGGATTATGATTTATGGCTTAGATCGTCCCAAAGACAAACTAAATGGACAAATTTGTATGTACCAACCACTATTCCTATTTGTACTCTTGGTATTTCTGATGATATTTTTCATGAGTGAACCTCATCCCTTTTATAGGAAAGGATGAGAGTTTGGATGAGACCCGCTTATCCGGTCTTATCCCTATCTCCCATCCTCATTCAAATTTATATTTGAAAATCATCTTCTAATGGAAGAGTCTGGAAGAGGCCTAAACTGCTGGGACCCACCCACTAGTGATTGCCCACCAGTGGGCCCCACAGGCCTATGACCAACACTTTTGAGTAATTGCAGATTGTTATTGATCTTACACAAACTTGAAACCAGGTTTCAGATCATCGTTACAAAAAAGTAGGCTTGTTAGTTGTTGTTTGTTGCTATGATTTGAAGGGGCTGTTAGTTTAGTTATCAATGTTGATAGTTTATGGTGCGTTTGGGCACCCAATTGATATGGATTCCAATAGTTGAAGTCAATAAAGAGGAATGACCCATGTGGGGCTAGCCACCAAACATGGAACATCATTAATAGCTTTGACCATCATTAGTTTAAAATGGGGCCACACCCACATTGGTACTTTTCTTGTTCTTTATTGAAATGATTTATTGCATTTTAGTTCAAGTGAACATCCAAACAGGGATGTTGCCATCTCCAGTGGTTGCAGATGCACATTGTAGGTGAGTTTGTGTGGTTAGTTACACTTTGTATTCAGTATTCGATCATGATTTGGATTCAGATAGCTGATTATGGGGGAGAAGTGGTCCTCCAAACTACTATGCCTTTGGTATTAGAACCCATAATTTCTAGTAGTTGAAATCCCGAAATTCTGGAACCATGAGTTCCTGGTAGTTCCAGTTCTTGGAATAACAGTTTTTTTTTTTTTTTTTTCTTTTTTTTTTCTTTTAAAACTCTGCTCTGGACTTTGGCGTGCTGAGTTGTAGATTGTTTTTGTTTGACTGACCTAAAACTGTCCAGGATTCAAACTCTGCTCTGGTGTGTGCTTGTGATTTCTGATGTAGAGCATTTGGATTTGATCAATTTTCAATTTGGAATCATTTGTTCCTCCCTCTTGTTGCTAGATGCATTGCCCGGTTTAGGCTGTGTCCATATTCATTTTGGATATGCATTCCTTTGTGGGTTTCAGGCTGGTCATTTGCTTCTTGTTAAGCCATACATGATTGCAGTCTATTCATGAAGCCATACCTTAGAGCAGTACTTTGCATCTGTAACTCAAAGCCACTAGATAACTACAATTTCAGATAGGTAGTTGCCTATTCATGAAGCAAAGGCCTTTAAAAGTTAGATGCCACTCTCAAAATGTTGGTATGTTTGGTATCTTCTTCTATTTCAATCTTTTTTGTAGAGTTACAGATAATTCAAGTTTTTTCACCTTCGATTGCAGAAAGCAAGTTGTAAATCTATGGAAAATGGAATGGGTGTTTGGATGAGATGATTAGCATTTTGTTTCTGGATCTCTTGAAGATTCAGAAAGGCTGCAAATTTCAACGTTTTCACTGGAGCTGTTGGAGGTACTCATTTTCTTACATGCATATCTGACTTGTGTCCTTCTTTTTTCTTGTGGTTAAGATGAAAATCTTGTTGAAACTTCACTTGAAATTTAGTTTATGGAATTACAGTTTGCTATTTTGGTTTACCCCAAGAATTAAAACATAACAGTAGAAGTGATGTGAAAGAGTAAGGAAGCTAAGTTGCCAATTGTCATGGCATCAAATTCTACATGAATACATTGCTCGTCTGAAGTTATTTTAAGCCTTTTAAACAGATGCTGTGGATTCATTTTGATTGTAGATTTTTCTTTCTTTATTTAACATTATAAAATGATAAAGACATCTGGTGCTCTGCATAGCTTTAGTTAGTTTGAAATGCTACAAACTGCTTTGCATACAATTTTTTTTTTTTTTTTTTTTACCATTGGATCTGGTTATAGTAAATACTTGATAGTTGATAGTTTACTTTTGCATGTATGGTAATCCAGGCCTGACCAAATAGTGTTTTTAATAATCTTGGATTCAACTTATGTTTTCTTTATAGTTTTACAAGCTATCTAAACATATGATGTGATGGTTCTATTGTTTGAAGTAATTTATGGTGCGTTTGGAAGTTATTATATTTTCCTGTGGGTGGAATGGACCCTAGCCCAAATGGCCATATATATATATATATAAATATATAAATATATAAATATATAAATATATATATATATATATATATATATATATATATATATATATATATATATATATTTATATATTTCTATTTTAAGAGATGAACTCACCATTTGAGTTTCTCTACCTGTAGGCATTTAACTGAAAGTTATCTTGAAGGTGAGATTTGACTGAGGGAAGGTGTGGCCTATTCTTTTCTAAACCTTGCATGAATCAACTATTTCTTTCTTTTTTCATTTTGTTGAAAAAGAAAACAATCGTTTCTTTAACCTCGCTTTTCTTTGAATTTTGTCATCTTGTGCTATCTATGAACTGCTATCTTATTCTTCCATGGTTCCATTGATTCTAACTCGATCAAGGAAGTATCCTTGTAGTGAATTTTCATGCTTCCTCTAATGTTTACTGGAAAATGCTATCTATGATGAATGGTATTATGAAAAATGTAAACTTTTTTTATTTTGTTGAATATAAGATGTTTGCACCTCATCCTACCTCCCAAGACTGCAACAAGGCAGATTGGAATGAAGCACGCAATGCTTTCTTAGTTGGAAGTATTGATAGAGCAAGCTAATATTGGGAAACACAATGCCTCGGTGTGGAAGAAGGAAGCATGGAAGTGGGATATTTTCCCTTGTGTAAAACTCTAATTTCAAGAATAAATAATGTTCATGTTCTTTATTTTCCCAAATATGTTCTAACAATTTCACTTTGTTTTTATTTTAATCTTTTACTTTTAGAGTTCGAATTGGAAATTTTGACACACTTAGCTGTCTTCATAATACTTCTTTAAATTGAATAATTGGAAACTATTTGAGTGGAATGCGTTTCTTTTGTTCTTTTAATATTTTGTCTTTTGGTTTTTGAATTTCAATTTTATTACGAAAATGCACATGGATCTCTGAATGCATTGAAATGCTGATGTCAATTTGTGTCTTTTGATATCTGATTTCAAAACTTGTTTCTCTGATCCTGTTTTTTAATTATGTTTTGCTAGTGTAGGAGCGTAACAATAGTGTTGTTCCAATTTGCTTTTGCCGATGCTTATTCTTCTTTCATAAACATGCTATTTTCTTCTTGAAAATGTGTTGAGTGTTCTTTGATAGCTGGGTTCATCCTTCTCCATAAACAAGAAATATAATTATCGTGACTCAATTCATCATTTTTAAACTAAGGAATTTGGATTTTAAAATTTATACTGTCTTGTTTAACTTCTTGACATGTTTGTTTTCTTAAAACTTGTAGATGGAGACTTTGACAATGACCATTACAGATGGGTACCAATGCTGCTTCGCTGAAACAATATGTGGATAAAGAGGCTGGAAATAGCTATCTATATTGGTTAGGAGTGGACCACATAGAGGAATTTTCTTTTAATGTACTCGGATAATTTTCAACTTATTGCTGTAAATAAGTTCTGGCCTCCATCAGTTAGTTTCAAGCACCAATATAACATCGAACGAGGCATTCATCTCTTTAATTATATCATCATCTAAATTAGGGGAGTGAGCCAAGCATGTCTCTAGAATGTTAGAGTGTAGGTTCAAAAGTGACCTATCTTCCACGAATGAATCAATCGATTTTACTTGGTAGGCATCATCAACGTCCTCTGGTTGTTTGCGCATGTTGAATATTGAAATGTAGAAGACAACCTTATTTCACGAATGTCTTTAAAAGCAATCTTTCAAACTAGTGAGAGTATATAAAAGGATTACAACATTCACCACAAGAATGAAATAATAAATAACATCCAATTACCAAAAAGAATAAAACATTCACCACATGGCATAAGGAATTATAGTGTTTCGGTGCTTAAAACAACAACACCTACTCTACTCCCAAAATTACTTCGCTTGTAATTTTGGCTTTCACTATAAAAAGGTTTTCATAGGGTCACCTTAGCAACCCAATATAGTTCCTTGTGATTTTTATGAGCTATCACAATAAAAACCCTACTGAGATTTTCACAGGCAATCTCGGACAAAATCTCACTGAGATTTTCATAAGCTATCTCAAACAAAACTTCAAAAAGAATTTTAGAAAGTATACTTATCTTTAAATGTAAAAGACGTAACAGAAGCTTGTATCAGGACTTCTTTACAGAAGTTTGTATCAGAAGGACTTCTTTCTTGAACATATATATCGCAGCGTTCAATCAGACAGAAAGAGTCTACTGTTCTATAGATTTTAAAAATGAAAAACCTAAATGCTACTTAATTCAATTATCTTAGATCTTAAAGAAGAGTATAGATTATTCTCTTAGATTAAGATTAAAACGATCTAGAGATAAAAGAATTGAATAAGTTATAAAATAAATTTATAAATACTAACAAATAACTTGCTAATGACTTGAGCTTCTCCATAGACCTCAATGTGGAGAACGAGTCCCTCTCAACTGACTCTCTCAACTCTAGACTTTTTCTGTCTGATTGAAAGAGCTAATAGAAGTTGCCAGAAGAGAAGACTATAATTGAGGATCCTACAAGATTAGAAAACAAAGTTAAGAAACAAAACTCTAAAATTAGAAAGTTCTAAAAACCTTAGATTAGAAAAATTCAGAAAATAAGAAAATTCTAACCTAGAAGGAAAACTAGATAAACTGAAACAAAGAAGAGATCTAGAAAAGATAAGAGGAAACGTTGGAACAAAATTACTGAATAAAAGTTACTAAGTTAGAATTCTACAAAATAGAAAAGTCAGTTAGTTTCTAAAAATAAATTAGGAAAGTTTCTAACCCAAAAATAGAAAGATAAGTTAGTTTCTAACAATAATTAAAAAAAAACCCTAACCTAAAAGTAGAAAGTAAATAAACCATAATCTTAACCCAATTGCAAAACTAGTTAATCTCAGAAAAATGCAACTGTTAGTCCCCAGTAATGGCGCCAAAAACTTGTTCACAACCCTAAGTATAGGGTCGCGATGTAGTAATAATCTTGGTGAGACCGAGGTCGAATCCATAGGGAATAAACTTGTATGTCTTCTAAATTTAACTAAAATTAGAGCTAGATGAAGAATTAAAGCAGAAATCTAAATTTAAAGGAGTAATTGTGAATAAGGCTTAAACTATTAATTAAAAGTAAGAACTAGGGTGCTAAGGATTCACTTGTAGCTTCTCAGGATGCTACCTTGCTTGATTCAAGGACACCACTGGAATCAGAGTCTTATCTTATCCAGTTGAAAAGAAGAGATGGTAAGATCTCTGAACTTCTCATTGATCCAGTCCTCAAAGTAGGAGAATTGGGAAGATTGGAAGGGATTCCGTCACTTAACCATGCCCATGGGACGATGACAAACAACATGATTTACCAATCTAACAATCTCAAAATAGAAAAGGAGATATAGAGCTATTGTAGATCTATTGTAATTTGTCACAACGAACCATTAAAAACTAGAAATGTTCCGTACAATCAAACTAGAATTCAATGGGGTTCAACACAACATGAATTAAAGCAAAGCAAACATCCCAATCATTCTATAAGTTTCACCTCTTAGCCTTAGCTAAGAGGTTTAGCCAACAATAGACATGATTAAACTAAAGTCTCTCAAACAAAGCATAAAAACCAACTAAGGAAGAAGAAGAAAGCTTTTGGATGGCAGCTCCACCATTTTGCTATACTTCTTGAACTCTCAAAGATACCTAGGAAGGCCTAGGGACTCCTAATTATAGTTGTGAAGCTCCACCTTTCGCACCGACTTGGAATTTTTACAAACCGTCTCAAATTAAGCAATCTGTGTTGGCCCTACGTAACAACTTTGCGCGATTTCAGTGGCACCGAAATCGTATCTGCATCTGAAATTCTATGTGCAGAGTACTTAGGTGATAAAATTTGCCACCGAAATTGGCTTCGGTGGCACCGAATTAAACTTAGGTGACATCGAATTAAGCTATTTGCTTATTGAACTGTTTTGTGCATTTTCTGTGGCACCGAAATTGGCTTAGGTGGCACCGAAATGTGCTGTTTTTTTGCTATTTAACTTGTGCCTCTGCCAATCTTTTCTCCATCCTTTTGTACATGGTTTCCTAGGATCTTTGGCATGAAAATTCTCCATTCTTGGTCTCCTAAGATCCCTCCTTTGCCTTGATGATTCTTGAGCTCTAAATCCATGCTTTTAGTATTCTTTTCAATCCAAGCTCTTAAATTCACCTTGCAACACAAATATGTATAAAATAGGATTTTAAGCATTATCATGTTCATAAAACCAAGATATAAATGGGGGCTAATATGTAATATTTGACCTTCAACATAATCCTTAACCAGCATTTTGATAGTCCTGAGCAAAGTATGCGAAAAAATATTTTGAAAACCATTGTATAATTTCCATAAGCTTAAAAGGTTTAAAAAACAATCCAGACAATAGAGTTTCAAAATACATCAACGTTGAGCATTATTCTCTCCTAAATTTTAACATTCGGTAAACTTCATAATCAAATTCAAAGCATTAATCCTCCAATTAGAACAATTCCAAACATTGAGTTCCATGGGTGCATAATGAAGTCTAGACTTATCACAATCAAAGGTTCAATTTTTCATTTTCATTATAACATTAATAATCAAAAGAGCATTCAGGACAACCAAAACTTAAATCGAAACTTGCCTTATAGTTCAGTGTTTTATGCTTCTGGCTTTTGATTTTTCTATCTATGGCTTCACGCTATGTTCAATCTTTTCAATAATCTATAATAGGTAGCCTTTTTTTACGACAACTGTTTTTTTTCTTCTGGGTATTTATATATTTTTTTCTTTCTTTTCAATTATTCTCATGAACATGATGGACAAATTCCTTAGGTCGATTCCTTCCATGCTTAATAAACATCAAGTTAACAATTCAATATCAAACTAAAACTTTAATATGAAAACTAGATGTGACATCTGAAATCATGACTCGATCAATGTTTAAAATTTCTAATCATGGATTAATAATTCAAACTTAACTTTGAAATCTAACACGTAGTAAAATCCAAGAGACATAAATCATCAACATTAAGTATCTTATACTTCTAAACTTTGGATTATCCTTAAAATCACTTAACTTACAGAAATTTCAAAAATTTTCTACAAATTTTCACAATTTTTGCTCAAAGACTAAGAAAACACTGATTAGTGTACCTAATCCACACCCCCAACCTAAAATCTACATTGTCCTCAGTGTAAAAGATGTGAGCATGCAATGCATATGAGGCAACGAATAGAAAGGGGTAGTGATGGGAAGATTGTACCTGAAGAAGGCGAATTGTAGTTTTTCTAAAATTCTTAATGCCAAGATGGTTTAGCACAACAATGAAACAGACGATAAACAAACTATCTTAAACAGCAAAAAGCAGTAAACTTAACTAGGAAAATAGGGGAAAGCCACTCAATCATGCCGCAAGGTTCCTCCTCCGGCCAGTATCTTAATAAATTCCTCAGTAGGTTTCTCACCAAGTTCATCTAAAAGCCCCTTTTCCAATAAGCTTATATGCCCTAGAACATGAATTTTTAGAGAAATTTATAGACCTTAGCATAAAGTTTCCTTTTAATCTCTTGAGGTGTCCAAAGTATATACGATTCGCCTGTGACAGAGAAAGTTTTAGAGTTAGTACAACATGGTGAGTTAGAGACTACACGTAGATAAAATTCAGAAAAATTCTCAGTAGGTGATGTAATCTTAACACACTCCGAAGTTTCAGACTTCGATTCAATTTTTAGCTCCTCCTCCTCCTTTAATGGTAAGTATTCAGGATCTGTGGAAGGAGGGACTTCAAAATAAGGGTTCTCTTGGTCAGTAACAACTACCAAGGTATTGTTTTGAAAGGCATCCATTATTTCTTTTTATCAAGGGATTATTTGAATCTACAAAGTATGCCAAGCAATCTTCCGGAGAGTTGAGAGTCAGTTGAGAGGGACTCGTTCTCCACATTGAGGTCTGTGATGATATGCCTAATGATTCCTTTGTCTTCTCTTATAATAAAGGGAAAAATGCTCTCTTATTCTTCACCTTGGTGGGAGTCAATTGTCACCGGATACATTTCACCTTGCCCTGTATAGGTAGATTGAAGATTAGTAGGTGAAGAATTGATGTGAAGATTTTGTTCATTGATACTACTCAGTAGGGGCATTATATCGTCTAGGGTGTGAAGCTCAGATGGTGACCTCAACTGGGTGGTTTCAAATTCCAAAGTCATCTCGGGCAACTTGTCCATCTCCCTAATCATTTCATCATTTAAATGGAGGGAGTGGGCCGACCATGCCTCAAAAGAGTCCTGTGATTCACTTGGAAGAAACTCTTCCTCCATATTTAAATTAAATGTGTCAGATGGGTGAAGTAGATCATTATGGTCGACAGCTTCCTGTACCTCGTGATCACTTTCATGAGTCATAATTGAAATCGATTCTAGTGAATCTTGGGATGTAAACTCATGATTATCATCCCAATACTTATCATCTTCTAATTTAGTATAGTTCACAAGTGGGATGAGATCACTTTCCTCACATTGTTTTTCTAGGTTGAGTTGAGGTTTAAATAGACTAGCCTCTTCCTCCTCATTAAAGTTAAGTGTGTCATGTGACTGGAATGTGTCAGTATCATTATATTTGAAAGACACCCATGTCTCTTGATCATTCCTTTGGACAGTCATTGAGATCGACTCTTTAGAAAATTGAACCATATGCTCATTAACATGATCCCACTCCTCATTCCCAATTCCAGTGTCCTCCATAAGCGAGTTGAGATTACTTTCCTCGCATTGTGTTTTTGGATTGGGTTGACGTTGGGATAAACTAGCCTCCACTATCTTATCGAGGCACGATTCAAGTGCTTCTAATATTTTTCTAATGCCTACAAGAGAGTCTGTGTTACTCTGAAGTGAATTATCTTGGGTTGTTTCTGGTTAAATTTCAAAGGTAGAGGATCCAAGAGAATTATCACTATGAAGTATTGCTGATTCAACTTCCCAATATTGATGTTTCCACTGATTATAATCGTATGGGTCATAGGTGGGAGAGTCTGATGGTTGTTGGTACATATTATCACCCATAATATAATTGCGCATTGTTTTCTTCTTGTTTGATGGGTAATAATAGTTCACACTCCCATAATCACGATGATCCCAACAATCACGTACTGTTTTCTTAGTCTATGGAGTGTAGAGCTGGGCAGAATCCAACCCAATCCGATGGATCCGACCAGATCTGAAGGTCAGGATCGGTGCGAGTAAGCCCACTCAGATCTGATCATACATTGGATCGAGTTCAGATTAGTGGTCAATCCAGACCGATCCGATCTAGGATCCAATTTGATTCGATCCTATCCGATCTGATTCGGTCGGGTCCTATATGAGAAATAAAGGGATGGGGTTAAACCATTTCCCAAGAAAAGGTGATGTGAGGGTAGTGGGTGGCACATTGATGAGGCCTGCGTTGGGCAGGCAGGCAGCCAGCTATGGTGGTGACTACTCCACTTCTTTCTCCTCTGAAATCGAATTGCGTACTGTGTTACTCAGTATGCTTTTATTATATTGAGTAAACTCTGTCGGCCCACCTTGAATTCATGTGGTTTATCCACGCCGCCCATCTGTTTTTTTATTATCTCATTTTAGCCATTGGGCCAAAAATTGAAACATATCCAAAGCTCAAGTGGGCCATACCACAGAAAACAGTGGGAATAATTATTTCCACCGTTGAAACCTTCCTAGGGTCCAATATAATGTTTAGTTGTCATCCTTCCTGCTCATAAGTTCACAAGAACAAGGATGAGGGAAAAAAAAAACAAATATCAGCTTGTCCAAAATGTCATCCACCCAAAGAATTTTAAAATGGTATATGTTCAATTCACACTATTCCCTGTGGTGTGGTCCACTTGAGCTTTGGATATGCTTTATTTTTGGTCCCATTTATTAAAATTAAATTATAAAATGTATGGACGGAGTGGATAAAATAAACACATCATGTTGGGCCCCACATAGTTTACTTAGTACGCACGCAATCTGCTTCCCTCTCCTCCGCCCAAATCCCATTGCTCCCTAGAGTCCCTACCAAGTAGGTCTTCTATCTCGCCTATTCCCCTCCCAACTCCAATTTGAAAACGAATCGGCTACTCCCCCCGCCACCAGCCAATGGCAGATGGTCGGTGCTCTGTGGGCCCCACCATGATGTATGTGTTTCATCCATGCCGTCTATATTTTTTTATTTTTAAATTTTTTTTTTAAAAAAAAACAGAAGACTCGATCTGAACTGTACTTAACCCGATTTGACTCAGTTTCCCCAATTGAGTCAGACTCGATTCAGGTCAGGCCAGTAATGCATTGGATTGGACCGAGTCAGCTGACCTGGACTCGGTCCCAGATCAGATAGAGTTCAGATCAATTACTTGAAAAATTCGGATTGAGTTGAGTTGGACCTAATTCGGTTTGACTCGACTCGATGCCCACCTCTAGTGGAGTGTAATTATTCTCCCACATATGATCGCGTAAGGACTTCTTAACCGATGAATCATTTTATTTCAGTTGGTTCTCGATGATGATTTTAGAAAAAAATTGAGACATAGGTTGTTTCCTAACATAATTATTTGATAACCCTTCAAAATTTTTCGCATTCTCTAGAACTAGCTCAGTGTACTGACATTCCCACTCTTGCATATACATGATAAAACCCTAATTCTGAATCTAATTATAAAAGAAAATCCTACAACAATATGGAGAGTAAGTAGAGGGAAGAAGTTACCAGAAGAGAAGACTATAATTGAAGATCCTACAAGATCAGAAAATAAAGTTAATTTGTAAAAACAAAACTCTAAAATTAGAAAGTTCTAAGAACCCTAGATTAGAAAAATTCAGAAAATAAGAAAAATCTAATCTAGAAGGAAAACTAGATGAACTAAAATAAAGAAGAGATCTAGAAAAGATAAGAGGGAAGGTTGGAACAAAATTACTAAATAAAAGTTACTATGTTAGAATCCTACAAAACAGAAAAGCAAGTTAGTTTCTAAAAACAAATTAGGAAAGTTCTTAACCTAAAAATAGAAAGATAAGTTAGTTTTTAACAATAATTCAAAAAAACCCTAACCTAAAAGTAGAAAGTAAACAAACCCTAATCTTAACCTAATTCAAAAATTAGTTAATCTCAGAAAAATGCAACCGTTAGTCCCCAACAACGGTACCAAAAACTTGTTCACAACCCCAAGTGTAGTGTCGCGATGTAGTAATACTCTTGGTGAGTTTGAGGTCGAATCCAAAGGGACTAAACTTGTATGTCTTTTGAATTTAACTAGAACTAGAGCTAGATGAAGAACTAAAGCAAAAATCAAAATTTAAAGAAGTAATTGTGAATAAGGTTGTAACTATTAATTGAAAGTGGGAACTAGGATGCCAAGGATCTACTTGTAGCTTCTTAGGATGCTACCTTACTTGATTTAAGGACACAACTGGAATCAAAGTCCTATATTATCCAGTTAAAAAGAAGAGATGGTATGATCTCTGAACTTCTTATTGATCCAGTCCTCAAAGTAGGAGTATTGGGAAGATTGGAAGGGATTTTGTCACCTAACTATGCCCATGGGACGATGGCAAACAATAGGATTCACCAATCCAGCAATCTTAAAATAGAAAAGGAAATATTCAGAGCCATTGTAGATCTATTATAATTTGTCACAACGGACCATTAAAAACTAAAAATATTCCTTATAATCAAACTAGAATTCAATGAGGTTCAACATAACATGAATTAAAGCAAAGAAAACATCCCAATCATGCTATAAGCTTCACCTTTTAGCCCTCGCTAAGAGGTTTAGCCAACCATAGACATGATTGAACTAAAGTCTCTCAAATAAAGCATAAAAATCAACTAAGGAAGAAGAAGAAAACTCTTGGACGACAGCTTCACCCTTTTGCTCTACTCCTTAAACCCTCGAAGATACCTAGGAATGCCATAGGGACTCCTATTTATAGTTGTGAAGCTCCACCTTTCGCACCGACTTGGAATTTCCACAAATCGGCTCAAATTATGCAATCCGTGTTGGCCCCGCATAACAACTCTACTCGATTTCGGTGGCACCGAATTAAGCTCAAGTGACACCGAAATAAGCTGTTTTCTTACTAGACTGTTTTGTGCACTTTCAGTGGCACCGAAATGTGATGTTTTTCTGCTGTTTACTTGTGCTTTTGCCAATCTTTTCTCCATCCTTTTGTACTTGGTTTCCTAGGGTCTTTGGCATGAGAATTCTCCATTATTAGTATCCTAAGATCCCTCCTTTGCCTTGGTTGTTCTTGAGCACCAAATCTATGCCTTTAGCATTCTTTTCAATCCAAGCTCTTAAATTCACCTCGCAACACAAACATGTATAAAATAGGATATTAAGCATTATCATGTTCATAAAATCAAGATATAAATGGGGGATAATATGCAATATTTGACCCTCAACAGTCAAAGACAGGCTAGCCGAAAAATCTCAAAAATTTTATTTTTATTTTTCATGCATTTCATAATTACAAATAAACATAAAGATAAATGCAAGGAAAAAAATATTTATTTAACAATACACAATTCAATATTATGCTTCAGATTTGAAAACTTAACATTGTTAAGCAGCTTAGTTAGTATATCTGCAAGCTGCTTCTTAGTTTGAATGTATTCTATCATGATAGTCTTATCTTCAATTAATTCTCGAATATAATGATATCGTATGTTAATATGCTTTGTATAAGAATGTTGAATAGGATTTTTACATATATTTATTGCACTAGAAATATTGCAATATAGAGTCATTGTATCTTGTATAATTCCACAGTCAACTAACATTTTTTCATACACATTAGCTGAGTACAAGCATTCCCTGCAATAATATATTCAGTCTCTGCAGTAGAAAGAGATATGGAGTTTTGTTTCTTGCTAAGCCATGATACTAAGTAGTTTTCAACATAAAAATATCCACCACTGGTAGATTTTTTATCAACACTTCCTGCCCAGTCTGCATCTGCATAACTTGCGATTTGTACAAACATATCATGTGGATACCATAAGCCTAAGTTCGTAGAACTTACGATATATCTGATTATTTGTTTGACAGCAGATAAGTGAGATTCTTTAGGATCAGATTCATATCTAGCACAGATTCTAACACTAAATGCAATATCAAGCCTATTAGAAATTAAATGCGGATGACTTCCGATCATACTACAATATAATTGAGAGTTTATTCTTTTATTTGATTCATCTTTTGAGAGTTTAAGAATCGTACTAATTAGAGTATTAAAATTCTTATCATTTTCAAAACTAAATCTTTTTACAAGGTTCAAAGTATATTTGGTTCGTGAGATGAACTTACCGTTTTAAAGCTGTTTGACTTGCAATCTAAGGAAATAGTTTAGTTTACCGACCATACTCATTTCAAACTTGGATTTTATGAGATATGCAAACAGTAGATAAATTAGCACACGTAGATCCATAGATAATATCGTTAACATAGATTTGAACAATTAGGATATCATCATTATATTTTTTAACAAACAAGGTTTTGTCAACACTACCCATAACAAAATTATGACTAAATAACCATTTAGTCAACTATTCATACCACGCTCTTGGAGCTTGTTGTAAACCATAAAGAGCCTTAAAAAGGTGATAGATATGATTTGAAAGTTTGAGATCTTCAAACCCTTTGGCTGTTCAGCATAGATTTCCTCATTTAAATCATCGTTTAGATACTTTTTACATCCATTTAATATATTTTGAATTTTTTATGACATGAAATGAAAATAAATAATCTGATTGATTCAAGGTGCGCAACTGGTGCAAATGTTTCATTGTAATCAATACCTTCCATCTGAGTATAATCTTGTACAACCAGTCGTGCCTTATTTCTGATAATGTTCCCCATTTCATCAGTTTTATTTTTTAAAATCCACTTCATTCCAATCACATGTTTGTCAGTAGGTCTGGAAACCAAATACCATACATCATTTCTGATAAATTGATTTAATTCATCTTGCATGAGATTTATCCAACTCTCATCGGCAAGCGCTTAATCTACATTACCCAATTCAATTTGGGAAGTAAAGCAGACATGATTACATATATTTCCAAGTTGTTTTCTTATCTAAATGCCAGTGTGAGGGTTACCAAGTTTTTGATTAGTTGGATGGTCTTTGACTAACCTTAACTTAGTATTGTCAAATTTAGATGAAGATTCAGGTATATTAACCAAATTGATATCATCATCATCATCTTGGTCAAGACTGGGTGTGATCGATTGACAATTTATCACAACATTTATAGACTCTTATATAAAGCCAGTTCTTTTAATAAGAACATGGTATGCCCGACTATATAGGGCATAACCTAGAAATATTCCCTTATCACTTTTGGCTTCAAAATTTCTTAAGTTTTCATGGTCACGTAAAATAAAGCATTTGCTTCCAAAAGTTTAAAAATATTTAATAGTGGGCTTTTTGTTAAACCATAGTTCATAAGTTGTTTTGTTTTTAACTTTTCTAATATAAACACAATTAATTTATAACATGTAGTACTAATAGCTTTAGCCCATAAATTCTTAGGTAGCTTCATGCTATTTAGCATTGCACTACCCATTTCTTGTAGAATTCTATTTTTTCTTTCAGCAACCCTATTTTGCTTAGGTGTTTTTGGAGCAGAGAATTCATGCAATATACCATGATCATTGCAGTATTTCTCAAAATTGCTATTTTCAAATTTGATACCGTGATCACTTCTAATTCTGACCATAGATAACTCTTTTTCAGTCTAGATATATTTTATAAGTTTTTTGACTTCATCAAGAGTACCTAATTTTTCTCTTAGAAAGGCTACCCAAGAGTATCTATGTAGTCATCAACTACCACCAGAAAATATTTCTTTCTACCTCTACTCTCCATTCTAATTGGTATGACTAAATTCATATGAAGAAGTTCAAGAGGTCTAGTTATGGCTAAGGAGTTCACTTTCTTGTGACTATTCCTAACTTGCTTGCCTATTTGACATGCGCCACAAACTTTTCTCTTTTTCAGTTTGGGTAGGTCACATAAGTGATTTTTTTTGCTTAATTTATATAAATCTCTATAATTTACATGTCTAAGACGTTGATGCCATAGTTCTGTCTTGTCTGTTTGGACCATATAACACGAATGGTTTGTTGAACACAAGTTATTAATTATATAGCAATTTTTAGACGTTCTACAACCATTTAATATTACATTTCCTTTCTCATTTATTATTTCACATCTGTGATCTGAAAATTTTATGTTATATTTATTATCACAGATTTGAGATATGCACAAAAGATTATGTTTTAATCCTTCAACATATAGAACATTTTCAAAGAGAGGTAAGTTAGGAAGTTGTACATTACCATGGCCAATTATCGTGCAGTTGCTTCCATCTTGGAATGTAAATGAGCCGCCATTTATTTGGTTGATGTTTGAGAGTATAGCCTTATCACCTGTCATGTGATTCGAACATGCACTATCTAGGTACCATCTTGAATGACTACTTGCTATGACAGCTGGGTGGATTACAAGACACTTAACATTTGGAACCCATTTCATTATGGTTTTAGATTTAGGAGGATCTCTAACTTTACGTTGTGTTTGGGAGTTAGGATTTCTCCTTTTTCTATATACTCTAGTCTTATTAGAGTTGGATTTCAATAGTTCTTTAAGAAAGTCCACAATTTTTTCAGCTAAAGGAAGATTTTTGTTATTATTCCTTTGATTTTGGTGGTTGGTACTAATTTTTATATTAGAGACTTGAAAAGGTTTTGAGTTTTTGAAGTCATTCTTTTTATAGTTTGAATCTTTTAGAGTCTCTGCTTTAGAGTTAGAGGATTCTCCTTTTACAAAGGTAGGAGCAGAATCCTTGGATTTCAAAGAGTTATTTTTAATATAACCTAGTCCAGACTTGTCACCACATCGCCTAGATGAGGTTAGTAGTTTTTCAAGTTTCAGGTCACCAATGGTATATTTCCAAGTGTCTTTTGAACTTTGAAGGGAGGAAATTTCAAGTTTTAGTTTCACAATTTCGAATTTAAGTTTTTGTAACTCAGAAGTCTTAAAACTCAAATCTAATTTAGTATTTTCAAAATAATTAGAAAAATGAGATTTTTTTAAAACAACTTTTTCAAGTTCTAATTGTAGTTTAGCATAATTTTCTTTTTGAATTTTCAACTTGACTATAATTTTACAACTTTCTCTGTATAGGGCATCATATGCATCTTGAAGATCATCTTCATTTTCAGAGTCACTTCTTGTAGTTTCATTATTAGATATATCATAGTTATCTGAAGAAGTGATTCTGGCTATAGTCATAAAGGCTTTCAAATCATTTGCATTTTCCTGGTTTGATTCATCAGTTTTAGAATTACTTTCAGATTCTGATGATTCATCCCAAGTAGCTATCATGCCTTTTCTTCTATATTTATCCTTTCTAGGACATTTAGAAGCTAAATGCTCATATTTAGAATAGTTGAAACATTGGGTGTCTTTTGTTTTAAATTTTTAAAAATTTGATTTTCATTTTCTTTTATTAAATGGTTTATTGAAAATCTGTTCTTTTCTTATTTTTTAAAATTATATAAATTCTTTTGCTAACATAGCCATATCATCTTCATTTTCTTCAAAATCAGAATTTACATTAGATTCCTTTGAATTAAATTTAGAAGATTTAAGAGCAATGGACTTGATTTTAGGAGCTTTGAAATTCAACTCATAAGTTTGAAGAGAACCAACTAACTCCGTAACTTTCATAATATCTGTATCCCTTAATTCCTATATAGTAGTAACCTTTGAGTTAAACCTATCAGGAAGTGATCGAAATATTTCTGTGTAAACCTTGCTTTCAGGGATTTTATCTCCATGACCCCACATGGAATTTACTATGTCATTCAGTTTCATATAGAAGTCCATAAAAGACTCATTTTTTTCAATCAAATTTTCTCAAATTTGATTGTGAGGATTTGGATTTTAGATTTTTTGACTATAGTGGTTCCTTCATTTGTGATTTCAAGAATATCGCAAGCTTGTTTAGATGTATCGCACGAAATGGTTCTTTTGAATTCATCTGGCGATAGAGCATAAGTTATTACATTTAAGGGTTTTGCATTTGCACTGGTTTCACTTTTCTGAATAGTAGTTTAAAAATTGTTTATAGTTTTTCCATAGATATGGTTTCATCATTGGCTACTACTTACATCATAAGAGGGATCCATTTAGTTACAGTAGTTTGTCACACACTTTCATCAATGGATTTGAGGAAAATCTTCATCCTGACTTTCCAATATGAATAATTAGAGTCATTAAAGGGAGGTGGCCTGGTAATGGATAGGCTTTCGAAATTTGACATCATGTAGCTCTAGATCTTGCTCAAGGAAGTAAATCTAAAAATTAAAAGAGTAACTCGCTCTGATACCATTTGAAATGGAGAGCCAACAATGTCTTTGGGGGGGGGGGGGGGGGGGGAGGGGGTGGGAATAGGACAATACCAAATAATCGAAATAAATGCGGAATATGTAAAGATTACAAAAATCTCAATTGCTTGAGTTTTGAAACCTTAATTCTAAATAATTCATAGGACAACCTTCACCTAAAATTTTAGGGAGGACAACCTTATTTCACGAATGTCTTTAAAATCAATCTTTTAAACTAGCAAGAGTATATAAAAGGATTACAACATTCACCACAAGAATGAAATCATAAATAAAATCTAATCACCAAAAAGAATAAAACATTCACCACATGACATAAGGAGTTATAGTGGTTTGGTGCTTAAAACAACCACACCTACTCCACTCCCCAAATTACTACCCTCGTAATTTTGACTTTCACTATAAAAATATTTTCATAGGGTGTAAGACCCGACCCGAGTGCATATTTATGCATGTGTGTGTATGAGTGCACATTTCATTTTTCTTATTCCCATGGTCCTACCGGTCGAATCCCAGCAACTCGTGACCTTTGAATAGTGTTTGCGGTCATCCTTAAGTCTCGTCATGTAGACCCGATTCGAATCGAGTGAAACCTATGCCATCTCGTTCGCATCGTCGTTGTAGTTCCGATGACGCGTCTTATGCGACCATCCGATATGTAGATCATAAGTTGTGTGCATCTCATTTTCTAGCCCTTGATCATGGTCACGTGGCCCACCTAAGAGTGGTGTACACATTTTTCTATGATAGCCCATCCCTTGGTGCAAGTTCCAACACACACTACCCAACACCACCCAAAATGCCATAACCTACACTACCCACCACCCAAACACATCCATCCCTACTCCTAGCCTAGCAACATAGTTTAAATCACCATAGGCTATGATGATATTTCTTTATCTAGGAGAGAGGAGAGAGTGATGATTGCACTCCTACAACCTCTCTCTCTCTCTCTCTCTCTCTTCCTCTCATTTCTCTTTACTCTCTCCTCTCTCTTCTCCTAGCAACACCTCCAAACATCCCCCACCCTATCCTTCTATCCAGCCCCTTCTCCCTCTAATCCCCTCCTATTTAGCCTTCAACAACCCATCTCACCCATTGAAACATATTCCTTGGAGCATAGAGAGTATATTGATGTAACTTTGGAGTAGGATCCTTAAGAGGTGGGTGCATGTTCTTCAAATCTTTAGATTTCTTTGCATTGTAGCTATTCTCCCTCTCTTCTTTCATATTAGAGTATGTGGGGCCCATCAAGAGATGATGGTGGCCCTAAGACTCCATGGATGTGGTTGAAACCATCCTACATTGCATGCACGTACATGCAAGGGGCCATTCTCCATGGACCCCTTCATGGCCTTTTCTTCCTTAGATCAGGGATAATACAAGGGGCCATTCTCCATGGACACCATAGATCCTAAGTAGGAATCCCATGATCCATGTATATCTTGTGTATCTTGTATAATGGAATGAATATGCATATGTGATGAAGGGGAGGGCCTCAATGTGATGGAGCCCCTCCTCTTGTGGCTGATCCTTTAATTTTCTTAAATGTTAGCATTTTAATCATGTGTGTATGGCCCACCTCATGGACCAACAAAATCCAGACCTTCTATGGAGGTTGGACGCCCATGGCAGTCCATCCTTGGACATATGGCCCCAAAATCCACCTAAATGGGGCACATGCAAGGGGGACTTGATGATGGGGAAGGTCTGGATATTTTTGGGGCCCATTGGGTGGTACACAACATGATTTTCTAGGGTTAAATCCTATTTTAAATAATGTTTATATTTAATTCTTTTCAGTTATATGTTGCTGTCCAGAACTGTTTGGACAGATTTTAGGGTCAATTTGAGGCCAGATTTTGGGGCTTTTAGTGGGGATTTTTGTACCAAATAATATATTACTTTTGAAGGTGTATGTCCCTCCTATAAACATGCCAAATTTTAGCATCAACTGATTTCATTTGGGTCTCCAAAAGAGTGGGCCAATATGGGTATGTTGCTGGATTTTTTGCTGTAAATTCCAGCAACATTATCCCACATAAAACCATAATTTAAAAATATTTTCTCTGATAGTGGGGCATCTTTATGGATTTTTCCTTGTTATATACATTATTAGGGGCCTTGTCCCTAAATTTTTAGATTTTTAGAGGCCCTGGACCCACTCCATTAGAGTGCCCAAAGTTGGTACAATCACATACATTGCTGGATTTTTTGCTGTAAATTCCAACAACATTACAGTCTGGAAAACTCAAAATATAAAATAATTTTTAAATAGGTGGGCCACTTTGGTGGACCCTACCTTGTACTATACTTATGTGGGGACGTTAAAATCAATTTTTTCCAATTTTTGGAGACCTTGGGCCCACCCCATTGGGTGCTCAAAACAGGGTCAGCCATAATTCTGCACTAACCAAATTTTTTGGACAGTCTGTTTTCTTTTAATTCATAAAACTACTTTCCTAGCTCAGAAAAATCTGAAATTTTTTCAGAAGGTGGCCCACTTATGATGGGCCCACCAAAAAATTTCAGGCCCAACGGACATCTGTGTGATTTATGGCGAGAGCTGAACTGGCCCACCAGGTGGATGCCCAAGGCTGGGACGTCCAGCATGGGCTGGCCGTCCACCCCTTTTTGTGGCCCACCATGATATGTGTTTTCTCCCCTTGGCCTTCCTTTGTATGGCTCACCTAATTCCTGGTATAATGAAATGTAATCCTATGTGGTGGGGCCCTCTGACTTGATGATTAGACTCCTTGGATTAACGTCCTAACCAAATGGATCACCTTCTGGGCTCCAACAGGCCCATAAACCTGTTAGGTTAAAAATTCAGTGATATATTATTAAAATGCTTGGCCTTTGGGCTGATATTTTGAGGAATGGAGCCCATCACATTGTGGCTACTTAAAAGGAATAAATCATACTTTAAATCACCTAATTCTTAGGATTAATTAATGCATTTCTCAGGCCCACCATAGTTGGATGTTAATGGACCCATGTATGTAGCTAGTTGTTAGATTCTTTAGGCCATAAAGGGTGGAACTTTCTAGATGGACCCCTTGACCTTGGGGCCTACATTTACTACTCATTGTAATGGGTTTGTGGGCCATAATATGCAAGTAGTTGGGCCATTGGTTGCCCACCAAAATAACCATTGTACTTGAGCCAAGTTGTGAGGCCCAACTCACTTGAAATAAGTATAAGGATTGACCTTATGGTTGGATTACCGGGCTGCCCATTAGGCCCACCACAATATATGAATTGATGACCTTTATGGTTGGGCCCAAATCTTGCTTGAGGGCCCACCATATTGCCTATGTGTTGGGCTTGGTGTATAGCCCACTAGGCCATGGATTTGCTTAGGCCTTGGGCCTTGTTTCATACTCGAGTAGTGGTGGGCTATCTTTTGGGACCTAGTTGAGGTTGGATGTCCTCCTTGGTGGCCCTAAGGTAGGCCTATGAGTTGGTATGGGTGGTTTAAGGCCCACCATAGGCCCTTGTTAGGACCGCTCATTCCTTTAAGCTTATATATTACCCTCTTTAGCTGTGTGGGCTACCCCAAAGTATTGGGTCCCCACTAGAGAATTATTCCTTAGATTAATTGTCCAAGTACCTAGACTTGATTCCCTCATTGGGAAGGAGGAGTATGTTCTGAGTCATCATCGCCGTATGACGCATCCTCATGACCCATATGCATCATGGTGTGTTTGGATTTCATTTGTACATGGTCATTGGGTTGATATGATAGAGGCATGGAGTTCCCCTCTCGTGCACATTGAGTGCTTGGATCTAATGCATGATTGATATGCATGATCTGACATTGCATCTCATAGATATGATCGCTCTTGTTTCACCAGGGCCTTGCCTCAACAGGTATATTCGTAGATGGCTGTATGTGGACACCAGAAATATATCATTTGAGCATTTAGGGTGTATAGGATATCCTTGGATAAAAGCCCCTAAACCTTCAAGGTACCTAAAGGATGCCTCAACACCATAACTGAGTAAAAATCATGAGCGCCGAGTGCCTTACACCGTTAGGTCGTGTCTCCCACTGTCATGAAGTCGGTTGAGATGAGATGTGGCCTTATCCACCTGAGTGAGTGGGCATTACTAGGCTGAGTCTGACCAACTCGTGAGTGGGTCCATTATCGTCAAGCCTTGCTAGTGATTGGCTATCCACATGTGGGTAGTGTGGTCTTTTACGCTCGTTTGACTGTGCGGTCTTGAGAGTGGCAATCATCCTGTAGTGCATTAAACCCTAGTGATATCCCTTATGATGGAACTGTATTAGATATGTGGACTGGTTATGAGCATTGACATTGCTTTGCATTGCATTGGTATCTACTGCATAAGCCTTATTGCATTACATAGCTTTGGTATAGCTTCCTGCATTTATGGCTTAGCCTTGGTAAGGCTAGTGATTTTGGCATTGATCATATTTCCTTTTTACATCCCCTATTATTCTTCTGTGCACCATTGTCACACACTTTCACCACCCTCTAAGCTTTCTATAAGCTTATGCACGATTGATGCGTGTAGGAGATCCTAGGTCGGTGTCTTAACAGTGAAGCTTGGATAAGAGTTGAGCCGATGACCCCAATGTTACAGATCCTTCCCTCTTTCTTCTATTATCATATGTATTTCCTTCAACCATGTATTCAAAGTTTAAATTTATAGTGGATTTTATGGTGTGTTCCTTTGTTATTTCTGAGATTTTCTTACTGTGATCTTGGGTATGCTCTTATTAGAATGGATATATGATTTATGAAAATCCTCCTTGTAGAATCCTAGGATCAGAACCCGCTTCAAGAGCCGAGAATGGGGTACTACAGAGGCTGTTGCGGCTAGAACCGGCTATCGGGTTCCTTGTGAGTCCGGTTACCAAGTCTAGGGCATGACATAGGGTCACCTTAATAACCCGATACAGTTCTTTATGATTTTCACAGGCTATCATAATAAAAACCTTATTGAGATTTTCACTGGTTATCTTAAACAAAACCTCACTGAGATTTTCACAGGCTATCTTGGATAAAATGTCAAAAAGAATTTTAGAAAGTATACTTATCTTCAAATGTAGAAGACATAACAGAAGCTTGTACAAGAAGAACTTCTTTCTTGAACATAAATGTCGCAGTGTTTAATTAGACAGAAAGAGTCCAGGGTTCTATAGATTTTAAAAATGAAAAAACCAAATGCTACTTAATTCAATTATCTTAGATATCAAAGAAGAGTATAGATTACTCTTTTAGATTGAGATTAAAATGATCTAGAGATAAGGGAATTGAATAAGTTATAAAATAAATTTGTAAATACCAACAAATAGCTTGCTTTTAAGTGCTATAACGTTCAAAGCACTCTTCACACCTTGTTTGTCAAATTTCATTTAGTCAGAAAATCTTAGCAAGTGATCTTCAAGTTGGTTCGAGATCAAGGTTTAAGCCAAACTCTAGTTGAAGATCAAGCTCAAGCTCAAGTTGAAGAACAAACTCGATTTACTTAAGTTCTAGTAGAAGATCAAGCTCTTAAGAGATGTTTAAGTTTCTAATATGCTTCAAAGCAATGAAGTTCAGTCCATACATGTATTATAAACCCTAGAAAGACCTTAGATTTAGGTGCTTTTAAAATATATTTTAAACTTGGTTTTTATATACTTATAATTGGTTGAGTTTTGACTAGCCTAAATTGTGGCTTGACTAGTCAAGGAATTTCTTAACTAGTCTTAGTTCAAGCCGAAGTGAAACAGAAATTCAGTTGGATCTTCAACTAGTTGAGTGCGTTCCTCGACTAGTTGAAGGACCCTCTTCGACTAGTGGAGCGTTCCTCGGCTCGAAGTCTAGTGACCAATTCAGTTCAGATTTTTTGGCCTTTTCGACCAGTCGAAGACCATGTTCGACCAGTTGAACAGGTCCTTCGACCAGTCGAAGATCTGTTAGATCTTATCCCGCTTAAAATTAAAAATTTATTAGAATTGAATCCAGTGCTTAGACGAGTCGAAGACTATCTTAAATGAGTCAAAACAACTTCTTTGCCTATAAATTGAGGTTCTTTCTCAAGCTGAAAATACAATTCAAGTTTATCAAAATCCTTCTAGAAGAGAGAAAGAAGCCTTAATTATTGTTAAGCTATTAAGCGGTATTTATAAATCATTTTATAGCTTTTTTGTTTAATTTATTAATCTCTAATTCTATCATTCTGATTCTAAAAAGAGAGGGAATACTCTTATTTTTGTGATTTACAAGTTGCCATTTTTTTAAATCTAATTAAAACTAATAGAACCCTAGACCTTTTCTATTGGACTGAACATTGAACATTCGTCATTCAAGAATAGCGGTTCTACAACTACAACTTCTCTACGGTGAAGATAAGTATACATTTATATTTTGTATTTAGTTTTTCTGAGATAGCTAGAAAATCTTAGAGGTGGTTTTTCTAAGATAAGCTAGAAAATCTCAATGAGGGGTTTCTTTGTTTGTGATAGCCCAATAAAATTACAACTGTATCAGGTTTTAAGGTGACCCTGTGAAAACCTTATTTATAGTGAAAGCAGAGATTACGTGGTTAGTAATCTTGGGATTGGAGTACGTGTGACTATTTGAGAACAGTTGTTAACACACCAAACCACTATAATTCTTGGTGTTGTGGTGAATGCTTTTATTATTTTTGTGGTTAATGGTTGTAATTTCTTTTATGTTAAAGTGATGAATATTTGTAATAGTTAGTTTTTATTTACTCTCGCTCAGTTTAGAATTTTGATTCTTATCAAATTTATGAAATAAGGTTGTCCTACCTAAACTTGTTTGGGTGAAGGTTGTCCTAGGAATCAGTTTGAATCAACGTTTCAATATTAGTGCGATTGAGATCTCTGATTTAATTATTATTTAGCTCTTTATTCGATTATTTGGCATAGTCCTATTCACACCCCCTTCTAGGACTTCTTAAGCTCGTGTTTTCATTGCCGATGACTTAAGCTTCTCTCTCTTTCTTACAGAAGAATTGTAATAATTTTCATTGTAATTTGGAATGGGAGAAAGACTCAATTTATAGGCAAAGAGGTTGAAACTTCAGCTATCCCAAGACTGGCTTTTGTTGGACGAAATTCATTGAATTTGGTTTAACGGCTATCAGATTGTGTGGGATAAGATTTATATAAAATTTGGTTGGCTCGAGGAAAAATTCAGCTGGCCAAATTTTCCACTCGGCTAGCCGAATTCCTGCAAATTCCAAAGATATGTGTTGCTGCAATTTCACCTGAACTTTCTCGGGCTAGCCGAACCAAAACTTAGGCTAGCCGAATTTACAACAGAAGTTGTTATTTTTACTCGGGCTTAAAGTTGGGCTGGCCGAATTCCATAGTAAAAACACTTATAAAAACCCAAAATAGAGAATTTTTGAAAGCACCTATTCCTAAGGTCTTTCTAAGGTTATACCACCTATATTATAATAAATATCTGAGTCATCTTGTCTTGAACTAAGTCTTGAACTTTGACTTGAATATGGGCGATGATTTCTTTGAAAAGATGTGCTAATATTGACTTGATCATAAGTCGATCTTGAGCTGATCTTAAGGCATGTATAATTGTTGTGAATCCATACTTGAGAACTAATCTCGAACCTATTTTATCTTACAAATTTTTATTTTTATGAAATTTGACAATCTATGTGTGCTAAACATAATAGCACTTACAGATATGTTCAGCTCCAATGTCATATTCCCGAAAGTTACTTTCATGATCCCATTCCTGTAATTGATTGTGACATTTGATGTAGCTAGGAATGGTCAATAAGGATAACTGTAATTTGAGCACTTGCATCAATAACAGGATGAGTATCTAAAAAAATAAATTCTACTGGATAGTAGAATTTATTGACTTGGACTAACACGCCCTTTATCATCCCTCTCAGTATATGAATCGAATGATTAACAAGTTGGAGTGTGGTCCTAGTGGGTTTTAATTCACCAAGGCTAAATTGTTCATAAACCGAGTATGAAATCAAATTCACAGTTGCCCCCAAATCTAATAGTGCATCTTAAATCCGGAGATTCCCAATCACATAAGATATGGTTGGGCTAGTAGGATAATTGTATTTATGAGGCACATCTTGTTTTAGGATAACACTTGCTTTCTCAGTAAAAAAATATTTTTTTTCTTGATGTTTTGTCATCTCTTAGCCGTACATAGGTCTTTCACGAACTTGGCATATGGCAGAATTGTAAGTGTTATATTTTCTAGCTCCTTTGATTGTCAAATCTTGTAGTGCCAAAACCTCTTGGAATCTATGTCTTGTGTAGCTCATCTAAAAGTTCAAGACATTGCATCTCATATACAAGATCAAAGGTCTTTACTTTAAGAACTTCAAATGCAAGATTACATGTTCATGTTCAAGTACAACACCAAGTGTGAATTCAATCTTTCAAGCTTCAATAGTTCAAGTTTTAAAAGCTTCGTCCAAGCCAAGACAAAATTCTTTACTTTGAACCTCAAGCTCAAGCTTCAATGTTAGTCATATTCAAGCTTTAAAAGTCTTAAGTTCAAGCTTCATCATCTCAAGCTCCGTGAACTTTAAAGAACAACTATCAACTGAAGCAAAAGAAGATTCAATGTTCATACATCATGTATAAGGTATGAATAACCCTAGATAGACCATAGGATAAGTCATTTTGCATACATAATTTAATCGGGTCATTTTATAAGTGCATAGTCTGTTTTTCGACTAGTCTTAGACTAAGTTCGACTAGTCCTATCACTAGCTCGACCAGTCCAAGAAATCCTCGACCAGTCCTAAGGTTGTTACCCAGGTACAGTTTAATCCAATTCATGCTCTGATACCAACTTATAATGCCCTGAAATTCGGGGGTCGAGCATAACTCAGCTCCCGAGTTTCAAAACATCACTTATGCAACATATTGAATGATGGATGTATGTTGTCTGTATGAGTGCATAAAACATGGAATAGATTAAGCCAAACTGCAAACATAATTCAGGGATAAGTGAAGAACACAAGCGGAAGACTTATAAAATCATGTGTACATGTGCAAATTCCTGAAATACATATACATACCAGGTCGTGTTACAAGTGTTACTATCAAAATTATAAGTATTAAATTACATCATTTAATCCCAAAAGAAATTCAAGCATCCCGCACATCAGAACAAGGCTCACTAGAACCCGTCTGAAAACTGCATGAAAGAAAATGCAGCCTCATCATCCTCGATCTCCTGCTCTGCCTCAGAGGTCTCATCAACATCTGCAGCTAAGACAGAGTCTGGTGGGTGTTTAAACACCGTCCCAGAATGTGGGAGTGAGTGATCAACTCAGTGGAACAATAAAGCAAAGGTTAACATATTATCAATTCAATCAAGCAGTAATGGTAAAGCAAAACAATCAAACATGTCCTAAGTACTCTTGTTAATGCAAGGATGTATGCAGAATGATGCGTGCCCTCGCGTGTACACCCTCAACGTCTTCATCTTACGTTACGCATGACATCGCCTCAAAGTGTGCCATGTCTACAAAGCACATGCAAATGCGGTGCATGAACATGATTACCGAGTTGTTATTAATCCTTTTCATACAGCAGGATTAGGAAGCTAAGGTACCTTCCTCATATCAACGTCCAAACAGTGATCCATTCTAGGGTCGTCAGTCCTAGGCATCTCAAACGATCATATAGTTTTAGGTCGTTGCAAAGGGCTCGTCACCAATCAATGCACGCCTATCATACCTTCGTTACTACACTAAGGCTCGTCACCTCAATGCGGTATCCAGGCATACTCGAGGTCACTACAAAGGGCTCGTCACCAATCAATGTAGGCCGACAGCACGAATATAGTGTCCCATACCACCATAATCGGCTCACGAGTTTGGTTGCTCACTGGTCACTAAGGGGAGGCTCGTCACCCCAGCGAAGGCCGACAGCTCGACCATGGTGTTCCATACCACCATGTTCGACTCATAAGTCTTAGCGGATCAAGGTACAACGGTTTACAGGATTTGCACTGGTAAGTTTGGTACCCTAGATTCAAACAATAGCGTCCATACATGGTGAACATACATCGGACAATTGGGTTAATTGACGAACTCGACTAGCATGAGCGCACGTTGGGTTGATCGACATAGAGTGCGCAAACACTCTGTGTGGCCAAACCACTGCCGACAACTCTAATACGACTCGGGTTCATCTAATCACGTCTTTTATAGCGAAAGTAACCTCAACCACAATCTTAAGGCCGATTATCGATTTTCTGGACTATTCATAGTCCTTAACACATCTCACTACAACAGATATTCATATTAATAATTGAGAATAGTAATGGAACAACAACTCAAATCATATGGTATGTAAACATTTAAAGAATATCAACTTAACATATATTTTACATATAAGTAATGCTTGAAATTAAACAACAAGGAATATGACTTGCATGTAGGAAATCATACACATCAATAGGAGTGTTGAGAATCGCTTCTTAATGCCCGCAAATAGGTTAATATATTACACTTTAGATCATACAGACATTTCTACAAACACTTAGAATAAATAGTTCAACATACATGACGTATGTTGAAATACACGCATTTGGACAATTCCTTTTACCAAGGAGTTGACACACATACAATCAACATAAGTATACGACAATTAATCATGGCAAACACAGGTGCATATTTTATGCATATACAGTACTTCCTACATATACATAGAATACACAAATCTCAATATATCACATGCATATCAGGAATGCAACATAAACATAACATTTGACATGTGAAATCTCATCCATAACAAGAATAAACCATTAGCTAACATTGAAAGCCTTGAAAACCATAACCTATACAATTAAAGTCTGCACCTTAACCAGAAATGGAACACCGAACTGATTCAGACGATATGTCTTCGTCAACGGCGACAAGACAACCTAAAGCAAGAATAGAAATGAGCTACAACAACACAAAGACTATTCTAAGCTCTAAAAAAGATTAGGGTTAGGTTAACTTACCCAAAGATGAACTCAGAATCGCCGGAATAATGATTCAAAAGTGAAGGTTTAAGGATGAAGAAGAACATGAAAGAATCTAAGATGATTCACCAACTTCTCTCTCACTTTCTCTCTCTTTTCCTCTCGCTTTCTTAGCTAGGGTTTGGAATTTGTATGGAAAAGAGAGTTAGGGTTTTAAGGTCTATATATAGGCCTAACATTGACGAAAACAACCCCAGGGCTAAGGTATACTTAGGTTATAACCAAAATAGGCCTCTCTCGATCTAACGGAGCACTTCCGGTGGGCCTTTTTCCACGAGAGGTCAGACTTAAGCTCACTGACCATGGATCTAGGTCAAGCTGAGTTTTCGTACCGATCGAATCTTCAGATCATCCGTGGCGGACCACACTCAATTCAACGGTCACTGAAACTCGATCAGGTTCACAAGTATAAAGACATGCCTGGGCCACCTTTCCTGATCAGAGGGTGAAATTGGGTCAGAATCCAATGGTCAGATTGCTTAAAATCATCGCGCAAGCGACACGACTCAGATTTCATAAAATCTCATTAATATCTCACCGTTCTCACTCTCTTCATTCCGAACTCAATCAAATCGACCCAGAACATCATCTGGACTTGATTTTTGAGGTGATGGCCAAGTCCAACATGGTGACCAATACAGCCTAAGATCATCGCTATCAGACTTTCGACGCGCGGTCCAGGTCCGATCCAGAACTTTTAAAAATTCCCCAGAGCAACTGGATTTAGCAATGAATCCCAGATTTCAGAGTAACCTAGCGCTAATGATACTATAGATTTTGAGTCATGCAGATCAAATTTAAAGTGATTGATGCGAATTCCACAGGCAATCGAGTTTAGCGCTAATTGCCCCAATTAACTACCAAGGGAAAAATAGAGGTAGTACTCGGGTCTTGGCACAAAAATTTTCGGGTCATTACAACCGGTCGTGTGAACAGTGCTCGATCAGTCCTGCAGGCTCGACTCAAACTCCAGCAACTAATTTGAGTTCTACATGACCAGTCGTGGACAGGACTCGACCGGTCTTGGAGGCCACTCGACCGGTCGAGCAGGTCCTTCGACCAGTCGTGGAGCGACCTTATATTATCGAACCCAAAATTTTAAAAGTTTGTTGGTCCTTTGACCAGTCGAATCGACCTTAGGACCGGTCGTAGATGCGATTTCTGCACTTATAAATAGAGCACGAAATTCAGAGTTTGATATCCAATTCAAGCAAAATCAATGTCTCACTCTGAGAGATAAGTTAGTGATATTCTTAAGCTATTTAGTGCTCATTTCATATTCTCTTTAATTAGCTTTTTGTATTTGATTTTGTATTCTGCATTCCAATTATATTTGAAAGAGGGATTGAAGTATTCCCATTTCTTGGAATCAAAATCAAATCGAGCTAGCCCAACTTGATTTAATTTAAAAATCATTTAGAACCTATAACCATTTCAAAATTGAGTGTGGACATTGAACTTCTACTCCGATTTGGTTCTACCGGGCTGTATCAAAGGAGAATATCCAGATAAGTCTATTTACTTTTTTGTAAATTTTTGTTTTGGTTTTTGAGATTGTGCCAGGAAAATCTCTATTTTGGTTTATCTGAGGTGATCCAGAAAACTCAGAGTATGGGGTTTTTGAATTATGTAAGCCCACTTGAAAGACGCAATTGTGAGGGTTTTAGGTGAACCTTGAAAAACCTATTTTCATAGTGAACGCTAATATCCACTGTGTGAGCATATTAGGAGTGGAGTAGTTGTGTGGTTGTTTTTCTAAACAGTTGGTGTACACACAAGTGAACCACTATAATTTCTGGTCTTGTGGTGATTGATTGAATATTTCATTTTGTGGATGTTATAATTTCCCTTTATGCATTTGTGGAGAATGTTGTAATTTCTTTTATGTAAGTGTGGGAATGTTGTAATAGCTTAGTTATTTCCTTTGCTATTTATTTCTTTATTCCTCTATATCAGTTTGAGATTTTGGTACACTGATCGTTCTAGGAATCAGGTTGTCCTACCATAAGCCATTGGTTTTTGGTGTAAGGTTGTCCTTAGAACAACATCTGTATCAAGCTCTCAATACTTGTACACTTGAGGTTGTTTTAATTTTTGCATTGTGGATTATATAATTGCTATCTTTATATATATTTGTTTAAATTCCGTAGTTTATTTTTAATTTAGCATAGTCTTATTCAACCCCCCCCCCCCCCCCCCCCAAAAGGACTCTTAGCTCGGCCTTTTTAGGAATTTATTTAATGACATCTAACAGAGGAATATTGATTTTCACCTGTTGCAGAACCTCTAAGATATCCTAAGAGTTAGAAGTTTCGGTGAAATTAACCTTTGAGGAAATAGTGCAACCGTCTTGTACTATTTTTTCATTTCTTTCTCATTTGAGGCATTACTAAGCCCATCATCCTTCTCAGCTTTCTTCGAGTCCTTAGGCTTCTCAACTCTCTTCGGTATGCTTTTGTTAATTGTTTTCCCACTTCTAAGAGTGGTGACGGATTTAGCTTGTTCCACATGCTGATATTAAGAGCTCAGGTCACGTATCTCACAATATTGTGGTTTTGAGTTAGGTAGAAGTAGGGCTGGAAAAGTCCTTTTCTCTCTAACTATGTGCGACTCCAATATTTGAGACTTGTTAAAGTCCTGAATTGCTTGTAAGGCATTCTGATTGAATAGCTCTTGATTTTGGATGTGCTTTTGAAATGGATCCTCTTGGGCCCTTCTCTGATTTAGCAATTGGTTGAAATTTGAAAAAGTCCCTTGAGGATTTCTATGTGTATTAACTATTTGTCCATTCCTCCAACTAAAGTTTAGGTGATTCCTCCAACTAAAATTATATATATTTGAGATGAGGGTAGTGAAAGGCTTTTGATAAATATTCACGGCATTGGATTGCTCATGTAACAACTCTTGGAATGTAAGAATTGGAGGACAATCATATGTCAAGTGCACGTTATGAGTACAAATACCACAAATAATTTCAGTGGTCTCGTTGGGTTTGACCATTTCTACTTTTTTAAGTTGTATGGCCTCAAATTTTCTTGTGAGATTAGCCACCCTAACATTCACATCATCCTCCTCACTTAAGATGTATATTCCCTCCTTTTCTCTAGACTGTGTCGGTCTAGGATTAGTGGGCTTAGATGAAGTATCCCATGGTTGCGAGTTTTCAACAAGTAAATCGAAATAATCCCACACATCATCGGGATCCTTGCAGATCATCTCTATGAATTGGCGCATGGGCGACATCATTCTATCATAGAAAAAGCTTATGACCTACCAAGTTTCGTAGCCATTATGTGGGCAAGAGTTTAGAAGATCCTTAAATCTTTTCTAACATTTGAAGAAAATCTCTTCCTCTTTCTAAGAAAAATTCATGATAGCCCTCCTTAGGGTAGTCTTATAAACCAGGAAGAACTTTTTAAGGAACTCCCAGGTCATCTTATCCTATGTCCCAATTGACCTCAATCTTAAGGAGTGAAGCCAAGACTTGACTTTCTCCTTCAAAGAGAAAGGGAACAACTTTAATCTTAAAGTGTCCTTAGATATATTATGAAAGTGTAGGGTTGCCACAATCTCATCAAATTCTTTTAGGTGTAGATATGAACTCTCAGAATCAAGTCCATGAAACTTTTGGAGTAGTTAGATCACTCCCGGCTTCTTGAAATACATGTTTCCTGCATTATGTGAAAACACCATGTAGGAAGGTGTACTTGCCCTCGTTGGTTGCAAATAATCATATAGAGTTCTAGGCAGAGGAGCATTATGTACATCATTCTCATCTTGTTGCTCTTCAGCAGGATGGTGAGGTTGATTGTCAAGAATTCTAAGGTGGTGTCTAATCCGATGATGGATAAGAAAACCTTTGACTAATCCTCCTTCACTCAAGAGACATAAAGTGTTGTCACGGACCCACTTGGGCATGAAACACTCTCAACTTAAGTTTAAACTAAAACCTACTTCAGGAAAAAGAAAAACTACATAAAATAAGAAAATATGAAATACTACAAAAGGAAGAGTTAGAAGGATATTACCAGAATAACGATTCTATGTTAGGTTTTACAAAATAGAAGAAACACCATTAGTATTTGATAATTTAGAAGAACCTAATCTAGAAAAATTTAAACCTAATCCTAACTTAATTCTAATACTAATGTACTTCAAGAAAATGTAATGACCCAAAAAATTTCGTGCAAGACCCGAGTACTACCTCAAATTCTTTAGAAGTTATGTGTGGGTTAATTAGCGCTAAACTCGATTGCTTGTGAAATTAGCATCAATCACTTTAAATTTGATCTGCAAGACTCAAAACTTGTAGAATCGTTAGTGCTATGTTACCCTGAAATCTAGGATTCAATGCTAAATCCAGTTACTCTCGAGAGTACTTGGAAACTTTGTATCGGACCTGTACCGCGCGTCGGAAGTCCGATAGCGATGATCTTAGACAATTATGATCACCTTGTTGGGCTTGACCATCACCTCAAAAATCAAGTCCAGATGATGTCCTGAGTCAATTTGCTTTAGTCCGGAGTAAAGAGTGTGAGAACTGTGAGAAATTAAATATGAATTTATGGAATCTGAGTCGTGTCGCTTGTGCGACGATTTTAAGCAATTTGACCATTGGATTCTGACCCAAATTTATCCTCGGATCAGGGAAGATGGCCCAGGCATGTCGTAGTGCCGGTGGACCTGATCGAGTTTCGGTGACCGTTGAATTGAGATTGGTCCGCCATGAGCGATCTGTAAATTTGATCAGTACAAAAACTCAGCCTGACCTAGATCTATGGTCGGTGAGCTTAAGTTGACTGCACGTAGAAAAGGGACCACTAGAAGTGCTCCATTGGACTGAAATAGACCCGATTTTGTTATAACCTAAGAATACCTTGGCCCTGGGGCTATTTTCATCAATTTTAGGCCTATATAAAGACCTTAAACCCTCACTCTCAAATTCCATACGAATTTCCTAAACCCTAGCTAAGAGAGAGAGAGAGAGTAAAAGAGAGAGAAAGTGAGAGAGAAGTTGGTGAATCATCTTGAGATTCTTCCCTGTTATTCTGCGCACCTAAACCATCACTTCTGAATCATTATTCCGGCGATTCTAAGTTCATTCTTGGGTAAGTCAATCAAACCCTAACCTGTTTTGGAGCTTAGAATAGTTTAAGTGTTGATGTAGCTCTTTTTATTCATGCTTTAGGTTATCTAGTCGCCGTTGACGAAGACTTATCGTCTGAATCAGATATATTGCGCACTTTCTGGTTTAAGGTGCACACTATATTCGTATAGGTTATGATTTTCAAGGCTTTCAATATTGGTTAATGGTTTATTATTGTTGTGGGTGCAATTTCACATGCCAAATGTGACGTTTATATTGCGTTCCTGATATATATGAGCTATATTAAGATTTGTGTATTCCTTGTATATGTAGAAAGCATCGTATACGTATGAAATATGAACATGTGTTTGCCATGATTAATTGTCGTGTATTCGTGCTAGTTGTATGTGTGTCAACTCCTTGGCGAAAGGAATTGTCCAAATGTGTGTTATCACCAACATAAGTCATGTATGTTAGAATATGTAGTCTAAGTGTTTGTAGAAATGTCTGAATGATCAAGTGTGTAATATATTATCCTATTTATGGGCGTTAAGAAGAGATTCTCAACTACCTTATTGATGTGTATGATTTCCTACATGCAATTTACATTCTTTATTGTTTAAATTCAGGCACTACTTATGTGTAAATCCATGTTAAGTTGATATTCATCAAATGCTCACTTACTGTATGATTAGAATTGTTGATCCATTACCGTTTGAATTGTTAGTATGAATATCTGTTATACCTGAATGTGTTTGGGACTATAAAATAGTCCAAGAAATCGGTAAAAAAACCTTGAGTTTGTGGCCGAGGTTGTTTTCGCCACGTAGGACGTGTTTGACGAACCCGAGTCGTATTAGGGTTGACGGCAATGGTTTGGTCACACGGAGTGTTTGCACACTCTATGTCATTCGACTCAACGTGCGCTCGTGCTAGTCGAGCTCGTCAAGTAACCCCATTGTCCCAGTGGATGTACACCATGTATGGATGCTATTGTTTGAATCTAGGATACCAAACTTACCAACGCAATCCCGTTAACCATTGTACCTTGATCCATTAAGACTCATGAGCCGGGCATGGTGGTATGGGACACCGTGGTCTAGCTGTCGGCCTACGCTGGGGTGACGAGCCTCCCCGTAGTGACCAGTGAGCACACCAGACTCGTGAGCCGATTATGGTGGTATGAGACATTATATTCATGTTGTCAGCCTACATTGATTAGTGACGAGCCCTTTGTAGTGACCTCGAGCATACCTTGATACTGCATTGAGGCGACGAGCCTTAGGGTAGTAACTAAGGTATGATAGGCATGCATTGATTGGTGACGAGCCCTTTGCAGTGACCCAGAACCATATGATCGTATGAGATTGTCTAGGACTGACGACCCTAGAATGGATCACCATTTGGAAATTGATATGAGGAAGGTATCTTAGCTTCCCAATCCTGCTATATGAAAAGGACTAATAACAACTTGGTAATCATGTTCATGCACCGCATTACATGTGCTTTGGCGTCGTGGGCACTGCGGGAGGTTGTCATGCGTACCGTAAGATGAAGACGCTGAGGGAGTACAGGCGAGAGCATGCATCATTTCTACATACATCCTTACATTAACAAGAGTAATTAGGACGTGTTCGATTGTATTGCCTTATCATTACTGCTTGATTGATTTGATAACATGTTAACTTTTACTGTATAGTTTCATTGAGTTGATCACTCACTCCCACATTCTGGGACGGTGTTTCAACACCAACCAGACTCTGTCTTAGATGCAGATGATGATGCGACCCCTGAGGTAGAGCTGGAGTATGAGGATGATGAGGACGCGTTTTCTTTCATGCAGTTCTCAGGCGGGTTCATGTGAGTCGTGTCCTAGTCTACGGGGATTCTGAGTTTTCTTTTGTAATAGATGATTTCATTTTGATACTTGTAATTTGAAAACAAACACTTGTAACTTTGACCTGGCAGAGCATACATATCTCAGGGACTTATATATATATATATATATATATATATATATTTCTCTAAGTCTTCCGCTTGCAGATTTCACTTATCCTTGGATTATGTTTGCAGTTTGGCTTAATCTACTCTATGTTTGATGCACTCATACAGACAACATACACCCATCATTACATATGTTGCATAAGTGATGTTTTGAAACTCGGGAGCTGAGTTATGCTCGACCCCCGAATTTTAGGGCGTTACAAGTTGGTATCAGAGCATGATTTAGATTAAATCGGACCTGGGTTATGGTCACACAATGCACGCTGATGTCACGTTAGTGTAGGAGTGTGTGAGATTAATCTAGAATTTGTGTAAGTTTTCCCGTTGCTCCTATCGGTGAAAGTTGACTGAAAATGATCGCCGAGATCGAGTCTTTGCACACTCCTGATCACACACAGTGACCCCAAATATCTTCTAGACCATCTATTGACGAGTTTAGATGGTGTATCATCCCTTTCCCTCCATTAGAATGCCAGTAATAGTGTATATGTATCAGATTCTATTCATAGTGGCCCGATAAGTGTCGAATTGGACTAGGGGCCCAATCGAGGCATTAATAGGGGGACTTAAGGTGGGACCCACATCATTTTCGAGCTTAGGGGGCAGAAGGACCTCGCCCAAATGGCGAGTCAATGCCAGACTGTCCAGAGACCGGCGATGACCTCGCCGGTTCGGTGAGCCCTCGCCGCCCAGCGGGCCAGGCCGGGCGGGCCGACGCATGTGAGGCCTAGTGTGGCCCACTCCTCCATGGTTGCTCGATTTTAACCCCTCTCAAACCCTCTTTCCTTCACAAATCACCCCTCCAAGCTTCCCTTTTCTTGAAATTTTTCTCAAAATCTCATAAAAATCCCTCCCTAAACCCTTTCTTTTTCCATTTTTGTGCATCCCCATTCTACCTATCTCAAAACCCACCTCCATTGCTGTTTCCCTCTATTTTCTTTCCATTTGAGCACTCAAATCCTTCTTTTGAGTCTCAAATTCGTGGAAGCCTCACCATTCTTTCCATTTTTCTCTTTTCTCTCATTTTTCATGGCCCTATTCGAGCTTGTTACGGCCATATTTTCCATTTCCTCCATTCTCTCTTTCATGGGGAAGAAGAGAGCTCCCGTTGATGAAGCCGGGCCTAGCCTCCCAACCCGTGCACGAAGGCCGAGAGGTGCCACCGCGAGCACGACCGCCACTCAAGAGTTTCAGACAAAGCGGGATCTCGATCCTCAGTCTCCCGTTGGAAGAACTTTGTTGGCAGAGCTATCTCATGGAATTTATGAGGGCCGTAGGGTCCTTTTTGAAGCTCATGTAGATCCGCGGCTATTTGGAGAATATCTCTTATTGGAGAGCGTGGAAGGGGCCAGTTGGTGTCCGATGTTCGAGGGTGAATACCACGCCAATGTGGGTACTGTCGGAGCTTTCTATGCCCACATTCGGGAACCTTCGCTGGAGCCGTTGAAGTTCAAGATCCCTTACGGAAGAGATCAGGAGGCCACAATCAACGTCGCTTTGATATCCCGACTTCTGAACGTGCTGCTTGGCGAGGTTCATGCAAGTGAGAAGAATCTGAGTAGTGCTTTGATATCCCGACTTCTGAACGGACTCTCAGCCAGCTACTGGCCCCATTGCTCAGTCGACTCCTGTGATACCACTCATGGCTCCACCAGTCACGGCTTCGGTTCCTGAGCCAAACCGTGCATCTGCGTCGACGCCTCATGCATCTTCGTTGGCTTCGCCTCCTGATAGGCTTGAGCAGATGATGTTGTTGATGCAGCAATAGTAGATCCAGCAGCAGCAACACCAGCAGCAGCACAGCAGCACCAGCAGTTTTTGTCTTCCATGGTTGGCATCTTTGCTCAGTCGATGGGGGCGACTCCACCTGCTTCACCTATACACCCATCTGGGAACACTAGTGCTAGCGGCACATTTTAGTGATTCTAACACTTACGACCTCCCACATTTGTGGGTTCTCATAGACCCGAGGAGGCCGAGTACTGGATTGATCGCATCTCTAAGATGCTAAGGCCGCTTCACTATTCTGAGGCTGAGCAGGTCGAGCTTGCCCCCTTCATGTTTGAGAAGGAGGCCAGTTTATGGTGGGATAATGTTCTCCGCATAGTTGCGGAGGGTTTTGAGTGGTTGTGGCAGGCATTTGAGGCTCGCTTCCACGAGAAGTATTTTCCGGTCACTTACCGATACGAGAAGGAGAGTGAGTTCCTTCGCCTCCGTCAGGGAGCGATGTCGGTGACTGAGTATGAGAACCGGTTTACTGAACTGGGTCGATATGCTCCATTGCTTCTAGGTGATCAGCCAATGCGGTTGTGCCATTTTTCTTAGGGGTTGAGGCCTGAGATTCGATTGAATATGTGCTGTGCTAGCATATCTTCTTATGCTGAGTTGGTGAGCATGTCCCTCCGAGCTGAGCAGGACGGGGACAGGTCGTTCCGTATGCGAGCACCTATGGCTCCCAGACCACGACCTGACTTTCTGAGTACACCATTTCTCGGCAAGAGGCCATGGGCAGATTCTCCTCCGAGACGTGTAGCGTCGCCCGCTCAGCTGATGCATTCTGACTTGCGTTGTTCGTACTGTGGGAAGATTGGGCATTCAGATCGTAGTTGTTTTACGCAAATGCGGGACAGTGGATTTACTCCACCACAGAAGATCAGCCGTCCGATGCCTCAGGCCATATCAACTCCACCTCTTCATTCAGTGCCAGCTCACCCATCCTTCAGACCTTTTGTACCTCGCTTCAGGCCACCTCAGCGGCCCATGGTTCCACCACCGAATCGCCCGCAGCAGGCTCGAGTTCACGCGCTTACAACTGAAGCGCCTGGGGCTGACTTGGCACCGAGATCTTTTGAGGTTACAGCTCACATCCAAGGTATTCCAGTTTCCTTATTGGTGGATACTGGATCCACTACCTCCATTATATCGTATGCAACAGTTAAGCGCCTGAGTTTTGGCACTGTTACCATGAAGGGAGTGACACTCACTACTGCTACAGGGACCTCCTCTGATATTACCAAGATTTGTATGGGTTGTTTGATTGATCTAGGGAGCAGATCGATTCTTGTTGACCTGTTTGTCGCATCTCTATATCATTATGATGTCATTTTGGGTATGGATTAGCTTACAAAGATGCGAGCAGAGATTGATTATGAAGCTAGGCTGGTGACAATCCATGAACCTGAGGGCAAGACATTTACTTTCCCTGTTCAGGTCAGTTACCCTTTCCGTTTTGGTTATTATACTTCTCTGTTGGAGAGTATTGCTAGTTCGGCGCTTGAAAGCACGCCAGTAGTTCGGGATTTTGAAGATGTATTCGAGTTGATTCCTGGATTACCCCCTCGGCGCGAGATTACTATCGATCTCATGCCTGGTGTGACACTTATTTCTTTGCCCACCTATCGCATGCCTCCGAGTGAAATGGAGGAATTCAAGAAGCAGATAGATGGCTTGTTGAAGTTGGGCTTTATTCGACCTAGTATGTCCCCTTGGGGAGCACTTGTTCTGTTTGCCAAGAAGAAGGATGGTTCCTTGCGATTATGTATAGATTATCGCAGGTTAAATCAGGTGACAGTGAAGAATAAGTATCCCTTGCCCAGGATCGATGATCTATTTGATCAGTTGAAGGGGGCACGGTACTTTTCAAAGATTGATCTGTAGTCAGGGTATCATCAGTTGTGCGTCAAGGATGAGGACGTGCAGAAGATCGCATTCAGGACTAGTTTTGGCCATTATGAGTTCTTTGTGATGTCGTTCGGCCTTACGAATGCACCGGGCGTGTTCATGGATGTGATGAACAGGGTGTTTCGGCCATTTTTCTTTCGATTCATTATTGTCTTTATCGATGACATTTTGATATACTCTACGAGTTGGGAAGAGCACGAGGAGCACTTAAGAGCGGTCTTGGATACTCTCAGGAAGAATCAGCTTTTTGCACAGTACAAGAAATGTGACTTCTGGAAGGAGGAAGTGAATTTCCTAGGACATGTGGTGTCCAAGGAAGGGATAGCTGTTGATCTCGCTAAGGTAGCTGTAGTTCAAGACTGGAAGCAGCCTAGTTCGGTTACTGAGGTGAGAAGCTTTCTGGGTCTAGCAGGCTATTATCGATGCTTCATACGAGACTTCTCGAAGATAGCCAGACTGTTGTCTCAGTTGACATGGAAAGACTTGACGTTTGCTTAGAATGATAAGGCGGAAATACCTTTTTCAGGAGCTGAAGGACAAGTTGACGTCCGCCCCTATGCTAGTATTGCCAGAGCAAGGGGTTAAGTATACGATATATACCGACACCTCTCGCATTGGTCTAGGTTGTGTCCTTATGCAGAAGGACAGGGTGATTGCATATGCCTCGAGACAGTTGAGGAAAGACGAAGAGAATTACCCTACACACGACTTGGAGTTGGCAGCTGTCATTTTTGCATTAAAGCTCTAGAGACATTACCTCTTCGGGGAGGAGTTCGAGCTCTTTTACGACCATAAGAGCCATAAGTATATCTTCACACAGCGTGACTTAAATATGAGACAACGCCGATGGATGGAAACATTGAAAGACTTTAAGTTCGATGTCTCTTACTATCTGGGTAAGGCAAACCTTGTGGCAGACGCGTTGAGTCGCAAGAAGGCTGTAGAGTTTGCGGCTCCGCTAAAGATAGCAGAATGGGACATGATGGAGTTTGTGCGAGACTTTGAGCAGAAACTCATGGTGGAAGAGCCGTATGAGGTTATCGCACACATTCGAGTGCAACCCCTCATTGACGAGAGGATCATTGCAGCTCAGGCAGATGATGAGCTATTAGCCAAGATGAGAGAGCGGGTTAGTACAGATGAGGACTCCGAGTGGAGTGTTGGTTCAGATGGGGACCTACTATCTCATGGCCAGCTATGTGTCCCAGACATTCCTAACTTGAGATGGGAGGTTCTCGAGTCAGCCCGTAATTCTAAGCTTGCGATGCATCCAAGTAGCACGAAGATGTATCAAGATATGAGAAGATCTTATTGGTGGGACAACATGAAGGTTCACATTGCCGAGTTCATATCTCATTGTCTCATGTGCTAGCAGGTCAAGGCAGAGCATCGTCGACCTCCTGGACTGCTTCAGCCCGTGCCCATAGTAGAATGGAAGTGGGACTTCATCTCTATGGATTTTATTTCAGGGCTATCGAGAACGAGGAAGAGACATGACTCTATTTGGGTGATCGTCGACCGATTGACGAAGTTGGCTCATTTCTTACCGATCAGAGTCACAAACTTTGCAGACGAGTTGGTTAGGTTGTACATCAAGGAGATTGTACGTCTGTATGGAGTTCTCTTGGAGATTGTGTCTGACAGAGACACGCGATTCACATTTATCTTCTGGACTCGTATCCAGGAAGTGATGGGTGTGAAATTGAAGTTCAGCACCGCGTTTCATCTGCAGACAGACGGGCAGACGGAACGTGTGAATCAGGTTCTGGAAGACATGTTGCGAGCTTGTATTTTGGATTTCAAGGACAGTTGAGATGACTATCTCCCTTATGCAGAGTTCGCGTATAACAATAGTTTTCAGGTGAGTATCGGCATGGCTCCCTATGGGGCATTGTATAGTCGCCCGTGTAGAGCACCGCTTTGCTGGGCAGAAGTTGGTGAGCGTAGTTTGATTGGCCCAGAGTTGGTTCAGGTGACTTCAGAGAAAGTTGACATTATTTGACGTCGACTTCTGACAGCCCAGAGTAGGCAAAAGAGTTATGCTGATACGAGGTGGCGACTGGTTGAGTTTGAGGTTGGAGACCATGTATGTCTTAAGGTTTCCCCTATGAAGGGAGTCCTGCGGTTTGGTAAAAAGGGGAAGCTCACGCCGAGATTTATTGGTCCATTTCAAATATTGGATAGTGTGGGAGCGGTAGCGTACCGCCTTGCTTTGCCCACACCACTCGCGGGCGTGCATAACGTATTTCATGTTTCTGTGCTGAAGAAATACATTCCTGATCCTTCTAATATTATCAATTGGGAGCAGGTGCAGTTGAGCGAGGATGCCACATATGTACTGCGACCGACACATATCCTATACAGGAAGGAGCAGGTATTGCGTAGCAAGGTCATCCCTCTTGTGAAAGTAATGTGGACACATCACAATGAAGAAGAGGCTACTTGGGAGAAAGAAGCTGAGGTAAAAAAGAACTATCCTCAGATCCTTAAGGAGTATGAGAAGGTACGAATTTCGAGGACGAAAATTTTCTTTAAGGGGGGTAGATTGTAATGACCAGAAAAATTTCGTGCAAGACCCGAGTACTACCTCAAATTCTTTAGAATTTATGTGTGGGTTAATTAGTGCTAAACTCAATTGCTTGGGAAATTACCACCAATCACTTTAAATTTGATCTGCCAGACTCAAAACCTGTAGAATCGTTAGCGCTATGTTACTCTGAAATCTAGGATTCAACGCTAAATCCAGTTGCTCTCGGGAGTACTTAGAAACTTTGTATCAGACCTGGACCGCGCGTCGGAAGTCTGATAGCGATGATCTTGGACAATTATGATCACCTTGTTGGGCTTGACCATCACCTCAAAAATTAAGTCCAGATGATGTCCTAAGTCGATTTGCTTGAGTCTGGAGTAAAGAGTGTGAGAACGGTGAGAAATTAAATATGAATTTATGGAATCTGAGTCGTGTCTCTTGCGCGACAGTTTTAAGCAATCTGACCGTTGGATTTTGACCCAAATTTACCCTCGGATCAGGGAAGATGGCCTAGGCATGTCGTAGTGCTGCTGGACCTGATCAATTTTCGGTGACCGTTGAATTGAGATTGGTCCGCCATGAGCGATCTGTAAATTCGATCGGTACAAAAACACAGCCTGACCTAGATATATGGTCAGTGAACTTAAGTCCAACCGCACGTGGAAAAGGGACCACCAGAAGTGCTCCGTTGGACCGAAATAGACCCGATTTGGTTATAACCTAAGTATACCTTGGCCTTAGGGCTATTTTCATCAATTTTTGGCCTATATAAAGACCTTAAACCCTCACTCACAAATTCCATACGAATTTCCTAAACCCTAGCTAAGAGAGAGAGAGGAAAAGAGAGAGAAAGTGAGAGAAGAGTTGGTGAATCATCTTGAGATTCTTCCCTGTTATTCTGCGTACCTAAACCATCACTTCTGAATCATTATTCCGGCGATTCTAAGTTCATTCTTGGGTAAGTCAATCAAACCCTAACCTGTTTTGGAGCTTAGAATAGTTTAAGTGTTGATGTAACTCTTTTTATTCATGCCTTAGGTTATCTAGTCGCCGTTGACGAAGACTTATCGTCTGAATCAGATCTGTTGCGCACTTTTTGGTTTAAGGTGCGGACTATATTCGTATAGATTATGGTTTTCAAGGCTTTCAATGTCGGTTAATAGTTTATTATTGTTGTGGGTGCAATTTCACATGCCAAATGCGACGTTTATATTGCGTTCCTGATATATATGAGCTATATTGAGATTTGTGTATTCCTTGTATATGTAGAAAGCATCGTATACGTATGAAATACGAACATGTGTTTGCCATGATTAGTTGTCATGTATTCATGCTAGTTGTATGTGTGTCAACTCCTTCGCGAAAGGAATTGTCTAAATGTGTGTTATCACCAACATACATCATGTATGTTAGAATATGTAGTCTAAGTGTTTGTAGAAATGTCTGAATGATCAAGTGTGTAATATATTATCCTATTTATGGGCGTCAAGAAGAGATTCTCAACTGCCTTATTGATGTGTATGATTTCCTACATGCAATTTACATTCTTTATTATTTAAATTCAGGCACTACTTATGTGTAAATCCATGTTAAGTTGATATTCATCAAATGCTCACTTACTGTGTGATTAAAATTGTTGATCCATTACCGTTTGAATTGCTAGTATGAATATCTGTTATACCTGAATGTGTTTGGGACTATAAAATAGTCCAGGAAATCGGTAAAAAACTTTGAGTTCGTGGCCGAGGTTGTTTTCGCCACATAGGACGTGTTTGACGAACTCGAGTCGTATTAGGGTTGACGGCAGTGGTTTGGCCACACGGAGTGTTTGCGCACTCTATGTCGTTCGACTCAACGTGCGCTCGTGCTAGTCGAGCTCGTCAAGTAACCCGATTGTCCCGGTGGATGTACCCCATGTATGGACGCTATTGTTTGAATCTAGGATACCAAACTTACCAACGCAATCCCATAACCATTGTACCTTGATCCACTAAGCCTCATGAGCCGGGCATGGTGGTATGGGACACCGTGGTCGAGCTGTCGGCCTACTCTAGGTTGACAAGCCTCCCCGTAGTGACCAGTGAGCACACCAGACTCGTGAGCCGATTATGGTGGTATGGGACAGTATATTCGTGCTGTCGGCCTACATTGATTGGTGACGAGCCCTTTGTAGTGACCTCAAGCATACCTTGATATTGCATTGAGGCGACGAGCCTTAGGGTAGTAACTAAGGTATGATAGGCATGCATTGATTGGTGACGAGCCCTTTGCAGTGACCTAGAACCATATGATTGTATGAGATTGTCTAGGACTGACGACCCTAGAATGGATCACCGTTTGGAAATTGATATGAGGAAGGTATCTTAGCTTCCCAATCCTGATGTATGAAAAGGACTAATAACAACTTGGTAATCATGTTCATGCACCGCATTGCATGTGCTTTGGCGTCGTGGGCACTGTGGGAGGTTGTCATGCGTACCGTAAGATGAAGACGCTGAGGGAGTACAGGCGAGAGCATGCATCATTTCTACATACATCCTTACATTAACAAGAGTAATTAGGACGTGTTTGATCGTATTGCCTTATCATTACTGCTTGATTGATTTGATAACATGTTAACTTTTACTGTATAGTTTCATTGAGTTGATCACTCACTCCCACATTCTGGGACGGTGTTTCAATACCAACCAGACTCTGGTTTAGATGCAAATGATGATGCGACCCCTGAGGCAGAGCTGGAGTATGAGGATGATGAGGACGCGTTTTCTTTCATACAATTCTCAGGCGGGTTCATGTGAGCCGTGTCCTAGTCTACGGGGATTCTAGGTTTTCTTTTGTAATAGATGATTTCATTTTGATACTTGTAATTTGAAAACAAACACTTGTAATTATGACCTGGGAGAGCATACATATCTCCGGGACTTACATAGATATACATATATATATATATATATATATATTTCTCTAAGTCTTTCACTTGCAGATTTCACTTATCCCTGGATTATGTTTGTAGTTTGGCTTAATCTACTCCATGTTTGATGCACTCATACAGACAACATACACCCATCATTACATATGTTGCATAAGTGATGTTTTGAAACTCGAGAGCTGAGTTATGCTCGACCCTCGAATTTCAGGGTGTTACAAGTTGGTATCAGAGCATGATTTAGATTAAATCGGACCTGGGTTATGGTCACACAATGCACGCTGATGCCACCTTAGTGTAGGAGGGTGTGAGATTAATCTAGAATTTGTGTAAGTTTTCCCGTTGCTCCTATCGACGAAAGTTGACTGAAAACGATCGCCGAGATAGAGTCTGTGCACTCTCCTGATCACACACATCGACCCCAAATCTCTTCTAGACCATCCATTGACTAGTTTAGATGGTGTATCATCCCTTTCCAGCAATTAGAATGCCAGCAATAGTGTATATGTATCAAATTCTATTCATAGTGGCCCGATAAGCGTCGAATCGGACTAGGGGCCCAATTGGGGCATTAATACGGGGACCTAGGGTGGGACCCACATCATTTTCGAGCTTAGGGGGCAGAAGGACCTCGCCCAAATGGCAAGTCATTGCCGGACTGTCCAAAGACCGGCGATGACCTCGCCGCCCAGCAGGCCAGCTCGGGCCGACGCATGTGAGGTCTAGTGTGGCCCACTCCTCCATGGTTGCTTGGTTTTAACCCCTCTCAAACCCTCTTTCCTTCACAAATCACCCCTCCAAGCTTCCCTTTTCTTGAAATTTTTCTCAAAACCCCATAAAAATCCCTCCATAAACCCTTTCTTCTTCCATTTTCGTGCATCCCCATTCTACCCATCTCAAAACCCACCTCCATTGCTGCTTCCCTCTCTTTTCTTTCCATTTGAGCACTCAAATCCTTCCTTTGAGTCTCAAATTCGTGGAAGCCTCACCATTCTTCCCATTTTTCTCTTTGCTCTAATTTTCCATGGACCTATTCGAGCTTATTACGACCATATTTTTCATTTCCTCCATTCTCTCTTTCATGGGGAAGAAGAGAGCTCCTGTTGATGAAGCCGGGCCTAGTCACCCAACCCATGCACGAAGGCCGAGGGGTGCTGCCGCGAGCACGACCGCCACTCGAGAGTTTTAGACAAAGCGGGATCTCGATCCTCAGTCTCCCGTTGGAAGAACTTTGTTGGCAGAGCTATCTCATGGAGTTTATGAGGGCCGTAGGGTCCTTTTTGAAGCTCATGTAGATCCGCGGCTATTTGGAGAATATCTCTTATTGGAGTGCCTGGAAGGGGTCAGTTGGTGTCCACTGTTCGAGGGTGAATACCGCGCTAATGTGGGTACTGTCCGACTTTCTATGCCCACATTTGGGAACCTTCGCTGGAGCCATTGAAGTTCAAGATCCCTTGCGGAAGAGATCGGGAGGCCACAATCAACGTCGCTTTGATATCCCGACTTCTGAACGTGCCACTTGGCGAGGTTCATGCAAGTGAGAAGAATATGAGTAGTGCGCGCGAGAGGGATCGCCGCACATGGTTCCTGTGTGGTCGTCTGGTCGAATGGCAGCCTAACAGAAGCCTTTTAGCAACCAACATGACGGACGACTTCCGCTTGCTTCACCACATGTGCACATTCAATGTTTATCCAAGGTGGAGCAGCCGCAGTGAGTGTACGCGCCTGATGGTAGATTTCCTGTATCAGGTGGGGCAAGGAGAGAAGCTGTGTGTGCCAACATACATCTTGCGTCAGATTGTCCTTATCGCTCGTTCGAATAAGAGGACTGAATCACTCCCATTTGGCTGACCCATCTGTAAGCTTGCACATGAGTTTGGCTACAGACTCGGGGTGAAAAAGTCGGTACCTATCCGTTACATTAATGTGATGACTCTTAATCAGATGGATATCGGGCCTCGTCGACGACAAGCCTTACTTAAAGAAAGTGAGGATGACACTGAGAGCGATGAGGAAGAGAGTAATGAAGAAGGTGGAGCTGAGATAGAAGAAGAAGAAGCGCAGGACGAGGAAGAAGTGGAGGCCCAGGACACGAGTAAGAGTTCTCCTCCTGTGGCACCGGAGCAGGGCGCAGATCAGGCCGCCAGGGATGCCCGTATAGCTCGGTTTGAGGAGGGTCAGGTTGTCCTACGCCAGGATATTATGGATCTTCGAAGACTCGTGAAACATAAGTTCAAGAAGTTGTCTCAAACTTTGAAGTCTATCCTGTGTTGTTTGCAGGATAAGGGTGCCCCTCCACCATCTCCTGATTCTGACGAGTAGCTGCAGATGTAGTCGTCCCTTGTGCTGTTTTGTTGTTTGTTATTGTGTGTAGCCATTATAGGCGTAGTAGTTTGAAAGTTATCTTGTGGTTTGAAGCTTAATATGTATTAGCTCGCATGCTTTCTCTGTCGCGATCCATGTAATGCTGCACTCCTTGTATTGCGACAATTTTGTTAAATGAAATGCATGTTGTTTTTCCGTGAGTTGTGATGTGAATGCTATGTGGGTGGATTATGTGGATGTTGAATCTCACAGGTTGCATCCTCTGTTGAATGTAGGGTATGCCTCCTAAGGGCTTGAAGACTTCGACCCGTCTCTCTTTGGGCGAGTTGCTTGCTGGGGTTTTTCCCCTAAGCGATAGCCAGGCGGATCCATAGTCGAGCCCGTCTCATTTTGGTGCTGGGCCGGACTCTCAGCCAGCTTCTAGCCCCGCTGCTGGGCCGACTCCTATGATAGCACTGATGGCTCCACCAGTCACGCCTTCGGTTCCTAAGCCGAACCGTGCATCTACGTCGACGCCTCATGCATCTTCATCGGCTTCACCTTCTGATAGGCTTGAGCAGATGATGCCGTTGATGTAGCAGCAGTAGATCCAGCAGCAGCAGCACCAGCAGTTTTTGTCTTCCATGGCTGGCATCTTTACTCAGTCGATGGGGGCGACTCCACCTGCTTCACCTACGCACCCATCTGGGAACACTAGTGTTTGCGGTACATTTGAGCAATTCTAATGCTTATGACCTTCCACATTTGTGGGTTCTCAAAGACCCGAGGAGGCCGAGTACTGGATTGATCGCATCTCTAAGATGCTAAGGCCTCTTCACTGTTCTGAGGCTGAGCAGGTCAAGCTTGCCTCCTTCATGTTTGAGAAGGAGGCCAATTTATGGTCGGACAGTGTTCTCCGCACAGTTGTGGAGGGTTTTGAGTGGTCGTGGCAGGCATTCGAGGCTCGCTTCCATGAGAAGTATTTCCCGGTCACTTACCGACACGAGAAGGAGAGTGAGTTCCTTGGCCTCCGTTAGGGAGGGATGTCGGTGACTGAGTATGAGAACCGGTTTACTGAGCTGGGTCGATATGCTCCATTGCTTCTAGGTGATTAGCTGATGCAGATGCGGCGTTTTTCTGAGGGGTTAAGGCCTGAGATTCGATCGAAGATGTGTTATGCTAGCATATCTTCTTATGCTGAGTTGGTGAGCATGTCCCTGCGAGCTGAGCAGGATGGGGACAGGTCGTTCCGTATGCGAGCACTTATGGTTCCCAAACCGCGACCTGACTTTCCGAGTACACCATTTCTCAGCAAGAGGCCACGGGCAGATTCTCCTCAGAGACGTGTAGCGTTGCCGGCTCAGCCGATGCGTTCTGACTTGCGCTGTTCGTACTGTGGGAAGATTGGGCATTCGGATTGTAATTACTTTATGCGAATGCGGGACAGTAGATTTACTCCGCCACAGAGGATCAGTCGTCCGATGCCTCAGGTCATATCAACTCCACTCCTTCGTTCAGTGCTAGCTCACCCATCCTTCAGACCTTTTGTACCTCGCTTCAGGCCACCTCAGCGGCCCATGGTTCCACCTCCAAATCGCCCGCAGCAGGCTTGATTTCACATGCTTACAGCTGAAGCGCTTGGGGCTGACTTGGCACCGAGATCTTTTGAGGTTACATCTCACATCCAAGGTATTCTAGTTTCCTTGTTGGTGGATATTGGATCCACTACCTCTATTATATCGTATGCAGCAGTTAAGCGCCTGAGTTTGGACACTGTTACTATGAAGGGAGTGACACTCACTACTGCTACAGGGACCTCCTCTGATATTACCAAGATTTGTATGGGTTGTTTGATTGATCTAGGGAGCAGATCGATTCTTGTTGACCTGTTTGTCGCATCTCTATATCATTACGATGTCATTTTAGGTATGAATTGGCTCACGAAGATGCGAGCAGAGATTGATTATGAAGCTAGGCTGGTGACAATCCATGGACCTGAGGGCAAGACATTTACTTTCCCTATTCAGGTCAGTTACCCTTTCCGTTTTAGTTATTATACTTCTCTGTTGGAGAGTATTGCTAGTTCGGCGCTTGAAAGCACGGCAGTAGTTCGGGATTTTGAAGATGTATTCGAGTCGATTCCTGGATTACCCCCTCGGCGCGAGATTAATTTTACTATCGATCTCATGCCTGGTGCGACACCTATTTCTTTGCCCACATATCGCATGCCTCCGAGTGAAATGGAGGAATTGAGGAAGCAGATAGATGGCTTGTTGAAGTTGGGCTTTATTCGACCTAGTGTGTCCCCTTGGGGAGCACTTATTCTGTTTGCCAAGAAGAAGGATGGTTCCTTGCGATTATGTATAGATTATTGCAGGTTAAATCAGGTGACAGTGAAGAATAAGTATCCCTTGCCCAGGATCGATGATCTATTTGATCAGTTGAAGGGGGCACGGTACTTTTTAAAGATTGATCTTTAGTTAGGGTATCATCAGTTGCGCGTCAAGGATGAGGACGTGCAGAAGACCGCATTCAGGACTAGTTTCGGCCATTATGAGTTCCTTGTGATGTCGTTCGGTCTTACAAACGCACCGGGCGTGTTCATGGATGTGATGAACAGGGTGTTTCAGCCATTTTTCTTCCGATTCGTCATTGTCTTTATCGATGACATTTTGATATACTCTATGAGTCGGGAAGAGCACGAGGAGCACTTAAGAGCGGTCTTGGATACTCTCAGGAAGAATCAGCTTTTTGCATAGTACAAGAAATGTAACTTCTGGAAGGAGGAAGTCAAGTTCCTAGGACATGTGGTGTCTAAGGAAGGGATAATTGTTGATCTCTCTAAGGTAGCTGCAGTTCAGGACTAGAAGCAGCCTAGTTCGGTTACTGAGGTGAGAAGCTTTCTGGGTCTAGCAGGCTATTATTGATGCTTCATACGAGACTTCTCGAAGATAGCCAGACCGTTGTCTCAGTTGACACGGAAAGACTTGAAGTTTGCTTGGAATGAGAAGGCGAAAATAGCTTTTCAAGAGTTGAAGGACAAGTTGACGTCCGCCCCTATACTAGTATTGCCAGAGCAAGGGGTTAAGTATACGATATATACTGACACCTCTCGCGTTGGTCTAGGTTGTGTCCTTATGTAGAAGGACAGGGTGATTGCATATGCCTCGAGATAGTTGAGGAAACACGAAGAGAATTACCCTACACACGACCTGGAGTTGGCAGCTGTCATTTTTGCATTAAAGCTCTGGAGACATTACCTCTTCGGGGAGGAGTTCGAGATCTTTTGCGACCACAAGAGCCTTAAGTATATCTTCACACAGCGTGACTTAAATATGGGACAACGCCGATGGATGGAAACATTGAAAGACTTTAAGTTCGATGTCTCTTACCATCCGGGTAAGGCAAACCTTGTGGCAGACGCATTGAGTCGCGAGAAGGCTGTAGAGTTTGTGGCTCCGCTAATGATAGCGGAATGGGACATGATGGAATTTGTGCAGGACTTTGAGCAGAAACTCACGGTGGAAGAGTCGTATGAGGTTATCGCACACATTTGAGTACAACCCCTCATTGACGAGAGGATCATTGCAGCTCAGGCAGATGTGAGCTATTAGCGAAGATGAGAGAGCAGGTTAGTACATATGAGGACTCCGAGTGGAGTGTTGGTTCAGATGGGGGCCTACGATATCATGGCCGGCTATGTGTCCCAGACATTCCTGACTTGAGACGGGAGGTTCTCGAGTCAGCCCATAATTCTAAGCTTACGATGCATCCAGGTAGCACGAAGATGTATCAAGATATGAGAAGATCCTATTGGTGGGACAACATGAAGGTTCACATTGCTGAGTTCGTAACTCATTGTCTCACGTGCCAGCAGGTCAAGGCAGAGCATCGTCGACCTCCTGGACTGCTTCAGCCCATGCCCATAGCAGAATGGAAGTGGGACTTCATCTCTATGGATTTTATTTCAGGGCTACCGTGAACGAGGAAGGGACATGACTCTATTTGGGTGATCGTCGACCAATTGACGAAGTCGGCTCATTTCTTATCGATCAGAGTCACAAACTTTGCAGACGAGTTGGATAGGTTGTACATCAAGGAGATTGTACGTCTGCATGGAGTTCCCTTGGAGATTGTGTCTGACAGAGACATCCGATTAACATCTATCTTCTGGACTCATATCCAGGAAGCGATGGGTGTGAAATTGAAGTTCAGCACCGCGTTTCATCCGCAGACAGACGGGCAGACGGAACGTGTAAATCAGGTTCTGGAAGACATGTTGCGAGCTTGTATTTTAGATTTCAAGGATAGTTGGGATGACTATCTCCCTTATGCAGAGTTCGCGTATAACAACAGTTTCCAGGCGAGTATCGGCATGGCTCCCTATGGGGCATTGTATGGTCGCCCGTGTAGAGCACTGCTTTGCTGGGCAGAAGTTGGCGAGTGTAGTTTAATTGGCCCAAAGTTGGTTTAAGCGACTTAGAGAAAGTTGACATTATTCGACGTCAACTTCTGACAGCCCAAAGTAGGCAAAAGAGTTACGTTAATACGAGGCAGTGACCGCTTGAGTTTGAGGTTGGAGACCATGTATGTCTTAAGGTTTCCCCTATGAAGGGAGTCCTGCGATTTGGTAAAAAGGGGAAGCTCACGCCGAGATTTATTGGTCCATTTCAAATACTGGATCGTGTGGGAGCAGTAGCGTACCACCTTGCTTTGCCCACACCACTCGCGGGCGTGCATAACGTATTTTATGTTTCTATGCTGAAGAAATACGTTCCTGATCCTTCACATATTATTAGTTGGGAGCAGGTGCAGTTGAACGAGGATGCCACATATGTACTGCGACCGACACATATCCTAGACAGGAAGGAGCAAGTATTGTGTAGCAAGGTCATCCCTCTTATGAAAGTAATGTGGACGCATCACAGTGAAGAAGAGGCTACTTGGGAGACAGAAGCTGAGGTCAGAAAGAACTACCCTCAGATCCTTGAGGAGTATGAGAAGGTACGAATTTCGATGACAAAATTTTTCTTTAAGGGGGGTAGATTGTAATGACCCGAAAAATTTCGTGCAAGACCCGAGTACTACCTCAAATTCTTTAGAAGTTATGTGTGGGTTAATTAGCGCTAAACTCGATTGCTTGGGAAATTAGCACCAATCACTTTAAATTTGATCTGCGAGACTCAAAACCTGTAGAATCGTTAGCGCTATATTACTCTAAAATCTAGGATTCAACGCTAAATCCAGTTGCTCTCGGGAGTACTTAGAAACTTTGTATCAGACCTGGACCGAGCGTCGGAAGTCCGATAGCGATGATCTTGGACAATTATGATCACCTTGTTGGGCTTGACCATCACCTCAAAAATCAAGTCCAGATGATGTCCTGAGTCGATTTGCTTGAGTCTGGAGTAAAGAGTGTGAGAACAGTGTGAAATTAAATATGAATTTATGGAATCTGAGTCGTGTCGCTTGCGCAATGATTTTAAGCAATCTGACCGTTGGATTCTGACCCAAATTTACCCTCGGATCAGGGAAGATGGCCCAGGCATGTCGTAGTGCCGGTGGACCTGATCGAGTTTCGGTGACCGTTGAATTGAGATTGGTCCGCCATGAGCGATCTGTAAATCTGATCGGTACAAAAATTCAGCCTGACCTAGATCTATGGTCAGTGAGCTTAAGTCCGACTGCACGTGGAAAAAGGACCACCAGAAGTGCTCCGTTGGACCAAAATAGACCCGATTTGGTTATAACCTAAGTATACCTTGGCCCTGGGGCTATTTTCATCAATTTTAGGCCTATATAAAGACCTTAAACCCTCACTCTCAAATTCCATACGAATTTCCTAAACCCTAGCTAAGAGAGAGAGAGAGAGGAAAAGAGAGAGAAAGTGAGAGAGAAGTTGGTGAATCATCTTGAGATTCTTCCCTGTTATTCTGCGTACTTAAACCATCACTTCTGAATCGTTATTCCGGCGATTCTAAGTTCATTCTTGGGTAAGTCAATCAAACCCTAACCTGTTTTGGAGCTTAGAATAGTCTAATTGTTGATGTAACTCTTTTTATTCATGCCTTAGGTTATCTAGTCGCCGTTGACGAAGACTTATCGTCTGAATCAGATCTGTTGCGCACTTTTTGGTTTAAGGTACGGACTATATTCGTATAGGTTATGGTTTTCAAGGCTTTCAATGTCGGCTAATGGTTTATTATTGTTGTGGGTGCAATTTCACATGCCAAATGCGACGTTTATATTGCGTTCCTGATATATATGAGCTATATTGAGATTTGTGTATTCCTTGTATATGTAGAAAGCATCGTATACGTATGAAATATGAACATGTGTTTGCCATGATTAATTGTCGTGTATTCGTGCTAGTTGTATGTCTGTCAAGTCTTTCACGAAAGGAATTGTCCAAATGTGTGTTATCACCAACATACGTCATGTATGTTAGAATATGTAGTCTTAATGTTCGTAGAAATGTCTGAATGACCAAGTGTGTAATATATTATCCTATTTATGGGCGTTAAGAAGAGATTCTCAACTACCTTATTGATGTGTATGATTTCCTACATGCAATTTACATTCTTTATTGTTTAAATTCAGGCACTACTTATTTGTAAATCCATGTTAAGTTGATGTTCATCAAATGCTCACTTACTGTATGCTTAGAATTGTTGATCCATTACCGTTTGAATTGCTAGTATGAATATCTGTTATACCTGAATGTGTTTGGGACTATAAAATAGTCCAGGAAATCGGTAAAAAACCTTGAGTTCGTGGCCGAGGTTGTTTTCGCCACGTAGGACATGTTTGACGAACCCGAGTCGTATTAGGGTTGATGGCAGTGGTTTGGCCACACGGAGTGTTTGCGCACTCTATGTCGTTCGACTCAACGTGCGCTCGTGCTAATCGAGCTCGTCAAGTAACCCGATTGTCCCGGTGGATGTGCAACATGTATGGACGCTATTGTTTGAATCTAGGGTACCAAACTTACCAACGCAATCCTGTTAACCATTGTACATTGATCCACTAAGACTCATGAGCTAGGCATGGTGGTATGGGACACCGTGGTTGAGCTGTCGGCCTACGCTGGGGTGACGAGCCTCCCCGTAGTGACCAGTGAGCACACCAGACTCGTGAGCTGATTATGGTGGTATGGGACACTATATTTATGCTGTCGGCCTATATTGATTGGTGACAAGCCCTTTATAGTGACCTCGAGCATACCTTGATACTGCATTGAGGCGACGAGCCTTAGGGTAGTAACTAAGGTATGATAGGCATGCATTGATTGGTGACGAGCCCTTTGCAGCGACCTAGAACCATATGATCGTATGAGATTATCTAGGACTGACGACCCTATAATGGATCACCGTTTGGAAATTGATATGAGGAAGGTATCTTATCTTCCCAATCCTGATGTATGAAAAGGACTAATAACAACTTGGTAATCATGTTCATGCACCACATTGTATGTGCTTTGGCGTCGTGGGCACTGCGGGAGGTTGTCATGTGTATCATAAGATAAAGACGCTGAGAGAGTACAGGCGAGAGCATACATCATTTCTACATACATCCTTGCATTAACAAGAGTAATTAGGACGTGTTTGATTGTATTGCCTTATCATTACTGCTTGATTGATTTGATAACATGTTAACTTTTACTGTATAGTTCCACTGAGTTGATCACTCACTCCCACATTCTAGGACGGTGTTTGAACATCAACCAGACTCTGTCTTAGATGTAGATGATGATGCGACCCCTGAGGCAGAGCAGGAGTATGAGGATGATGAGGACGCGTTTTCTTTCATGCAGTTCTCAGGCGGGTTCATGTGAGCCGTGTCCTGGTCTACGGGGATTCCGGGTTTTCTTTTGTAATAGATGATTTCATTTTGATACTTGTAATTTGAAAACAAACACTTGTAATTATGACCTAGCAGAGCATACATATCTCAGGGACTTACTTATATATATATATATATATATATATATATATATATATATATATATATATTTCTCTAGTCTTCCGCTTGCAGATTTCACTTATCCCTGGATTATGTTTGTAGTTTGACTTAATCTACTCCATGTTTTATGCACTCATACAGACAACATACACCCATCATTACATATGTTGCATAAGTGATGTTTTGAAACTCGGAAGCTGAGTTTTGCTCGATCCCCGAATTTCAGGGCGTTACAGAAAATGTAACCAAAGTCCCCGGCAAAAATGCCAAAAACTTATTCATGAACCCCAAGTGCAAGGTTGCAAAGTAGTAATAACTTGGTGAGATCGAGGTTGCATCCACATGGACTTGCTAATGTGTAATCTTTGGAATAATTTAGAACTAGAACTAAAATCTAAACTAACTACTAAAATTTGGTATTAAAGACTAATGGTGGAATAAATATCAGGAATAGAATACTAGAGCGCTAAGGATCCACTTATAGCTTACTTAATGTTAATTTACTTGATTCAATTGGATTACACAACTAGAATCGAAGTCCTATCCTATCCAACCGGATAATAAAATGATTAAATCATCATGCATAAGTTTAGAACATATTTGAACTCTCATTGAATTGGTTCCCTCATAAAGCATCAAAGACTTGATTGTAGTATATTCAAAGCATTTATCATGCCCGAAGTCAACGATATATTAATGGATCTATAGATCAATCCCTTACAAAACATGTAAGAAAATATTTATAGTCTTCCGAAGCATCCAATGTGCCTGGAGTCAACAATGGATCAAAATAAATTAGAAATACTTCTTCATTCAAACCAATTATCATTGAATTGTTCAACATATAACCAAATAACTTGGATCAAAGTAAAATAAACATTAAGAAGAACTACAAGATTCACCTCTTAGCTCTAGCTAAGAGATTCACCAACCATAAACATGATCGAACTAAAACTTAAACAAAAAAATATAAAAACTAACTAAAACTGAATGTTTGGAGAAGATTGAGGATTCTTTGAAGCTCCACAACTCTTTGCTCTACTCCTTCTACCCTAATTTGTGTTTAAAAGATCCTAAAACACCCCTTTATATATATCCTTCAATCGCATCGACTTTATACTTGAATTTACAAAGCTTTTGCATCTTCGATGGAATTTTTGATGGCATTGAACTCCCATCAAAGGATTTAGATGAAAACAAGAAACTATCCAGCAATGAACTCTTAATTTCACGGATTTTCTAGATGGCATTGAACCTCCTTCGATGGAATCGAACAATGTATGAATATGTCCAATAATAAATTAGAGAATTTCCTAATTTTTATGATGGGATCGAAGGTGGCTTCAATGTCATCAATCTTACGTTAATGACATGGAAGGTGTCATCGATGTCATCAAAGGGTGATTTCTGTACTTTTGATTTTCTGTACTTTGACTCAGTTTTCTTCCTTCCTTCCTTGGTTTTCTTGAATCTTGGACTCTTGATTGCTTCAATCATGACCTTTATAGATCAAATCCTTCACTTGGTAATTCTTTGAGTATTAAATTCTTACTTTAAGCATCCTTTTCTCCTTAGCTCTCAAAATACATCGTAAGAGAAAATATACGTAATTAGATCAATTGAGCACATCCATGTTCATAAAACCAATGCATAACAAGGGGGAATATATAATATCTCACACTCAACATCATGCAACTGATGATAGCCTGCAGCCCTTGTATGAGTTGCCAATTCTCTCATTGTGCCACGTCAAAAGTTGCCACTATTAAAGGTAAATTCTTTAGAGCACCGTCCATGGGAATGCTGCCTGACCCGTCATTAGAAGTCATAAATCTGAGGAGAATTGATACCAACTGACATAGGGAAGGACATGATGAGGTCGATCACTACCTTCCTTAGGGAATAACTATTACAAATCCATAGAGCTCTCTGGACTCCTCATAGAGCTTCCTCCAATTCACAAGGGATACAATTAGAAATAATTTCTAATAAGTTCGAAATAAATTGATTGATGATAAAAAAATGAAATTACAATCCTTTAAATAATGAGCTCAAACCTAGGATGAAGTTTTAAACTCAAACTCCCTAAAAACATGACTTACTATAAATAGTAAACTTAGTATCTATAGACAGTCTCCATTCGTACTAGACTTGATGGTTTTTGGCCAAAAATAGTAAGTATCCAATTTGGTTGGACCACGTTATTCTCTTAAAATTTCTAAGCCCTTTTCATGTTAGGCATGATTCCTTCAACTCAAAGGATTAAAAGTTATAATCAAATGAAAACTTTCTATTTATAGCAAAAATAAAAATAAAAGGGACTTTTAACTGTTGATCTGATGGAATCTCATAAATCCGGTGTGGGTAACCCAACATAAAGGGTTGGTTGGCTAAAGTAGCTTGTCATACCCCAATATATGATGTATCGAAAAACTCATCCTGATTTGCAAGATACGACTGTTTTAAGGCTTTAACAGTCCTGATCATTTCCGTTCTCTGATCCATCTTTGCCATGAAAGTGTCCATGACCTACTCTACATCAACAAGGAGCTCGGGCCGCGAGCTCCTCAACATCCTGAGTTGACCAGATTGACCACGACTAGAAGCGAGGCAAAAAATCCTGTGGGAATTCTGCCCTAAACCTAGTAAAAAAGAATTTAGAACAATCCTAATTGAAGATCACGTCGACCGAGGCAGACTCAACAATATTTTTGGGAGTAGATTCCTATCTAAGTAAGGACTCTCGAGCATACCCAGCGTATCTCATGATACACTGATTTTGAAACTAACCAATGATTCTATAAGTATAGCCACCACAAACAAAAGAAGGTAAGCTAAAAATAAAAAATCAAGCCTTTGATTCGAGTCTACCAACTCACTACTAGAAAAAGGGGCAAAGGCTACAGATAAAAACCGTAGCTAAAGATCTATGGCTATGGTTATAGTCCATAGCACATCCATAGCAATTGGTACTATAGCAATAGGTTAAAAAGCTATGGCTATGGATTAAATATGTAGCAATATATGTTAATAGCTATGGATATACTCCATACCCATACTTTCTGTAGTGAAATGTACATACAGCTACGGATAATATTTGTAGTTAAATGTAGAAAAAAATCTGTAGCAAGATGCTGAATGTAGCAATAGCTATGGTTTTTAGAAAAAAGGGCTACGATCGTAGCTACTTTCAAAAAAAGTATAATAATGGTGTCTGTTACCATTGCAAGTACCTGCTGTGATTGATCAACTCATCTAAGCTAATACCGTTAATGCTTCTAGGAATAGTACATAAAATGTAATCAGGAAAGAAAACGATGCATTCATATTACAAATAACAATCAAATCATGATTCTTGTTACAAATAGCAATCAAATGATCATACAATGCACACTACATTCTCATTTCTAAATAAACAAATTTCAGAATACAACAGATCGCCAGTTGTAAGTATAATAGGAGTAGAGGACAATGATCAAACAGAGCAAGTTGGAGGATCAAACCCAAAACCATCCAGAATTGCTAGTAGGTTAACTAGAACACAACTCTGAGATAACCACTATAGCCTCACTCTGACATGGTGACACCAAGCACATTAATTCTAACTCCGATTCTCCATTAAGACTTCATTATCTAGCTCCTAGATTTGAAGAAAAAATGATTCAGCTAAAAACCTGAATTCAGATTCATCCAAACCCAATGGAAGCAGCTGGAACCATAAGTAGTTGATCACACTCCAAACATCAGCAGGAAAAACTTTCCCATTCCAACCAACATTAGCTAAAACCCGTCGAAACAAAGGAATCTGCAACCAATACCTGAACCAAAACACTTAAATACACACTCCTCGATTTCAAACTTCAAAGGATATTAAATAAACAAGAATGACAACCATCCATTTTCAACATATGCATGTGATCTACCATATGAGTGGACTAGCCTGACTTTTAGGCCATTAGCTTGTATCACAATGCACATCATCAGATAACATATCTTGCGATGCACCATATGCTATGAGGCATGATAGATTCAAACAGATCCCACACAACTGCATAGGAGCTTGTTTTGCCAAAGCCACAACTTAGGATCAACAACATGTGTTGCCCCATGGGGGTTAACATGTAGTGAGGTTCAAAAATTAAAACCATCCTTCCAATTTTGAGGAGACTCTGGTCCAATCATCACGCTATAACATGATCTAGACCATTGTTTAGTGGAGTTGAATGAAAATTTCTTTCCAATGATCCATGTTAAGCTAGATATGATGATCACAATCATCATTTCATGGAATTTTCTTACTGTAGCACATCTATGAAAGCACCTCGAGGGTGGACAGTTTCGACCATCAGTGCATGTGGGCCCCACCAGGGTGACACATGCTAGCTATCCAATGATCTGAAATGGGAAAAATAAATTTTGTGCACAGAAGGATTTTTGGAGAGAAGGATGAGTTAACACTTTATTGAGAAAAAAATAAAAAAATAAGTGAACTATGGTGGTTGCTCTAGATTAACTTCCAATAGTGTTTTGGTTCTGAAAACCGTATTATTAGCTAAGGGCACTTTTATAAAATAAAACATGAAAGGTCAAAAATCCCAATACAAAGGTGGTTGCTCTAGATTAACTTCCAATAGTCGATTAGAGCCTAGAGAATAATACTTTAATAATCTATTTCATATGAACCCAAAGGCATGCTTCAACCTTTGACTGGTCTGTTTGAAATCACAAGATACAACTCAACATGGAACTTAGGTACTTAACTTAGGTATCGAAGGTGACGTAGGGAAGGACGTGAGGTCAAGCACAGTCTTCCTCAAGGGGATAACTGTTCCGAATCCATGGAACTTCTTTGGATTCCTCACAGAAACTCCTCGAATCCATGAGGAAAAGAACAAGAAAAATAGAAAATAAATTCTATAAATTTCGAAATTGATTAATGAATGAAATAAATGAGTTCACAACCCTTTAAATAGGGATACTAAGTAATGAGAGATAAATCATAATCAAACTACAACTAAAACTCCTAGAACTTGAAACTTATTATAAATAGTAAACTTATTATTTATAGACAGTCGTGATGTGTACTAGTGCGCAAGGTTTTTGGCCAAAATAGTAAGTGTCCTTTTTGGCTTCACTAAGCTATTCTCCTAATTATTCTAAGCACTTTTCATGTTGGGTAGAACTCCTAAAGCCCAACGGATGAAGAGTTATAATCAAACTAAAACTTACTATTTATAGTAAAAACGGAATTAAAATAGGGAAACAACCGTCGATCGGGTGGTATTTTGTAAATCGGGCTTGTGTAACCTGACATAGTAGGGATGGGTGGCTAAAGTATCTCGTTCTACCCCAAAATCATATCTTTTACGCTTGATAACTCATTCCAAATTGTGAGATACGCCCGATTTAAGGTCCGACGGTCCGAATCACTTCTATTGTCAATCGGGCCTTCTCTGATCCATCTTGGCCATGAAACTATTCGCGACCCACTCTACATTAGTCCCCTCTAAAAAGGTAGAGCTAAACGTCCTAGGAGGGGGGGTGAATAGGACTATGCCAAATTAAAAATAAATGCGAAATTGAAAGAAAGATAGCACAAACAAATAATAAAGAAGCACAAGTAAATAGCAACCTCAAATGAACTAGTCTTGAGAGGTTGATACAAACTTAGTTCTAAGGACAATTTAACACCAAAAACAAAAGGCTTATGGCAGGACAACCTTACTAGAATGTTTGTAAGTATAAAAAATTCAAACTAATAAAGAGGCAAATGAAATAAACTAAGTTATTATAACATTCCCACAAGTGCATACAATAAATTACACCATTGACCACAAATGCTCAAAGTATATTATAACATTCACACATATAAGCACATTCAATCATCCACCATAACACTAGGAATTATAGTGGTTCATTTGTGTGTACACCAACTGTTAGAAAACAGCCACACAACTACTCCACTCCTAATATCCACTCCCTTGGGATATTAGCGTTCATTATGAAAAATGTTTTCCAAGGTTCACCTTAAAACCTTCATAATTATGTCTTTAGTTGGGCTTACATAATCACAAAAACCCCGCATTCTGAGATTTTCTGGATTACCTCAGAAAAAACCAAAATGAGATTTTCTTGGCTCAACTTCACAAAACACAAAAGATATACAAAATGTAAATGATGCTTATTTGGAAATTCTCCTTCTGAAGAAGCCTGGTAGAACCAATTCGATGTAGGCGAAGATGTTCAATGTCCAGTCTCACAGATAAAAAAGTTCTAGTTCTAAATGATTTTTAATTAAATCAACATGAGCTAGCTTGATTTGATTTTGATCTTAAGAAATGGTAAAACACAAATCCCTTCTTAATATAAGATTGGAATGAAGATCACAAAATCAAATTACAAAAGCTAATAAAGAGAATCTAAAATAAGCACAATATAGCTTAATAAATTCACAAACTTGTCTCTCAAAGTGGTGTCTTGATTTAGTCTAGAATGAATAAATAAACTCTGAAATTGGTGCTCTATTTATAGCTGAAAATACTGTTCACTCGACTGGTCTAAGATTCGATTCGACTGGTCGAAGGACCAAACACATTGCAAATTTTTTGGCACAATAACATAAGGTTGTTACTCGACTGGTCGAGTGGCCTGCTCGACTGGTCGAGCAATGCACTCAACTAGTCGAGTGAGACTAGAAAAGCTTGCTGGACTTTGAGTCAAGTACTGCACGACCGGTCGAGCAGTCTCCAGGACTGGTCAAGAGTCCAACAAAAAATTCTAAAAAATTACAACAAATCTTAGACTAGTTGAGAAAACTCTTAAACTAGTCGAGCCAGTACTTGGACTAGTCGAACAAAGACTAAGACTAGTCGAGAAAATGACCTATAAACATATGAAATGACCCACATAAAATATACAATGAATATGACTCAACCTATGGTCAATCTAAGGTCATCCATACCAGTTTGTGAGTTGGAACAATTGAAACATCAATTGCTTAAGAACCTTGATTTCTTTTGATATGTGAAGCTTGAGTTTGATCTCTTGAACTTGAGCTTGAGTTATGTTTGAGTTCTTAATTCTTTAGCGTACATTATTTGAACTTCAAACTTGAACTTGAGTTCTTGAGCCTTAGTTCTTAAATTTGAGCTTGAAACCATGAACTTCCACAATCTTCTCTTCAACTTGAAAATGTAGGCAAGTTTGACGAAGATGTAAACAACTTTAAAATGCACGAACCTGATCAATTCAACTAAAAGCATAATACAAATTCTAAATAGTTTGGCACAACAAAATTTAATAACTCTTCGGGTGCTAGATTTACACTATAACTTTTACAATCTCCCACTTTGTCAAATTTGTAACAAAACTAAATAAAGAATCATGCACAATAAAGAATCATGCACTAATAAGGAATCATGCACCAGTTATACACACAATAGAGAATCATGCACCAAATGAGCAACAAATGATCAATAGTCACGTCCCCCCTCATTGCATTACTCCCCCTCAATCCAGGAGAGGTGATTTGCAGAACTTGTAAAAAAATTAAAAAAAATTCATACATCCCTACATTTTCATATTTCATAATCACGCAATCATCTCCACAATTTCTCTCCCTTTTTGTCACAATATAACAAAGGAAAGACATATAAAGATAAGAGAAGTAAATGAAATAAGAGAGGAAAGAGCATTGCGATGATAATCATAATATCAACTTAAGACATAATATCATATCCACATAGTAAGAAGCAAAAGTATAAGACCAAAAATTATCCAAACACACAGAGTAAAAAGAGATAATACATGTCCAGAATAAAATAAAAAGCTAGTCAGATCCAGATGATGGAGCAGGAATATATGGATTTATCTGATGTAGTCCCTTGTTAATGCGCCTAAGATATTTGCGCATGTATTTGAATTGATTTTCCTGGGACACATGCAGACCTTCCACTTTTTCCTCTAGGGATCGCAATCGCTCATCAAAATTAGAAGGCTGAAAATCTGGATCAGCAGCATAATTTGATTCAATCTCATCAAATAAGTCATCCATATTAACATCATCAGGAGGTAAAACATCTTCCTTACAGTTTCTTCAGCAACTCCTCCAGCACCCCCATCAATTTGGCCAGGAGCCAACCTCAAATTCATCTTATTAATGTTTGAATTGTTAAAGGGAAGATGTGAAATGGGAGCTTCTCCAACAAGTATAACTAGAAGACTATGGGTAGCTAAGGCAGTCATAAGACAGGCAAAGGGAATATCACTATGACCAGGATGGAGACGAAACTAAATGATAATGTAACAAATAAGAGATGAAAGACATAAATGAACACCAGTAACAATCGAGGGAAGGATGCGAGCCACGAAAGAAGTTAGCTCAGTTTTGTTACCAGACCTTGGATACACATTGGAAATAAAAATATGATGAAGAATCTTGTATCTAGGTAACATATATTTGGAACTAAGCGCAATACTAGAGTTCTAATCAGCATCCATGTTACATAACACTTTAGTTAGCATTCATTTTTCAAATTCAGAAGGTCTTGCCAGTAAAGTAGAAATAGGAATTCTGTCATCATTAATTGGAATATCCATCAATCCTAATATCAAGTGACAGTCTACATCAATAGGACCTTCTCTTGTTGAAATAGTAAAAGTTAAATTCTCGGTAAAAAAGTCACTTATACAAGCAAACATGGCTTGCACAATGGAACGATATGTAAGACCCCCCAATTTAATATGTTAGCCCATCCTACGATTTGAAGGAGGGGAACAATGCCAAACGGTTCCAAATGATTTGAGTTGACAGTCTGCTCAATAATCATGTTGCATAGACAAATATCCTGCAGATATTCGGGGTCTTCTTCGGGTGAATGAAGATGACGCACTGTGATTGAAGTGGAACAGGAAGAAGAGGGACCACGAGAGGCTCTCTTCTTATTTCTACCTCCCATAGCATAAAGAATACAATGAATATAGGTAATGCAAGAAAGGAAAGATGAGTTTCAAGGAAATCAAAAAATTTGCTAGAAACCCCAATAAACCACCAAAAACCTTAAAATAAACTACAAAATCAAGAAAATGGAAGTGTAAAGAACCTAAATTCACAACGTAAATGAAAAAGATGTACTAACCATGAAGAAATTGAAGGTGGGTTCAACCGGTCATGGTATGGCTGATTGGGAAAGATGAAAAAAATGGAGGAAAAAGTACTTTTTGCACAATAAAAAGCCCTAAACCTGAGCAACTCGACTGGTCTAGTACATACTTGATCGGTTGTGCCACGACTGGTCGAGTACATACTCGACTAGTCGTGCACCTCATAAATTTTATATTATTCAATATTTTTGATATTAAAAAAATTAACAAAAATAAAAAACATGCAATATAGTACAAATAAACACAAGCAATTCAGATCATATTGCACATATCCATATCCAATTTTAATTTATCAAACCTGTTTCTGTCAAGTGGTTTTGTAAAAATGTCTGCAAGTTGATTTTCAGTTTGAATATAATCTACAGAAATAATCTTATCTTTTACTAATTCACGAATATAATGATATATAATGTCAATATGCTTAGTTCGTGAATGCTGAATTGGATTTCTAAAATGTTAACTGTGCTAGAATTGTCGCAATACAACACCATAGAATCTTGCATAAGTCCGTAATCACTTAACATCCTCTTCATCCACACAAGCTGGGTGGATGCATTACCAGCTTCAATATACTCAGCCTCAGCTGTGAAAAGTGATACGGAACTCTGTTTCTTACTATACTATGAAATTAGACAGTTCCCGACATAAAAACGTCCACCGCTGGTAGACTTGCGGTCATCAATATTACCAGCCTAATCAGCATCCGAATAACTGGCTAATTGAACATTAGTATCATGAGGATACCAAAGGCTGTGTTGGGCCGAACTTGCGACATATCTCAAAATGTGTTTTACAGCAATTAAGTGGGACTCTTTAGGGTCTGATTGATATCTAGCACAAATTTCTATGCTGAATGCAATATCAAGTCGGCTCATAGTTAAATATAATAAATTACCTATCATACTACAATACAACTTAGGATCTACACTTTTACTTGTCGAATCCTTAGAGAGTTTAAGTGTCGTACTCATAGGAGTATCGAAATTTTTACCTCTCTCAAAACCAAACATTTTCACTAAGTTTAGAGCGTATTTGATTTGAGAGATAAAGAACCCATTAACAAGCTATTTTACTTGCAAACCTAAGAAATAGTTCAGTTCTCCAATCATGCTTATTTCAAATTTGGACTTCATTAAATCTGTAAACCAAACAGTCATGTTAGAATAGGTAGATCCATAGATAATGTCATTAACATATATCTGTACTATCAGTTTGTGAGCATTGTGTTTCTTTACAAAAAGTGTCTTATCAACACTCCCCATTATAAAGTTACGACTTAGTAAAAACTTAGTCAATTTCTCGTATCATGCTCTGGGAGCTTGTTTTAATCCATAGAGTACCTTTTTTAGGTGATAAACATGATCAGTATGTTTAGGGTCTTCAAAACCCTTAGGCTGTTCAATATATACTTCCTCATGCAGATCATCGTTCAAGAAAGCACTCTTAACATCAATTTGATAAATTTTGAATTTTTTATAATAAGCAATGGATATAAACAGTCTGATAGATTCAAGATGAGCTACTAGGGTAAAAGTTTTATCATAATTATAAGACCCATATCCTAGCCCGTTCCGTTCCGTAGGCTCTCACGGTCCTCCCTGTCGAATTCCGATGACCCGCGATGTAAGACCTGTATCTTAGTCCGTACCATTTCGTAGACTTCTGCGGTCCTCCCGGTCAAATTCTGGCAACCCTCGACCTATATCCAATGTTTGCACGTGAACCTAAGCCGAGTCCGCCTTACTGAAGTTGGCTCGACCCGAAATTTGTACCTTAGCGACCACGCCATCGCCGCGGCTCTAACGTCGCGACTCGCGCACCGAACCGATACCCGGGCCAGGAGATGTGGGCCCGCGTTCATCCCAAAGAAATGCCGTAAGTTACAAATTTCGAGGGAATCTCTACAACATGTCCCATCAATCAATCAATCAATCAAGTCAAGAACACTCCATATCTCAAGTATAAGCAATCCATCCCTCCTTTTTCCCAAGTCAACTCTCTCTCTCTCCCCTACCCATCCCTCTTTTACAAATTTCAAACAAAACCTTACCTCTGCACCTCCCTTCCGTACAAACACCACTCCATTCATCCCTTCACCCATTATTTCTATATCTCTCTCATTCTCTAGCAATTTTCCAAATCCCATGAGAAATATCCAACAACCAAGATCTCTCCCAAATCATCAAGTGTGGCCCACTTTTCCACCCTCTCATCTCTCATCCCCACCATTAAAACTCTATCAACCTCCTTCAAAGTTGAAGGCAAGGAGCATACAAGTCCAAGGAGCTAAAGAAAGAAACCGATAGGTGGGTGCTCTACCGTCAATTTGCATTTGAGGGTCCACTTGTAGGTAGGACCTATTATGATGTATATGTTGTAATCATGAGGGACCCATAATGGCGGGGTCCCTCCAGCACCGTCTTTCTCTCTCTCCCTCCCTCTTTCTATCCATTTTGATGGAGTGGACCCCACTAATTTGTGTTTCACCCGCACTGTCCATCATGAATGGTGGGACTCCACCGTGAAGTGCACCTACCTCTGGGCTGTCCAGGGTCTGGACACACCTAAATCCATAGCTCAACTGGCAGACCGAGTAGAGATACCTCGTATCAACACCTGAGGTCTTAGTGGGGGTGGCTAACATGAAATGTGTGCAGTGACGTGGGTGTATACTAACAAGCTAACCTGGTAGGTCCCACACGTGTGGACCCACCCCATGTGTACGTTAGATCCAAACCGTCAGCTAGATCCATGGGCCCTACCACATGATGTATGTGTTGCATCACAACCATCTAAGTATGTGGGACCCACCATCAGTCATCCGTCAAGATGCTGACAACGCTGACACCCCTCACTCTCTCTCACACACGCACGTGCATATATGACATGTAATAAATTATATTATCACACCCTCACTCTCACTCACGCACACACGGACATGTATATATGATATATAATATAATATATTATATTAACAATACATCTTATATATAATATTATATAATATAATATACTATAGTTACAATACGTGTTATGGTGGGCCACTCCCACATGGGACCCACCTTTAATGAGAGGATCATCACCGTCCAAAGGGGTCGACGGTGGGTCAGGGCAATCCCTGCCATTGGTGTGTATATATATATATAATATAATATTATATATTTGAGGTGGGCCACTATGTGGACCGCACCATGATGTATATTACATCTACACCGTCCAGTTGCTGGATGGTGTAACAGCCATGACGTCCAAGCCATCCATAAGATTGGACGTGGGCCCACCATGCCCCATATGTTTTATCCAAACTGTCTATGCATTTGGTGAGCTCGCCCTTGGGCTTGAGACCAAAATAAGACCGATCTAATATCAAGTGGACCACACTGCAGAAAGCAGTGGTGTTGAACGACTACCATTGAAACCCCATTTTGGGATACAACAGAAGTTTTGGATTAATATGATATATTTCTTTTCACATCTAGCTTTTTAAGTGACCTTACGCATAGTCTAGATAGAAAATAAATGTTATGGTGGCCCCATGTAATTTTCTAAACAGTGAAATCACTATCTTTACTGCTATTTGTGATGCGGTCCAAATGATATTTTGATCATCATCACCGCTATTATTGTGGTATGGTCCAGATGATCCTTCAGATATGATTCATTTTTTTATATAATGCTCTAAAATGATCTCTAATTATGGATGAACGGTGTAATTGAATCGGCCCATTCAAACTGGCCCATTTGATTGGGCCCATTTGATCGACCCATTCGACTCGGCCCATTCGACCTGGCCCATTTGACCGACCCATTTGATTTGTCCCATTTGACTCAGCCCATTCAACTCAGCCTATTCGACTCGGCCATTTGACTCGGCCCATTCGACTCGACCTATTTGAGTCGGCCTATTCGAATCAGCCCATTCGTATCGGCCCATTTGGTGGGCCCATTTGTATTGGCCCAGTTGATTCGGCCCATCTGTATCGGCCCATTTGATCGGCCCACTACTTGATTCGGCCCATTTGATTGATTAGACCCATTTGATGTAACTGAGGCCCATGATGATGTATATTAGGCCCTTGTGACTAGGATGTGGGGCCCTATTCGATTGGCCCTATGAGCATCATTCCATGGGAGCAATGTTGGTTAAATGACCACATTGATGGGCGATGATGGTTAGATGTCCACATTATGACCTTCCCTTCGGCCATTTGTTAGGCCGATTCAGATTATCGAGGCCGATTCCGTTTGGTCGAGGCTGATTCCGATTATCGAGACCGATTCCATATGTCGAGGCCGACTCCGTTTGGTCGAGGCCGATTCCATTTAGTCGAGGCCAATTTTGATTATCGAGATCGATTTTGTTTGGTTGAGGCAGATTCCAATTATCGAGACCGATTCCATTTGGTCGAGGCCGATTCCAATTGTTGAGGTCGATTACCGATTCTGATTTGTCGTAGCTGATTGTCGATTATCGATCGAAGCCGATTAACGGTTATGATTTGTCATGGCCGAGTAACCGATTATCAATCGAGGCCAATTATCGTAGCTGATTACCGATTATGATTGTTATGGTCAATTGACCGATTATCGATCGAGGCCGATGTCACGCCCTAAATCCGGGGACGGACAGCTTCCGTGATGCCCCGAATTCGGCACTCGACTTCCATACACCAAGTCCCGAGTTCGGCGCACCACAAAAAAGATTTTTTTGACTGATTTTTTTTTAAATTTTATATACATAGTAATACCTGAGCATAAAAATCCATGATCAAATTACCAAGCAACACTCTCCAATAGAAATCTTGATTGTTACAAGTATAATGCTTTCCAAAGGTACACAACGACAACATTGCCAAATCGAAAAATAGATACAATGCATCGAGAAAGCAAAGTCTTCCAAGCTACTCCAACCCTGAAAAAAATGAGAAATAGGAGGCTTAGGCAAAAAGCCTAGTGAGTACACACGTGTGTGCAGTGTGTCCTACATGCAAGCAAGATAAATATGCTACAAGGAAATCATACCATAGCCATAACCATATTACATGCATCTGTAATCACATCATCATCATCATATTGTCATGCTATAATTATACAATATCGAAAATACTAACAAGCCTATGAGTCATACAATATCAAAGTACGCAATATAAATCAACTATGCAAATGAAGAGTTATAAAGAGCCAAATATTAGAAGTCGAGGATGCAATGCAATATACAGTTCCGGATGAATTCACAAATACCGTCAGCCGTATCTAAATACTGAAACATAGTAACTTAAAATGCTAAATATTACTAATGTAATGCAATATATGGTGCGATTGAAATGACTATGCTAGAGTGAAGTCGGGATGATAGTACGTAGTATCGCAGACTATAGGGTCTATCACAAAGGACTTCTATCCAAACTAGTTCTATACCTAATTTAGATAGTCATACTCAATGTGGTAAACTCCTGATCTCAGGTTAGTCGCGTGCCCCAACCGAAATCCTAGCCATTGCGAAGGTACACGTAACAAATAGTTGCGCACCACTAGCCCGAGTGGATCATGAATGAATGAATGAATGAGTATGCAACTCCTGCTTAATAAGTCCACATATCAGTACAGTTTATCTCTGGGATCATCAACGGGGTCTATTACACTCTACACCAGCTTGCCGCCCCTATCCGAGTGCACAACTGGGTAAGTGGAAGAGACTTCACTATCCGCCTGCCAATATCGGGCCCGGCTCGTCAATAGAGGACTCATTCCTCAAGCTGGTCAAACTCAACCTAGACATTGCCCCCTCACTTAGGCGGGTAATGTCACACCCCTTCCCAACCGACTATGACACAGTGGGAGATACGGCCTACTGGTATACGGCCCTCATGCGCTCATATATCCACTTGGTCTCGACGTTAGGGCGTCTCCTGGCCACAGAGGTTTAGGAATTTTCACCCAGGGACATCTATGACGCCCGTATGCTAGAACCAAACATTTTCGGTGTCCCATTTGGCCATCCACAATATGCCTGTGGAGGCTACGGCCCTGATGTTGCTAGGGCGCACAATGCAAGATGCATGAGTCATACAATACAGTCATGCATCAATCCTGCGCATACCGTGCACTCATGTGAGATAACCTCCGCCTATCAAGGAGTCTCATAATAATCTGCCCAACGACATATGCAATAGTCAACCGCATCTCATAACAAACATGCAGATGATGCGTATGGGCATGTATAATGATGTTATGCTGTTACATACTCATAATCAGTATCAATAACCGGCCTCAACAATCGGCTTTGACAATGTGGACATTTAACCGACATTGCCCCCAAGGAATGACCCACATAAACATCAATACATACATCATGATGAAATTACACATCACATCGGTCATCAGATACATCGCTTTAGGTCTCACACAAGGGCCGCACATTTATTGCATTGGGCCTCACTCATGGGCCGCATATACATCACATTGGGCCGTATCATATGGGCCTTACACATCACAATGGGCCTCGTCACATGGGCCATGAATACACCACATCAGGCTTCACGACCCATGAGCTTCAAACACACAAGAGGTGAGCCCTACACATGGGCCTCAAATACATTACAATGAGCCACAACCCATGGGCCTAAAATACATCACATTGGGCCTCACCCATGGGCCTCGAATACATTGCATAATTCAACCCATGGCCTTAAATCTATTTCACAAGTCGGCCACATACCTGGGCATAATTCACATCACTATAGGCCACATCACATGGGCAGGAAATACATCACAATGAGCCTCATCATATGGGCCGAAAATATATCAATGGGCTTATGATCAATCTGTCACAAGCCCTAAGTTCATGTACCTAGGAAATTACACCATCGGCATAGTCCATAAGTCTAAGTAATCACACAATTTCTCATATGCCCACATGGTCTTATGGCCACTCCATTATCAGAAGTCTGTATGGTTGAGTGGCCACACAAATGTCACTCTACTTGTCATAATAAGGGACTTAAGGTGAGATGGTTACTTATTATTATTATTATTATACCATATTTCATATAATGGGGCAACCGCTTTACTAAATTTTCACGTAGCAGGGTGGCCAGTACCACAATTTCACATGTTTAGTAGTCACCAAAGCACTACTTGATCATATGGTTGGGCTACACATTCCCCACATACCCACATGATTTACGGCTATCCACATCACGCATAATCACAAGATTTATGAGCTACATATTTAGCACCATTTTGTCAAATCTAGTTATCACTCATCCCGTCAGTGATCATAAGGTTAATGGCCACAATAATCATAAATCTACTTAAACAAGTAGTCACATGATTGCCCCAATTTTCATACAGTTAGGTGGGCTATAAAAATCAAGCACTCACATGTGGTGGTCCACACAACTTCCACCAATCCACACTACTAGTTAGGCCAACTAAGATCCCAAATTCCTATAGTGTAGTGATCCACATGATTCCTACCAATTGGCGGACTAAATGAGGAATAACTATTACAATAGGCACCATGAAAACAACCTAGATTGCCGTAAATATATAGGCAGCCCTACACTCTAAAATGATCTAATCAAAATAGATGAATGGTTGGTAAAACATGTATATTAGGTGGTCCATGATCGATTAAAAGGAATAGATGGATAGATTTCTCACAAACATTACTGTAACTCTATGAAATATTTAACGGTGGACAAGTGATCAATATTGCTCCCATGGCATGAGATTTGGATCTAACTAGTCTATAGAACCATACCCTAAAATGATGAGGATAAACCGATGAAAGGCATAGATCTACATCATACTACAAAGTGGAGTCCATGGCCAAGGAAGCATCCCAACATATAAAGGCATACTAAAGCCTAAGAATTTCCAATGGTTATTACACTGTTTCTACTTGTGGCATGGCCTGGCCCACCTAAAATTGAGTTCTACTTCATCTTGTGTCCATAGGCAAGAGGTGGGCTCACTTCCTAAGTGACTGGAAAATATAAAGGCAGTGTGGGTATACAACACATGCACCTAGGTGGGCTTCACATGCATCACATTATGTCTAGGGAAGCTTTCATTGGTAAGCATGCAATTCCCTTACCTTATTATTATTATTATTATTATTATTATTATTATATTTTGTATAATTGTGGGTCTCATTGACATGGTGGGGTTCACCCCATGAACAGTTCATATAACAAACAACATCGTAGTTGATACCACCCACTAGATGAATGACATGGATATAAGGTACATACGTCGAGTGGGACTTATGACACATGGATGGTCTAAATGATGGTCGACTGGGATGTAAAATACATGTAATGAGTTGGCTCCAGGATCTAATGGCTGACTCAACTTTGGTGGCAGTCACACATCACAGTAGAACTCAAATGATTTAATAGTAGGGATTTTTATTCACACTATTTCTTATAGTGTGGTTCACCTAAAGTGTGGATCTGCCTCATTCTTTTACTCATGACTTAAAATGGTCTCAAGGAGTGGATGAATGGCCCAAATATACTTTTCATCACCATGGTGGCCTCAGAAAAATCTAAGTATTTTAAGTACAATTTCCACTGTCCAAGTGGCATGACCTACCTGAACTTCTAATCGGCCTAATTTCTGGGACCATGCAATAAATGGGGCTAGAAAGATGAATGAATGGTGTTGATCTAGCACATACATCATGGTGTGGCCATGATCGGCCCATAAAATTTTACCCCAAATGTGGGCGTCCGGGGATGACGCCACCGCCTTCACACCCATTATTTTATTTTAATATTAATATTATTATTATTAGTATTTGTATATTTCTAATCAAGGTGTGTCACTTGAGAGATCTAGTCCATTCATTGTGTGTGTCCCACTTGATGGAGGGGTCAGTCCAAGTTTCAGATTCATCCCAAATTTCAGGTGGGGCCCAGCAAGTGCTTTTATATGTTTTAGCCATGTCTGCACATTATTTTAGATGGTGTGGGCCACCTAAGTTCTTTGTACGGTTGATTTTTGGCGTGACCCATTTTTAAGAGGGGACACATCAAAGGCACGGTGTTGTTGTTCGACATACATTAAGGTAAGGCCTGTGGTGGGGCCCACTTCTTTCCAACGTCAACAGAGACGCTGCTTGCTATAGCGTCAGACGCTGGCAGCAACAGCATCATTGCTGTTTTGCAATTTTTTTTTATTTTTTTTATTTTTCATATTTGGGGCCCATAATAGGACGATCCGGTCCGTCTATTGCGTGTGTCCCACTAGGTTAAGGGGTCATTCCAAGTTTCAGATACATCAAAATTTCAGGTGGGCCCCCTAGAAAGTACTTTTATATGTTTTAGCATGTTTTCACATGATTTTTGATGGTGTGGCCTACCAGAGAAATGTATTGGCTTCATTTTTTTGGCTCAACACCTAAAATGATCTGAAAAATTGAATGGACGGCGTGGATTTAATACATACATTATGGATGGGGCCCATTGGGGACCCACACTTCTTTCCTTCTTTTTCTTTCAAGCGGCAGGGGTGTAACAACCTTGGAAATTTTGTGCTAATTTTTCCTTAAGTAGTTGTTTTTTGAGTAATTACCGCTATACTCGATTGCTTGTGAAATTCGCAGCAATCACTTTAAATTGTATCTGCATGGCTCAAAACTTGTAGATTAGTTAGCGCTATGTTACTCTGAAATCTGGGATCCATCGCTAAATCCAGTTGTTATGGGGAATTTTTGGAAGTTCTGGATCGGACCTAGACCGTGCGTCGAAAGTCCGCTAGCGATGATCTTAGGCTGCTGCGGTCACCATGTTGGGCTTGACCATCACCTCGAAAATCAAGTCCAGGTGATGTTCTGGGTCGATTTGTTTGAGTTCGGAGTGAAGAGTGTGAGAACGGTTGGAAATTTAATAAGCTTTTATGAAATCTGACTCGTGTCGCTTGCGCGATGATTTTAAGCTATCTGACCGTTGGATTCTGACCCAATTTCACCCTCTGATCAGGGAAGGTGGCCCAGGCATATCCTTGTGCTTGTGGACCTGATCGAGATTCTGTGACCGTTGAATTGAGTGTCGTCCGCCACGGCTGATCTGAAGAGCCGGTCGGTACGAAAACTCAGTCTGACCTAGATCCATGGTCAATGAGCTTAAGTCCGACCTTTCGTGGTTATAGGCCCACCAGAAGTGCTTCGTTGGATCGTGAGAGGCTGGTTTTGGTTATACCCTAAGTATACCTTGGCCCTGGGGTTATTTTCATCAATATGAGGCCTATTTATAGTCCTTAAACCCTAGCCCTCTTTTCCATACAAATTTTTCTCTAACCCTAGCTTGGAAAGAGAGTGGAAAAGAGAGAGTAAGTGAGAGAGAAGTTGGTGAATCATCTTGGATTCTTTCCCATTCTTCTGCATCCTTGAACCTTCACTTTGAATCGTTATTCTGATGGTTCTGAGTTCATCTTGGGGTAAGTTAACCTAACCCTAATCTGTGTTAGAGCTTAGATTAGTCTTGGTGTTGTTGTATCTCATTTATATCCTTGTTTTAGGGTATTCTATCGCCGTTGACGAAGACAACTCGTCTGAAATCAGTTCGGTGTTCTTTTCTTGCTTAAGGTGCGGACTTTAAGTATATAGGTTATGGTTTTCAAGGCTTTCAATGCCAGTTAATGATTTATTCTTGTTATGGATGAGACTTCACATGCCAAATGTTGTGTTTATGTTGCGTTCCTGATATGCATGTATTATATTGAGATTTGTGTATTCTATGTGTACGTATAAAGTACCGTATACGTATAAAATATGCACTTGTATTTGCCATGATTATTTGTCGTGTATGTATGCTAGATGTATGTATGACAACTCCTAGGTAAAAGGAATTGTCCAAATGCTTCCTTTTCAACATACGTCATGTATGTTGTATCATGTACTCTAAGTGTTTGTAGAAATGCCTAAATGATCTAAAGTGTAACTTATTACACTAATTGCGGGCGTTGAGAAGTGATTCTCAACACTCCTATTGATGTGCATGATTTCCTTCTTGTTAGTTACATTCCATGTTATTTAAATTCAAGCAATGCTTATGCTTACATTTATGTTAAGTTGATATTCCTCAAGTGCTTATGTACCATGATTTGAGTTGTTGTTTCCTTTACTGTCCTACATTCAATTCATATATCTGTTGTAGTGTAATGTGTTTGGGACTATGCATTAGTCTAGGAAATCGGTAATCTGCTTAATGATCGTGACTGAGGTTGCTTTCGCCACGTAGGACGTATTAGACGAACCCGAGTTGTATTAGAGTTGTCGGCAGTGGTTTGGCCACATGGAGTGTTTGCACACTCTATGTCGCTCAACTCAACGTGCGCTCGTACTAGTCGAGTTCGTCAAGTAACCCGATTGTCCGATGTATGTTCACCATGTATGGACGCTACTGCTTGAATCTAGGGTACCGAACTTACCAGTGAAATCCTAATAACCATGGTACCTTGATCCGCTAAGACTCATGAGCCGGACATGGTGGTATGGGACACCGTGGTCAAGCTGTCGGCCTACGCTGGGGTGACGAGCCTCCCCGTAGTGACCAGTGAGCAACTAAACTCGTGAGCCGATTATGGTGGTATGGGACACTATATTCGTGCTATCGGCCTACATTGATTGGTGACGAGCCCTTTGTAGTGACCTCGAGCATACCTGGATACCGCATCGAGGTGACGAGCCTTGGTGTAGTAATAAAGGTATGAAAGGTGTGCATTGATTGGTGACGAGCCCTTTGCAATGACCTACAACCATATGATCGTATGAGATGTCTAGGATTGACGACCCTAGTATGGATTACTGTTTGGATGGTGATATGAGGAAGGTATCTTAGCTTCCCAATCCTGCTGTATGAAAAGGACTAATAACAACTTGGTAATCATATCCATGCACCGCATTTGCATGTGCTTTGTAGATGTGGTGCACTTTGAGGTAGTGTCATGCGTAACGTGAGATGAAGATGCTGAGGGTGTACGCGTGAGGGCACGCATCATTTTGCATACATCCTTGCATTAACAAGAGTACTTAGGATTTATTTAATTGTTCTGCTTGATTGAACTGATAACATGTTAACCAGTGCCTTATTGTTCCACTGAGTTAATCACCCACTCCCACATTCTGGGGCGGTATTAAACACCCACCAGACTCTGTCTTAGGTCCTGATGTTGCAGATGTTGATGTGACTTCTGAGGCAGAGCGGGAGATGGATGATGATGAAGCTACTTTCTCTTATATGCAGTTTTCAGACGGGTTCTAGCGAGCCTCATTCTGATGCGCGGGATGCTGGGATTATTTTTTGAGAATTTAAATGATGTAATTTGATACTTGTAATTTTGTTAAGTAACACTTTCTTACGACCTGGTTGGTGAATGTACTTCAGGGATTTACACTTGTACACATATATTTCTATAAGTCTTCCGCTTGCTTTATTCACTTATCCCTGAATTATATCTGTGTTTTGGCTTAATCTTTCCATGTTTTATGCACTAATACAGACAACATACATCCATCATTAAATATGTTGCATAAGTGATGTTTTGGAACTCGGGAGCTGAGTTATGCTCGACCCCCGAATTTTAGGGCGTTACAAGGGGCGTTTGGACGCTGCTTACTGCAGCGTCCACCCTTCTTCTTTTATTTATTTATTTATTTATTTATTGGGTGTGTGTGCATGTGTGTGCACATGTATGTTTGGCCAGCACAATGGCCTCACTTTGGGATCGTTTGGATGGCCTACAAAATTCTAGTGGGGCCCATAATCAGTGGGGCCCACAAAGTCTATAAAAACATTGTTATTATTATTATTATTATTATTATTATTATTATGTATTCTCCCATGAATCCACACCATTAAACACATCATTATCACATCATTATGATCAACATCATCTCCACCATACAAAAACACAACAAAAAACAAAATAAGAATGAATAGAGTGGGTGTACTCACCTTGATGAATTAGATGGATGGTTGAGATGGATGGAATGGATGGAATTGATGGTTAAGATGGATGAGAGGGATGGAATTGATGGAGTTGATGGCCCACCAAGATCACTCCTCTCTCTCTCCCTCTCTCTTTCTTATGGAAAAATGGTGAAATGCTAAGGGATGGAGGGGTATTTATAAAGAAATGGATAAAATTTTGGTTAAGTTAAGCTAATGTGATTAATATTAGCTTAAGCTAGGATTATGGTACTTAATTCATGCTTTGTAATTAATGGTGGATTAAAGGAGCATGGGATGGCATGGTGTGGTGATGTCATGCATAGTGTATGGCATGGAGAAAGGTTGACTTTTCATGCACATGAGAGATGAGGTATGGATATGTGACATCACACACATGGGTAGAGATTCTCTCACCCATGTGTGGCATATACATGTGTGCATGACATGTGTTGTGCACATGTGTGGAATGAAATACATGGTGTTATGTGTAAGTGCTATAGTTTATATCCCTGTCTGTTGTCAAATTTATGGTGCCAAAATCACTGTTATGTTATATATAACTTGCATAAGTGAAGCTCTCTCAAGGATCAACATTCATGAACAAGCTATGTTCACATCAAGTAAAGCTCACAAGACAAGACTCAAGTTGAAGAATACAAGGCAGTTGGTAAAGTACTCAAGACCGAATACAAGGTAGTTGGTAAAGTACTCAAGACCCTTTCAAGATTGAGCTACATGAAGATTTCAAGATTGATCTACATCAAGACTTCAAGGCTCATACTTCAAGGTCACTTGTTCCTAATGTTTCAATGTCCATACTTCATGATTGAGGTTTGATTGACCATAGGTTGACCTTAGAAGTAGGTCATTTCGGATACATAAGTCGAATGTTATTTTACATGAGTTTGGTCTGTTCTTCGACTAGTCCTAGGACTTCTTCGACTAGTCCTAGACTTGCTTCGACTCGAATTCCAGCGAAGTTTTTCAGGACCTACGACCAGTCGAATGAGACCTACGACCAGTCGTAGGTGACCTACGACCAGTCGTAGGAGAGCTTCGACCAGTCGTAGAACGGTCAAAGCATATCCCGCCGGATTTTTCAAATATCTGTTAGTGCTTTGACTAGTCGAAGAGCTCTCTAGACCAGTCGAAGACCCGATCTTCTCACTTATAAATAGTGCACGAATCTCAGAAGAAATTATCGAATTACTTAATCCATTCAAGCCAATCTTCGTCGAACTTCTGAGAGATAATTCTGTGCTCCATCTAAGCTAAGTGTGCTTATTTAATATTCTCTTTCCTTAGCTTTATTTAATTGATTTTGTTTCTGCTATTCCATCTGATTTGATAAGAGGAATTGTTATTCCCTTTCTTTAGAATCAAAATCAATTAAGGCAGGCCCTATTTGGTTTAATTTAAAATCTATTAGAATTAGAACCATTGTAATCGAGTACTGGACATTGAACTTGGACATTCAATCATCTACTTTGATTTGGTTCTACCGGGCTGCTACAACGAAGGAGATAATCAGGTATTTTACATTTAATTGTAAATCCCTTTCTATTTTGGTTTCTTTCAAGATTTGCCAGAAAAATCTTGTTGTATTGGTTTTCTGAGGAAAGCCAAGAAAACTCAGAAGTGGGGTTTTTTAATTGTGTAAGCCCACAGACAAAGACACAATTGTAAAGGTTTTGGGTGAACCTGGGAAAACCTATTTTTAGTGAACGCCAATATCCCCTGTGTGAGGATATTAGGAGTGGAGTAGCTTTTTGTGTGGCTGTTGTTTAACAGTTGGTGAACACACAGGCGAACCACTATAAACCCTTGTGTTGTGGTTGATTGATTTATTCTTCTAATCTTTAATTATTTCTTTTGTGGGATGTATGTATGGTGGTGAATGTTGTCATCATTTAATTCAAGCTTTGTGAGAATCTTGTAATAGTTTAGAATTTATTTTCTGCTATTCCTTTATCGCTTGATTTTCAATTTCATTTGAAAGTTGTTCCAGCAAGGTTGCCCTACCATTTTTATGGTGCATGGCTGTCCCTAGAACAATACATCTTTGATTACAAGTTATTTCAACTCAGTTTGTATTTATTATTGTATTCCTCTTCGATTTGAGATTTGATACAAAGATCTTTCTAGAAATAAGGTTGTCCTACCATAAACTCTGGTTTTTGGTGTAAGGTTGTCCTTAGAACAACGTTTGTATCAACCTCTCAAGATCTGAATTTTAAGGTTATTTTAATTTACTGCATTGTGATTTACTTTGGCTATCATATTCTTTCTAAATTTCGTTGTTATAAGTTTTATTTGGCATTGTCCTATTCACCCCCCCTCTAGGACATATAGCTTGGCCTTTTCAAGTGGTATCAGAGCCTAATAGCTCTTTTTTAATTCTTGGATTTAATTCCTGAGCTAACGATTTAAGCTATTTAAGATGTCAAATTTTGATAGCCTTTCAGTCAGAAGGCCTCCACCCTTTGATGGGTCCAACTATGCCTATTGGAAAGCCAGAATGAGGATCTTCCTTAAATCATGGATGATAATGTGTGGCAAGCCACAGTGACTGAATGGAATTCTCCTATCATAGAAGTTACTGGGGTTGACGGTTCAAAATCAATGAAAGTCACACCATATTACCAATGGACCACTCTTCAGAAAAGTGAGAGTAGTGCAAATGCTAAAGAACTAAATGCAATTACTTGCGCACTATCATCGGATGAGTTCAAAAGAATCATTTCCTGTGATACTGCAAAGCAAGCTTGGGATATATTAGAAATGACACACGAGGGTACTACAATTGTCAAAAAATCTAAAGTCCAACTCCTCACAACCAGATTTGAAGAAATTCATATGGAGGAAAATGAAATGTTTATGAACTTTTACACTAGATTGAATGACATTGTAAACTCAATGTGGGGTCTTGGCGATAAAATCCCAGAAAGTAAAGTGTGTGCAAAAATATTACGCTCACTTCCTGAACGGTTCAATTCTAAAGTAACCGCGATCCAGGAACTTCGTGATACGGATAATATGAGGGTAGAAGAACTAGTTGGTTCACTACAAACCTACGAGTTAAACTTTAAAGCTCCTAAAGGTAAATCTATCGCACTAAAATCTTCTAAATGTAATTCAGAAGAAAATTCTGATTCAGATGATGATATGGCTCTATTAGCTAAGAAATTTTACAAGATTTTCAAAAGCAAGAAAATGGTTGATTTTCAAAAATCAAATGATAAAAAGAAGTTTAGACCCAAATTTCAAAAATCTTTGAAAGATAGTCAATGTTACAATTGTCAAGATTATGGGCACTTAGCAAATAAATGTCTTAAAAGGGACAAACCCAAGAAGAAGGGTATGTTGGCTACATGGGATGAATCATCTGATTCTGAAGGTTCTTCTGAATCAGAAGATTCTGAAACTGAGTCGAGCAATGAGGTTAAAGCTCTTATGACTCTAGCCAAATTCACATTTTCAGATAATGACTCTACAAGTGAAGAAAATCTGAATAGTGAATGTGAAAATGAAGATGATCTTCAAGACGCTTACAATGCCCTATATAAGGAAAGTTGTAAAATTGCTGTCAAACTTAAACTTCAAAAAGAAAAGTTTTCTAAACTTAAAAATTGTTTTGAATCACTTGTCTTAGAAAAATCACAAATTTCAGATTGTTTTGAAAAATCAAAATGCGATTTGGAATTCAAAAACTCCCTAATTGTTGATTTAAAATCTGAAATTGAGAAACTTAAAGCTGAAGTATCTTCTCTTCTGAGTTTAAAGGACACATGGAAATATGCCCAAGGTGATCCAAAGTTAGAGAAACTTTTATCCGGATCAAGAAAATGTGGCGATCGATCCGGGTTGGGCTATGATAAAAATTTACCTCCTAAACAAAAGTATACTCCTCCTATGTTTGTTAAAGGAGAGTCCTCAAACTCAAAAGGGAAAAATACTTATCAAGATTTTTCTAGAAATTCAAAAACTTTTCAAAAACCTAGAAGCAGCCATGTCAGCTTTAATCAGAAACGAAATCCACTGGCTGAAAAGATAGTTGATTTACTCAAGGAGCTCTTAAAATCTAACTCTATAGGTCATTCCTACAAGTATACACAAAAGAAGACCAACTATGTTCCTAAACCCAAAACAGTTATGAAATGGGTTCCTAAAGTTACCTGCTTGGTTGCTCACACTGCTTTCAAAGCAACAAGTCATTCAAAGCGGTACCTAGACAGTGGATGCTCCAGGCATATGACAGGTGACAAAGCTTTATTCACCGATCTGAAAGATATGACTGATGGTTGAGTCACATTTGGTGATGGTAGCAACTGCAAGATTATAGGCCAAGGTACGGTTCAACTTTTTAATCTTCCGGTGTTTAAAAATATTTTATACGTTGAAGGCTTAAAACATAACTTGCTTAGTATATCACAAATATGTGATAATAACCATAATGTTCGGTTTTCTAATCAAAGCTGTGAGATAATAAACAATAAGGGTTCTGTGATATTAACTGGACGTAGAACGTCTGAAAATTGCTATATTATTAGCGAATCCAGCTCATCTAATCAAACATGTTACATGGTCCATACAGATGAGACGGATTTATGGCACAAACGTCTTGGACATGTACATTATCAAAATTTATATAGATTGAGCAAACGAGAACTTGTAAGAGGTTTACCCAAACTTCAAAAATTAGATAAAATATGTGGTGAGTGCCAGATAGGCAAACAAACAAGGAATTCACACAAAAAGATGAATTCAAATACCACATCAAGACCACTCGAACTTCTCCACATGGATCTGATAGGACCTACCAGAACAGAAAGTCGTGGTGGGAAAAAGTATATCCTGGTAATAGTTGATGACTTTACCAGATTTACTTGGGTAGTCTTCTTAAGAGATAAATCTGAAACCCTTGAAGAAGTAAGAAAAGTTCTCAAAAGGATTCAAACTGACAAATCTTCTCAAATTAGTAAAATTCGCAGTGATCATGGATCTGAATTTGAGAATAGCAATTTTGAGAAGTTCTGTACCGACTAAGGAATATTACATGAATTCTCTGCTCCCAAAACTCCACAACAAAATGAAATTGTAGAAAGAAAGAATAGGGTGCTTCAAGAAATGGCTAATGTCATGTTGAATAGCATGAAGCTCTCTAAAAATCTTTGGGCTGAAGCAGTCAACACAGCTTGCTATATTATTAACCGAGTATACACTAGAAAAGATAATAATAAAACGGCTTATGAATTGTGGTTCAATAAAAAGTCTACTGTTAAATACTTTCGAGTTTTTGGCAGCAAGTGCTATATTTTACGTGATCATGAAAATTTGGGAAAATTCGATACGAAGAGTGATGAAGGTATTTTTCTAGGATATTCTTTAAACAGTCGAGCTTATAGGGTCCTGAACAAAAGGACTGTTGTGATTCAAGAATCCATTAATGTTGTCATTGATGATCATTTAAACACATCAATTTCTAATTCAGATAATGATGAAGTGTTAATCATTGATAAACCCGATACTTCATCGAATCAAACTGATTCTGAGTTGAGGACTGTTAAAGATCATCCAACCACACAAATTCTTGGAAACCCTCTCACCGGTGTTCGCACCCGTAGACAACTTGAGGATATATGTAATTATGTATGTTTTACATCCCAAATTGAACCATCTAACGTAAAAGAAGCTCTTGCTGATGAGAACTGGATTGTTGCGATGCAAGATGAACTCAACCAATTCGTAAGAAATGATGTTTGGTATCTCGTACCAAGACCTAAAGATAAACACATCATTGGAACGAAATGGATTTTCAAAAATAAGTCTGACGAATGTGAAAATATAATTAGAAAGAAGGCTAGACTGGTGGTACAAGGTTATACTCAAATTGAAGGGATTGATTTCGATGAAACCTTTGCACCAGTAGCACGTCTTGAATCTATCAGACTATTTATATCCATTGCATGTTTTAGAAAGATAAAGATCTATCAGATGGATGTAAAAAGTGCTATTCTAAATGGCAATTTACATGAAGAAGTCTATGTTGAACAGCCAATGGGTTTTGAAGATTCCAAAAATATTGATCATGTATATTGGTTTTAAAAGGCACTTTATGGATTAAAACAAGCACCTAGGGCATGGTATGAGAAACTAACGAAATTTCTTTTAAGTCATAATTTTCAAAAGGGATCTGTTGATAAAACTCTATTTGTTAAAAAACATAATGATCATATCTCAATGGTACAGATTTATGTTGATGATATCATTTATGAATCAACTTGTACTGACTTGACTACTGAGTTTGCAGATTTGATGAAATCACAGTTCGAAATGAGCATGGTTGGGGAATTGACTTATTTCCTTGGATTGCTAGTAAAGCAACAACCTGAAGGAATATTCATTTCTCAATCTAAGTATGCTTTGAATCTAATCAAGAGATTGGGATTTGAGAATGGCAAGAATTTCGATACTCCTATGAGTACTACCCTGAAACTATCAAAAGACTCTAATGGTAAAAATGTTGACTCAAAACTTTATCAGAGTATGATTGGTAGTTTGTTATATTTAACTACTAGTAGACCTAATATTTCTCTAAGTGTTGGTATTTGCGCAAGATATCAATCTGATCCAAAAGAATCTCACTTGATTGCTGTCAAGCGAATTATTAGATATGTCGCAAGTACTGTAAATCTTGGTCTCTGGTATCCTCATGAAACCAATGTTCAATTAGCTGGGTACTCGGATGCTGACTGGGCTGGTAATCTAGATGATAGAAAATCAACCAGTGGTGGTTGTTTTTACATTGGAAATTGTCTAGTTTCCTGGTTTAGTAAGAAACAAAATTCTATATCACTTTCAACAGCTGAGTATATCGCAGCTGGTAATGCATGTACACAGCTTGTTTGGATGCAACGAATGCTAAGTGATTATGGAATTAAACAGGATTCTATGTTATTACATTGTGATAATTCCAGTGCGATAAATATTTCAAAAAATCCTATTCAGCATTCTCGTACTAAGCACATTGACATTAGATTTCATTATATAAGAGAATTAGTGGAAGAAAAAGTTATATCTCTAGAATATATTCCTACTGAAGATCAACGAGCTGACATTTTCACAAAACCTCTCGATAAAAGCAGGTTCAAAAAGATGAAATTTGATCTTGGCATGTGCATTTTAAATTGATAATTTATGCCTTCTTGTATTATAGTGTATATATTTTCTAGATTAAATTCCATTTTTTTGTAGAATTTGCAAGTAATTTGAATTTTTGGGGTTTCTTCGACCAGTCGTGAGTATACACGACCAGTCGTCCTACGACCGGTCGTAGATACCCACGACCAGTCGTGGAACACGGGTTTCACTTCAAATTGGGGATTTTTTTCCTTTCTTCCTCATTTCTTCTTTCTTCTCCTTGGAGCCGAACTTCGACTTGTCGAACCCATCCTTCAAGTTCTTCAAGGTTAGTGTTCTAAATCCCATTTTTCTTGCAGATTTGTGTCTAGATTGTTTCCTTTTCTCTCTTGAAGCTTTCTATTTTGAAAATCATTGAGATTTGGGGTTTGGATTGTGAAAAATCTGTTTTGATTAAACCCACTTCTCAATCCTTTGCAACTTCCTATTTTCTTGAAATCCTTATTGCAAATGGCTTCTAGAGGTAGAAAAACTACTTCCCGTGGTCCTTCATCTTCCTCCAGATCGACCGCTATCTCTAAACGTCATCTTCTTGTTCCCAATGATGATCCATCATATGTTAGGGACATTAGATCACGTAATGTTATTGTTGAACATTCTGTTGATATTAATCATATTGCACCTTTTGACATCCTTCCTATGCTTGAAGCTGTAGGTTAGGTTAACTTATTGCATTGGGGTGGGCCTGCATACCGGTCCATTGTCCAATCCATGTTTACATGTATTAGTGCTTTCTCACAGGATAATTTAACTTTTCAAATTTCTACTAGAGAAGGGCCTTTTGACGTTGATTGTCATTTAATTTCAGCCCTTATGAAAATTCCTATGAATGATGAGGGTATTCCTATCCATAATTTAACTGATAAACCCTCAATGTCTGAAAAACGCATGCTCACTAGAGACTTGTGCAACATGGATGTTCAATGGACTCAAAAAGGGAATGCGCTTCCCGCAAGGTATTTGTTACCCAAATACAGAATTCTCCACAGAATCTTTGTGTCTAATCTGTATCCTAGTTCGGGTAATAAATCTGACCTGACTTCGTTTATGGTTCGTGTTATCCATGCTATTTCTAATGGTACTCAGATTTGTTTACCATCCTTAATCTGTCATTTCATTCTTCAGTTTCGACTCCATCCTGGTCATAGTGACATTCCTTTTGCCTACTTTATGATTGTATTGGCTACTCATATGTTAGTTGATATGCCTGTTGATGAGGCACCAATCTATCATCTGATTTTCAACAACACTAATATCAATAAGATGAAGTTGGATCTGCTTTCTGAACAAGGTGGTGGTGGTGGTGGTGGTCCTGAAGAAGCTGGTGTTGACATTAATATGGATGACATTTTTGAGGAACTGGATTCTGACTCAGCAAATGATCCAGATTTTGTACCATTTGATGTTGATGCACGTCTGAGTGCATTAGAGGGTAAAGTTGAGGATATAAATGTAAAGTTGGAAAACATGTCTGTTGCTCATGATTTACAATTCAAGTACATGCGCAAATATCTTAGGCGCTTGAACAAAGGCATGCACCAACTTGATCCCTCTATTCCTGCTCCGTCATCAAGTTCTAGTTCTGAGTAGTTTTTATGAGACTTCTGGTCTGTAATAACTTTATAACTTTGCACTTGGTTAATTTAGAGTTGGATTCTATTTATGTTTTATGCTGGATATTTATTCTATGTGATGCTATCACTCTTTTGCTATACTCATGTTTTATGCTTACCTCCTCATGTTTACTCTCATGAATTCCTTTATTTAGTTCTCCTTTGTCATATTGTGACAAAAAGGGGGAGAATGGTTTGTTCTTAATGTGATTATGAGAGGAGTAGCATTGGTTATGTTACTCAGGGGGAGTCAAGGGGAGTATAAGTTTGATCTTGTTGAATGTTGAAACTGGTTGAATGTTAAAATTGGTTGAATGTTGAATATTGAATATTGATTTGCAGGTATTAACCAGTTGTTTTACTTTTGTTTATTTTGGTTATGTGTTTTGTCACTAATTTGACAAAGGGGGAGATTGTAAGTGCTATAGTTTATATCCCTATCTGTTGTAAAATTTGTGGTGCCAAAATCACTGTTATGTTATATATAACTTGCATAAGTGAAGCTCTCTCAAGGATCAACATTCATGAATAAGCTATGCTCACATCAAGTAAAGTTCACAAGACAAGACTCAAGCTGAAGAATACAAGGCAGTTGGTAAAGTACTCAAGACCGAATACAAGGCAGTTGGTAAAGTACTCAAGACCCTTTCAAGATTGAGCTACATGAAGATTTCAAGATTGATCTACATCAAGACTTCAAGGCTCATATTTCAAGGTCACTTGTTCCTAATGTTTCAATGTCCATACTTCATGATTGAGGTTTGATTGACCATAGGTTGACCTTAGAAGTAGGTCATTTCGGATACATAAGTCGAATGTTATTTTACATGAGTTTGGTCTGTTCTTCGACTAGTCCTAGGACTTCTTCGACTAGTCCTAGACTTGCTTCGACTCGAATTCCAGCGAAGTTTTTTAGGACCTACGACCAGTCGAAGGAGACCTACGACTAGTCGTAGGTGACCTACGACCAGTTGTAGGAGAGCTTCGACCAGTCGTAGAATGGTCAAAGCATATCCCGCCGAATTTTTCAAATATCTGTTAGTGCTTTGACTAGTCGAAGAGCTCTCTAGACCAGTCGAAGACCCGATCTTCTCACTTATAAATAGTGCACGAATCTCAGAAGAAATTATCGAATTACTTAATCCATTCAAGCCAATCTTCGTCGAACTTCTGAGAGATAATTCTGTGCTCCATCTAAGCTAAGTGTGCTTATTTAATATTCTCTTTCCTTAGCTTTATTTAATTGATTTTGTTTCTGCTATTCCAATCTGATTTGATAAGAGGAATTGTTATTCCCTTTCTTTGGAATCAAAATCAATTAAGGCAGGCCTATTTGGTTTAATTTAAAATCTATTAGAATTAAAACCATTGTAATCAAGTACTGGACATTGAACTTGGACATTCAATCATCTACTTTAATTTGGTTCTACCGGGCTGCTACAACGAAGGAGATAATCAGGTATTTTACATTTAATTGTAAATCCCTTTCTATTTTGGTTTCTTTCAAGATTTGCCAGAAAAATCTTGTTGTATTGGTTTTCTGAGGAGAGCCAGGAAAACTCAGAAGTGGGGTTTTTTAATTGTGTAAGCCCACAGACAAAGACACAATTGTAAAGGTTTTGGGTGAACCTGGGAAAACCTATTTTTAGTGAACGCCAATATCCCCTGTGTGAGGATATTAGGAGTGGAGCAGCTTTTTGTGTGGCTGTTGTTTAACAGTTGGTGAACACACAGGCGAACCACTATAAACCCTTGTGTTGTGGTTGATTGATTTATTCTTCTAATCTTTAATTATTTCTTTTGTGGGATGTATGTATGGTGGTGAATGTTGTAATCATTTAATTCAAGCTTTGTGAGAATCTTGTAATAGTTTAGAATTTATTTTCTGCTATTCCTTTATCGCTTGATTTTCAATTTCATTTGAAAGTTGTTCCAGCAAGGTTGCACGGCCATTTTTATGGTGCATGGCTGACCCTAGAACAATACATCTTTGATTACAAGTTATTTCAACTCAGTTTGTATTTATTATTGTATTCCTCTTCGATTTGAGATTTGATACAAAGATCTTTCTAGAAATAAGGTTGTCCTACCATAAACTCTAGTTTTTGGTGTAAGGTTGTCCTTAGAACAACGTTTGTATCAATCTCTCAAGATTTGAATTTTGAGGTTATTTTAATTTACTGCATTGTGATTTACTTTGGCTATCATATTCTTTTTAAATTCCGCTGTTATAAGTTTTATTTGGCATTGTCCTATTCACCCCCCCTCTAGGACATATAGCTTGGCCTTTTCATTATGCGCACATGATACACTTATTATTCTTCATGGCATATCTCACTAACGGAGTATCATACGGACGCACGGGTGGTGCCTCCATGATCGCGGTGACGAGGTTGTTAATATGAGATAGGTTTCGAGGTCTTGGGATTCCAATCAGTTGGGTGTGTAATATGAATGACTAATCTAGGTCTAGTTAAGGGTGTCGATCATCGTGCATATATGCATAGAAACTGGTACGGAATGGACTGGGCATTACAGCCGATTACCGATTATGATTGTCGTGGCCGATTGACCGATTATCAATCGAGGCCGATTATCGTGGCGGATTACCGATTATGATTGTCATGGCCTATTGACCGATTATCGATTAAGGTCGATTATCGTGGCCGATTGTCGATTATGATTGTCGTGGCCGACTGGCCGATTATCGATCGAGGCTAATCATCGTGATCGATTGTGGATTTCGATTGTGATGTATATTCTGCCCGTGTTTGAGGCCCAATGTGATGTATATGCGTCTCGTATTTGAGGCCTATTATGATGTGTATTTTGCTCGTGTTTGAGGCCCAATGTGATGTATATGAGGCCTATGTGATAAGGCCCATTGTGATGCATTTGAGGGTCAGGCGATGGAGCCCATTGTGATATATGTTAGGCCCATGTGAGAGGCCCATCATGACGTATATTAAAATCTTGAGTGAGGCCCATGGTGTTGTATAATTGGCCCTTGTGTGAGGTCATTATCCACTATATGTTAGGATCCATGAGGGCCATTCCTTGAGGGCAATGTTGGTTAAATATCCACATTGTCGAGGTCGATTGTCGATGCTGGTTGTCGATATCAATTATGAGTATGTGTCAGCATAGCATCATGATACATGCCCATACGCATCATTTGCATATTTGTTATGAGATGTGGTTAATCATTGCATATGTCATTGAACATGTTGTTATGAGACTCCCTGATAAGCGGAGGTTATCTCACATGAGAGCACGGTATGTGTAGGATTGATGCATGACTGGATTGTATGACTCATGCATCTCACATTATGATTATTGTACGCCCTAGCGACATCAGGGCCGTAGCCTCCACAAGCATATCGTGGATGGCCAAATAGAACACTGAAAATTTATTCTATCATCGGGCGATCATAGAGGCCCTGGGTGAAAATCTCTAAACCCTTTTAGTACCAGAGTGAAAAGGCCAAGCTATATGTCCTAGAGGGGGGGTGAATAGGACAATGCCAAATAAAAACTTATAACAGCGGAATAATAAAGAAAATGATAGCCAAATAAAATAACAATGCAGGAAAGTAAAACAACCTCAAAATTCAGATCTTGAGAGGTTGATACAAACGTTATTCTAAGGACAACCTTACACCAAAAACAGAGTTTATGGTAGGACAACCTTATTTCTAGAAAGGTCTTTGTATCAAGTCTCAAATCGAAGAGGAATACAGAATTAAATATAAACTGAAATGAAATAACTTGTAATTAAAGATGTATTGTTCTAGGGACAGCCATACACCATAAAAATGGCAGGGCAACCTTGCTGGAACAACTTTCAAATGAAATTGAAAATCAAGCTTATAAAGGAATAGCAGAAAGTAAATTCTAAGCTATTACAACATTCTCACAAAGCTTGAAATAATTACAACATTCACCACCATACATACATCCCACAAAAAGAATAAAAATTAGAAGAGTAAAACAATCAACCACAACACAAGGGTTTATAGTGGTTCGCCTGTGTGTTCACCAACTGTTATACAACAGCCACACAAAAAGCTACTCCACTCCTAATATCCTCACACAGGGGATATTAGCGTTCACTAAAGATAGGTTTTCCCAGGTTCACCCAAAACCCTTACAATTGTGTCTTTGTATGTGGGCTTACACAATTAAAAAACCCCACTTCTGAGTTTTCCTGGCTTTCCTCAGATAACCAATATAACAAGATTTTTCTGGCAAATCTTGAAAGAAACCAAAATAATAGAAAGGAATTTACAATATGTAAAATACGTGAATATCTATTGTAGCAGCCCGGTAGAACCAAATCAAAGTAGATGATTGAATGTCCAAGTTCAATGTCCAGTACTCGATTACAATGGTTCTAGTTCTAATTGATTTTAAATTAAACCAAACAGGGCTTGCCTTAATTGATTTTGATTCCAAAGAAAGGGAATAACAATTCCTCTTTTCAAATCAGATTGGAATAACAGAAACAAAATCAATTAAAATAAAGCTAAGGAAAGAAGATATTAAATAAGCACACTTAGCTTAGATGGAGCACAGAATTATCTCTCAGAAGTTCGACGAAGATTGGCTTGAATACTATAATTAAATCGATGATTTCTTCTGAGATTCGTGCTCTATTTATAGGTGAGAAGATCAGGTCTTCGACTGGTCTAGAGTGCTCTTCGACTAGTCGAAGCTGTAACAGATATTTGAAAAATCCGGCGGGATATACTTTGACCGTTCTACGACTGGTCGTAGCCCTCCTACGACTGGTCGTACGTCACCTACGACTGGTCGTAGGTCCTGCAAAGGTTCGCTAGACTTCGAGTCGTAGATTCTACGACTGGTCGAAGATGCAGAAACACTGTTCCTACGACTGGTCAAACAGATTCCAGGACTAGTCGAAGGCTAACAGATTTTATCCGGAATTTGTAACAAACTTACGACTGGTCGAGGATTTTCTTAGACTGGCCGAAGCAAGTCTAGGACTAGTCGAAGCAGACCTAGGACTGGTCGAAGAACAGACCAATCACATGTAAAATAACATTCGACTTATGTATCCGAAATGACCTACTTCTAAGGTCATCCTATGGTCAAACAAACCTCAATCATGAACTATGGACATTGAAACAAGAGACCATGAAGAATGAGCCTTGAAGTCTTGATGTAGATTAAACCTTGAAGTAGCTCAATCTTGAAAGTGGCTTGAGTTTCAGCTTGAGTCTTGAGTTCAGCTTGACTTTCAACTTGAGTCTTGAGTTCAGCTTGAGTCTTGCCTTGTACTTTCTTTTTCTTTTCAGCTTGAGTCTTGTGAGCAGTTCTTTCATTCAAGATCTTGAGCTTTGCTTGTTGTGAGCTTAGGTTGTTTATGAGAGAGCTTCACTTATGCAAGTTATATATAACAGAGTATAATAGTGATTTTGGCACTACAAATTTGACAACAAACAGGGATAGAAACTATAGCACTTACACAGAGGACGCCCTAACGTTGAGACCAAGTGGATACATGAGCGCCCGAGTGCCGAATACCAGGAGGCCGCGTCTCCCACTGTGTCGTGGTCGGTTGGGAGGGGGTGTGGCCTTACCCGCCTGAGCATAGGGGGCATTGCTAGGTTGAGTTTGACCAGCCCGTGAATAGGTCTGTTATCGATGTGTCGGATAGGTATTGGTAGACTATTGGCCAGGCGGATAGTGAGGTTTCTTACGCTCACTTGGACTATGCGGCTGGGAGAGCGGTAGTGCCATTTGGAGTGTAATAAACCTCGATGATGATCTCAGAGATGAAAAATACTGATATGTGGACTTATTGAGCAAGAGTTGCATACTCATTCATTCACTATCCACTCGGGCCGGTGGTGCACAACTATTTGTTATGTGTACCTTCGTAATGGCCAGGATTTCGGTTGGGGCGCGTGACTAACTTGAGATCAGGAGTTTACTACATTGAGTCTGACTATCCAAATTTAGGTATGGGACTGGTTTGGATAGAAGTCCCTTGTGATGGACCCCATAGCCTGCGATACTACGTACTATAATCCCGACTTCACACTTCAGTATGGTCATTCCATTCGCACTGCATAATTACATTACATCTATGGCATATAGCATTTTGGATTACCTGTGTTTATGTATTTATATGGTTTAGATACGGTATCTGATATTTGACTCTTTATGACTCCTCATTTGTATAGTTGATCTGTATCGCTTATTCTGATCTTATTCCTCATTTGTATAGTTGATCTGTATTGCGTATTCTGATATTGTTTGACTCATGGACTTGTCAGTATTTTCGCTTACTGTGATAATGTATGATTCATGATCTTGCGCCTATTTCGACATTGTATGATTATGGGTTTACGTTGAATACTTGGCACTTACCTTATACACACACTTACACCACCCTCTAAGCTTTCTATAAGCTTATACATGATAGATGCATGCAGGTGATGTTAGGTTGCAGCAGTGTGGAGCTTAGAGCATGTAGTTGACTTCTGTAATTTTTCATATGTATTTCCCTTTCAGCATTGTATTCAAATGTTTATATTAGTGGATATGTGATGATGATGTTGCCTTTGTGATTTGGGTATACTTGTGGTTATGCCTATTAAGAGTTAAATGTACATTAAAAAAAATTCTCCTTGTAGGATCCCAGGATCGGAATTTGGCGTATGGACGCTAGGAGTCGAGAATGGGATACTACGGAGGCTGTCGGCACCGGATTCGGCGATCGGAATTCCTATGAATTCGATTTTCGGGTTTGGGGCGTGACAGAAGTTGGTATCAGAGCATAACTTGGGAATACCTGACGATAACATCACATATCTGCTGATAGCTACCCTGTACTCTATGATATTTGAGAACTTAGAATAATTAGATCCTCGAGTTTAAATAACTTAGAAACTTCCTGATATAGCTCCCTATCGTGTATGCATTTGAGAGTGCTCAATGATAATAGGCCCTTGATCTTTTGTGTAGGATATGGCACCTAAACAAGTAACCCGACCGACTTCCGCTTCCCCGCCTGAGATTCCTGTTCCCTCACCTAAGACTTTTGCACCCCCGTTCGAGTTTAGCATAGCACCGACCGTGTTCGTGAGTGCGGAAGAGCTGCAGCTGATATTGCAAGTGATAATTGCCATTTTTCAGAGAGAAGGCCGGAAAGGTGGGCGCCCTCCGGTAGCTCCCGACAATGTCAACAGCAGCAGAGACGCGCAGCCTACCAAGCCGCCAGGGCACCAGCAGGACCTTCGGTACCACCTCTGAGGCAACTTTCCGGTGCCTGTTATGGATGCGGTGGGATAGGACACCGTAGGTGGGAGTGCCCCCGACCGCAGAAGCAACAACCGAGGGCACCAATAGTACCTTCAGCAACTCCTTTGTGTCAGTTCACAAATACTTGTTTTAGATATGGTGGGATAGGGCATCGTAGGAGCGAGTGCCCCCGTTAGTATCTACCGCCAAGACCCCAGCAGCGGCAGCAAAAGCAGTAGGATCCTCAGGCATCAGGAGGAGTCGTCGATGATTCGTGCAACTTGGCCCCTGCATCGTCTTGTTAGATTGCTCATGGAGGAGACGCCCTGGAAACAAGAGGCTGAGATTCGCGAGTGTTATCCCCGTCTCCTTGTTGCTTGACTGCACTCGTATGTTATGTTCCTGATTTTTCATAGTGAAGCAATTTTCTCTTTTTATGAGTTATGTCTATTTGTGACGTTAGTAAATTTTGAGGATGAAATTTTTATTTGGAGGGGAGAGTTGTAAGACCCGTATCCTAGTCTGTACCATTTCGTAGACTTCTGCGGTCCTCCCAGTCGAATTCTGGCAACCCTCGACCTGTATCCAACGTTTGCGTGCGAACCTAGGCCGAGTTCGCTTTACTAAAGTTGGTTCGACCTGAAATTTGCACCATAGCGACCGCGCCATCGCCGCAGTTCTAACGTTGCGATCGTGCACCGGACCGATACCCGGGCCAGGAGATGTAGGCCCGTGTTCATCCTGAAGAAATGTTGCACGTTGCGAATTTTGAGGGAATCTCTACAACATGTTCCATCAATCAATCAATCAATCAATCAAGTACACTCCATACCTCAAGTACAAGCAATCCATCCCTCCTTTTTCCCAAGTCAACCCTCTCTCTCCCCTACCCATCCCTCTTATACAAATTTCAAACAAAACCTTACCTCTCCACCTCCCTTCCTTACAACTACCACTCCATCCATCCCTTCACCCATTATTTCTATATCTCTCTCTCATTCTCTAGCAATTTTTCAAATCCCATGAGAAATATCCAACAACCAAGATCTCTCCCAAATCATCAAGTGTGGCCCACTTTTCCACCCTCTCATCTCTCATCCCCACCATTAAAACTCTATCAACCTCCATCAAAGTTGAAGGCAAGGAGCATATAAGTCCAAGGAGCTAAAGAAAGAGACCAATAGGTGGGTGCTCTACCGTCGATTTGCATTTGAGGGTCCACTTGTAGGTGGGACCTATTATGATGTATATGTTGTAATCATGAGGCACCCATAATGGCGGGGTCCCTCCATCACCGTTTTTCTCTCTCTCCCTCCCTATTTCTATCCATTTTGATGGAGTGGGCCCTACTAATTTGTGTTTCATTTGCACCGTCCATCATGAATGGTGGAACTCCACCGTGAAGTGCACCTACCTCTGGGCTGTCCAGGGTCTGGACACACCCAAATCCATAGCTCAACTGGCAAACCGAGTAGAGATACCTTGTCTCAACACATGAGGTCTTAGTGGGGGTGGCTAACATGAAATGTGTGTAGTGACATGGGTGTATACTAACAAGCTAACCTAGTAGGTCCCACACATGTGGACCCACCTCATGTGTACGTTGGATCCAAACCGTCAGCTAGATCTGTGGGCCCTACCACATGATGTATGTGTTGCATCACAACCGTCCAAATACGTGGGACCTACCATCAGCCGTCCGTCCAAACGCTGACAACGCTAACACCCCTCATTCTCTCTCACACACACGCACATGCATATATGACATGTAATAAATTATATTATCACACCCTCACTCTCACTCACGCACACACGGACGTGTATATATGATATATAATATAATATAATATATTATATTAACAATACATCTTATATATAATATTATATAATATAATATACTATAGTTACAATACGTGTTATGGTGGGCCACTCCCACGTGGAACCCACCTTTAATGAGAGGATCATCACCGTCCAGAGGGGTCGACGGTGGGTCAGGGCAATCCCTGCCATTGGTGTGTGTATATATATAATATTTAATATTATATACTTGAGGTGGGCCACTACATGGATCGCACCATGATGTATATTACATCTACACCGTCTAGTTGCTGGACGGTGCAGCAGCCATGACGTCCAGGCCATCCATCAGATTGGATGTGGGCCCACCATGCCCCATGTGTTTTATCCAAACCGTCTATACATTTGCTGAGCTCGCCCTTGGGCTTGAAACCAAAATAAGACCGATCTGATATCAAGTGGACCACACTGCAAAAAGCAGTACTGTTGAACGGCTACCATTGAAACCCCATTTTAGGATACAACAGAAGTTTTGGATTAATATGATATATTTCTTTTCCCGTCCAGCTTTTTTAGTGACCTTACGAATAGTATAGATAAAAAAACAAATGTTATGGTGGCCCCGTGTAATTTTCTAAATAGTGAAATCACTGTCTCCACTGCTATTTGTGATGCGGTCTAAATGATATTTTGATCATCATCACCGCTGTTATTATGGTATGGTCCAGATGATCCTTCAGATATGATTCATTTTTTTTTTATAGAATGCTCTAAAATGATCTCTAACTATGGATGAACGGTGTAATTGAATCGGCCCATTCGACCTGGCCCATTTGATCGACCCATTTGATTGGGCCCATTTGATGGACCCATTCGACTCAGCCCATTCGACCTGGCCCGTTTGACCGACCCATTTGATTGGGCCCATTTGATCGACCCATTCGACTTGGCCCATTCGACCTGGCTCAATTGACCGACCCATTTGATTTGGCCCATTTGACTCGGCCTATTCAACTCGGCCCATTCGACCCGACCGATTCGACTCGGCCCATTCATATCGGCCCATTTGGTGGGCTCATTTGTATCGGCCCATTTGATTAAGCCCAGTTGATTCGGCTCATTTGTATTGGCCCACTTAATTCGGCCCATTTAATTGATTCGACCCATTTTATGTAACTGAGGCCCATGATGATGTATATTAGGGCCTTGTGACTAGGCTGTGGGCCCCTATTCGATTGGCCCTATGAGCATCATTCCATGGGAGCATTGTTGGTTAAATGACCACATTGATGGGCGATGATGGTTAGATGTCCACATTGTTACCTTCCCTTAGGCCCTTTGTTAGGCCGATTCAGATTATCGAGGCCGATTCCATTTGGTCGAGGCTGATTCTGATTATCGAGACCAATTCCGTTTAGTCAACGCCGATTCCATTTGGTGGAGGCCAATTCTGATTATCGAGACCGATTCCATTTGGTCGAGGCTGATTCTGATTATCAAGATCAATTCCGTTGGTCGAGGCCGATTTCAATTATCGAGACCTTGGTCGAGGCCGATTCCGATTATCGAGACCGATTCCGTTTGGTCGAGACCGATTCCGTTTGGTCGAAGTCGATTCCGATTATCGAGAACAATTCCTTATGTCGAGGCCGACTCCGTTTAGTCGAGGCTGATTCCATTTAGTCGAGGCCGATTCCGATTATCGAGACCGATTCCGTTTGGTCGAGGCCGATTCTGATTATCGAGACTGATTCCGTTTGGTCGAGGTTGATTCCAATTGTCGAGGTCGATTACCGATTTTGATTTGTCGTGGCTGAATGCCAATTATCGATCTAGGCCGATTACCAATTATGATTTGTCGTGGCCGATTGACCGATTATCAATCGAGACCGATTATTGTGGCCGATTACAGATTATGATTCTTATGGTCGATTGACCAATTATCGATCGAGGCCGATTACTGATTATGATTGTCGTGGCCGATTACCGATTATCGATCGAGGCCAATTATCGTAGCCAATTACCGATTATGATTACCATTGCCGATTGACCGATTATCGTGACCGATTACCGATTATGATTGTCGTGGCCGATTGACTGATTATCGATCGAGGCCAATCATCGTGACCGATTGTGGATTCCGATTTAGATGTATATTCTGCTCGTATTTGAGGCCGAATTTGATATATATGCGGCTTGTATTTAAGGCTTATTATGATGTGTATTCTGCCCATGTTTAAGGCCCAATGTGATGTATGTAAGGCCTATGTGATAAGGCCCATTGTGATGCATTTCAGGGCCAGGCAATGGAGCCCATTGTGATATATGTTAGGCCCATGTGAGAGGCCCATCATGATGTATATTAAAATCTTGAGTGAGGCCCATGGTGTTGTATAATTGGCCCTTGTATGAGGTCATGGGTCCACTATATGTTAGGATCCATGAGGGCCATTCCTTGAGGGCAATGTTGGTTAAATATCCACATTGTCGAGGTCGATTGTCGATGCCGGTTGTCGATATCGATTATGAGTATGTGTCAGCATAGCATCATGATACATGCCCATACGCATCATTTGCATGTTTGTTATGAGATGTGGTTAATCATTGCATATGTCATTGAACATGTTGTTATGAGACTCCCTGATAGGCGGAGGTTATCTCACATGAGAGCACGGTATGTGTAGGATTGATGCATGACTAGATTGTATGACTCATGCATCTTACATTATGATTACTGTATGCCCTAGCGACATCAGGGCTATAGCCTCCACAGGCATATAGTGGATGGCCAGACAGGACATCGAAAATTTATTCTAGCATCGGGCTGCCATAAATGGCCCTAGGTGAAAATTCTTAAACCCTCTCGGTACCAGAGGACGCCCCAACGTCGAGATCGAGTGGATACATGAGCGCCCGAGTGCCAAATACCAGGAGGCTGCATCTTCTACTGTGTCGTGGTCAGTTGGGAGGGGGTGTGGCCTTACCACCCGAGCGTAGGGGGCATTGCTAAGCTGAGTTTGACCAGCTCGTGAATGGTCCGCTATCGACGTGCTAGATAGGTATTGGCAGACTATTGGGCAGACGGATAGTAAGGTTTCTTTTGCTCACTTGGACTGTGCGGCTGGGAGAGCGGTTGTACCATTTGGACTGTACTAAACCTCGGTGATGATCCCAGAGATGAACAGTACTGATATGTAGACTTATTGAGCAGGAGTTGCATACTCATTCATTCACTATCCACTCGGGTTGGTGGTGCACAACTATTTGTTACGTGTACCTTCACAATGGCCAGGATTTCGGTTGGGGCGCGCGACTAACCTGAGATCAGGAGTTCACCACATTGAGTCTGACTATCCAAATTTAGATATGGTACTGGTTTGGATAGAAGTCCCTTGTGATGGACCCCATAGCCTGCGATACTACGTACTATCATCCCGACTTCACACTCCAGCATGGTTATTCCATTCACACCGCATAATTGCATTACATCCGTGACATATGACATTTTGGGTTACCTGTATTTCTGTATTTATATGGTTTAGATACTGTATCTGATATTTGACTCTTTATGACTCCTCATTTGTATAGTTGATCTGTATCGCGTATTCTAATCTTATTCCTCATTTGTATAGTTGATCTGTATTTCGTATTCTGATATTATTTGACTCATGGACTTGTCCGTATTTTCGCTTACTCTGATAATGTATGATTCATGATCTTGTGCCTATTTTGACATTGTATGATTATGGTTTTGCGCTGAATACTTGGCACTTACCTTGTACACACACTTACACCACCCTCTAAGCTTTCTATAAGTTTATGCACGATAGATGTGTGCAGGTGATGTTAGGTTGCAGCAGTGTGGAGCTTGGAGTATGTAGCTGACTTTTGTAATTTTTCATATGTATTTCCCTTTCAGCATTGTATTCAAATGTTTATATTAGTGGATATGTGATGATAATGTTGCCTTTGTGATTTGGGTATACTTGTGGTTATGCCTATTAAGAGTTAAATGTACATTTAAAAAAAATTCTTCTTATATGATCCTAGGATCGGAATCTGGCGAATGGACGCTAGGAGCCAAGAATGGGGTACCACGAAGGCTGTCAGCACTGGATTCGGCGATCGAAATTCCTGTGAATCCGATTTTCAGATTTGGGGCGTGATACGCAATCTATTATCAACATTTGCGTGCGGCCCTGAGTAGCATCCTGTTGATCTGAGTCAGCTCGAACCGAGACTTATTCCAGTGCAATCACACCGTCGCCGTGGTTCCGATGCCGCGTCTTGCGTGCCGAAGCAATACCCAGGCTAGGAGATGTGGGCTCACGTTCAGTTCGAGAAAAATGTCGCGCGTTGCGATTCTGAGAGAATCTTTACGACACGTCACATTAATCAATCAATGTATAAGTCAAGTACATATCCTATCACACCCATCCCTCTCTCACCCACAAGTCAACAACACCCATACTTATCCCATCCCATTCTTACCAAAAAGTCAAGGCAACCCATACATTCCCATGCCATATCTCTTACACCACTCCTCTCTCTCTCACTTCTCATTTTCACTCCAAGCAAATCCCATGAGTCCAATGTCCAAGCTCTCCATGAGAAGAGCTAGTGTGACCTACCTTCCTACCACCCAATTCCACCCTCCAAGCTTAATCTCAACCGTTGAAATGCATTCCATGAAGCTCTAGATCGCATCGGTGAAAGGAGGAGTCCAAGATTTAAAGGTGGGTGTCCATAGAATTTGATTTTGATGTAGGGTCCACATGATTTGGGACACATCTTGATATATGCATTGTATAGGGAGGGCCCATAGTGGCGGGGTCCCTCCCCTTCTCACGCATCTCTCTCTCTCTCATTCCCATATTTTGTGGACCCCACCTATGATGTACATGTTCTATCCAAGACGTCCGTTCTTGGGGCCCACTTGTTTGTATGTGCGGCATCTGGACCGTTCAGATGGTGTGGACCCACCTTGATCTGCACGTGTGACACACCACATTGTCCAGCAACAAGGACGGTGGGTCCCACCATATCCAAGCCGTCAGCAATGTTCACAGGCTGGACTTATATAAGTAATAATATAATAATATTATACCAGCAACGTCTAGAGGTAGGACGTTATTATAAATAATATAATAATATGATAATTATATAATATAATATATGGTGTATGTATATATCAGCTCCAAGCTTAGGTGGGCCACACGTGTGGACCCACCTCTATTGGAGGTATTCACCTCTGTTGTCCACCGTCCAGCATGTATGTACGGTGGATCCTAGCCGTCCGTCCAGGGTGGACACACGTGCGATTAGCCACATGATGGCCATCCACGTGGGACGTACGCCCACCTTGCTAATGTGTGGACCGTCCATCTGTACATGTGAAGACCCCACATTGATGTATGTCTTGCATCCACGCCGTCCGTTCTCCTATTCTGGACAAGCAGCAACGCTGCTGTGGCGACGTCACCAAGTTCTGTGAGGCCTGTCGTGATCTGTGTGTGCATTCTCACCGTCCAGACAGTTGGGACGGTGGGGTCACATGATATTTGTGTTATATCGACTGCCCATCCAGCACCAATACAGCTGCTGGATTGACTGTCTATTAGGTGGACCAAACTGCATTAATTAGTGGGGATTGAAACGTCTACCATTGGAAACATCTGGGGTCTCTTGATCAAAATGAGATTTGTTCTCATCTTTAATCTAGGGCTTCGTGACCACGTGAACAGATTGGATGGAAAATAAATGCGGTGGTGGGCCATGTGGGGTTTTAACGGTGGAAATCATTATCTCCATAGTTATTTGTGGTATGGTCCAGATGATCTTCTGTTATGATTCATTTTTGTGGATAATGCTCTGAAATGATCTCTAAATGTTGATGAATGGTGTAGATGGACTGGCTAGGTCGGTAGGCCCATTGGTGCGGCCCATGTGATGCGGCCCATTTGATGTATATTGGCCCGCATGAGAAGCCCGCTGTGATGTGCTTGTGGCCCATGGGTTGTGGCTCATTATGATGTATTCGGGCCCATGGGACGTGGCCCATTTGATTGATATGAGGCTCATATAGTGGGGCCCATTTGATATATATGATGCCCATGTATTGCGGCCCACTTGATGTAATTTCGTCCCATATGTGAGGCCTATATGTGGTGTATATCAGGCCCAAGTGGTGAGGCTCGATTTGATATATGAGGCTTATGTGATACGACCCACTTGATGTGTATAAAGGCCCATTGATGCGGCTCATTGTGATGTGCGTTAGGCCCATGGGTTGCAGCCCATTATGATGTACTAGTGCGGCCCATGTGATGTGGCCGACTTGATATATATGAGGCCCATTGGTGCGGCTCGTGGATGCGATCCACTTGATGTATTTGATAGACATGGGTAGAGGCCCAATGTGATAAATATAACGGCCACAAATGAGGCCCAATGAGACATATGTGGGGCCTTTGTATGGGGCCGAATGTGATGTATATGAGATCCATTGCGGTGTGTGATTACTCCATGATATATGTAATGATTATGGCGGGCCATGCATTAGGAGCAATGATGGTCTAATGTCCACATTGATGGGAAATTATGGTTAAACGTCCATAGTGTGACCTTCCCTTAGGCCCTTTTTGGTTAGACCAATTGACGAGGCCGATTCCGATTGTCGAGGCCGAGTCTGATTGACAAGGCTGATTCTGTTAGCCGATGCCGATTGTCGAGGCCGATTCCGATTGTTGAGGCCGAGTCCGATTGACAAGGCTGATTCTATTAGTTGAGGCCGATTATCAAGGTCGATTTCGATTACCAATTCCGAATGTCGATTCCGATTGTCGAGGCCGATTCCGTTAGTCGAGGCTGATTATCGAGGCAGATTCCGATTGTCAAGGCTGAGTCTGATTTACAAGATCAATTGTCGAGGCCGATTTTGATTATCGAGGCTGAGTCAGATTGACGAGGTCGATTCCGATTGTTGAGGCCAAGTTTAATTGACAAGGCTGATTTCATTAGTCAAGGCCAATTCCAATTGCCGATTCCGATTGTCGATTCTGATTGTCGAGGCCGAGTCCAATCGACGAGGCCGAGTTTGTTAGTCAAGGCTGATTGTCGAGGTTGATTCTGATTGTCGATTTCGATTGTCGATTCTGATTGTCGAGGCCGAGTCTGATTGACAAGGCCGATTGTCGAGGCCAATTCCGATTGTCCATTCCGATTGTTGAGACCAAGTCCGATTGACGAGGCCGATTGTCAAGGTCGATTCCGATTGCCGATTTTGATTATAAAGGCCGGCTTCGATTGACGAGGCTAATTCTGTTAGTCAATGCCGATTGTCGAAGCCGAGTCCGATTGATGAGGTCGATTCTGATTGTCGGGGCTGATTCCTATTATCGATTCTGATTATCATGACCGATTGCCAATTCTGATTGTCATAGCGATTGCAGATTCTGATTATCGAGGCCGATTATTGTAATGACCAGAAAAATTTTGTGCCAAGACCCGAGTACTACCTCTATTCTTTCCTTAGTAGCTTTTTGAGGTAATTAGCACTTAACTCGATTGCTTGTGAAATTTGCATCAATCACTTTAAATTTGATCTGCATGACTCAAAACCTGTAGAATAGTTAGCGCTATGTTACTCTGAAATCTGGGATTCATCGCTAAATCCAGTTGTTCTTGGAAATTTTTGAAAGTTCTGGATCGGACCTGGACCGCGCGTCGAAAGTCCGATGGCGATGATCTTAGGCTGTTGCGGTCACCATGTTGGACTTGGCCATCACCTTAAAAATCAAGTCCAGATGATGTTCTGGGTCAATTTAATTGAGTTCGGAGTGAAGAGTGTGAGAACGATTAAAAATTTAATGAGATTTTATGAAATTTGAGTCGTGTCGCTTGCGCGACAATTTTAAGCTATCTGACCGTTGGATTCTAACTTAATTTCTCCCTCTGATCAGGAAGGGTGGCCCAGGCATGTCCTTGTGCTTGTGGACCTGATCGAGATTCGGTGACCGTTGTTTTGAGTGTGGTCCGCCACGGCTGATCTGAAGATCCGGTTGGTACGAAAACTCGGCTTGACCTAGATCCATGGTCAAAGAGCTTAAGTCCGACCTTTCATGGTAATAGGCCCACCAGAAGTGCTTCGTTGGATCGAGAGAGGCTTGTTTTGGTTATACCCTAAGTATACCTTGGCCCTGGGGTTATTTTCATCAATGTTAGGCCTATTTATAGACCTTAAAACCCTGACTCTCTTTTCCATACGAATTTCCTAACCCTAGCTTTGAAAGAGAGAGGAAAAGAGAGAGAAAGTGAGAAATAAGTTTGTGAATCATCTTAGATTCTTTCCTATTCTTCTTTATCCTTAAACCTTCACTTTAGAATCGTTATTCCGGCGATTCTGAGTTCATCTTTGGGTAAGTTAACCTAACCCTAATCTGTGTTAGAGATTAGAATAGTCTTTGTGATGTTGTATCTCATTTCTATTCTTGCCTTAGGTTATCCTGTCGCCGTTGACGAAGACATATCGTCTGAAATTAGTTCGATGTTCTTTTCTGGATTAAGGTGCGGACTTTAATCGTATAGGTTATGGTTTTCAAGGCTTTCAATGTTAGTGAATGGTTTATTCTTGCTATGGATGAGATTTCACATGCCAAATGTTATGTTTATGTTGCGTTCCTAATATGCATGTGTTACATTGAGATTTGTGTATTCTATGTGTATGTATAAAGTACCGTATGCGTATAAAATATGAACATGTGATTTCCATGATTATATGTCGTGTACTTATGCTAGTTGTATGCACGGCAACTCCTCGGTAAAAGGAATTGTCCAAATGTGTGTATTTCAACATATGTCATGTATGTTGTGTTATGTATTCTAAGTGTTTGTAGAAATGTCTGAATGATCTAAGGTGTGATATATCCACCTAGTATGGGCGTTGAGAAGCGAGTCTCAACTCTCCCACTAGTGTGTATGATTTCCTTCATGCAAGTTACATTCCTTGTTGTTTAATTTTAAGTCTTACTTATGTGAAATTCCATGTTAAGTTGATATTCTTCAAATGCTTACGTGCTACATGATTTGAGTTGTTGTTCCATTACTATTATAAATTGTAGATATGAATATCTGTTGTAGTGGAATGTGTGTGGGACTATGCATTAGTCCAGGAAATCGGTAATCGGCCTTAAGTTCGTGGCTGAGGTTGCTTTCGCCACGTAGGACGTGATTAGACGAACCCGAGTCGTATTAGAGTTATCGGCAGTGGTTTGGCCACGCGGAGTGTTTGCGCACTCTATGTCGTTCAACCCAACGTGCGCTCGTGCTAGTCGAGTTCGTCAAGTAACCCGATTGTCCGATGTATATTCACCATGTATAGACGCTACTGCTTGAATCTAGGGTACCGAACTTACCAATGAAATCCTATTAACTATGGTACCTTAATCCGATAAGACTCATGAGCCGGACATTGTGGTATGGGACACCGTGGTCGAGCTGTCGGCCTACGCTGGGGTGACGAGCCTCCCCGTAGTGACCAGTGAGCAACCAAACTCGTGAGTCGATTATGGTGGTATGGGACACTATATTCATGCTGTCGGCCTACATTGATTGGTGACGAGCTCTCTGTAGTGACCTCGAGCATGGCTGGATACTGCATTGAGGTGACGAGCCTTAGTGTAGTAACGAAGGTATGATAAGCGTGTATTGATTGGTGACAAGCCCTTTGCAACGACCTACAAAATATGATCGTATGAGAATGCCTAGAATTGACGACCCTAGAATGGATCACTGTTTGGATGGTGATATGAGGAAGGTACCTTAGCCTCCCAATCATGTTGTATGAAAAGGACTAATAACAACCTGGTAATCATGTTTATGCACCGCATTTGCATGTGCTTTGTAGACGTGGTGCACTTTGAGGCGATGTCATGCGTAACGTAAGATGAAGACGCTGAAGGTGTACGCGTGAGGGCACGCATCATTCTTCATACATCCTTGCATTAACAAGAGTACTTAGGACATGTTTAATTGTTCTGCTTTATGATTACTGCTTGATTGAACTGATAACATGTTAACCTTTGCTTTATTGTTCCACTGAGTTGATCACTCACTCCCACATTCTGGGGCGGTGTTAAACACCCACCAGACTCTGTCTTAGCTGTTGATGTTGCAGATGTTGATGCGACTTCTGAGGCAGAGTGGGAGATTGATGATGATGAGGCTGCTTTCTCTTTTATGCAGTTTTCAGACGGGTTCTAGCGAGCCTTGTTCTGATGCGCGGGATGCTGGGATTTCTTTTTGAAAATTAAATGATGTAATTTGATACTTGTAATTTTGATAGCAACACTTACTTTACGACCTGGTATGTGTATGTATTTCAGGGATTCGCACATGTACACACATATATTTCTTTAAGTCTTCCGCTTGCTTTCTTCACTTATCCCTGAATTATATCTGCACTTTGGCTTAATCTATTCCATGTTTTATGCACTAATACAGACAACATACATCCACCATCAAATATGTTGCATAAGTGATGTTTTGGAACTCGGGAGTTGAGTTATGCTCGACCCCTGAATTTTAGGGCGTTACAATTATCAATCGATTTTGATTGCTGTGGCCGATTATTGATCGATTCTGATTGCAGTGGCCGATTGCCGATTTCAATTATCAAGGCCGATTATCGATCGATTCCGATTGTTGTAGCCGATTACTGATTCTAATCATCGAGGTCGATTATTGATTGATTCCGATTGTTGTGGCTGATTGCCGATTCCGATTGTCAAGGCCCAATGTGACGTTTATGCTGCCCGTATTTGAGGCCCGTTGTGATGTGTATTCAGCCCGTGTTTAAGGCCTAATGTGATGTATATGAGGCCAATGCGATGAGGCCCATTGTGATGCATTGAGGGTCAGGCGATGGAGGCCGTTGTAATGTATGTTAGGCCCATGTGAAAGGCCCATCGTGATGTGTATTAAGCTCTTGAGTGAGGCCCATTATGTTGTATATTTGGCCCTTGTGTGAGGCCATGAACCCATTATATGTTAGGCTCTATGTGGGCCATTCCTTGGGGCTAATGTTAGTTAAATGTCCACATTGTCAAGGTCAATTGTCGATGTCGGTTATGAGTATGTGACAGCATAGCATTATGATACATGCCCATACACATCATCTGCATGTTTGTTATGAGATGTGGTTGACCATTGTATATGCCATAGTGCCAGTGGTTTATGAGACTCCTTGATAGGCGGAGTATCCCACATAAGCGCACGGTATACATAGGATTGATGCATGATTGGACTGAATGACTACTGTGCGCCCTAGCGACATCTTGCATTGTGTGATGGTGATTATTGTGCGCCCTAGCGACATTAAGGCCGTAGCCTCCACAGGCATATCATGGATGACCAGATGGGACACTGAAAATATGTTATTAGCATCAGGCTGCCATAACTGGCCCTGGGTGAAAATCTCTAAACCCTCTTGGTACCAGAGGACATCCCAACGTCGAGACCGAGTGGATATATTTGAGCGTATGAGGGTCGTATACCAGTAGGCTACGTCTCCCACTGTGTCGTGGTTAGTTAGGAGGCGGTGTGGCCTTACCCGCCTGAGAGAGTAGGCATAGCTAGGCTGAGTTTGACTAGCTTGTGAATGGGTCCGCTATCGACATGCCGGGTAGATATTGGCTGACTACTGGCAAGGCGGATAGTGAGGTCTCTTCCACTTAGCCAGTTGTGCGCTTGATGGGGTGGCAAGCTGTTGTAGAGTGTATTAGACCCCGGTGATGATCCCACAGATAAAAAATACTGATATGTAGACTTACTGAGTAGGAGTTGCATACTCGTTCATTCATTCATTCACTATCCACTCGGCCTGGTGGTGCGCAACTATTTGTTATGTGTACTTTCACAATGGCCAGGATTTCGGTTGGGGCGCGGGACTAACCTGAGATCAGGAGTTTACCATATTGAGTGTGACTATCTAAATTAGGTATGAGACTGGTTTGGATAGAAGTCCCTTGTGATGGACCCCATAGCCTGCGATACTACGTACTATCATCCCGACTTCACTCTCCAGCATGGTCATTCCATTCGCACCGCATATTGTATTACATCCGCGGCATATGGCATTTTGGGTTACTGTGTTTCTATATTTATATGGTCTAGATATGGCTGATGGTATTCCTGAACTCATCAGGAATTGTATATTACATTGCATCCTCGACATTTGATACTTGGCTCTTTATGACTCTTCTTTTGCATAGCCAATCTGTATTGTGTACTTTGATATTGTTTGACTCATGGACTTGTCAGTATTTCTGCTTACTTTGATATCGTATGATTCATAATCTTACCAGTATTTTTAATACTGTATGAGTATGACATTATATTGAATACTTGGCACTTACCTTGTGCACACACTTACACCACCCTCTTAGCTTTCTATAAGCTTATGCACGATAGATGCGTGCAGGTGATGTTAGGTTGTAGCAGCGTGGAGCTTGGAGCATATTGCTGACTTATAGAGCTTGATTTTGACATATGCATTTCCCTTTCAGTATTATATTCAAATGTTTATATTAGTGGATAAGTGATGATGATGTTATTCTTGTGATTTGGGTATACTTGTGGTTATGCTTCTTACGAGATAAATGTACGTTGGAAAATCCTCCTTGTAGGATACCAGGATAGGAATCTGGCACATGCATGCTGGAAGTTGAGAATGGGGTACTACGGAGGCTGTTGGCACCGGATTCAGTGTTCGAGAATTTTGTGAGCTTGGTTTTCAAGTTTGAGGCGTGACAATAATCGATGCCTTTTATCTGAGTGTACCCTTGTACAACTAGTCAAGCATTGTTTCTTATAATAATACCAAGTTCATCAGACTTATTTTTAAAGATCTTTTTAGTTCCAATAATGTGTTTATCATTAGGTCTAGGAACTAAGTATCATACATCATTCCTTACGAATGGATTAAGTTCATTTTGCATAGCCACTATCTAGTTTTCATCAGCAAGCGCTTCTTTTACATTGGCCGACTCAATTTAGGATGTGAAGCACACATAATTATAAACATTTTCTAATTGTCTATGAGTGCACACACCAGTGAGAGGATTCCCAAGAATTTGATCAGATGGATAGTCTTTAATTGACTGCAGTTCAGTGTCATTTTGACTAGATGAAGAGTCTGGTTTATCAAATAAAGAGACTTCATCATCTTTTGAACTTGAGATAGGTGTATTCAAGTGATCATCTATAGCCACATTAATGGATTCTTGAATTACACCAGTCCTTTTGTTGAGAACATGATATGCTCGACTATTTAGAGCATACCCTAAGAATATCCCTTCGCCACTTTTAGTGTCGAGCTTTCCAGATTTCCCTGGTCACACAAAATGTAGCACTTGCTGCCAAGAACTCGAAAGTATTTGACAGTAGGCTTCTTATTGAACCATAGTTCATATGTAGTCTTATTATTAGATTCTCTAGTATAAACACGGTTAATGATATAACAAGCCGTGTTCACTGCTTCTGCCTATAGATTTTTAGGAAGTTTCATGCTATTTAACATCACATTAGCCATTTCTTGAAGAACTCGAATTTTTCTTTCAACTACCCCATTCTATTGAGGTGTCTTGGGTGCAGAATACTCATGCGATATTCCATGCTCGCTACAGAACTTCTCAAAATTGCTATTATCAAATTCGGAACCATGATCACTACGGATTTTAGAGACATGTGATTTCTTCTCAGTTTGGATACACTTGAGTATCATTTTCACTTCATCAAGAGTTTCTGATTTCTCTCTCATAACAACTACCCATGTATACCTGGTAAAATCATCTACTATCACCAGAATATATTTCTTACCACCTCGACTCTCCGTTCTAGTCAGTTCAATGAGATCCATGTGGAGGAGTTCAAGAGGTTTGGATGTGACATTGGAGTTTACTTTCTTGTGAGCACTCCTAGTTTGTTTTCCAATCTGACATTCACCACAAATTTTATCCATTTTCTTTAACATGGGTAGACCTCTTATTACTTCACCTTTGCTTAATCTATAAAAATTACGGTAATGTACATGTCCTAGGAATTTATGCCATAGTTCGGTCTCATCGGTTTGGACCATGTAACATGATAACTTAGACGAGCTTGAATCACTGACTCTATAGCAGTTCTCAGATGTTCTGCGACCAGTTAATATCACAGAACCATTCTCATTAGAAATCTCACACCCTTGGTTGGTGAATTTGACACTATGTTTATTATCACAAATTTGAGAAATGTTTAAGAGATTATGCTAAGGCCCTCTACAAACAACAAATTCTCAAATGGAGGAAGATTAAAGAGTTGAACCGTACCTTGGCCAATAATCCTGAAGTTGCTACCATCACCAAATGTGACTGAGCCATCAGTCATATCTTTAAGATTAGTGAATAAATCTTTATCACCTGTCATGTTTCTAGAACAACCACTGTCTAGGTACTACTTTAATTGACTTGAAGCCTTGAAAGCGGAGTGGACAACCAGACAAACAAACTTAAGGACCCATTTTATTACAGTTTTGGGTTTTGGAGCATAGTTGGTTTTTCTATGCTTGTAGTTGTTGTATATTCTACCATTTGAGTTAGATTTTAGAAGCTCCTTGAGTAAATCAACAATTTTCTCAGCTAAGGGGTTCTGATTTCTATAATTGATATGGTTGCTTTTACGTTTCATAACCTAAAAGGTTTTAGGATTTTTGAAACTATTTTGATTCAGACTTTTCCCTTTTAAGTTAGAGGACTCCCCTTTAACAAACTTAGGAGGAGTGGACTTACTTTTAAGAGGTGTATTCTTATCGTAGCCCAGACCAGATTTATCGCCACATTTCCTTGATCCAGTTAGTAGTATTTCTAGTTTAGGATTACCCTAGGCATACCTTCAAGTATCCTTCAAACTCAAGAGAGAAGAGACTTCTAGTTTTAGTTTTTCATTTTCTGATTTAAGGTTTTTAACTTGGGATGTTTTGAAATCTAAATCACACTTGGCTTTTTCAAAACAATCAAAAAAATGTGATTTTTCTAAAACTAAGTTATCAAAATCTTCTTTTAACTTTAAAAACTTTTCTTTTTGAAGTTTTAGTTTTACAGCTATCTTGCAACTTTCTATGTATAGGGCATTATAGGCGTCTTATAAATCATCATCATTTTCAGGGTCACTTCTCAAATTTTCATCATAAGTTGAATTACAACTGTCTGAGGAAGTGACTCTAGCTAGAGTCATTAAGGCCTTGACCACATTAGTAGAATCGGGTTAAGAATCATTTGGCTCAGAAGAAGCTTCAGAGCTAGATGACTCATCCCATGTGGCCAAAATACCTTTCTTCTTAGGTTTGTCCAATTTTGGACATTCGTTTGCCAGATGCCCGTATTCATGGCAGTTGAAACATTGGCTGTCTTTAATAGATTTCCAAGTTTTAGATCTAATCCTTTTCTTTTTAGAAGGTTCTTAGAAATATACCCTCTTTTTACTTTTGAAAATTTTATAAAACTTCTTGGCTAATAATGTCATATTATCTTCAGAGTTTTCATAATCAAAATTACTAGCATTTTCATGAGAAATATTTTTAGAAGACTTAAGGGTGATGGACTTACCATTAGGAGCCTTAAAGTTTAACTCGTAGGTTTATAAGGAACCAACCAGCTCTTCAACCCTCATATAATCCGTATCACGAAGTTCCTGAATGGCAGTGACCTTAGAATTGAACTTATCAGGCAATGAGCGCAATATCTTTGCATAGACTTTGCTTTCTGGGATACTATCACCAAGACCCCACATAGAGTTGACTATGTCATTTAACTTAGTATAGAAGTCCATGAAAGTTTCACTTTCTTCCATATGTATCTCCTCAAACCGAGTGGTGAGGATTTGAAGTTTGGATTTCTTGACTATAGTCGTACCCTCGTGTGTCATTTCTAGAATGTCCTACGCTTGCTTTATAGTATCACAAGATATAATTCTTTTGAATTCATCCAATAATAGTATGCAAGTGATTGCATTTAAAGCATTTTCATTGGCACTACTCTCATTCTTCTAAAGTGTGGTCCATGAAAAATAAGATATAACTTTCATAGTTTTGGATCCATCAGTGCCAATCACTTCAGTGGTAGGAGGGGTCCATCTAGTCACTGTAGCTTGCCACACGCTCTCATCTATGAACCTTAAAAAGATCCTCATTCTGGCTTTCTAATAGGCATAATTGGAGCCATCAAAAGGTGGAGGCCTAGTAATTGAGAGGCTATCAAAATTTAACATCTGATAAGCTCAGATCGGTTAGCTCAGGAAATGAATCCAAATAAAAAATAGCTATTAGGCTCTGATACCACTTAAAAGGGCTGAGTTAAACGGGAGGGAGGAGGGGGTGAATAGGACTATGCCAAATTAAAAATAAATGTGGAATTGAAAGAAAGATAGCACAACCAAATAATAAAGAAGCACAAGTAAATAGAAACCTCAAATGTACTAGTCTTGAGAGGTTGATATAAACTTAGTTCTAAGGACAACGTAACACTAAAAACCAAAGGCTTATGGCAGGACAACCTTACTAGAACGTTTATAAGTATCAAAAACTGAAAAGGCTGAGCTATATGTCCTAGGGGGGGGGGGGGGGGGGGAATAGGACTGTGCCAAATTTATTTTTTTTAAATAACAGCGGAATTTAAACAAATAAAGGAAAGATAGCACTTAAATAATCCACAATACAGAAATTAAATACAACCTCAAGTGTATGAGTATTGAGAGATTAATACAGATTTTGTTCTAAGGACAACCTTATACCAAAAACCAAGGTTTATGGTAGGACAACCTGATTCCTAGAAAGTTCTGTGTATCAAAAACTCAAACTGATACAGAGGAATAAAGAAATGAATAGCAAGAAAAGAAATCTAAGCTATTACAACATTCCCGCACTTACATAAAAGAAATTACAACATTCTCCACAAAGGTAAAAAGAAAAATTACAAACATTCACAAAAGAAATAAACAATCAATCCACAAGACCATAAATTATAGTGGTTCGCTTGTGTGTACACCAACTGTTAAACAACAGCCATACAACTACTCCACTCCTAATATCCTCACACAGTAGATATTAGCGTTCACTATGAAAATAGGTTTTTCAAGTTTCACCTAAAACCCTCACAATTGTGTCTTTCAAGTGGCTTACATAATTCAAAAACCCCACACTCCGAGTTTTCTGGATCACCTCAGACAAACCAACATAGAGAGATTTTTCTGGCACAATCTCAATGAAACCACAATATAGAAATTTACAATAATGTAAAATACCTAAATATTCTCTTTTTGATGCCGCCTGGAAGAACCAAATCGGAGTAGAAGTTCAATGTCCACACTCACTTATGAAATGGTTCTAGGTTTTAAATTGATTTTAAATTAAATCATGTTGGTCTAGCTTTATTTGATTTTGATTTCAAGAAAAGGGTAAATCCCAATCCCTTCTTTAAATATGATTGGAATAAAGAATACAAAATCAAATATAATAAAGCTAAATTAAGAGAATATTAAATGAGCACAATATAGCTTAAAAAGATGACTAACTTATCTCTCAGAGTGGCGTATTGATTTAGATTGAATTGAATGAAAAACTCTAAAAATCGTGCTCTATTTATAAGTGAAGAAATCGCACTCTCGACTGGTCCTGTGGTTGCCACGACTGGTTGTAGGACTAACAAATTTTTGAAATTTAGGCGTGATAAGATAAAGTCAGTCTACAACTGGTCGTAGACCCTGCACGACCGGTCGAGGGACCTCCATGACTAGTCGTGACCTGTCCACGGCTGGTCATGTGGAACCAGATTTAGTTGCTGGATTTTGAGTTGAGGCTGCAGGACTGGTTGAGAACGAGTCGAGCGCTGTTCACATGACCGGTCGAGCAGTCTCTAGGACTGGTTGAGGTGTAACAAAAACTTCTAAAAATCTACAACAAATTTATGACTGGTTGAGGAATTTCTTGGACTGGTCGAGCCAGTTCTAGGACTAGTCGAGAAATAGTCTATGCACTTATAAAATGACTTAATTGAATTATGTATTCAAAATGACCTACACTATGGTCAATCTAAGGTCATTCATACCTTAAACATGATGTATGAACATTGAAACTTCTTTTATTTCGGTTGATAGTTGATCTTTGAAGTTCACGAAGCTTGTGATCATTACACATGATGAAGCTTGAACTTGAAACCTTTTGAAGCTTCAACTTAAAGTATATTAAAACTTGAATTTGTAACTTTAAGAAGCTTGAACTTGAAATATCTTGAATCTTGAGCTTGAGGTTCAGAGTAAAAGACTTTGTCTTGACTTGGAGCTTGAATTATGAATCTTGAACATTGAACACACACTTGATGTTGAACTCGAATATGACCATGTAAACTTGCATTAAAGATCTTTGTTCTTCAGTGATGCACAGTCTTCATTATGTAGATGAGCTACACAAGATACAGATTCCAAGAGAGGTTTTGACACTACAAAATTTGACAAGATAAGAGCTAGAGACCATAGCACTTACAATCTCCCCCTTTGTCAAATTTGTGACAAAACATACTTCATAATAACATAAGCATTATACGCACAAAGAATCATGTATTATTAATATAAACCAGTTACAACCTGGTTAAAGAATCATGCACCAGTTATAAACAGGACAAAGCATTAATTCGTATCAATTAATTCACATCAATTCCTCCAATAATACTCCCCCTTACTTATTCCTCCTCCCCCTTACACAAAGAAGGCTACATGTCCAACCACAATCCCACATGCCATATATTACAAGCACCATATATCAAGTATGACAAAATTCTCCCCTTATATCAAGCATGACAACAAAATTCTCCCCCTTTTTGTCACAATATGACAAAGGAAGAAACTAATATAGGGAACAGGACGTAGATAAACAAGGAAGAATAAGACGAGCATGAGGAATAATGGATCAAAATAGTCAAGATATTAAATCCATAAGCAAGTAATGTTCAAGCAAAAGTCAATCTCACAAACCAAAGAAAGCGAAGTATCATAAGAGTTATTACAAACCAAGTGAGAAAAACACTAATCAGATCCTGAAGAGGGAGCAGGAATAAATGGATCAATTTGATGTAAACCCTTATTAATGCGCCTCATATATTTACGCATATAGGAAAATTGAGTACCCTGGTTTACACGGATCTGAGCCACCTGTTCCTCAAGAGTATGCAACCCCTCAACGAAATTAGAAGGCTGATAGTCAGGATCATCAGTAGAGTCAGATTCGATCTCATCAAATATATCATCCATGTTAATGTCATCTGGAGGTAAATTGCCTTCTTCTTCATTTACTGCTTCAATTCCACTAACACCCACATTGACTTGACGTTCGGCCAACCTTAGATTCATTTTGTTTATATTGGAGTTGTTGAAAATAAGGTGTTGAATGGGAGCCTCTCCAACAGGCTTAGCCACTAATAAATGGGTGGCTAACACAGTCATCATATAAGCAAAAGGTATATCACTGCGTACAGGATGGAGACGAAATTGGATGCAATGACAGATTAAAGAAGGAAGACACAGAAGTACCAGACATGATGGAATGAAGAATCTGAACCATGAAAGTAGTGAGTTCGGTTTTGTTACCAGAACGGGGATACAAGTTAGAAATGAATATCCCGTGAAGGACTCTGTATTTGGGTAACAAATACTTTGAAGCAAACCCATTTCCATTAGTACTCCATTGTGCATCTATATTGCACAATTTTCTAGTAAGCATACATTTTTCTCATTCAGATGGTTTAAGTACTAAAGTATTAATGGGAATACCTTCGTCATTAACAGGTATGTCCATTAGACCAGAGATCAAATATCGGTCTATTTCAACTGGACCTTCTCTAGTAGTAATAATAAATGTAAGATTTTTAGTTGAATAATCAGAAATACATGCATACATAGTTTGCGTAATGGCCCGGTATGCCGACCCACCCCAATTTAGAATGTTATCCCATCCTATAGATTGAAAAAGAGGAAGGATTTCAAATGGAGCAAGATGTTCAACATGAACAGTTCGTTCAACTATAACATTGTGTAACCTTATATCCCACACATGGGGGGATCATCTTCAGGTGACCGAAGGTTGCACCTTATGATAGTTGTCGATCTAGATGTTGAAGGACCACGAGAACATTTATTTTTACCTCTACCTTTCATTTACAACTAGAAAAATAAGGAATCAATTGATTGCAAAAGAAGTAGAGTGAATTTTCTCAACATCGGAATTTGGAGAAGAAAACCCCAAAAACCTTAATGAAACAAGAAATAAATCACTCCAAAGATGAAAAAGAAGTGATATGAACTTGAATCTATAAGAAAAATGGAAATAAAGCACTAACCTTGAAGAACTAGGGAGATAGGTTCGACTGGTTGTGCTAGGACTCATTGGAGAAGAAACTCATAATGAAGAAAAAGGGGATTTCCCCTAAATAAAGCATTGGTCCGTGCTACACGACTAGTCGAGTACATGCTCGACCAGTCATGCCATGACTGGTCAAGTATGCACTTGACTGGTCGTGCACAGCTAAAAATATGCAAGTTTCTTGAAAATTTGAAATTTAAACATTTAAACTAACATATATATATATATATATATATATATACACATACATACAATATGATACAGAAATGCATGAATAATCAATTCAAATTGCACATAACAAGATCAAATTTTAATTTAGAAAACCTGTTTTTGTTGAGCGGTTTTGTGAATATGTCAGCAAGTTGACTCCGGTCGAAATATATTCCAAAGTAACTGTCTTTTCTTCCACTAATTTATGAATGTAGTGATATCTAAGGTCAATGTGCTTGGTTCGTGAATGTTGGATTGAATTTTTAGATATATTAATTGCACTGGAATTATCACAATATAAAACCATAAAATCCTGTGCGATTCTGTAATCATTTAACATTCTTTTCATCCATATAAGCTGAGTACATGCATTACCTGTTGCAATGTATTCAGCCTCAACCGTTGAGAGCGATACAGAATTTTATTTCTTACTTTGTCAAGAAACTAAACAGTTCCCAACATAGAAACAACCACCACTAGTTGATTTTCTATCATCAACATTACCAGCCTAATCAGCATCAGTGTAACCAGCTAATTGAACACTAGTATCATGTGGATATCAAAGACCCAGATTAGCTGAACTTACAATATATCACATAATCCGCTTAACAACAGTTAAATGTGGCTCATTAGGGTCAGATTGATATCTAGCGCAAATACCTACAATAAATGCAATATCAGGTCGGCTCGCAGTTAAATACAACAAACTACCTATCATACTGCGATACAATTTAGGATATACTTTCTTACCTGTAGAGTCCTTCGAGAGTTTTATGGTCGTACTCGTAGGAGTATCAAAATTTTTCCATTTCTCAAATATGAACCTTTTAACTTAGTTCAGAGTATATTTGGTTTGAGAAATAAAGAAACCATCAAATTGCTGTCTAACTTGCAACCCTAGGAAATAATTCAATTCCCCAACTATACTCATTTCGAACTTAGATTTCATAAGATTTGCAAACTCAACAGTCATGTTAGCACAAGTAGATCCATAAATAATATCATCAACATAAATTTGAACTATTACAATGTAATCATTATGTTTCTTTACAAAAAGAGTCTTATCAACACTTCCCATTATAAAGTTATGACATAATAAAAACTTAGTCAATTTTTCATACCATGCCCTGGGAGCTTGTTTTAAACCATAGAGAACATTTTTTTAGGCGATATACATAATCTCCATTCTTAGGGTCTTCAAACCCCATTGGTTGTTCAACATAAACTTCTTCATACAAATCATCATTTAAGAAGGCACTCTTTACATCCATTTGGTATATTTTGAACTTTCTAAAGCAAGCAATGGATATAAATAGTCAGATTGATTCAGGAGGAGCTACTGGGGCAAAAGTTTCATCATAATCGATACCTTCAATTTGAGTGTACCCTTGTACAACCAGTCTACCCTTATTTCTAATAATATTACCAAGTTCATCAGACTTATTTTTAAAAATCCATTTAGTTCCAATAATGTGTTTATCTTTAGGTCTAGGAACTAAGTACCAAACATCATTTTTAAAAAATTGATTAAGCTCTTCTTACGTCGCAACTATCTAGTTTTCGTCAGTAAGAGCTTCTTTTACATTAGCTGGTTCTATCTGAGATGTAAAACACATGTAATTATACATATCTTCTAATTGTCTATGAGTGCATACACCAGTGAGAGGGTTTCCAAGAATTTGATTAGTTGAATGATCTTTAACTGTCCTCAGTTCAGAGTTTTGACTCTATGAAGAGTCTGGTTTATTAATTAAAAGTACTTCATCATTATCTGGACTTGAGACAGGTGTATTCAGGTGATCGTTAATAACCACATTAATGGACTCTTGAATTACACCAGTCCTCTTATTAAGAACCCGATATGCTCGACTATTCAGAGCATACCCTAAAAATATCCCTTCATCACTTTTGGTGTCAAACTTACCTAGATTTTCTCGGTCACGTAAAATGTAGAACTTGCTGCCAAAAACTCAAAAGTATTTGACAATAGGCTTCTTATCAAACCACATTCATAAGTCGTTTGATTATTTGATTTTCTGGTATAAACATGGTTAATTATATAACACACAATATTTATGTCTTCGACCCAAAGATTTTTAGGGAGCTTCATACTATTTAACATTACATTTGCCATTTCTTGAAGCACTCGTTTTTTCTTTCTACTATACCATTTTGTTGTGGTGTTTTGGGCACAAAGAATTCATGTGATTTTCCCTGATCACTGTAAAACTTTTCAAAACCGCTATTCTCAAATTTTGATCCATGATCCCTACGGATCTTACAGACTTGAGATTCTTTTTTAGTTTAGATACGTTTAAGTACCCTTTTACTTCATTGAGAGTTTCTAATTTATCTTTTAAGAAGACTACCCAAGTATATCTGGTAAAGTCATTGACAATTACCAGTATGTACTTTTTGCCACCTCGACTCTCCGTTCTAGTTGGTCCAATAAGATCCATATGAAGGAGTTCGAGCAGTTTAGATGTAGCATTAGAGTCCACCTATTTGTGAGAGCTCTTAGTTTGCTTGCCAATCTGGCATTCGACACATATTTTATCTATTTTCTGTATTTTGGGTAAGCCTCTTACTGACTCTCTTTTGCTCAATTTATAGTGTACATGTCCAAGGCGTTTATGCCATAACTCGGTCTCATCGGTATGGACCATGTAACAAGATAGATTAGATGAACTTGAATCACTTACAATGTAGCAGTTTTCAGAAGTTCTACGACTTGTTAATATTACTGAATCATTTTTATTTAAAATTTCGCACCCTAGGTTAGTAAATTTTACGCTATGATTTTTATAGCATATTTAAGAAATGCTTAATAAGTTGTGTTTTAAACCTTTTACATATAATACATTCTTAAATAAAGGGAGGTTAAAAAGTTGAACTGTACCTTGGCCAATAATCCTGCCGTTGCTACCATCATCGAATGTGACTGAACCATCAGTCATATCTTTAAGATTGGTGAACAGACCCTTATCGCCTGTCATATGTCTGGAGCAACCATTGTTTAGGTACCACTTTGACTGGCTAGAAGCTTTGAAAGTGGTGTGGGCAACCAAACACGTAACCTTAGGAACCCATTTCATAACGGTTTTGGGTTTAGGATTATAGTTGGTCTTCTTATGATTGTAGTTGTTATAAGACCGACCCATTGAGTTAGATTTTAAGAACTCCTTAAGTAAATCAACAATTTTCTTAGCTAAAGGATTACGATTCTGATTTTTATAGTTGATATTGTTGCTTTTATGTTTTAAGGATGAAAAAGTATTAGCCTTATTAGAATAGTTTTGACTTAGACTCTTCCCTTTTGAGATTGAAGACTCTCCTATCACAAACTTAGGAGTATTCTTATGTTTGGGAGGAATATTTTTGTCGTAGCCCAAACCAGATCAGTCGCCACATTTTCTAGATCTGGATAATAGCTTTCTAACTTAGAATAACCTTGGGCATACCTCCATGTGTCCTTTAAACTCAAAAGTAAAGAGACTTCAAGTTTTAGTTTTTCATTTTCAGATTTTAGATTTTCAATAAGGGAGTTTTTGAAATCTAAATCACATTTAGTTTTTTCAAAACAATCTGAAATGTGAGATTTCTCTAAAACATGAGTATCAAAATTTTCTTTAAGTTTCGAAAACTTTTCTTTCTAAAGTTTTAGTTTTACTGCAATTTTACAACTTTACTTGTATAGGGCATTATAAGCATCTTGAAGATCTTCTTCATTTTCATTATCACTATTTAGATTTTCTTCACTAGTTGAATCATCATTATTTGAAAAAGTGAACTTGGCTAGAGTCATAAGGGCTTTAACTTCATTACCCAACTTGATTTCAGAATCCTCTGACTCAGAAGAGGCTTCAGAGTAGGAAGATTCATCCCAAGTAGCCAACATACCCTTCTTTTTGGGTTTGTCCTTTTTAGGACACTTGTTTGTTAAATGCCCATATTCATGGCAGTTGTAACATTGGCTATCTTTTAATGATTTCCAAGTTTTAGATTTAGATCTTTTCCTATCATTAGATTTTTGAAAATCAACCCTCTTTTTACTTTTGAAAATTTTATAAAACTTTTTAGCTAAAAGGGCCATATCATCTTCAGAATTTTCTAAATCAGAATTACTACTACTTTCTTGAGAAAAATATTTAGGAGATTTAAGAGTGATGGATTTACCTTTAAGAGCTTTAAAAGTTAACTCATAAGTTTTTAAAGAACCAACTAACTCTTCTACCCTCAAATTATCTGTATAACGAAGTTTCTGGATCGCAATCACCTTTGAATTGAACTGTTTAGGTAGTGAGCGTAGTATCTTTGCACAGACTTTATTTTCTGAGATTTTATCACCAAGACCCCACATAGAGTTGACAATGTCATTCAATTTGGTATAAAAGTCTATGAAAGTTTCACTTTCCTCCATACGTCTTTCCTCAAATTTGGTTGTGACGATTTGGACTTTAGATTTTTTGACAATTGTTGTTCCCTCATGGGTCATTTCTAAAATATCCCAGGCTTACTTTGCAATATCACAAGATAATTTTTTTTTGAATTCATCCACTGATAGTACGTAAGTGATTGCATTTAGTGCTTTTGCATTGACACTACTCTCACTTTTCTGAAGAGTGGTCCAAGAGAAGTAAGGTGTGACTCTCATAGTTTTGGATCCGTTGATATCAGTTACTTTAGTGGTAGGAGGGGTCCAATCAGTCACTGTGGCTTGCCACATGCTCTCATCCATAGATTTAAAAAAAATTCTCATCTTGGCTTTCCAGTAAGCATAATTGGAGCCATCAAATGGTGGAGGCCTAGTGACTAATAGGCTATCAAAATTTGACATCTTACAAAGCTCAAATCGATTAGCTCAGGAATTTATCCAAAAAGTAATAACAATTAAAACGAACTATTAGACTCTGATACCACTTGAAAAGGCCGAGCTATATGTCCTAGAGGGGGAGGGGGGGTGAATAGGACTATGCCAAATCAAAAAAAAAAAAATTAATAGTAGAATTTAAACAAATAAAAGAAAGATATCACTTAAATAATCCACAATGCAGAAATTAAATACAACCTCAAATGTACGAGTATTGAGAGATTGATACAGATGTTGTTCTAAGGATAACCTTACACCAAAAACTAAGGTTTATGGTAGGACAACCTGATTCTTAGAAATGTCTATGTATCAAAAACTCAAACTGATATAGAGGAATAAAGAAATGAATAGCAAGAAAAGAAATCTAAGCTATTATAACATTCTCACACTTTCATAAAAGAAATTACAACATTCTCCACAAATGTAAAAAGGGGAATTACAAACATCTACAAAAGAAATAAACAATCAATCCACAAGACCAGAAATTATAGTGGTTTGCTTGTGTGTAGACCAACTATTAAACAACAGCCACACAACTACTCCACTCCTAATATCCTCACACAGTGGATATTAGCGTTCACTATGAAAATAAGTTTTTCAAGGTTCACCTAAAACCCTCACAATTGTGTCTTTCAAGTGGGCTTACATAATTCAAAAACCCCACACTCTGAGTTTTTTGGATCACCCAAGATAAACCAGCATAGAGAGATTTTTCTGGCACAATCTCAATGAAACCACAATACAAAAATTTTTAATAATGTAAAATACCTGGATATTCTCTTTTTGATGCCTCCCGGAAGAACCAAATCGGAGTAGAAGTTCAATGTCCACACTCATTTATGAAATGGTTCTAGGTTTTAAATTGATTTTAAATTAAATCATGTTGGTGTAGCTTTATTTGATTTTGATTCCAAGAAAAGGGTAAATCTCAATCCCTTCTTTAAATATGATTGGAATAAAGAATACAAAATCAAATATAATAAAGCTAAATTAAGAGAATATTAAATGAGCACAATATAGCTTAAAAAGATGACTAACTTATCTCTCAGAGTGGCCTATTGATTTAGATTGAATTAAATGAAAAACTCTAAAAATCATGCTCTATTTATAAGTGAAGAAATCGCACTCTCGATTGGTCCTGTGGTTGCCACGACTGGTTGTAGGATTAACAAAATTTTGAAATTTAGGCGTAATAAGATAAAGTCGGTCCACGACTGGTCGTAGACCCTGCACGACCTGTCGAGGGACCTCCATGACTGGTCGTGACCTGTCCACGGCTAGTCGTGTGGAACCAGATTTAGTTGCTGGATTTTGAGTTGAGGTTGCAGGACTGGTTGAGAACGAGTCGAGCACTGTTCACACGACCGGTCGAGCAGTCTCTAGGACTGGTCGAGGCTTAACAAAAACTTCTAAAAATCTGCAACAAATTTAGGACTGGTCGAGGAATTTCTTGGACTGGTCGAGTCAGTTCTAGGACTAGTCGAGAAACAGTCTATGCACTTATAAAATGACTTAATTGAATTATGTATTCAAAATGACCTGCACTATGGTCAATCTAAGGTCATTCATACCTTAAACATGATGTATGAACATTGAAACTTCTTTTCTTTCGGTTGATAGTTGATCTTTGAAGTTCACAAAGCTTGTGATCATTACACATGATGAAGCTTGAACTTGAAACCTTTTGAAGCTTCAACTTAAAGTATATTGAAACTTGAATTTGTAACTTTAAGAAGCTTTGTAACGCTCTGAAAATCGGGAGTCGAGCAGAAGCTCAGCTCTCGAGTTCCAACGCATCACTTATGCAACATAGATAATGATGATTAAATGTTGTCCGTATTAGTGCATTAAACATGAATGGGATTATACTAAATCAGCATATCATACTTCAGAGATAATTAGATTATGCAAGTGGAAGACTACGATAAATATATAAAGTATATAAGTGGTTGTCAGTCCCCAGAGTATGGACATGTCACCAGGTTAAATAATTACATATATAATTCCAAAATTTATAAAATGATACAATGTAATGACATCTAATCCATTTCCCTGCAACCTCATTGACGCAACTCCAGGTCTACAGAGACCTAACAGAGAGTTGCATGTAGGAGAACTCCTCCTCATCATAAAAGTTAGGCTCCATCTCGTAAGCCTCGCCATCACCTGTAGCTGCAACAGAGTCCGGTTAGTGTTTCAAAACTTCATCCCAGAGTGGGAGTGAGTGATCAACTCAGTGGATCTATAAGGTAAAAGTTAATATGTTATCAATTCAGTCAAGCAGTAATGATAAAGCAATACAACATTCATATCTTAAGTACTCTTATTAATGCAAGTATGGTATGTGATAATGATGCATGCCCTCGCCTGCACTCCCTCAGCGACATCATCTCATGGTCGCGCATGCACCACTTCGGACACATGCACTTCCTCGCGAAAGAACATGCAATGCAGTGCATGATCATGTTAGCCAATATTTAATTAGCCTTATTCATACAATAGATTCGGGAAGCTAAGGTACCTTGTAACGCCCTGAAATTCGGGGGTCGAGCATAACTCAGCTCCCGAGTTCCAAAACATCACTTATGCAACATAATTAATGAATGATGTATGTTGACTGTATTAGCACATAAACATGGGATAGATTAAGCCAAAACGCAGATATGATTCAGGGATAAGTGAATAAAGCAAGCGGAAGACTTATAGTAAAATATGTGTACAAGTGTAAGTCCCTGAATTTCATATACAACCAGATCGTGTAAAAGTGTTATTTATCAAAATTATAAGTACAAGTTACATCATTTCAGTTCCCAAAATAGTAATCCCATAGATCCCGCGCAACAGACCGAGGCTCGCTAGAACCCGTCTGAAAACTGCATATAGGAGAAAGCAGCCTCGTCGTCATCCAGCTCCCGCTCTGCCTCAGACGTCGCATCCACATCTGCAACATCAGGGCCTAAGACAGAGTCTGGTGGGTGTGTAACACCGCCCCAGAACGTGGGAGTGAGTGATCAACTCAGTGGAACAATAAGGCACTGGTTAACATGTTATCAGTTCAATCAAACAGTAATGATAAAGCAGAATAATTAAATAAATCCTAAGTACTCTTGTTAATGCAAGGATGAATGCAATATGATGCGTGCCCTCACGCGTACACCCTCAGCGTCTTCATCTTACGTTACGCATGACATCGCCTCAAAGTGCGCCACATCTACAAAGCACATGCAAATGCGGTGCATGGTTATGATTACCAAGTTGTTATTAGTCCATTTCACACAACAGGATTGGGAAGCTAAGATACCTTCCTCATATCACCATCCAAACAGTAATCCATACTAGGGTCGTCAATCCTAGACATCTCATACGATTTTATGTTTGAGGTCGTAGCAAAGGGCTCGTCACCAATCAATGCACGCCTTTCATGCCCTTACTACCACAGATTGGCTCGTCACCTCCTTGCGGTATCCAGGTATGCTCGAGGTCACTACAAAGGGCTCGTCACCAATCAATGTAGGCCGACAGCACGAATATAGTGTCCCATACCACCATAATCGGCTCACGAGTTTAGTTGCCTATTGGTCACTACGGGGAGGCTCGTCACCCCAGCGTAGGCCGACAGCTCGACCACGGTGTCCCATACCACCATGTCCGGCTCATGAGTCTTAGCGGATCAGGTACCATGGTTATTAGGATTCCACTGGTAAGTTCGGTACCCTAGATTCAAGCAGTAGCGTCCATACATGGTTAACATACATCGGACAATCGGGTTATTTGACGAACTCGACTAGCACGAGCGCACGTTGAATTGAACGACATAGAGTGCTCAAACACTCCGCGTGGCCAAACCACTGCCGCCAACTCTAATACGGCTCGGGTTCGTCTAATACGTCCTACGTGGCGAAAGCAATCTCAACCACGAATATAGGGTCAATTACCGATTTCCTGGACTAAGGCATAGTCCCAAATACATTACACTACTACAGATATTCATATGGAATGTAAAACAGTAATGGAACAATAACTCGAATCATGTTACATACACATCTGAAGAATGTCAACTTAACATAAATGTAAGCATAGGAGATGCTTGAATTTAAATAACTTGGAATGTAAATGCATAAAGGAAATCATGCGCATCCATAGAAGTATTGAGAACCACTTCTCAACGCCTGCATTTAGTGTAATCAGTTACACGTAGATCATTCATGCATTTCTACAAACACTTAGCATTCATGGAACAACATACATGACGTATGTTGAAACACATGCACTTAGACATTTCCTTTTCCCAAGGAGTTGTCATACATGCATCCAGCATACATACATGACAATTAATCATGGCAAACATAAGTGCATATTCTATACGTATACGGTACTTTATAAATACACATAAAATACACAAATCTCAACATATCACATGCATATCAGGAAAGCAACGTAAGCGCAACATTTGGCATGTGAAATCTCATCCATAACAAGAATAAATCACTAACTGGGATTGAAAGCCTTGAAAACCATAACCTATACACTTAAAGTCCTCACCTTAAGCGAAGAAAGAACCGCCGAACTGATTTAGACGAGTTGTCTTCGTCAACGGCGCTAGAATACCCTAAAATAAGGATAGAAATGAGATACAACAACACCAAGTCTAATCTAAGCTCTAACACAGGTTAGGGTTAGTTCAACTTACCCCAAAAGAACTCAGAATCGCCAAAGGAACGATTCAAAGTGAAGATTCAAAGGTGAAGAAGAACAAGGAAGAATCAAGGTGATTCACCAACTAATCTCTCTCACTAACTCTCTCTTTTCCACTCTCTTTCCAAGCTAGGGTTAGAGAAAATTCGTATGGAAATGAGAGCTAGGGTTTAAGGACTATATATAGACCTTAAAATGATGGAAATAACCCCAGGGTCAAGGTATACTTAGGTTATAACCAAAGTACGCCTTTCTCGATCCAACGAAGCACTTCTGGTGGGCCTATAACCACGAAAGGTCGGACTTAAGCTCACTGACCATGGATCTAGGTCAGGCTGAGTTTTCGTACCGACCGGCTCTTCAGATCAGCCGTGGCGGACCACACTCAATTCAACGGTCACGGAATCTCGATCAGGTCCACAAGCACTAGGATATGCCTGGGCCAACTATCCTGATCAGAGGGTGAAATTGGGTCAGAATCCAACGGTCAGATAGCTTAAAATCGTCGCGCAAGCGACACGACTCAGATTTCATAAAAAGCTTATTAAATTCCAACCGTTCTCACACTCTTCACTCCGAACTCAACCAAATCGACCCAGAACATCAGATCGACTTGATTTTTGAGGTGAAGACCAAGCCCAACACAGTGACCGCAACAGCCTAAGATCATCGCTATCGGACTTTCGACGCGCGGTCTAGGTCCGATCCAGATCTTCCAAAAATTCTCCAGAACAACTGGATTTAGCGATGGATCCCAGATTTCAGAGTAACGTATCGCTCACTAATCTACACGTTTAGAGCCATGCAGATACAATTTAAAGTGATTGATGCGAATTTCACAAGCAATCAAGTAAAGCGCTAATTACCCCAAAAACAACTACTTAAGGAAAGATAAGCACAAAAATTCCAAGGTCGTTACATACCTCCCTTTATATCGTTTACCCAAACAATGATCCATCTAGGGTCGTCAATCCTAGTTAATCACATACAATCAGCAAGTTATAGGGCAACTCACCCCTGATTTGAAAAGCAGTGGGTAGGCAAGTTCAGGTTGCTACAGAGAGGCTCGTCACCTCAGTGTAGGCCTAGTTTATACTCGAGGTTACTACGAAAAGGCTCGTTACCTTAATGTAGCCCAACAGCTCGAATATAGTGTCTCATACCACTGTATTCGGCTCATGAGTTTGGGTTGCTCAATGGACACTACGGGGAGGCTTGTCACCTTAGCGTAGGCTGACAGCTCGACCACGGTGTCCCATACCACTATGCTCGACTCATGAGTCTTAGCAGATCGTGGTACCAAGGTTAAACGGGCTTTTCAATGGTAAGTGGTACGTTAGATTCAAACAATAGCGTCCATACATGGTGAACATATATTAGGCCAATTGGGTTACTTGAAAAGCTCGACTGGTATGAGTGCATGTTGAATTAATCGACATAGAGCGCATATGCACTCCTTGTGGCCTAACCACTATCGATAATCTTCGTACGACTCGGATTCATCGAACATATCCGTTGTGGCGAACGAGTTCGACCACTGATCGTAAACCGTTACCGATTGCCTGGACTACGTATTAGTCCCAATCATACTCAAACACAATAGCCATTCATATGTGATAGTCAAACAACATGTAATAACCAATTCAAATATAAATATCATTTGAGCATTTTAACAAACACATAGTACACATGTTATCATATATAGGCATTTCATCCATAAATCACGTAGTAACAAGATGTGTCACATGAAGGAAACTGTAACTATAGATAAGGTATTTGAGAATCCTATCTCAACACCCTCATTAAATAAATTTCAACAAGCATTTTCTCATTCAGGCATTTTATCAAACACTTAGACTGCACATATCAACATACATGTAATAAATTTGTTATAACATATATTATAGCAAATCCTTTCACAAGGAGTTGCCACACATACAACAATCATGTATTCTCAATCAATAAGCATAGCAAGCACAAATCATGATTTCCATATTCATTCAAACATTTCAACAAACATATGGAATGCATTATATTCAACATAGTTCATATATAGATGTACTATACGGGAAACATTGCATCTAAATACATGTGACAACAATCAAGTCAGTCATAAATAGGTGTACTATATGGGAAACATTGCATCTAAATACATGTGACAACAATCAAGTCTATCATAAATCATTAACTAACATTGAAAGCCTTGAAGACCATAACCTAAACGTTTATAATTTGCCCCTTTCGTCGGTACGCTGATTATGAACTCGGTTCGTGCACTACGCCTTTGTCTATGGCATAACGACTACCCAAATCATGAAATAGGTTAGTTATTTCACTGATTCCTCTTTTTGGATCTCTAAAAAGATTAGGGTTAGGATTTCTTACCCAAAAATGGATTTGGATTTGACGGTGTAACGATACAGGAGGGATGATTCGGCACGTAGCGTGGTGGGAATGAATCCCAGCAACTATCTCTCACACTCTCTCTCTTCTCCTCACTCTTTCCTGCTCTTTTATCTCTTCTCTCTCTTAGGGTTTAGGAAATTCATATGGAATGAGAGAGGGGTAGGTTAAGGGTCTTATATAGTCCCATAAGTGATGTCAATGGCTCCAAGGCCATGGTATACTTAGGTTGTAGCCAAAAGTCGTCTGTTTTGGGCTAACGGAGCTCATCTGCAGGTCCATACCTCGCATATGGTCTAGAGAAAGTTCCCTGGCAATGGATCTATGCCAGGTTAAGATTTCGGTCCGATCAGATTTGTCGATAGACCACAGAGGACCAGTTTCAGTTCATCGAATATTGTCACTTGATCGGGGCCACAAGTACACTGACATGTGTAGGGAAATTTCTCTAATTCAAGGGTCTAGTTGGGTCAGAATCTGATGGTCTGAAACCTTAAATTTGACCTGCAAGTGAACGGCCCAATTCACTTAAGTTTGAGTTCATTTCCTGAAGATATTCGTGTTTCCCACACACTTCGCTCCGGGCTCAAATTGTGTGTTTCTGGATACTATTCGAGTTCAATTTTCATGATGCTTGTCAAGCCCAGTAAGGCGGTCATAACTATATAGTTTCGCATTAATCAGACTTTCGACGCCCGGTCTAGGTCTTATACGAAGTTTCAAGATGCTCCCGCTAGTAACTGGGTTTTGAGATTGATCCTACGTCTTTAGGTAATGTAGAGTTAGCGATTCTAATGGTTTTGGGTCTTGCAGTTCGTATGGAAAGTGATTCGAGCTAATTTGCCGATTAATTTAGTTTAGTACTTAATTAATTTTCGTCTAATTTTTAAAGGATTCAGTCCTTAGTGATTTCTGCCTGAGGTGATACTTGGGTCTTTGTACGGATTTTTTCGAGATGTTACAATCTACCCCCCTTAAAGAAAAATTCTGTCCTCGAAATTAGTAGCTTTTCGTACTCCTCGAGAATCTGAGGGTAGTTCTTGCGGACCTCAACTTCTGTTTCCCAAGTAGCCTCTTCCTCAGTGTGGTGTGTCCACAACACCTTCACAAGGGGGATAACCTTACTGCGTAGCACCTGTTCCTTCCTGTCTAGGATACGCATCGATCAGAGCACATAAGTAGCATCTTCACTCAACTATACTTGCTCCCATTTGATAATATGAGAAGGATCAGGAACGTATTTCTTCAGCATCGATACGTGAAATACATTGTGCACTTCCGCGAGTGGTATGGGCAAAGCAAGGTGGTACGCTACTACACCCACTCGGTCTAGTATCTGGAACAGACCAATAAATCGTGGCGTGAGCTTTCCCTTCTTGCTAAATCGAAGGACTCTATTCTTGAGGGAAACCTTAAGAAACACATGGTCCCCAACCTCAAACTCTAGCAGTCGCCACTTCGTATCAGCGTAACTCTTCTGTTTGCTCCGTGCTGTCAGGAGTCGACGCCTGATAATGTCGATCTTCTCTGTGGTCGTCTGCACTAACTTTGGGCCAATCAAACTCTTCTCGCCAACCTTTGCCCAGAAATGCGGTGCTTTACATGGGCGCCCATACAATGCTTTGTAAGGGGCCATGCCAATTCTCGCTTGGAAGCTATTGTTATAAGCGAACTCAGCATAAGGAAGACAATAATCCCAACTATCCTTGAAATCAATCACACAAGCTCACAACATATCTTCTAACACCTGATTCACCCGTTCCGTCTGCCAGTCAGTCTGTGGGTGGAACGAGGTGCTGAACTTGAATTTCACACCCATTGCTTCCTGCATATGAGTCCAGAAGATAGATGTGAATTGCGTCTCGGTCTGACACGATCTCCATAGGAACTCCATGCAGACGTACTATCTCCTTGATGTACAACTTGGCCAAATCGTCTGCTGAGTTTGAGACTCTAATTAGGAGAAAATGAGCCAATTTCATCAACCGGCTCACAATCACCCAAATGGAGTCATGTCCCTTCCTCGTTTCGGTAACCCTGAAATGAAATCCATAGAGATAAAATCTCATTTCCATTCACCTATAGGCATGGCTGAAGTAAACCAGGAAGTCGGCGATGCTCGGCCTTGACCTGCTAGCACGAGAAACAATGGGACACATACTCTGTTATGTGGGCCTTCATATTGTCCCACCAGTATGAACGCTTCATGTCTCGGTACATTTTCACACTACCAGGATGCATCGCCATCTTCAAATTATGAGCAGCTTCGAGAACTTTCCTTCTCAAGTCATGAAGATTTGGGACGCATAGACGGTCATTATAACGTAAACCCCCATCCGAACCAACTCTCCATTCCGAGTCTTCATCATCACTAGCTTGCTTTCTCAACTCTATCAACCCTTTATCTTCCTTTTGAGCAACAATAATTTGGTCATCAATAAATGGCTATACACAAATATGTGTGACGCTCTTGAACAGTTCCTCTACCGTAAGTTTTTGCTCAGAGTCTTGCACAAAGTCTACCATGTTCCATTCATCGATCATCAGCAGAGCTGCAAATGCTATCGTCTTCTTATGGCTCAATGCATCTACCACAAGGTTGACCTTGCTAGGATGGTAGGAGACCTCAAACTTGAAGTCCTTCAAGGTTTCCATCCACCGTTGCTGCCTCATATTCAAGTCCCTCTGAGTGAATATATACCTGAGGCTCTTGTGGTCGCAAAATAGCTCGAACTCCTCTCCGTAGAGGTAATTTTTTCAGAGCTTTAATGCAAAGATGATAGCTACTAACTGTAGGTCGTGCGTAGGGTAGTTTTCCTCATGCTTCCTTAACTGTCGCGAGGCATATGCAATCACCCTATCCTTCTGCATCAGAACACAACCCAAACCAACACGAGGGTGTTAGTGTATATCGTATATTTGACCCCTTACTCTGGCAATACTAGCATGGGTGCGGAAGTCAACTTGTCCTTTAGTTCCTGAAACGCTGCTTCTACCTTCTTATTCCAGGTAAAATTAAGATCCTTCCGAGTGAGCTGAGACAACGGTCTGGTTATCTTAGAAAAGTCCCTAATGAATCGATGATAGTAACCTGCCAGGCTAAGGAAACTCCTCACTTTAGTAACTGAACTAGGCTGCTCCCAGTCCTGAACTACAGTCACCTTAGTAAGGACTACAATTATTCCTTCCTTGGACACTACATGTTTCAGGAACTTAACTTCTTCTTTCCAGAAGTCGCATTTCTTGTGCCGAGCAAACAACTGGTTCTTCTTGAGAATATCAAAGACTGCTCGCAGGTGTTCCTCGTGATCTTTCTAGCTCTTGGAGTATATCAGGATGTCATTTATAAACATGATGATGAATCGGTACAAATACAGCCAAAACATCCGGTTCATAGGGTCCATGAACATTGTCGGTGCGTTTGTAAGTCCGAACGACATCACGAGGAACTCGTAGTGCCCAAAACTAGTTCTGAACACTGTTTTCTGCACGTCCTCATGCTTGACGCGCAACTAGTGATACCCTAACTGTAAGTCAATCTTAGTGAAGTACTGTGCCCATTTCAACTGATCGAATAGATCATCTATCCTGGGCAAAGGATACTTGTTCTTCACTGTCACTTGGTTCAACCTGTGATAATTAATACACAATCGCAGCGATCCGTCCTTCTTCTTTAGAAACAACACGGGTGCTCCCCAAGGAGATACACTCGGTCGTATAAAGCCTGCATCCAACATATCATCGATCTGTCTCCTCAGTTCCTCCATCTCACATGGAGGCATGCGATACGTCGGAAGAGATATAGGTGTCGCACTAGGCACTAGGCCGATGGTAAAATCGATCTCGCGCTGAGGAGGTAATCCTAGTATCTTTCTGAACATGTCTGTGAAATCCTGGACTACTGGCATGTTCCCAAGTGTCGGACCATCATGATATTTCAATAGGGAAGCATAACAAAGGATGCGAAAAGGGCAACTGACCTAAATTGGGAAAGTGAAGGCTGTGCCCTCAGGCCCACGAGCTGTCACCAATCTGGTTTTACAATCAATTTCTGCCTTCATGTCAGTAAGCCAATCCATGCCGAGGATGACATCGTAATGGTATATCGTGGTGACAATCAAGTCAATGTGTATCGTTCTGCTCCTTACATCTATCGAGCAACCCTCACATAACTTAGTGACATCTATAAAAGTTCCTGCTACTGTGATAACTCTTACCCCAACCATAGAGGTCGTATTCAACCCTAAACGCTTGACCGTAGAACATGATATCATCGAAATAGTGGACCTAGTGTCCACCAACAGAAATACGGGTGTACTTGGATGTGGGCAGTGACCTCGAAGGCTAAAGGCACTGTAGCTGCTGACTTAGACGCTTCAGCTGCAAGTGCATGTACTTACACCTGTTGAGAACGATTTGATTGCAGTGCTATAGGTCGTTGAGGTGGCTTAAATCGAGGTGCGGGTGGCCGGTAAGATGGCTATGCAGGTGGTACTGAGCGTAGAGGTGGAGCCGAGATAGCTTGAGGAAGCTGACGATTGATCTTCTGAGGCGGCGAGAAGCCGTTATCCCTTATCTTGGTGAAACAGTAAGTATCTGCATGGCCCGACCTCTTGCAGTAAGTGCACCACAGATCTGATCACCTCAGCTGGGTCGATGAAGCTGTAAGCTGAGGAGACAAATCTGCATGTGGCCTCTTGCCGAGGAACGGTCTGCTTGGAAAATCTGGTTGAGGCCTCTGACCCACAGGTACGTGTGAACGGGATAGTCTGTCCCCGTCCTACTCAACTCGCAGAGACATGTTCACTAACTCAGCATAGTTAAGAATGCTAGCGCAACACATCTTTGTACATATCTCAAGTCGCAGACCCTCAGAAAATCGCTGCTTTCGCATTAACTCATCTACCAATATCAAGGGAGCATATCTGGCTAGCTCCGTAAAGCGGTTCTCATACTCTGCTACAGTCATCCCTCCCTGGCGGAGGCGAAGGAATCACTCTCCTTCTCATTATGGTAGGTGAGGGGGAAATACTTTCCATGGTAACGGGTCTCAAAGGCATCCCATGTCCACACATACCCCTCAGGAACGATTCGAAGGATGCTGTCCCACTAGAGACTGGCTTCCTTCTCAAACATGTATGTGACCCTGTTCTACCTTAGTGGAGTGCAGCAGCTTCAGCATCTTAGAGATGCGATCAAGCCAATATTCGACCTTCTCGGGTCTGTGAGTACTCGTAAAAGTGGGATGTCAGAAGCGCTGGAATCGTTCGAATAAGCCACTGGCATTTAGGTTTCCAACAGGGTACACAGGTGGTGCAGGTGGAACCACATTCATGTTCTGGGCAAGGGCCCCAACAATGGTGGTCCAAATCTGCTGCTCTTACTGCATATGAAGCATCATCTGCTCCAACCTATCAGGAGGAGGAGTCTGATGCATGTGGGGCATCGATGAGGACGCACAGTTCTGTTCCAGAACTGGTGGTGCCATAGATGTTGGCCCATTAGTGGGGCCAGTGGCCGGTAGAGGATTCGGCATAGTCTCGTGATCCGGGCCCAAACTGGGGTCCGTGTGGCTATCGCTTAGGAGAGGTACCCCACCACTCGATTCACCAAGTGTAAGATGTGTCATACTCTGAGTGGCCTTAGGTGGCATTCCTTATATACAACATAGGGTGCAACGTGTGTAAGATTTTTGCATAACAACACTCAATGTCTCAAGCATTCTACACATTTCATAACAAAAGAAGCTTCATTCATTTCATTAAACCAAAATTGTCATAATACATGAGATGTAGTTTTACATGGATCATGAAAGAAGATGCATGTGAGCTAATCTAAACAAAGTTTTAAACACTAACACATACTACTAAGCCTATCAGGGTTATAACATAGAAAGCAAGAAAAACAAGGAAAGAAAAGACCTAATGACGACTACAAATAGGACTAGTCGTCTGAATCTGGTGATGGTGGAGGAGAACTGTAACGTCTCGGAAAAATTCATACAAAGACCCGAGTACCACCTCAGGTAGAAATCACTAAGGACCAAATCCTTTAGAAATTAGATGAAAATTAATTAATTGCTAAACTAAATTAATTAGTAGATTAGCTTGAACCACTTTCTATATGATCTTTAAGACCCAAAACTAGTAGAATCGCTAACGCTGCATTACCTAGAAACCTAGGATCAATCCTTAAACCCAGTTGCTCTTGGGAGCATCACAAAACTCTGTATTAGACCTGGACCGTGCGTCGAAAGTTTGATTACCGCGAAACTATACGGTTATGACCGCCTTACTGGGCTTGACAACCATCTCAGAAATCAAGTCCTAATAGTGTTCAGAAACGCATAACTTGAGCCCAGAGCGAAGTGTGTGAGAAACGCGAATATCTTTAGAAAATAGACTCAAACTTAAGTGAATTGGGCTTGCAAGCCAAATCTAAGGGTCCAGATCGTTAGATTCAGACCCAACTACACCTCGGATCAGGAAAATTTCCTAACACAGGTCAATGTACTTGTGACCCTGATCGAGTTTCGATGACCGTTGAACTGAGACTGATCCGCCACGGTCGATCCACAAATCCGATCAGACTGAAAACTTAACCTGGCATAGATCTATTGTTAGGAAACTTTTCCCAGACCATATGAAGAAAGGAGGCCTCCAGATCAGCTCTGTTGGATCGAAACAGCCGCTCATTGGCTATAACTTAAGTATACCATGGCCCTGGGGCCATTTTCATCAGTTCTGGCCCTATATAAGGACCTTAACCCACCCCTCTCTCATTCCATACGAATTTCAAACACTAGGAGAGAGAAGGAAAGAGAGAGAAAGTGGGAGATCGTTGCTGGCCTTCAATCCCACCGCTCCACGTGTCAAATCAGCCTTCTCGTATTGCCATTACGGTGATTCTGACTCCGTTCTTGGGTAAGAAATCCTAACCCTAATCTATTTTAGGGATCCAAAGAGAGTAAATGTTGAAATAGCTAACCTATTTCATGATATAGGTTGACGTTGTGCCGTAGACAAAGACATAGTGTTCAAACTGAGCTCGTTACGAGTCTACCGGCAAAAAGGTGCGGACTATAAATGTTTAGGTTATGGTTTTCAAGGCTTTCAATGTCAGTTAATGATTTATGACTGACTTGATTACTATCACATATGCTTAGACACGATGTTTTCCGTATATTACACACATATGTAAACTATGTTGATTTTAAATGCAATCCATGTGTTTGTTGAAATGTCTGAATGAGTATGGAATTATGCTTTGTTGCTTGCCATGATTTTTTATTGGAAATACATGATTGTTGTACATGTGGCAACTCCTATGTGGAAGGAATTGCTATAATATGTGCTTTAACTATATATTACAGGTATGTTAATATGTGTAGTGTAAGTGTTTGATAAAATGCCTGAATGAGAAAATGCTTGTTGCAATATATTTGATGAGGGCATTAAGATAGGATTCCCAATTCCCTTATCTATAGTTATAATTTTCTTTATGTAACCTATCTTACTATTACGTGATTTATGGATAAAATGCCTATGTATGTTAATATGTACACTGTGTTTGTTAAAATGCTCAAATGAGATTTATATTTGGATTGGTCGTCACATGCTGTCTTTGACTACCATATGTGAATGCTATTATTTGGAGTGTGATTTGGGCCACGATGTAGTCCAGGCAATCGGTAATGGTTTACCGTCAGTGGCCGATCTGTTTTAACCACGACAAATGCGTGTGATGAATCCGAGTCATACACTGTTTATCGACAATGGTTAGGCCACGCGGAATGCTTATGCACTCCATGTCGATTAAATCAACGTAAACTCATACCATTCGGGCTCGTCAAGTAACCCGATTAGCCTGATGTATGTTCACCATGTATGGATGCTATTGTTTAAGTCTAAGGTACCAACTTACCAATGTAAAGCCCGTTTAACCTTGGAACCATGATCCGCTAAGACTCCTGGGCCGGGCATGGTTGTATGGAACACCGTGGTCGAGCTGTCGACCTATGCTGGGGTGACGAGTCTCCCCGTAGTGTCAAGTGAGCAATCCAAACTAATGAGCCGAATATGGTGGTATGGGACACTATATTTGAGTTGTTGGCCTACATTGGCGCAGCCTGGCTGTGGTCCCCAGTAGGGTTGGTGACGAGCCTTCAAAAATAGACTGCCAGTTGGTAGGGTGTTAGTAAAGTGACCTCGAGTACAAAATAGGCCTACATTGACAGTGACGAGCCTTTCGTAGCGACCTAGAGTGTAAACTCTCGAACTTGCCTATCGTATGTGATTAACTAGGATTGATGACCCTAGATGGATCATAGTTTAGGTAAATGATAAAAAGGAAGGTACCTTAGCTTCCCGAATATGCTCTTTGAATAAGCCTAAATAAGAACTTAGTTAACACAACTATGCATTCACATTGCATGGTGCTTTGGCGAGGAAGTGTCTAGAGTGGTGCATGCCGCGATCGTGAGATGATGTCGCTGAGGGAGTATAAGCGAGGGCATACATCATTATCACATACCATTTCTGCATTAATAAGAGTACTTAGGTTATGATTATTGTTTTGCTTTATCATTACTACTTGATTGAGTTGATAACATGTTAAACTTTACCTTATAGCTCCACTGAGTTGATCACTCACTCCTGCTCTGGGATGGTGTTTTAAAACATCAACCAGACCCTGTTGTAGTTACAAATGATGACGAGGCTTTCGTGATAGAACCTGACTTCTAAATGACGAGGAGGAGTTCTCCTATATGTGAAAAGGCCAAGCTATATGTCCTAGAGGGGGGGTGAATAGGACAATACCAAATAAAAACTTATAACAGCGGAATAATAAAGAAAATGATAGCCAAATTAAATAACAATGCAGGAAAGAAAAACAACCTCAAAATTCAGATCTTGAGAGGTTGATACAAACGTTGTTCTAAGGACAACCTTACACCAAAAACAGAGTTTATGGTAGGACAACCTTATTTATAAAAAGGTCTTTGTATCAAGTCTCAAATCGAAGAGGAATACAGAATTAAATACAAACTGAAATGAAATAACTTGTAATTAAAAATGTATTGTTCTAGGGACAGCCATACACCATAAAAATGGCAGGGCAACCTTGCTGGAACAACTTTCAAATGAAATTGAAAATCAAGCTTATAAAGGAATAGCAGAAAGTAAATTCTAAGCTATTACAACATTCTCACAAAGCTTGAAATAATTACAACATTCACCACCATACATACATCCCACAAAAAGAATAAAAAATTAGAAGAATAAAACAATCAACCACAACTCAAGGGTTTATAGTGGCTCGCCTGTGTGTTCACCAACTGTTAAACAACAGCCACACAAAATGCTACTCCACTCCTAATATCCTCACACAGGGGATATTAGCGTTCACTAAAAATAGGTTTTCCCAGGTTCACCCAAAACCCTTACAATTGTGTCTTTGTCCATGGGCTTACACAATTAAAAAACCCCACTTCTGAGTTTTCCTGGCTTTCCTCAGATAACCAATATAACAAGATCTTTCTGGCAAATCTTGAAAGAAACCAAAATAATAGAAAGGAATTTACAATATGTAAAATACCTGAATATCTCCTTCGTTGTAGCAGCCCGGTAGAACCAAATCAAAGTAGATGATTGAATGCCCAAGTTCAATGTCCAGTACTCGATTACAATGGTTCTAATTCTAATAGATTTTAAATTAAACCAAATAGGGCTTGCCTTAATTGATTTTGATTATAAAGAAAGGGAATAATAATTCCTCTTTATCAAATCAGATTGGAATATAAGAAACAAAATCAATTAAAATAAAGCTAAGGAAAGAGAATATTAAATAAGCACACTTAGCTTAGATGGAGCACAGAATTATCTCTCAGAAGTTCGACGAAGATTGGCTTGAATACTTTAATTAAATCGATAATTTCTTCTGAGATTCGTGCACTATTTATAAGTGAGAAGATCGGGTCTTCGACTGGTCTAGAGTGCTCTACGACTAGTCGAAGCTCTAACAGATATTTGAAAATTTCGGCGGGATTTGCTTTGACCGTTCTACGACTGGTCGAAGCTCTCCTACGACTGGTCGTAGGTCACCTACGACTGGTCGTAGGACCTGAATATCTTCTGGACTTCGAGTCGAAGAATGTACGATTGGTCGAAGATCAGTCGACACTGTCTCTACGACTGGTCGAACAGATTCGACTAGTCGAAGCCTAACAGATTTTATCCGAATTTGTAACAAACTTACGATCGATCGAGGAATTTCTTAGATCGGTCGAGCAGTCTAGGACTAGTCGAAGAAGGCCTAGGACTAGTCGAAGAACAGACCAATCACATGAAAAATAACATTCGACTTATGTATCCGAAATGACCTACTTCTAAGGTCATCCTATGGTCAAACAAACCTCAATCATGAAGTATGGACATTGAAACAAGAGACCATGAAGAATGAGCCTTGAAGTCTTGATGTAGATTAAACCTTGAAGTAGCTCAATCTTGAAAGTGGCTTGAGTTTCAGCTTGAGTCTTGAGTTCAGCTTGAGTTTCAACTTGAGTCTTGATTTCAGCTTGAGTCTTGCCTTGTAAGCAGTTCTTTCATTCCAGAGTCTTGTCTTGTGAGCAGTTCTTTCATTCAAGATCTTGAGTCTTGTACTTGAGAGCTTTGCTTGTTGTGAGCTTAGCTTGTTTATGAATGTTGATCCTTGAGAGAGCTTCACTTATGCAAGTTATATATAACAGAGTATAATAGTGATTTTGGCACTACAAATTTGACAACAAACAGAGATATAAACTATAGCACTTACAATCTCCCCCTTTGTCAAATTAGTGACAAAACACAACCAAACAAAAGTAAAATTACTGGTTAATACATTTAATACATGCAAATCAATATTCAACATTCAACATTCAACCAGTTTCAACATTTAACCATTATCATTCAACAAGATCAAACATATATTCAAGATCAAACATATATTCCCCTTGACACCCCACTCCCCCTGAGTAACATAACCAATGCTACTCCTCTCACAATCATATTAACAACAAACCATTCTCCCCCTTTTTGTCACAATATGACAAAGGAGAACTAAATAAAGGAATGAGAGTAAACAGAAGGAGGAAATAGAGTATAGCAAAAGAGTCATAGAGATACTCAAGATAGCATCACATATATCCAGCATAAATATTACATCAAGAACAAATATCCAGCATTAAACATAGATAGAATCCAAATCAAAATCAGCCAAGTGCTAAGTAAGAAAGTTATTACATACAAAAAGTCTCATAAAAACTAGTCAGAACTAGAACTTGAAGATGGAGCAGGAATAGAAGGATCAAGTTGGTGCATGCCTTTGTTCAAGCGCCTAAGATATTTGCGCATGTACTTGAATTGCAAATCATGAGCAACAGATATGTTTTCCAACTTAACATTTATATCCTCAACTTTACCTTCTAATGCACTCAGACGTGCATCAACATCAGATGGTACAAAATCTGGATCATTAGCTGAGTCAGAATCCAGTTCCTCAAAAATGTCATCCATATTAATATCAACACCAGCTTCTTCAGGACCACCATCACCACCACCACCTTGTTCAGGAAGCAGATCCAACTTCATCTTATTAATATTTGTATTATTGAAGATCAGATGATGGATTGGTGCTTCATCAACAGGCATATCGACTAACATATGAGTAGCCAATACAGTCATAAAGTATGCAAATGGAATGTCACTATGACCAGGATGGAGTCGAAACTGAAGAATGAAATGACAGATTAAGGAAGGCAAATAAATCTGAGTATCATTAGAAATAGCATGGATAACACGAACCATAAATGAAGTCAGGTCAGATTTATTACCCGAACGAGGATACAGATTAGACACAAAGATTCTGTGAAGAATTCTGTATTTGGGTAACAAATACCTTGCGGGGAGCGCATTCCCTTTTTGAGTCCATTGAACATCCATATTGCACAAGTCTTTAGTTAGCATACGTTTTTCAACCATTGAGGGTTTATCAGTTAAATTATGAATTGGAATACCCTCATCATTCACAGGAATTTTCATAAGGGCTGAAATTAAATGACGATCAACGTCAAATGACCCTTCGCTAGTAGAAATTTGGAAAGTTAAATTATCCTGTGAAAATGCACTAATACATGAAAACATGGATTGGGCAATGGACCGGTATGCAGGCCCACCCCAATGCAATAAGTTAGTCTAACCTACAGCTTCAAGCATAGGAAGGATGTCAAATGGAGCAATGTGAATGACATCAACAGGATGTTCAACGATAACCTTACGAGATCTAATGTCCCTAACAAATGATGGATCATCATTGGGAACAAGAAGATGACGTTTAGATATAGGGGTAGATCTGGAGGAAGAAGAAGGACCACGTGAAGCAGTTTTTCTTCATCTAGAAGCCATTTGCAACAAAGAATTAAAGGAATAAAGAAGTTGCAAAGGATTGAGAAGAGGGTTTGCACAAAACAGATTTTTCACAACCCAAACCCTAAATCTCAATGATTTTCAAGATAGAAAGCTTCAAGAGAGAAAATGAAGCAATCTTGACACAAATATGCAAGAAAAACGGATTTGGAACACTAACCTTGAAGAACTTGAAGGATGGGTTCGACGAGTCGAAGTTCGGCTCCAAGGAGAAGAAAGAAGAAATGAGGAAGAAAGTGAAAAATCCCCAATTTGAAGTGAAACCCGTGCTCCATGACTGGTCGTGGGTATCTACGACCGGTCGTAGTACGACTGGTCGTGTATACTCACGACTGGTCGTATAAACCCCAAAAATTCAATTTCTTGCAATTTAAACAAAAAAATGGAATTCAATCTAGCAATTATATACAATATTATACAAGAAGGCATAAATTATCAATTTAAAATGCACATGCCAAGATCAAATTTCATCTTTTTGAACCTGCTTTTATCAAGAGGTTTTGTGAAAATATCAGCACGTTGATCTTCAGTAGGAATATATTCTAGAGATATAACATTTTCTTCTACTAATTCCCTTATATAATGAAATCTAATGTCAATATGCTTAGTACGAGAATGCTGAATAGGATTTTTTGAAATATTTATCGCACTGGAATTATCACAATGTAATAACATAGAATCCTGTTTAATTCCATAATCACTTAGCATTCGTTGCATCCAAACAAGCTGTGTACATGCATTACCAGCTGCAATATACTCAGCTTCAGCTGTTGAAAGTGATATAGAATTTTGTTTCTTACTAAACCAAGAAACTAGACAAATTCCAATGAAAAAACAACCACCACTGGTTGATTTTCTATCATCTAGATTACCAGCCCAGTCAGTGAGTACCCAACTAATTGAACATTGGTTTCATGAGGATACGAGAGACCGAGATTTACTATCTGCGACATATCTAATAATTCGCTGGACCAGGAATCAAGTGAGATTCTTTTGGATCAGATTGATATCTTGCGCAAATACCAACACTTAGAGAAATATCAGGTCTACTGGCAGTTAAATATAACAAACTACCAATCATACTCCGATAAAGTTTTGAGTCAACATTTTTACCATTAGAGTCTTTTGATAGTTTCAGGTAGTACTCATAGGAGTATCAAAATTCTTGCCATTCTCAAATCCAAATCTCTTGATTAGATTCAAGGCATACTTAGATTGAGAAATGAATATTCCTTCAGGTTGTTGCTTTACTTGCAATCCAAGGAAATAAGACAATTCCCCAACCATGCTCATTTCGAACTGTGATTTCATCAAATCTGCAAACTCAGTAGTCAAGTTAGTACAAGTTGATCCATAAATGATATCATCAACATAAATCTGTACCATTAATATATGATCATTATATTTCTTAACAAACAGAGTTTTATCAACAAATCCCATTTGAAAATTATGACTTAAAAGAAATTTTGTTAGTTTCTCATACGATGCCCTAGGTGCTTGTTTTAATCCATAAAGTGCCTTTTTAAGCCGATATACATGATCAATATTTTTGGAATCTTCAAATCCCATTGGCTGTTCAACATAGACTTCTTCATGTAAATCGCCATTTAGAAAAGCACTTTTCACATCCATCTGATAGATCTTTATCTTTCTAAAACATGCAATGGATATAAATAGTCTGATAGATTCAAGACGTGCTACTGGTGCAAAGGTTTCATCGAAATCAATCCCTTTAATTTGAGTATAACCTTGTACCACCAGTCTAGCCTTGTTTCTAATTATATTTCCACATTCATCAGACTTATTTTTGAAAATCCATTTTGTTCCAATGATGTGTTTATCTTTAGGTCTTGGTACAAGATACCAAATATCATTTCTTACGAATTGGTTGAGTTCATCTTGCATTGCAACAATCCAGTTTTCATCAGCCAGAGCTTCTTTTACGTTAGATGGTTCAATTTGGGATGTAAAACATACATAATTACATATATCCTCAAGTTGTCTACGGGTGCGGACACCGGTGAGAGGGTTTTCAAGAATTTGTGTGGTTGGATGATCTTTAATAGTCCTCAACTCAGAATCAGTCTGATTCGATGAAGTATCGGGTTTATCAATGATTAGTACTTCATCATTATCTGAATTAGAGATTGGTGTGTTTAAGTGATCATCAATGACAACATTAATGGATTCTTGAATCACACCAGTCCTTTTGTTCAGAACTCTATAAGCTCGACTGTTTAAAGAATATCCTAGAAAAATACCTTCATCACTCTTCGTATCGAACTTTCCCAAATTTTCACGATCACGTAAAATATAGCACTTGCTGCCAAAAACTCGAAAGTATTTAACAGTAGGCTTTTTATTGAACCACAATTCGTAAGCCATTTTATTATTATCTTTTCTAGTGTAGACTCGGTTAATAATATAGCAAGCTGTGTTGACTGCTTCAGCCCAAAGATTTTTAGAGAGCTTCATGCTATTCAACATGACATTAGCCATTTCTTGAAGCACCTTATTCTTTCTTTCTACAACTCCATTTTGTTGTGGAGTTTTGGGAGCAGAGAATTCATGTAATATTCCTTGGTCGGTACAGAACTTCTCAAAATTGCTATTCTCAAATTCAGGTCCATGATCACTACGAATTTTACTGATTTGAGAAGATTTTTTAGTTTGAATCCTTTTGAGAACTTTTCTTACTTCTTCAAGGGTTTCAGATTTATCCCTTAAGAAGACTACCCACGTATATCTGGTAAAGTCATCAACTATTACCAAGATATACTTTTTACCACCACGACTTTCCGTTCTGGTAGGTCCTATCAGGTCCATGTGGAGAAGTTCGAGTGGTCTTGATGTGGTATTTGAATTCACCTTTTTGTATGAGTTCTTTGTTTGTTTGCCTATCTGGCACTCACCACATATTTTATCTAATTTTTGAAGTTTGGGTAAACCTCTTACAAGTTCTCGTTTGCTCAATCTATATAAATTTTGATAATGTACATGTCCAAGACGTTTGTGCCATAAATCAGTCTCGTCTGTATGGACCATGTAACATGTTTGATTAGATGAGCTGGATTCACTAATAATATAGCAATTTTCAGACGTTCTACGTCCAGTTAATATTACATAACCCTTATTGTTTAGTATTTCACGGCTTGATTAGAAAACCGAACATTATGATTATTATCACATATTTGTGATATACTAAGCAAGTTGTGCTTTAGGCCTTCAACGTATAAAACATTTTTAAACACAGTGATTAAAAGTTGAACCGTACCTTGGCCTATAATCTTGCGATTGCTACCATCACCAAATGTGGTGAACCATCATCCATATCTTTCAGATCGGTGAATAAGGCTTTGTCACTGTCATATGCCTGGAGCATCCACCTGTCTAGGTACCGCTTTGAATGACTTGTTGCTTTGAAAGCGTGTGAGCAACCAAGCGGTGACTTTAGGAACCCATTTCATAAGCTTTTGGGTTTAGGAACATAGTTGGTCTTCTTTTGTGTACATTTGTAGGAATGACCTATAGAGTTAGATTTTAATAGCTCCTTGAGTAAATCAACTATCTTTTCAGCTAGTGGATTTCGTTTCTGATTAAAGTTGACATGGCTGTTTCTAGGTTTTTGAAAAGTTTTTGAATTTTTAGAAAAATCTTGATAAGTACTTTTCCCTTTTGAGTTTGAGGACTCTCCTTTAACAAACATAGGAGGAGTATACTTTTGTTTAGGAGGTAGATTTTTATCATAGCCCAACCCGGATCGATCGCCACATTTTCTTGATCCGGATAAAAGTTTCTTTAACTTTGGATCACCTTGGGCATATTTCCATGTGTCCTTTAGACTCAGAAGAGAAGATACTTCAGTTTTAAGTTTCTCAATTTCAGATTTTAAATCAACAATTAGGGAGTTTTTGAATTCCAAATCACATTTTGATTTTTCAAAACTATCTGAAATTTGTGATTTTTCTAAGACAAGTGAATGAAAACAATTTTTGAGTTTAGAAAACTTTTCTTTTTGAAGTTTAAGTTTGACAGCAATTTTACAACTTTCCTTATATAGGGCATTGTAAGCGTCTTGAAGATCATCTTCATTTTCACATTCACTATTCATATTTTCTTCACTTGTAGAGTCATTGTCTGAAAATGTGAATTTGGCTAGAGTCATAAGAGCTTTGACCTCATTGCCCGACTCAGTTTTAGAATCTTCTGATTCAGAAGTACCTTCAGAATCAGATGATTCATCCCATGTAGCCAACATACCCTTCTTCTTGGGTTTGTCCCTTTTAGGACATCTATTTGCTAAGTGCCCATATTCTTGACAGTTGTAACATTGACTATCTTTCAAAGATTTTCGAGATTTGGGTCTAAACTTTTTTTTGTCATTTGATTTTTGAAAATCAACCCTTTTCTTGCTTTTGAAAATCTTGTAAAATTTTTTAGCTAAAAGAGCCATATCATCTTCTGAATCAGAATTTCCTTCTGAATTACATTTAGAAGATTTTAGTGCGATAGATTTTCCTTTAGGAGCTTTAAAGTTTAACTCATAGGTTTGTAGTGAACCAACTAGTTCTTCAACCCTCATATTATTCGTATCACGAAGTTCCTGGATTGCGGTTACTTTAGAATTGAACCGTTCAGGAAGTGAGCGTAGTATTTTTGCACACACTTTACTTTTTGAGATTTTATCGCCAAGACCCCATATTGAGTTTACAATGTCATTCAATCTAGTGTAGAAGTCCATAAACATTTCATTTTCCTCCATATGAATTTCTTCAAATCTGGTTATGAGGAGTTGGACTTTAGATTTTTTGACAATTGTAGTACCCTCGTGTGTCATTTCTAATACATCCCAAGCTTGCTTTGCAGTATCACAAGAAATGATTCTTTTGAACTCATCCGGTGATAGTGCGCAAGTAATTGCATTTAGTGCTTTAGCATTTGCACTACTCTCACTTTTCTGAAGGGTGGTCCATTGGTAATATGGTGTGGTTTTCATAGATTTGGAACCATCAACCCCAGTAACTTCCATGATAGGAGGATTCCATTCAGTTACTGTGGCTTGCCACACATTTTCATCCATTGATTTGAGGAAGATCCTCATTCTGGCTTTCCAATAAGCAAAGTTGGAGCCATCAAAGGGTGGAGGCCTAGTGACTGAAAGGCTATCAAAATTTGACATCTTAAATAGCTTAAATCGTTAGCTCAGGAATTAAATCCAAAAAAATGAGCTATTAGTCTCTGATACCACTTGAAAAGGCCAAGCTATATGTCCTAGAGGGGGGGTGAATAGGACAATGCCAAATAAAAACTTATAACAGCGGAATAATAAAGAAAATGATAGCCAAATTAAATAACAATGCAGGAAAGAAAAACAACCTCAAAATTCAGATCTTGAGAGGTTGATACAAACGTTGTTCTAAGGACAACTTTACACCAAAAACAGAGTTTATGGTAGGACAACCTTATTTATAGAAAGGTCTTTGTATCAAGTCTCAAATCGAAGAGGAATACAGAATTAAATACAAACTGAAATGAAATAACTTGTAATTAAAAATGTATTGTTCTAGGGACAGCCATACACCATAAAAATGGTAGGGCAACCTTGCTGGAACAACTTTCAAATGAAATTGAAAATCAAGCTTATAAAGGAATAGCAGAAAGTAAATTCTAAGCTATTACAACATTCTCACAAAGCTTGAAATAATTACAACATTCACCACCATACATACATCCCACAAAAAGAATAAAAAATTAGAAGAATAAAACAATCAACCACAACTCAAGGGTTTATAGTGGTTCGCCTGTGTGTTCACCAACTGTTAAACAACAGCCACACAAAATGCTACTCCACTCCTAATATCCTCACACAGGGGATATTAGCGTTCACTAAAAATAGGTTTTCCCAGGTTCACCCAAAACCCTTACAATTGTGTCTTTGTCCGTGGGCTTACACAATTAAAAAACCCCACTTCTGAGTTTTCTTGGCTTTCCTCAGATAACCAATATAACAAGATTTTTCTGGCAAATCTTGAAAGAAACCAAAATAATAGAAAGGAATTTACAATATGTAAAATACCTGAATATCTCATTCGTTGTAGCAGCCCGGTAGAACCAAATCAAAGTAGATGATTGAATGTCCAAGTTCAATGTCCAGTACTCGATTACAATGGTTCTAATTCTAATAGATTTTAAATTAAACCAAATAGGGCTTGCCTTAATTGATTTTGATTCCAAAGAAAGGGAATAATAATTCTTCTTTATCAAATCAGATTGGAATATAAGAAACAAAATCAATTAAAATAAAGCTAAGGAAAGAGAATATTAAATAAGCACACTTAGCTTAGATGGAGCACAGAATTATCTCTCAGAAGTTCGACGAAGATTGGCTTGAATACTTTAATTAAATCGATAATTTCTTCTGAGATTCGTGCACTATTTATAAGTGAGAAGATCGGGTCTTCGACTGGTCTAGAGTGCTCTACGACTAGTCGAAGCTCTAACAGATATTTGAAAAATCCGGCGGGATTTGCTTTGACCGTTCTACGACTGGTCGAAGCTCTCCTACGACTGGTCGTAGGTCACCTACGACTGGTCGTAGGTTTCCTTCGACTGGTCGTAGGACCTGAATATCTTCGCTGGACTTCGAGTCGAAGAATGTACGACTGGTCAAAGATCAGTCGACACTGTTCCTACGACTGGTCGAACAGATTCCAGGACTAGTCGAAGGCTAACAGATTTTATCCAGAATTTGTAACAAACTTACGACTGGTCGAGGAATTTCTTAGACTGGTCGAAGCAGGTCTAGGACTAGTCGAAGAAGGCCTAGGACTAGTCGAAGAACAGACCAATCACATGAAAAATAACATTCGACTTATGTATCTGAAATGACCTACTTCTAAGGTCATCCTATGGTCAAACAAACCTCAATCATGAAGTATGGACATTGAAACAAGAGACCATAAAAAATGAGCCTTGAAGTCTTGATGTAGATTAAACCTTGAAGTAGCTCAATCTTGAAAGTGGCTTGAGTTTCAGCTTGAGTCTTGAGTTCAGCTTGAGTTTCAACTTGAGTCTTGATTTCAGCTTGAGTCTTGCCTTGTAAGCAGTTCTTTCATTCCAGAGTCTTGTCTTGTGAGCAGTTCTTTCATTCAAGATCTTGAGTCTTGTACTTGAGAGCTTTGCTTGTTGTGAGCTTAGCTTGTTTATGAATGTTGATCCTTGAGAGAGCTTCACTTATGCAAGTTATATATAACAAAGTATAATAGTGATTTTGGCACTACAAATTTGACAACAAACAGGGATATAAACTATAGCACTTACAATATGCAGCTATCAGGCAGGTCTATGTAGACCATGTTCTGATCGACAAGGTTACAGGGATGCTGACTAGATGTCATTACACTTGTTATTTTGTATATTGGAACACCCATGTATATTCATTTTATCCATTTTGGGGGTATACATGGATATATTTAACTAGGTAATATGTTCACACTCTGGAGACCTAGACAGTTTATATGCTCTATATGTCTATCATAGTCTTCCGCTTGCTTAAATTTAATCATCTCTGGAGTATGATATGTTGATTTAGCTTAATCCCATTCATGTTTAATACACTAATACGGACAACATTAAACCATCATTTTCTATGTTGTATAAGTGATGTGTCGGAACTCGGGTGTTGAGCTTCTGCTCGACCCTTGATTTTCGGAGCGTTACAAGAACCCATGTCCTGCAGACAGCATAGGAGAGCCTTCAAGGTGCAAGACACCTTCTTAAATTTCTATTTCATGAAGGCCCTATTCTCTTCAAGTTCGGCCTGGGTCTCTTTGACCTCCTGTCGCAATGCGACCTGGCCCTCCTCAATCTGGGCCAAGCGGGCTTATAAAGTAGCCTAATCACGGTGGTGCTCATGGGTAGCGGGTGGAGAGCCCTCATCAGAGTATTGGGCCTCTTCTTCTTCCTCTTTCTGCTCTCCCTCTTCCTCACTTCCTCTATTTCATTTCCGACCTCTTCTTCATCACTTTCTTCCTCTTCACTTCCTGTCTCATCCCCACTCTCATTGACTTAAGCTTGATGTTGTCGAGGGCCAAATCTCATGTTGTTGAGAGTAGTGTCATTAATGTAATGGATCGGCAGAAGCTCCGAGTCAAGTCGGTAGTCGAACTCTCGAGCAAGCTTACGTATGAGTCAGCCAAATGAGATAGAAATGTCCGTCTTGTGAGAGCATGCAGTCTGAACTATCTGTAGTAAGACAAATGTAGGTAGACACAGCTTATCTCCCTGCCCAGCTCTGTATAGGAAGTCCATCATCAAACGTGTGCATTCGGAGCAATTGCTCTACCTACGATACACATTGTGAGTGAATATGTGGTGGAGTAGGCAAAAGTCATGAGTCATCTTGGTCGTTGAGAGGTAGTTGCCTCGATTCCAGTGGATCAGTCGGCGGCAAAGAAATCGCTTACGACGATCCCTTTCATGCACACTCCTGAGATTCTTCTCGCTAACATGAACCTCACGACGCTCCATCCCCATAATTCGATCTATCACACCAACATCAACTGTGGCTTCCTGCCTTCCCACGGGAATAGTGAACTGTAAAGGCTCCAACGATGGGTCCCGTATGTGGGCGTAGAAGGCTCGGACAGTGCTCTCACATGCACATGACTTGCCTTTAAATATGGGACTCCATCCGGTGTCCAACAGGAGGTCCATCGCCGGATATAGCCCAAATAGTTTTTTGTCCACATGTGCTTTACAGAGAACTCTACGACCTCGGAACCTACCATGTGCCATGTCCGGTTGTAGAGCCCTTTCAAGCGGAATTTGGGCATCGAGATCCCGCTTTGTCCGTAGCTCTCGTGCGATGCTTGTACTTGCTTCGGTGCCTAATTTCTGCTTTCTTAGACCGGTGAGGCGGCTAGGCCCAGCTTCATCTGTGGAAGCCCTCTTCTTTCCCATGAGGGAAAGAAGTGTAGAGAGAGAGAAAATAATAGCCACGAGCTCGAAAAGAGACATGAGAATGAAACAAGATGGAGGGATAGGATGGGTTGTTGGATCTTGATATTTTTGAGACACAAAGGAGGGTTTATGTGCTCAAATGGGAGGAAATAAGGGAGATAGGAGATGAGTTTGAAAGGAATGGTGGGAGGTGGGTATGTAGTGATGAAGAAGAAGAAGATTTGAGAATGGTAGGGAGATTTGAGAGAGAAAAATCAGATTTTTAAGAGCTTGGAGGTGTTTGGAAACTTGAAAATGGAAGAATGAAGATAAAAGGGACATATAGAGGAGTCTTACACGTGTTTCATGGGCTCTACATGCGTGTACAGCGTTAGCCCAATGCGGCCCGCTGCGGCTCGACCGGCCCATTGTGGCTGGACCGCGAGGCCTCGTGGTAGGCACGAAGCCATCACTGTCCACTGGACCTAAGGTGATGGCATCGCCCCCGGGGTGCCGGATAAGTTCGAGGTCCACCTTGGTCCCCCCCCCCCCCCCCCTCTCGATTTGTACCATTTGGGCCCGTGAGTCCGTTTGAGACGTTTTCAGAGTGTATCTCACGTATATTCACGCGTTCCGATCATTTGAGTGTAGAATAAGTTAAATTATCATCTAAACCCATCGATTAATGGTCCAGAAAAGAACTGGGATCACCTCACATGATCACAGATGCGTACGAGTTTTGTTTCAATGGTAAGTTTCACCCGTTGGCGAAACTTGGAATCCTATGATAGTTTCTATGTTTTATCACTCCCTCCTAAGTCAAAGTACGTTAGAGTGCATCGTGTGTCCATAACATAAGTCTAATTTAATCCAAATCATGCTTTGATATTAACTTGTAACACCCTGAAAATTGGGGGTCGAGCAGAAGCTCAGCTCCCGAGTTCCAACGCATCACTTATGCAACATAGACAATGATGATTAAATGTTGTCCGTATTAGTGCGTTAAACATGAATGGGATTACACTAAATCAATATATCATACTCTAGAGACAATTAGATTATGCAAGCAGAAGACTGTGATAGATACATAAAGCATATAAGTGGTTGTAAGTCCCCAGAGTATGAACATGTCACCAGGTTAAATAATTACATGTATAGTTCTAAAATTTACAAAATGATACAATGTAATGACATCTAATCCGTATCCCTGCAACCCCGTTGATGCAACTCCAGGTCTACAGAGACCCGCTAGAGAGTTGCATGTAAGAGAACTCCTCATCTTCATAAAAGTCAGGCTTCATCTCGTAAGCGTCACCATCACCTGTAGCTACAACAGAGTTTGGTTAGTATTTTAAAACACCGTCCCAGAGTGGGAGTGAGTGATCAACTCAATGGAGCTATAAGGTAAAGGTTAACATGTTATCAATTCAGTCAAGCAGTAATGAAAAAGTAATACAACATTCATATCCTAAGTACTCTTGTTAATGCAAGTATGGTATGCGATAATGATGCATGCCCTCGCCTGCACTCCCTCAGCGACATCATCTCACGATCGCGCATGCACCACTCCGAACATGTGCACTTCCTCGCTAAAGCACATGCAATGTGGTGTATGATCATGTTAGTCAATATTTAATTAGGCTTATTCATACAGTAGATTTAGGAAGCTAAGGTATCTCCCTTTATATCATTTACCTAAACAATGATCCATATAGGGTCGTCAATCCTAGTTAATCACATAAGATAGGCAAGTTATAGGGCAACATCACCCTTAATTTGAAAAGCAGTGAATAGGCAAGTTCAGGTCGCTACGGAGAGGTTTGTCACCTTAGCGTAGGCCTAGTTTATACTCGATGTCACTATGAAAAGGCTCGTCACCTTAACGTAGGCCAACAGCTTGAATACAGTGTCCCATACCACCGTATTCGGCTCATGAGTTTGGGTTGTTCATTGGACACTACGAGGAGGCTCATCACCCCAACGTAGGCTGATAGCTCGACCACGGTGTCCCATACCACCATGCCTGGCTCATGAGTCTTAGCAGATTGTGGTACCAAGGTTAAACGTGCTTTTCAATGGTAAGTGGTACCTTAGATTCAAATAGTAGCGTCCATACATGATGAACATACATTAGGCCAATCAGGTTACTTGACAAGCTCAACTGGTATGAGCGTACGTTAAATTAATCGACATGGAGCGCATACGCACTCCTTATGGCCTAATCATTGTCGATAATCTCCATACGACTCGGATTCATAGAACATATCCATTGTGGCGAACTAGTTCGATCACTAATCGTACACCATTACCGATTGCCTGGACTATGTATTAGTCCCAATCATACTCAAACACAATAGGCATTCATATGTAATAGTCAAACAACATGTGACAACCAATTCAAATATAAATCTCATTTGAGCATTTTAACAAACACATAGTACACATGCTATCATACATATGCATTTCATCCATAAATCACGTAGTAGCAAGATAGGTTACATGAAGGAAACTTTAACTATAGATAAGGTATTTGAGAATCCTATCTCAACACCCTCATTAAATACATTTTAACAAGCATTTTCTCATTCAGGCATTTTATCAAACACTTAGACTACACATATCAACACCCATGTAATAAATTTGTTATAACATAAATTATAACAAATTCTTTCACAAGGAGTTGCCACACATACAACAATCATGTATTCTCAATCAATAATCATGGCAAGCACAAATCATGATTTCCATATTCATTCAAACATTTCAACAAACACATGTAATGCATTATTTCAACATAGTTCATATATAGGTGTACTATACGGGAAACATCGCATCTAAATACATGTGACAACAATCAAGTCAGTCATAAATCATTAACTAACATTGAAAGCCTTGAAAACCATAACCTAAATGTTTATAGTTCGCACCTTTCGTCGGTATGCTGATTACGAACTCAGTGCATACACTATGCCTTTGTCTATAGCACAACGGCTACCTAAATCATGAAATAGGTTAGCTATTTCACCGACTCCTCTATTTAGATCCTCAAAACATATTAGGATTAGGATTTCTTACCTAAAAATAGATTTATATTCGACATTGTAGCGATACAGGAGGGATGATTCGGCACGTGGAGTGGTGGGAATGAAACCCAGCAACTATCTCTCACTCACTCACTCTCTCTCTCTCTCTTCTCCTCACTCTTTCCTCCTCTTTTCTCTCTTCTCTCTCTTAGGGTTTAGGAAATTCGTATGGAATGAGAGAGGGTGGGTTAAAGGTCTTATATAGGCCCAGAAGTGATGTCAATGGCCCCAAGGCCATGGTATACTTGGGTTATAGCCAAAAGTTGTCTGTTTCGGGCCAACAGAGCCCATCTGAAGGTCTATACCTCGCATATGATCTAGAGAAAGTTCCCTAACAATGGATCTATGCTAGGTTAAGATTTCGATCCGATCGAATTTGTGGATCGACCGCGGAGGACCAGTTTCAATTCAACAGCCATCATCACTCGATATGGGTCACAAGTACACTGACATGTGTAGGGAAATTTTCCTGATCTAAGGGTGTAGTTGGGTTAGAATCTGACGGTCTGAAACCTTAAATTTGACTTACAAGTGAACGGCCCAATTCACTTAAGTTTGAGTTCATTTCCTGAAGATATTCACGTTTCCCACACACTTCGCTCCGGGCTCAAGTTGTGCATTTCTGGATACTATTCGGGTTCGATTTCCTCGATGCTTGTCAAGCTCAGTAAGGCGGTCATAACCATATAATTTCATGTTAATCGGACTTTCAACGCGCAGTATAGGTCCAATACGGAGTTTCAAGATGCTCCCGAGAGCAATTGGGATTGATCCTAGGTCTTTAGGTAATGTAGAGTTAGCGATTCTAATGGTTTTGTGTCTTGCAGTTAGTATGAAAAGTGATTCGAGCTAATTCGCCGATTAATTCAATTTAGTACTTAATTAATTTTTGTCTAATTTCTAAAGGATTCAGTCCTCAGTGATTTCTTCTGAGGTGATACTCGGGTCTTTGTATGGATTTTTTCGAGACGTTACAAGCTTGAACTTGAAATATCTTGAATCTTGAGCTCGAGGTTCAAAGTAAAAGACTTTGTCTTGACATGGATCTTGAATTATGAATCTTGAACATTGAATACACACTTGATGTTGAACTCGAATATGACCATGAAAACTTGCATTAAAGATCTTTATTCTTCAGTGATGCACAGTCTTCATTATGTAGATGAGATACACAAGATACAGATTCCAAGAGAGGTTTTGACACTACAAAATTTGATAATATAGGAGCTAGAAACCATAACACTTACAAAAACCCAAACTAATAAAGAGGTAATGAAAATAAACTAAGTTATTACAATATTCCCATATGTAAATAAAATAAATTACACCATTCACCACAAATGCTCAAAGTAAATTACAACATTCACACACATAAGTACATTCAATCATCTACCACAATACTAGGAATTATAGTGGCTCATTTGTGTGTACACCAACTGTTAGAAAACAGCCACACAACTACTCCACTCTTAATATCTACTCCCTCGGGATATTAGCGTTCACTATGAAAAATGTTTTCTAAGGTTCACCTTAAAACCTTCACAATTGTGTCTTTAGTTGTGCTTACACAATCACAAAAACCCCGCACTCTGAGATTTTGTGGATTACCTCAAACAAAACCAACATGAGATTTTCCTAGCACAAACTCACAAACCACAAAAGATATACAAAATGTAAATGATACTTATTTGGAAATTCTCCTTCTAAAGAAGCCCGATAGAACCAATTTGATGTAGACAAAGATGTTTAATGTCCAATCTCACAGATGAAAAGGTTCTAGTTCTAAATGATTTTTAATTAAATCAACCTGGGCGAGCTTGATTTAATTTTGATCTCAAGAAAGGGTAAAATACAAATCCCTTCTTAATATAAGACTGAAATGAAGATCACAAAATCAAATTACAAAAGCTAATAAAGAGAATCTAAAATGAGCACAATATCGCTTAATAAATTCACAAACTTATCTCTCAGAGTGGTGTCTTGATTTAGATTAGAATGAATGAATAAACTCTGAAATTCATGCTCTATTTATAGGTGAAAATATTGTTCACTCGACTGGTCTAAGGGTCAGTTCGACTAATCGAAGGACCAACCAAATTTTAAAATTTCTGACGTGATAAGATAAGGTTGTTACTCGACTGGTCGAGTGGCTTGCTCGACAGGTCGAGTGAGACCAGAAAAGCTTACTGGACTTTAAGTCGAGCACTGCATGACCAGTCGAGGACTGTTCACTTGACTGGTCAAGCAGTCTCCAGGACTGGTCGAGAGTCTAAAAGAAAATTCAAAAAAATTATAAAAAACCTTGGACTGGTTGAGAAACCTCTTAGACTGCTCAAGCAAGTACTTAGACTAGTCGAACAAGGACTAAGACTAGTCGAGAAAATGACCTATAAATATATAAAATGACCCACATAAAATATGCACTGAATATGACTCAACCTATGGTCAATCTAGGGTCATCCATACCTGTTTGTGAGTTGGAACAATTGAAACATCATTTGCTTCAAAACCTTGATTTTTTTATTTTTTTTTGATATGTGAAGCTTGAGTTCGATCTCTTGAGCTTGAGCTTGAGTTACGCTTGAGTTCTTAAGTCTTTAGCATATAGTATTTAAACTTCAAACTTGAACTTGAGTTCTTGAGCCTTAGTTCTTGAATTTGAGCTTGAAACTATGAATTTCAACAATCTTCTCTTTAACTTAAAAATGTAGGTAAGTTCGACGAAGATGCAGACAACTTTAAAATACACAAACCTAATCAATTCAACTGAAAGTATGATACAAATTCTAAATGATTTGGCATAACAAAATTTGAAAAATCTACGGGTGCTAGATTTACACTATAGCATTTACACCCTCCACTTCAAAAGAACTCGTCATCGAGTTCTCGTCCTACTTTGGTTCATGATACTCGGTCAGGTCCGCGACGATGAAATTCCATGAGATCTCCATATTGCATGGAAGGTCAACAATGTAAGTGTTATCATTGATCTTTCAAAGGATCGGCACCGGTCTAATCTTCTTATTTTTCAACTTATTGTATGTCTCGGTCGAAAATCTCTCCTTACATAGATGAATCATAACTTTGTTACCATCAATGCTTGTTGGGTTGCTCTTTGTACTCGTCATTCAAGGTGTGTAACTTGTCTTGTACCTTAGCATGAATGCACATGATCCTGTCTGCCATATATTTTGTTGCAACACTCATACTTGGGAGCTTAGGTAAAGGGACCAAGTCAAGTGTGTGGCGAGACAATCGCCATAAATAACCTGGACCAGGGTCTTTCCTGTCGAGCACTTTACCATGTTGTTGAATGCAAACTTGGATTAAGATAATGGTAAATCCCATTGCTTCGGTTTTTCTCCTGAAATACATCGAAGGAGGTTGCCCAACGTGCAATTCACAACTTTAGTTTTTCCATCGATCTGTGGATGGTAAGCACTACTGAACTGAAGTTGTGTACTAAACCTGTTCCACAAAGTCCACCAGAAGTGGTTAATGAACTTCATATTACAGTTAAAAGTGATAGTCTTGGGGACCTCGTGTAGCCGCTCGACCTCTCTGAAGAACAAATTTTCCACGTGTGTCGCATCGAGGGTGAGCCATCTTCGAGAAATGATCTACCACCACGACCACTGAATCTATGCCACGCTATGTCCGTGAGAGACCCAACACAAAGTCCATTGATGGGTCCTCCCAAGGGCTGTCAGGTACAGGTAATGGTGTGTAAAGGCCCGTATTCTGAGACTGCTCCTTGGAGATTTGGCAGACATGACAATGCTGTACCGCTCTACCCACATCATGTACTAACTATAGCTAGTAGTACTGTTCTTCAACAAGTGTTTGCATTTTGTCTCGTTCAAGGTGTCCACTAAGGCTACCTCCATATATCTCTTGGATGATTTGTTCCCTTAACGAACATTTGGGGATGCATAGTCGATTGCCCTTGAAAAGAAACCCATTTTGTATATGTAAGTCACCGAGGTGACCTTCTTTACATCTTATCCATACATTCTTGAAGTCTTTATCGTTGGCATATATGTCCTTGAGGCGCTTGAACCCAACAACCTCATCGTTACTTTGTTCATTTGCCTAGACTTATGTTTCAACATGAACGTGAATTCCTGCAAAAATGAAATCCATCCAATATGCACACGGTTAACGTTAGCTTGACTATTAATGAATTTGAGAGCTTGATGGTCTGTGGACAACTTGCGCTTAATTTCAGCAAAGCTCCTGTCGGCTTCGTCAGTCCACTGAAACTGTCCATTCTTCATGCAATCTGTGATTGTTGATACAATGGTACTAAAATTCTTCACAAACCTATGATAGAATGTTGTTAGTCTATGAAAGCTCTGTACTTTATGAATGTTCGTGGGAACCGGCCATTCCCTGATTGCCTTCACCTTTTCCTTATCCACCTAAATTTCCATGGATGTCATGACAAAGCCCAAAAATAATAGGTTATCGGTCATGAAGCCGCATTTTTTTTAAATTAAGATATAACTTATTTTTAGTGAGCACTTGAAGGACCTTCTTGAGGTGTTCCATATGGGTGGCTTCATCTTAGTTGTATATTAAAATATCATTAAAATAAACCACTATGAACTGCCAAATGAATGGTTTCAGAACTTGGTTCATCAACCTCATGAATGTGCTAGGCCTGTTCGAAAGACCAAAGGGCATGATCATCCATTCGCACAATCCTTCTTTGGTCTTAAAAGTCACCTTCCACTCATCATCTATTTGTATTCGGATCTGATGGTGGCCGTTTCTTAGATCCAATTTAGAGAATAATTTCACACCCTCAAGCATGTCCAATATATCATCCAGCCGTGGTATGGGAAACATATATTTTATGGTGATTTTATTGATGGCTCGACTGTTAACACACATACGCCAACTCCCATCTTTCTTAGGAGTTAATAGAGCAGGTATGGCGCATGGGCTCATGCTTTCTCGAATAAGACTCTTACGAATCAGTTCCTCTACTTGCCCTTGGAGAATTTCATACTCCTTCGGACTCATCCAATAGTGAGGACGATTGGGTAAGCTGGACTCAGGGAAAAGGTCGATATGGTGTTGGATATCTTAAGTGGGAGGTAAACTCATGCATTAAGGGCTTTAGTTCATTAGGGATGTTGGTGGGAACAAGTTCTTTCCCTTTTACAATTAGTGCATAGGGATGTCCTGTTTCTTTGGATTTCTCCGCGAAGTCTAATATGATTAAGAGGAAACAACCCTCCACCTTAGAGGTTTCAGGTGGTTCCTTTGGATCCATAGGGGCCAATATGATTTTCCGACCGTCCTTGACAAAAATCTACACATTATCTTACCCTTTATGAGTGGCATCATGGTCGAATTACCAGGGTTGACTGAGTAGTATGTGACATGGTTCCATGTCAACCATATCGCATACTACTTCATCTTTATAATGTTTGTCAATTGAAAATGATATTGTACACTGTTCAGTTACCTTTGTTTCACTGAGCTCCTTGATCCAACCGATCATATATGGGGAGGGATGACGCTCCATTTTCAATTGCAATTTTTCTACCATTATCTTGGAGATGAGGTTCTCGCTACTGTCATTGTTGATGATCACATTACAGACTTTTCGATTCACCGTACACTTACTTCGGAAGATGTTATGTCGTTATAGGTGTACTTATTTCCTTAATGCATACAATAGTTACCTCACGATGAGTGATTCGTGATGATCCTGCTGAACCTAACCTGACTCATCCATCTCGTCTTCTGTGACATGCTCTGGTTCCTCAATACCTAATCATCATCCATGTTTTTAACACTACCATCATTAATGGTGAAGTTCGCCACTTGTTGTTGGGGACAAGCATTTGATAGGTGATCCGGCTAGCCACAACGAAAGCAATGGTCTGGCCTTGACCGAGCATAAGGGTTCGGGATCCTGCTTAGGCTAGCAGCAGTCGATACGCCTCTTTGGGGCTTTACTTGCTTGCTTCCTTGATCGCAGTTCATGGGTGCAATAGGTTGAGTGCGTGCTCCTATGTGCTTCTTCCCCTTGGGATGTGGAGCTCCCTAGGGTGGACCTACCGCGGTGACCCTTGCGGTAGGATAGGAATGTCTGTTAAGACGTTCAAGTTGCGCTTTCAACCGGACAACCAACTTGATTGTATCATTCATCATCCAAACGGACTGCATCTGGACTCGATCCTGGATCGCCATACGCAATCTACCGTTGAATCGGGTGACTTCCTGCGATTCAGTCTTGACCAAATCGTTATGCGATGCCAAGCAGTGGAATTAATCTGCGTATTCTTTCACCAACCGACTTCCCCATCGATAGTTCTGGTATTGTTAGAATTGTAAGACCCCGTCTATTCTGTACGACTTTTTATGCTCATGTACACGATAATCGATGCCCTTGGTCAAACCTGGACTAGCCGAGCATAGTACACACCCAACTGACTGAAACCCTAAGACCCCGAAACCTATTTCATATCGACCGCCTTGTCGCCATGATCGTGGAGGTACAACCCCTGCGTCTATACGATACTCCGTTTGTGAGATATGCCATGAAGAATAATTAGTATATCATGTGAGCAAGGCGCCATGTACTCCACTCCACACATATGTACAACACGTCATACACACATGCACATGCCACACATGGGTGAGAGAATCTCTACCTATGTGTGTGATGTCACACACCCATACTTCCCATATCTCATGTACACCTCAAGTCAACTCTTCTCCATGCCACACCTCATGTGTGACATCATCACACCATGCCATTTCATGTCTCTTTAACCCACCATTAATTACAAATCATAAATTAATTATCATAATCCTAGTCTAAGCTAATATTAATCACATTAGCCTAACTTAACCAAAAGTTTATCCATTTCTCTATAAATACACCTCCATCCCTTAGCCTTTCACCATTTTTTTTACACATGAGAGAGAGAGAGAGGAGTGATCTTAGTGGGCTATCAACTCCATCAATCTCATCCCTACCATCCATGTAATCCATCAAGGTGAGTACACCCACTCCAATCTTGGTTTGTTTTCTTTTGATTTTTTGGATGATTATAGTGGTGATGATACGATGATAATGATGTGATTAATGGTATGGATTCATGGGAGAATGCATATAAAAAAAGAATAATAATAATAATAAAATGTTATAGACTTTATGTGGGACCCATTAATAGTGGGCCCCACCAGAATATTTTGTGGGCCATCCAAACTGCCCAAGGTGAGGCCATTGGGCTGGCCAAACACACACATGCACACACGTGCATACACACCCTAAATTAATTAGAGAGAGAGAGAGCTGCAGCGTCCAGATGCCCCTGCCGCCGCTTGAAAGAAAAAGAAGGGAAATGGTGTGGGTCCACAACAGGCCCCATCCATGATGTATGTATTCAATCCACGCCGTCCATTCAATTTCCCAGCTCAATTTAGGCGTTGAGCCAAAAAATCAAGCAAATCCAAATATCTACGAGGCTACACCATCAAAAAGACCGTTTTAATAGTAATAAACTGTTAGGGCCCGCTGTAATCTTTTTGTATGCCTAAAAAGGTATTGAATGTTGGGCTTCTTAGGTCTATCTCAGGCCATAAAATCTAACAGATGGAGTAGATCGTCAAGATATGAGCCCCACCTATGAAAAGCCGTAAGAAAATAGAAAAAAATAAAATAAAAAATAAAAACTGCAACAGCACCTGACGCTGTTGCTGTCAGCGTCCAGGACGCTGCAGCAAGCAGCGTCTTGCTGCTTGGACGGTTGGCAGGGACGGTGGGTCCCACTACAGACCCCAACATGATGCATGTCGATCATCTACACCATACATTAGATGGGTACCCTTTTAAAAATGGGTTACACCAAAAATCAGCCGTACACAAAGCTCAAGTGGCCCACACCATCTAAAATCAAGTGAAGACAAAAATAAAATAAAATACAATATCAGCAAGTTCTGTGGGTGTGATCATGAGGTATGCATCATATCCAAACCGTCCATCCATTTGGTAAGCTTGTCCCAAGGCTTGAGGAGAAAACTAAGACAGATCTAACTATCAGGTGGTCCACACTGCCAAAAAAAAAAAGCAGCAGGGGATTGAAAGTCCACAATTGAAATTTGATTTTCCCCTTTATTCAGGTTCTTGTGCCCATATGAACAAATTAGATGGATAATAAACGTTATGTGGGCCCTGTGCATTGTTTAACGGCGAAAATCATTATCCCCATTGCTATTTGTGGTGTGGTCCGGATAATCTTTGGACATGATTCCTTCTTTGAATAATGCTTTTAACAAAAAAAAAATGATCTCTAAAAATAGATAAACAGTGTAGACATAATAAATACATCATTATGGGATCCATGTAACTTTAATCTCTTTTGAACCGTTCATACAACTTGGAGCTCAAAACATTTGCTGGGTCCACTTGAAATTTGGATTCACCTGAAAACTTGGACTGACCTCCTTAACCAAGTGGGACACACATAATGGATGGGCTAGATTTGTGATCCACGCCTTGGTGGGCCCAACAAATAATTATAAATGTTTTAATGGAGAGTAACCCCCTCAACTTTTGCGTGTGGTATGGCCCCACACAAACCACATATTGACTTGATTTTAAGTTCCAGACCCACCATGGATTGATGCATCTGACTGATGGTGTTGAGGGTCGATACGCGTCAAACTGTAGTGGATTATAGGTCCGCCATTGAAAATTCCAATGGGCCACTATATTGTTATACTTGACATCTAACCTGTTAATAAGGATATATAGACCTGGACTTAAGAAAAATAATAATAATAATGGACTTAAGAAAAATAATAATAATAAATAAATAAGTAAATGGGGATAAGTAGGAGCTCGTTTTGATATCCATGTAGGGCCCATCAGACTGCAGGACCCATTGTGATGTATCAGCTACATCCAAACCATCTATATATTTTGGCGTTAAAGAAACAATGTTGTTGTAATGTCCGCCTTTAAAACCTCCTAGAATTTCACCATAATATGTATGTTAGATCCACACCATCTATCAACTTTTGCAGACCTAATAAATGTGGCCCTACCACATCATCGGGACCCACCCACTTGGACAAGCCCAGAATGCTCATAGTTGAAACCTTTAATGATCCATGATAATTTTTAGAAGGTATCCAACCTGTCCATTTGTGTTGCATAGATGGTGACCCTCTACCATTGCCAACCTTCTTACGGTCACTTTAATGTTTATTTGTCACCCAAAACTAAGTGGGTCCACCAACATGTGGGACCCACTATAGAGTTTATTTGCCATCCAAGTTTGTTGGGGGTTGTTGCGTGCCCCACTATTATGTTTATATGCCATCCAAACCATATAAAAGTTATCCGCCATTAGATTAACTGAAAATGCGAAGATATCATTTGAGTTGAAATTTCCTAGCTAGCACACTTAAACCAATGAACTGGTGATTTTTGCGGCCCACTTACTTGTGCAACCTTGTGATCTTGTATACCCACTTACTGGTACAAAAATGGTGGTTCTTATCTTTTAATATTATGTTTGTAAGATGTGTGAATAACCGCTTAATCTAGTGTGAGGGTGTGATGGAGTGGATGGGTATGAACAATGCGATGTAGTGAGTTGGGGCTGATCCCTTGATCATGAGGTCATGTAGTATAAGTATGGTCACCTAATCTTGTACAAAGGTGGTGTATATGTAGCCATCTAATCGTACGATTGTGAAATATGCACAAGGCCACCTAATAGTATGAAATCAAGTGGCATTGGTAGCCGCCCAACCATGTGACCACATCCTTATGGACATTTCATGGTACTCGAAGCATGTACAACCATATTGTATGTTTGGATTACCTAGTCATGATATGAATTGTGATGTGCGGTTGGATTATACAACGTGATATTAGCATGACCCTCAATTCAGTGTAATATGATATAAATACGATTATTATATTATGCTCATTAATGAGACTGATGTGGGGACCACTAAAATATATGTGATGTGATGAAAGGTAGTACTTGGCCCTTAATCATGCGACACTGAATATGAGTCATTAGTTATATGACGTGTGAAGTAGTTGTAGTACAAGACTTAGTATAATGTAGTGTAGCCATGAATGGCAGGTGCGATTGTGATTGTTCAACTAAGTTTGGATATTTTGAATTATTATGACAAGTAGAGTGACATTTGTGTGGCCACTCAACCATATGGACTTTTGATAATGGAGTGGCCATAAGACCATGTGGGCATATGAGAACTGTGTGATTACTTAGACTCGTGGACTATGCTGATGGTGTAATCTCTTAGGTACGTGAACTTAGGACGCGTGTCAGATTGATTATGGACCCTACCTTGATGTAAGCATTGCATATTTCACCATTTATCTATTAGACTAGCTAATCCTAAAACATGATTTTAAAATGACCTAGATCCAATTTCTAAATAAGTCAGACGATATGAAATAGTGTTAATTGAACATATGACTTTCGAACACTTGTGAACCCACTCAATGTACGTATTTTATCCGCATTGTTCCATTATTTTACTAACCAAACATTTCGATCATGGAGCCCGCTGACATGTGCCTCGTGCATCTGAACTGTTCTTCCTTGCATTACCTTAATGTATGTGAGTTACCTATATTATCTACTTGTTGGGACCCACCATAATGTTTATGTGTGGACCCATCTGCTTGCAGTACCACTTGGAAGTAGGACCCACTACATTGTATGAGACAAACCTGCATTGCCCAACCGTGACTAACTCCTATGTGTATATTATACACCAAGTCGTTCAACTTAGGGCTCACTATATCTTATGAGGTTTACTTGTGCCTTGCAAACCATTGTAGAACTAATATGATCATTATTTGCAAATCTAACGTATTAACAACCCACTTGAAGGTGAAGCCCACTACATTATATGAGTTTCGCCAGCACCATCCATCCTGTGACTCATTTACTATATGTTATATTTATGCATTTCATCTCATAACCACTTGGTGCATGTACTTTGCATCATCACCACTCATTAATTATAAGGCCCAGTTAAGGTATAACCATGTGGTCCTAATAGAAGAAAATAATGTTGGGCCAAAGCCGCTAATGGAATATCTATTCTGCGAAGGATATGGTATAATTCTGAATACAATTAATACTCGTGACTATGATAGCTATAGATGATATTAGTGATGTTAGTGATTATAGTTAATAGAAGCATGTGATTTAATATCTTGATTAATGTTGTTCCACTTCCTAACATACTAAATTCATCTACTTAATCATGTTGATATTGATCATACTCATGCACCATGGAATGATGGTATATGCAAGTGTACTTCAATACAATTGTTTATGTGTAAGATATGTCCTCTTCAGTTTAGTCACATGACTATGGATTGATATAGTTGATAGTAGCATATGATGATTATATGTCATTTTGGCCTAAAGGTTAAGCAGACCCTAAACTCAAGGCATTATATGCATACCATATGCACTTGAACGTATGCCTTATCATGGTTGTTTGAATTCATGTATAATCATGACATACATGATGATCGAAATACCACAATTGTGCCGTATAACATGAGTTGGATCTTAACGATGAAATGTATATCTATGATGATGACTCGGGTTATCCTTGAAAATGAACGGGACACCGTAAGTGTGGAAATAGTAGGGGATGATGTGCCCCTTGGGTTGAAAGTCCCTGAACCCCTATGCTAGCTAGGGTTGCCTCACCGTCAAGCCGAGTGGATACATGGGTCATGGATTTGACTCCCACTGATGAGGTCGGGTTGAGAAAAGGTAGGTCCAACCTACTTAAGGGCTGAGGTGCAAAAAATGACCGGTCTGACTCGCTGGCGAGGAGAAGGGTGAATGAAGTCCGCTACTAGCATGCCGGGTAGAAGTCCACCGCAGGGCGGTTATGTGAGGTCAATTACTGGTGTCCGGTGCATGTGTCGAACATGGTGTTTCCCATGATATACAGTTGGTGGAAGTCCACCACAGGGCGGATATGCGAGGTTGATTACTAGTGTCTGGTGCATGGTATCGACCACAGTGTTTCTCGAGATATACAGTTATGATATGACATGACAATATGATGATGATGATGTGATTGCAGATGTGTATATTACGATTATGGCTGTGGTATAGGAGAAATAAAAATATGACTTAGTGATGCTGGTAGCATTGACTCGGGTGTTCCTATGTTGCATATGCATTGCGTTAGCATTAACATCATACCTTACATACTATACGCCTTTCACCATACATGATTTTTTTTGTGGTATATTTATCTTGTTTGCATGTATGACACACTGCACACACGTGTGTGCTCACTAGGCTTTTTTCCTAAGCTTCCTATTTCTCATTTTTTTTCAGGGTTGGAGTAGCTTGGAAGACTTAGCTTTCTCGATGCATTGTATCTATTTGTCAATGTTGACATTATGTACCTTTCGAAGAGCATTGTACTTGTAACATCAAGATTTATAATGGAGAGTGTTGCTTGGTATTTTGATCATGGATTTCATGCTCAGGTATTATTATATATAAAAAAAATTAGTCGAAAATCTTCCTTATGGTGTGCCGAACTCGGGACTTGGTGTATAAAAGTCGAGTATCGGATTCGGGGTATCACGGAAGCTGTCCGTCCCTAGATTGGGGCGTGACAGGAATAATACCTGATCATACTCGCTAGGGAGGAATCGGGTGCGTAGTAGTTGCGTCATTCACTGCCATGTGTGGATTAGTGCTTTCATTTGTCTGGTCCATGTAAGTTGCAGTTGGCTATTGAAGCTGAGAATATCAATCCTCATCTTGAACTCCTGATCTGTTCGATCACCGCCTTATCTGGGATATTAGAGGATTATGTCGTCGATATCCTCCTCGCTGGATCCCGCTTCCTCAGGAATGATCCTTTGATGCACTGCTGACACCATCTCGTGATCAGGACAATTACGAATTTCAACAATTGGCTGTGGAGGATTACCATCAAGAACATGAAGTTGCCCTATGACCTCCATCATGAGAGCAATGGAAGCCTACAGCCCTTGCATGGCTTGTTGATTCTCTTGTTGTGCTGCTTCGAAAGCTGCTAAAAGATAATCTCATGGAGCACTGTCTACAAGATTGTTGCCTAACCCGTCGATAAAAGCCATAGATCCGAGGAAAAGCTTCTCTTTGATACTAAACTGATGCAAGGAAGGACGTGAGGTCGAGCACCATCTTCCTCAAGGGGATAACTGTTCCGAATACACGAAACTTCTCTAGACTCCTCACAAAGACTCCTTAAATCCACAAGGAAAAGAAGGGAGATAAATTCTATAAAATTTGGAATTAATTGATGAATGAAATAAATGAGTTCACACCCCTTTAAATAGGGATACTAAACAATGGGAGAGAAATCAAAATCAAACTACAACTAAAACTCCTATAATTCGCAACTTACTATAAATAGTAAACTTACTATTTATAGACGGTCATGATGTCTACTAGTGCGTAAGGTTTTAGGCAAAAAATAGTAAATGTCCTATTTGGCTTCATCAAACTATTCTCATAATTATTCTAAGTACTTTTCATGATAGGCGCAACTCTTAGAGCCCAACGGATGAAGAGTTATAATCAAGCTAAAACTTACTACATATAGTAAAAATGGAATTAAAATAGGGAAATGACTGTTGATCTGGTGGTATTTTTCAAATCCAGCTTGCGCAACCCAACATAACGGGATTGGGTGGCTGAAGTAGCTCGTTCTACTCCAAAATCATACATTTTACATCTGATAACTCATTCCGAATTGTGAGATACGCCCGATTTAAGGTCCAACGGTCCAGATCACTTTTGTCGTCGATTGGGGCCTTTTCTGGTCCATCTTGGCCATGAAATTGTCCGCGACCCACTCTACATCAAAAGGGTCGATGGCCGTCATCGGCAAGTCCATCTGTAGGGTGCACCTCCACAATTAATCATATCTATTCTCCAAATTCGGACGACGACAACAGTAATGTAATATATGACATGTCAATTTATATAATCTAAATAGTAAACAACGCTATTCAAATGCGCTAATACCCCACACTAAACATCCAATGTCATTATAAACGGAATCATCGGAAAATATCTATATCCAGGTGTCATCCGTAGTGCTATGACGTGTGTCAAATGTACAGCGGATGCACCTTTATTAAATTTCTAATACATATGCCAAAATACCAACATAAAATCATTAAAGTAGAAATATATCTTAGTAGGACCGGGGCTTTGCAACAAGAAGAAGAGCACTTTTCTTGTGGACTGTAATTCCTGGAGATTCGGACATGTCTAAATCCTCCACACTTGCCCCATTAGGCATCTCCCAGTCGAAATGATAGAGAATATTGGCAAGCACGAGCTCAACATTGGCGATCGCGAACTGAATTCCCGGACATCCCCTTCTGCCTGCTCCAAATGGGATCAGTTCGAAATCATGCCCAGTAAAATCTATATGGCTACTGCTAATCAAGAATCTCTCTGGTTGAAATTCTTCTGGGTGTTCCCATGATTTAGTGTCCCTTCCAATCGCCCATGCATTGACAATGACCCTCGTCTTTGCTGGGATGTCATAGCCCTGTATCTTGACATCCTCCATTGACTCTCGTGGGACCAGCAACGGAAGCGGAGGGTGCAATCTTAGTGCTTCTTTGATCACTGATTTCAAGTATTTCATGTGAACTAGATCGTCCTCAGCAATCATGGAATGTCCTCGAGCTAGCCCCCTCACTTCTTCCAACACTGTCTTCATCACTTTTGGGTGCATTAGGAGCTCTGCCATTGCCCATTCAAGAGTAGTGTATGATGTATCAGTTCCTGCAGCAAACACGTCCTGTATAGAAGAGATTATAGAATAACATCAACATTATTAGCAAGGTTTGAATCTTAAATGTGATGTGGGCTAGACTTCTACCTTAGATCAGCACAATTTATAAAAAGGACAATTCAGGTTGTCCAAATTTGTCCAAATTGCTCACACAATTTTTGATGGAGCATACTGGGAAAATTGTAGTGTGAAGGTAGTATATTAACCATATGATTTTTTTCCTTTGAATTCAGACCACTCACTATTTTATTTTTGACCATCCATCTAATTTCCATTTATTGGTTGGTTAGGATTGCTTAATCAGTATTATGCTCATCTGCAATGAGACACAATTTTGATTGTTTGAAGTACATCAGTGCCACATGTAAGAAGATGAGTAACCACCGTTCTTAAATGGCAAAAAAAAAAAAAAAAAAAAAATTTAATAATAATAAATAAATAAATAAATAAAATACTAATATAGGAATTACAAAAAGAAATTTTATTTTTTTTTATTTTTTTTTATTTTTTTTTAAAGATGGCGTGACTAACAGTCCATGGCATGCTTTCAAGGCTAAGCTAGTCAGGATCATCCTGTTGCTGACCATTTGTTCCGTCGCTTGTTTATTGGAAAAGGGATGAGATAGATTGCGGCACTTGTGAGGAATTTAAAGATTGGTTGCTGGCACATTTACACATTGTGCATGTGTACATTTGATCCATGTCCAAATTGACACATGTGTCACTGTTTTTGGTCCTTCAAGATTGTGGGTGGTAAATCTACATATATTGGATGGTTGAACTTGGACGGACACACGTGGCATGATAAAACACATCACTCATGTGGACAGATAAGTGTGATTCTCATGTGAAACAAAACATATACGTTCATTGACAGGTATTTCCACCCGTGGGGATACCATATATGTGATCTAATAATCATATTTCCATAGCTACTTTTTTGCAGAAGGGGATAAGCAAACAATGGACATATATGATTACTTGAATCTTATCACAACTCAACATTCCCCAAATCCAAACTGCACCTAAATTTAAAAGAAAAGAAAAGAAAGTAGCAGGGACTCTTCAACCGTACGTCCACTACTGTCCAATTTGCTTATCTAATTGTTGATGGAGCATAAGTGGTATATGTAAGAACTCTATAAGGTGGGCTTTATTGATCAACCGTCTGGATTATCATAAAGGTTGGGCTGTGTGATGGGTAAGCCAGTGGGCCCCACTTCAGTGTGATCTGCGCAGTGTATCTATGCAAGTGTGCGTAAGGGCTGGAATGCTATAGCTGTGATACGCACAACTGTCTGTATACAACTAGGATTGAACAGGTGTGGAGCTATAGGGAGAGAGTTGTGATGGGTTTCAAACTCTTTTTCCCCGGCAACTATATAATAAGGGTGGGTCCCCGATCCTATACAAAAGTATAAAAAGCTAGTCCCAATACGAGTGTAAGGAGAGGAAAATCTGGTATTCTATTCTCAACTATGGCCTCTCAAACAGATATGTCTAAATCCTCTACACTTGTCCCATTAGGCATCTCCCAGTCGAAGTGATAGAGGATATTGGCAAGCACGAGTTCAACATTGGCGATCACGAATTGAATTTTCAGAAAAGCTAGTCCCTCTTTCTTTTGATCACCATGTTCTATGCACAACTAGATCTATGGGCTTATTCTGCATATTAGATAAGTCTCACAGTTGGTATTAAAGACACTATGCATAAGCATGAATGATCAAATTCATCTATTACAGATTCAGATTCAACAATTAAGTTTTCTTTTTTCGAATTTGAAACCCATATCCGAATTAGGGTTTTCCAATTCGAAACCCAGTACGTTAATTAGGGATTTTTTGAAACCCTAAATCCAATTAATTAGGGGTTTTTCAAAGCCCTAAATCCAGTTAATTAGGGGTTTTCTGGAAACCCTAAATCTAGTTAATTAAGAATTTTTCGAATCCCTAAATCTAGCGAAGTGATTAGGGATTTCCAATTCGAGTCCCATATCCGAATTAGGGCTTTCCATATTGAAACCCATATTAGTAATCGGGGATTTTGAAACTCAAAACAGAGATTGAAATTTCGAATTCAACCCCCCCCCCAATCATAATCATAAAAGGGAAAGAAAATACTCAAAGCCATCGCAGATCTATTATAATTTTAGTCACAACAAACCATTAAAAACTAAAAGCATCCCTTAATCAAACTATAATTAAAATTCAGTTTAGAATATAAATCAAAGTCGTAGAATCAGTCCCATCACTGCCCAAGCTTCACCTCTTAGCCCTAGCTAAGAGGTTTAGCTAACCATAAGCATGATTAAAATAATTCTGAAAAGAAAAGAAAAAAAAACAAAAAAAAAACTCTCTTGTAAAACGTCCCAACCGAGATTGAATGATCCTTTCTCTCTCCTCTCTTCTCTCTTTATAACCGTGAAGGATGGTAGGAAGGTCGGTTAAAAGGAACCGACCTTGCCTACGCAGCAACAGGTGGAGAGGCGGTGGCTACGGAAACTCGCGCAGTGAAACGTGAAGTCGGTTGGCTGCCGTCCCACGTTTGACGTTGTGGAAGATCGTACTACAAAATCCGAGTCATTCAGGCTCCTTAGCGTTGGTCAGCTGCCCCAGGGGAAGGATTTGGTCGGCTAAGATCGTCGCTCTGATCCTAGCCAAGATCACGAAACGCCTCGGATCGTCCGGCAACCTGCGGACTGCGTAATGCGTAAGGATTCCGAAACCGCATCCTTTCGGTGTCAGTGGGGCCCACGAACGGAGCTATTCTGGAAATCCACTCTGTCCATTGTCTTCACCTCGAAATTTCGACCAGATATGGATGGTTTTGGTTGCCCGTTAATACGGCCCAGGTAAGGAATCCCACTCCAACGGTAGAAAATGGTCCATTTGTGCTTGCTGTGATCTGCACGTGGGAGTGAATGGATGTCCAAAGTCATCATGAATTTGACTGTTACGCTCTCCTCTACAAGATGGACGGGTCGGATTGTCCCCGCGGATCATGATGGTGGCCCACCACCTTCCGCAAAATCCGACAGTCTATCGGTTACGCGCTGAAGGAAAACGGAAGTTTCCTTTTCTATGGGTCATAGTATGGTTTGACCAAGGTGGAGGTGCAGTGTACGGCTGGTGCATTTGTGCACGTGCACGCACCATGCAAAAGAGGGTTCACTGTGATGGTTCTGAGAAATCCAATCCGTCCATTGGTCTTGTCTCCTCATATCATGGGTTAAGACCAAATTTGAAGCATATCCAGCTCTCAGGTGGGCCCTGAATTAGAGAGTCCTGTGTTGATCTATCCGTTGAGCCACTTCCATAGGGATCCGAAGGTTGAAATTCGATGTGTATTGTTAATTTATGGTCCTCAGACCATATATAAAGTTTCGACCCAAACGGATGGTGGAAACTCTGTGATCTTGCATTTTAGACGACTTTCAGGCCTCTTTAATGTTAATGGCTTGATTTTCTTAGATCTCTGTCGTGTAAATTCATCGATATCGGTCCCCTAGAGTCCGTCCCCTTGCCTTGGTGATTCTTGAGTGTTAAATTCGTACTTTAAGTACCCTTTTTCAATCTTGGCTCCTAACTTCACCTTACACCACAAACACGATTAAAATAGATCTTTAAACATTATCATGTGCGTAATTTTAGGTGATAACTGGGGTCTAATATGCAATATTTGACCCTCAACACCTACCTACATGTTTCTCCTTTAAGTTCCTTATATTTCCAATGATCAACACCAATTGTCTTGTGGGCCGTATCAGACTAATTTAGTTATAATCCATTGAGGACAGGATTATTATCGTAATCCTAAGTCTATATTTGTAGAATTGGATTTGATAGTGTTAGCCACCATAGTGACATCTATCGATAAAATTTTTATTGGTACTAACCTGTGAAATTGGGATAAAGAGAATTGCATGCAGTTGCATTTACATTCCATGCATGCGGTAACAAAAACATATAGATGATTACCGTTTGATAGGAAAATGAACGGGTGAAGTAAATGGTGCTGGTGATGTAAAGTTGAAAGACTCATCTTACCCACAAGTGTTGTGTCACACCCCAAACTCAGAAATCGAGCTCACAGAATTCTCGATTGCCAAATCCGACGCCGACAGCCTCCGTAGTACCCTATTTTTGGCTCCCGACACCCATATGCCAGATTCCAATCTTAGGACCCTACAAGGAGGATTTTCAGTATGATTTTTTTTAAAGCAGCATAACCACAAGCATAATCAAGTCACAAAACAACATCAACACCACATATCCACTAATATAAACATTCGAGTACAAAGCTAAAAGGGAAATATATAAATAATAAAATCTCCAAAGTGATATGCCACAAGCTCCTGCCTCAATGCTGCTGTGACCTAATGTCACCTACATGCAATAGTCGTGCATAAGCTTACAGAAAGCTTAGAGGGTGGTGTAAGTGAGTGCGTAAGATAAGTGTCAAGCACACAAATATCAATGTAAGCGGAATATTGGCAAGTCTATAAGTCATTCAATATCAGAGTATGCAATACGGATCGGCTATACAATGTACAGTCATAGTGAGCCAAATATCAGATGTCGAGGATGCAATATAATATGCAATTCTTGACAAGCCACGAATACCATCAGCCTCATCTAGGCCATATAAATGTCGAAACATAACAACCCAAAATTTCATATGCTGCGGATGTAATGCAATGTGCAGATCCTGTCGAGTCTATAACACCATCAACCTTATTTAGGCCAGGTAATACAGAAGCATAGTAAACCAAATGCAATGTGATGAGGATGTAATGCAAAATGTGGTTAAAAAGAAATGACTAAGGTGGAGTGTGAAGTTGGGATGATAGTATGTAGTATCGCAAGCTGTGGAGTTCATCACAAGGGACTTCTATCCAAACTGGCCCATACCTGATTTGGATAGTTGGACACAATGTGGTAAACTCCCGATCTCAGGTTAGTTGCGTACCCAACCGAAATCATGGCCATTGTGAGGGTACACATAGTGATCTAGTTGCGTACCACTAGCTTGAGTAGATAGTAAATGAATGAATGAATGAGATGCTGAGTATATAACTCCTACTCAGTAAGTCCACATATAACCACCACAATGCTTTCGATGTGAAACAAGGTTCCGCCCTACTATATGCATAGTAGCCTGCAAACCACTGGTAGCTCACCTAAGCCCTTAGGCCCCGCCCACATCAGCGTCTTCCCATGTGTGCCCGCCCACATGTGCAATAGTGATGGGGTGTCATAATATCAGAATCGTACATCTCTGGGATATCACCGGGGTCTAGTATACTCCATACTAGCTGCTGCCCCCCTAGCCGCACAACCTAGTGAGAGGAAAAGACCTCACTACCCGCCTAGCCAATAGTCTGCCAATACCTACCTAGCTCGTTGATAGCGGACCCATTTGTGATCTGGTAAAACTCAGCCTAGCTTACAACCCCCTCACTTGGGCAGATAAGCCCACACCCCCTTCCAACTGACAACGACACACTAGGAAACGCGACCTACTGGTATTCGGCACTCGTGCTCTCATGTATCCACTCTATCTAGACGTTGAAGCATCTCTTGGCCACGGAGGTTTAGAGATTTTCACCCACGGACAACTAACGTGCACAGATGCTCGAATTAAACATTTTCGGTGTCTCATCTACCCATCCATGACATGCCTGTAGAGGCCACAACCCTGATGTTGCTAGGGTGAATAGTGATTATACCAAATAAAATGAGATGCATGAGTCATATCATCCAATCATGTATTAAACCTACGCATAACGTGCAATCATGTAGGGCAACTCCATCTCACTGGGACTCCCATAATCAACCATCCCAAGGACATATGTTATGGTCAATCACTCCTCACAACAAGCATACATATGATGCGTATAGGCATGTATCATGATGTAATAAAGTACATAAGCATGACTATAAGGCAAATAACAATAATCCACAATCGACCTTCTCCGGCATGTCACATATGAAAAGTATAAACCAAGTGACATACTCCCTTTACATACTCCCTTTACAACTATAGGAGTCCATGCGACATGTCTAACATTAACCTTCCAAGGCTCTGCATAATCCAAGACGAGGACAGTGGGCCTGACCCATACGTCGATATAGGTTTTATACACCTGATACCACATATTCTTCCATCTACAGCAAGGAAGTGATGATGATGTACTAATGTCAAGGATGGTCCTTACACTTGTCCCAAAAAGTAAATGGATGGTGTGGGTGATACATATGTGATACCGCAGTCCTAGCAACTGGATCCAAGGATAAGATATGCCTCATAGGGGAGTCAAGTGGGTACAAGGAGAGTTAAGAGGATGAGTCTTAGTACAACAAGTGAGCTTCCTCACCCTCTATATTATGTAATAAACTGGACTTTCCTATGAGGCCTAATACGTACACAAGGTGGGCTTTGGTGGGGTACATACATCTAGGACTATGTGTCCTTCCAAACGGGTTAGGCGGTCCGCTCAACATCTAAGTGAGCCTTGGGTATAGACACTAAACTTTGGATAGTCACATTTATCTAAGTGGGCCACATTTCCTATGGAAGGCTTAGTATGAGTACAAGGTGGGCTCTAAGGTTCGGATAATCCTACAAGGTATGGTGGAAAGCACCATCATCAAATGGGGGCCTAAAGGTTTGGGATAGCCAATCAAGGAAGATGGGTATCACTACATCAATGGGGATAGACCTCATGGGGTGGACCTAATGGGCATACAACAAAGGGAGTCAAGAAGATGAGCTTAAGTGCAATAAGTAGGCTTTCTCATCCACTCTATCATGCCATGAACTGACTTCCCTATGAAGGCCCGGTATGAACAAGGTGGGCCTCAAGGCTAGGATAATCATACAAGGCAAGGTGGAAGGCACTAGCATTAATGGGGGGCCCAATATTTTGGGATAGCCCAATAAGGTAAGATGGTCATGGGCTTAGCAATGGGCCTTGGGGGGATGTACAATGAGAACATTTAATAAACATTTACAATATGGACATTTAACCACCATTGCTCTCATAGTACAGTCAATTTGGGATTGGAATCGGAATCATAACGGGGCTCTCAGTCCTCAAAGTATCCAAGGAATGGATGGAAAGCGTGTGCCCATCACTCATACATGGTGAGCCTGCATAAGGTGGTGGGGCCCACGACCTAAAAATGGATAAACGGTGTGTATATAACACATACATCATGGTGGGTCTCACACATTCCCAATGGGCCTCATAAATAATCATAAAGGGCCTCATCACATGAGCCTAATATACATCACAATGGGCCGCATCACATGGGCCTCATATACTCAGGTGGGCCTTGCATCACATGGACCTCATATACATCAAGTGGGCCCTGCACATGAAGCAGGTGGGCCTCACCAGATGGACAACACAGATATACAACGCATACATCACGATGGGTCTCACAATCCTACGTGGATGGTGGGGATACAACACTTACATTATGGCGGGGTCTGCGTCCAACAATGGATTGGACGACATGGATGAAACACTTACATCATGGTGTGCACCACTATTTGTGCACCACTGTCTAGCTGCTGGATGGTGGATACAACATGTTCATCAAAGCAGGCCCCACCGTCCGGCCTATCTGGACAGTGTGGAGCCATACATACATCAAGTCAGGGCAAAAAACTACAATTACTAGCGTTCATACAAGTGCCGGGAAAAGTCACCTAGTGCTGGTAATACTTTTACCGACATACCCATTTAGCGGGGCTTGACTAGCATCGCTAATACCATCGTCGGCGCTTTTAAGGGCTTTTACTGGTGCTTTCGAGCGCCGATAAAAGTCCCAGTTGTTGTAGTGCGTGACCCACTGTGATATGTATGTCAAATATTCTAACCGGCCCACCACTTTGTTTTCCCATATTAGGCTTAGGGACCAAATTTACTGTGAATTCATGATTTTAGTTTAACACGGTTGAAAAGGGTATAGACCAATGTTCACCGTCAATACGGTTTCTATTGGTGTAGCCCATCTAAATCACATTTGGTCCTAGTTTTTGCCCAGTGTGCCACGTATAAAATGAAGGGTTGTGTCTCAATTTTAATGATTTATCATACTGAATCATGGACTACTCTGATTTTTGTGATGTAGGGTTAATTTGAGATAGTGGACCGAGTTCTACGTGACCTTATCAAGTTGGATGTAAAAATAAATATTATAGTGGGTGCTACTCTAGTGGGCCTAGAAATAATGGTGGGAATTCAACTATTTCATGCCATTCACCTTTCTGTCAAGAGTGAGAGAGAGAGAGGAAAGGAGGGATGAAGATTTCCCACCACACAACTTTCATGCAATGCTGGTTTCCGATGACCTAACTATTGTCCGATGGGAGATAGGAAAAGAGAGAGAGAGAGAGAGAGAGAGAGAGAGAGAGAGAGAGAGAGAGAGAGAGAGTTTTGCACAAGAGAGAGAGGGAGAGTTTTGCACGAGAGAGAGAGGGAGAGAGAGTTGTGTGTTCCTTTATTCTAGAGAGGGAGTGGCTAAGCGGTAAGCCCTAAGATGAAAGTGTTTCCATCATTTAGAGAAATATGGCATATGTGGTGGAAGACGGGAGACATCAGAATGACTAATGGTAAAAATGTTGAGTTGGTTATCGAGAAGAGTTTAAAAGCCAGCCGGTTTTTTACGCTAGCTCAAAACTCAGCCCACAGAGCTTTTCCAGTACTGACAATTACCAAACTGGGTATTGGAGGGGTCTCTCCCCCAAATCTGAATCTCAAATACATGCCCTTATCGCTAGGGGTGCACACGGTTCGGTTTGGTCTGGTTCTAGGGTGAAACCAGAATCGAACCGTTTCTAACGGTTCTATGATTTTCGGAACTGGAACCAGACTATTAGCACCCTATAACCGAATCAGAACCGGACAGTGAAAAACGGTTCCGTTCCGGATCGGTTCCACGGTTATGGGCTTATAAAAATCCAACGGATGTTGCTGCTCTTGAAATCCCTGTGAATCGGAGGGGGGCATGACATGTTCATGTAGGTATTTCAAACCTCTAGCTGCTTCCAGAGCTATTCTCATTCGAGTCTCCCAGTCCAACTTTGAAATGTGACCATGGGAACCTGTGAATCTAGAATCACACCAATAAATTCATCTTGAAGGGACATGTAGCCAACATGTATACATTTGCTTAATCGTATATATCTAAGAGACTTGCAGATAGGTGCATGGTTTGACCAGGGGCCTAGGTAGCCGCAGCAACACCCAGATAGAGAGGGAGAGAGAGAGAGAGAGAGAGAGAGAGAGAGAGAGAGAGAGAGAGAGAGGGGCAAGTGTAGGGGTGAGAGATATTGGGCCCTGGGCAATGGAACATAGACGGCGAGAGAGAGAGAGAGAGAGAGAGAGAGAGAGAGAGAGAGAGAGAGAGAGAGACGCACCACACAGTAGGGTGAAACAAATTAGGGTTTTGTGTGTGTGTGTGTGTGTGTGTGTGTGTGTGTGTGTGTGTGTGTGTGTGTGTATTGTTTTGTTTTAATCTCAAGTTTAGATCAATGGTACAGATCAACAGTTCGGATCCACAGTTCGGATCAATGGTTCGGTTTGGTTCAACGTGTCCCTAAACTGAAACTGAACCGTATCCAACGGTTCTTGGAAATTTGGAACTAGAACTGGAACCGGTGCAGTATAGAACCAGACCAAACCGGACCGTTGGATTAGTTTCGGTTCGGTTCCATAGTTCTACTGGTTCGATGTGCACCCCTACTTATCGCTACAAGCATAAGATATGTGGTGGAATAAGCTGGACACCGATCAGGTGGTGTCCTCACCACCCCATCCCCAGCATTTGTGTGGTTATATGTTGTGCACTGTGAGCCCCACCGTTACTTATGTACTTTATATCCACACCGCCCGTACGTCCATCCATTTTGCCAACATGTTTTACATTAAACTACAAAATCAAGGACGCAGATTGCGTCCTACCCCACCTCTCTCCAGCTGGAAATGGGCAGAACCTTTGAGTGGCCACCGTGATGTATGGGTATTATCCACACCATTCATCCATTTTATTTTTTATTTTTTGTATCATTTTAGACTATAAGCCTAAAAATGATGCAGATCCAAGGCTCAAGTGGACCACACCACAAGAAGCAGCAGTGATAATGATTCTCACTGTTGAAAGTTTCTAGGGCCCACCTTGATCTTTATTCACCATCTAGCTTATTCATAAAGTTACATAGAATGGGATGAAAAACATCAGCTCCATCTGAAACTTCTGCGGCTCCCAATAAGTTTTCAGCGGTAAGAGTTTAATGGTAAAAGTTTAATGTCCATTGTGTAGTCCACTTGAACATTGGATCTACCTCATTTCTGGGCTTATGCCCTGAAATGATAGGAAAAAATGGATGGACGGTGTGAATAAGACCCATACACCACGGTGGCCCCTCAAAGCTCCTGCCCGTTCCCAGCTGGAGACGGGCGGGGGCAGGACGCTATCCGCGTCCCAAAATGAAGCAGATTCGAATCTGGACCACACGACAGTTAACCGTGGGGATTGAATGCTTGCCATTAAAAACTCCCTCCAGCCACAGAAGTTTTGGATAATCTGATATTTGTCTATTCCCTACCATCTAAGCTTATCGAAAAGTTAGATGGCAAATAAAAATTACCGCGGGCCCTAGGAAGGTTTCAATGGTGGGTGTCATTATCCCCGCTGTTTCCTGTGGTGTGGGCACCTTGAGCTTCGGATCTTCCTCCACTTTGGGATTCTATTCTAACATTAGGTGGCAAAACAGATGAACGGTATGGATATAAAACTTAAACATCGAAGTGGCACCCACGGCACCCAACACATCACCACACCACTGCGGGGTTGGCGCGGACAACACCAAATCCGCGTTCCAATAAACCCACAGAGGACCCAGCGTAAGTTTAGGAACAATTTTATTATTATTATTATTATTATTATTATTTTAAATCAACCAAAATCCCATCAATGGCTATTTATTCAGAAAAAATATATTAAAAAAAAATAATTTGAACAAAAAAAATTCCGAGGAATAAGAGAGGGGTAATTACCATAACGAGGGCTTTGATTCGATCTTGTGTGAGGGGAATTCCAGCCGTGAAATCCTTCTGAACTTGCAGCAAGACATCCACAAAGTCCATCATACGATCATCACCATCGTCATCTCTCTTTCCATCTTCATGGTCCTTGAGAATCCCACCAAGTAGATTATCCCACTCCTCGAAATTCTTCTCTACCCTTTCATCCATACCGTTAAACTTGCTAATCCATGCAAGCCAAGGGAAGAAGTCACCCACATGGAAAGCCCCCAAAAGCTCCAGAAACTCTCTAAGCAGCCTACGAAATCTCTTCCCGCTACCTTCTCCTTCAACTCCCACTGTATACTTCTTCCCAAAGGCAACCCTGCAGGTTATATCATTGTTGATCGAAATCATCATCTCGCTCAAGTTCACTGGACCCATCTTCGTGGATGACCGGATGTTCTCGATCATAAGGGCCACTTCTTCTTCTCTCACGGGCCGAAACGACTTGACCCGCTTTGAGCTTAACAGGTGGACCATGAACACCTTCCTCGCCTGCCGCCAGTACTCGCCATAAGGTGCGAAGGCTAGGTCTTCACCATACATGAGCCGCTTGGCCATGGAAGTAGGTGGCCTGCTTGAGAAGATGAGATCTTGGGTGTTCATGATCTCTCGGGCCATGTCTGCTGATGAGACAACGACGGTGGGTATGGGTCCGAGTTTCAAGAGCATGAGTGGGCCATACCTTTTAGAGAGTGCGTGGAGGGAGCGGTGAGGCAGGGAGCCGAGCTGGTGGAGGTTGCCAACGATGGGAAGCTTGAATGGTGAAGGAGGAAGGTTAGGTAGTTTTATTTTCCTATGGTGGAGAAAGATGAAGAGGAGAATTGAGAAGAGAAAGGCTACAAGGAATGAATGCATGATGCTCATCTCATGGCCTTGCTGCATGACTTGCATTCTGAGATCCTGACGCCGATTTCCCACTCTCTGTATCTTTTGCTAGCACGGCGGAGCTCTGTCCTTATCTCTTGAGGATATAGCTCATTTAAGATATAAGACGAAAAGAGAGGAGTATCACAGAGTCAGTGGGCTGTACTAAAAGGAAAGATCGACAGTGATGTTTACATGCCATCCATACCGTTCATAACGTCATTCCTACTCGTATTAACTGAAAACACAACATTAGCATGATTCAAAGTTTCCATGGCCCCACAAATATTTCAACGGTGGACGTTCAATTCATACGTTTTTGCTCCACTTCGGCATTAGATACGGTTGATTTTTAGCCTCATGTCTTAAAATAAACTCACAAAATGGATGGACGGGTGGATTTCTCATAAACATCACAAGGGGCCCACCTGGTTCCCAGCGCAAGAACTCCCTGCAAAAGGAAGCGGAATGCCTGCAAAACACTTGCGCAGGATCCTACACAGGAAGCCGACTGTTGCCAACCGTAATAATTGTAAGAGATTGGAATTTTGACCAACATGGTATTGATGTAGTGCCAAACACTTAAAAAGCATCCCTTCCAAAATCATTCTTTCTGTAACCCTCTTATCTACGGGTGCACATTCTGGTAAAACCGTGGAACCGGGCCCACCTGGTTCCCAGCGCAAGAACTCCCTGCAAAAGGAAGCGGATTGCCTGCAAAACACTTGGGCAGGATCTTCCACAGGAAGCCGACTGTTGCCAACCGTAATAATGGTAAGAGATTGGAGTTTTGACTAAAATGGTCTTGATGTAGTGCCAAACACTTAAAAAGCATCCCTTCCAAAAACATTCTTTCTATAACCCTCTTATCTAGGGGTGCACATTCTGGTAAAACTGTGGAACCGGACTGGAACAGACCAAACGGTCCGGTTTATTCTGGTTCTAGAGTGGGCCGGTTCTGGTTCCAAAAATCAAAGAACCCATTACATTGGTTTGGTTCTCGGTTTGGGGGTAAATAGAACCGAACCGAACCGAACCGTGAACCAATCCGTAGAACTGAAACGTGGATCCGAACCGTGAAACCAAACCATGGAACCAAACCAAGAACCGAACCAAGAACCCTTTGATTGTTTCCATATTTGACTCATGATTTATGGTTTACAATGCATCATTTGATTGTTTCCATAAATGTATTTTTGCACACCTTATATAATATTTAAACCATTCATCAAATGGATCACAACATGAATGGATACGGGCTAAATTATAAAATAAAAGATGTAATTGGGCTGGATCATAAAAAGCCCAAAACCGTGGAACCGAACCGGTTTTAATGGTCCGGTTCCATTTCGGTTCTAGGGTGCTAACAGTCCGGTTCCGGTTCCGAATATCCTAGAACCGTTAGGAACAGTTCAGTTTCAGTTTCACCCCAGAACCGGACTGAACCGATCCGTGTGCGCTCATATGCTTATCTTTTATATATATATATATATATATATATATATATATATATATATATATATTTGAAAATTAGTCAATGAAAATGCCATATTTTGGAACCTAGTGCCTTTATGAACCTTTTTTTTTTCTTCCACTGTTGTTTTTCTAGAACTCTTCTTTTGTCTTTTCAAACATGTTTTCCGGTGACCCACCACCATCTCCTCTGACCACATTTTTCAATGTACGATCATCACCATCAACTTCTCCAGCGTTTGGGCACCGTCAACAACTTTTACGGCCCTAAAAACAAGTATTTTTTTTTTCTCTAATGATCACGTTTCTTAGAAATGGAAGCCACTGATAGGTGGAAGACATTTTGAATGAAATTTTTTATTTTATTTTATTGCAGAATAGTATTTTTTTAGAGATGGAAGTCACTTTTGATTGTGAATAGAGAGGGATAGTTGTGGTTATTATGGTGGGGAGAAGTGACTGTCATAAGGAATTTGAGGTGGAGAGGGATAATTGTGGTTGTCATATGGAAGATAATGAAGAAGATAGAATTTAAATTTTATAATGTATTTCTTTGGAAGATAATGAATATATATCATTTGTTAATGATGTTGTACTGTATTCCTGACCGTTTTTGGGAAACCTAATTGGAATGGATGAGTGTTATATCAATGGAAATATATTGTAGGCTAAAAATCCTTAAGGATGCTCAGAGTACCTTTTATGGAATCACAACAAAAAAAATGACAAGATGTGGAGCAGTTGGGATAGATTTTAAAGCAAACCAAGCCGCTAACTAAAGTGGCCGATGTCCATCCTGGAGGCTGATAAACCGGACGATGTCCATCCTGAAGTTCGATCAAGCGGCTAATGTCCACCCTAGAGGTCGATCAAGTACTAGATGTCCACCCTGGAGGTCGATCAAGTGACCAATGTCCATCCTAGAGGCTGATCAAGCGGTTGAGTGTCATCATGGAGGTTGATGAAGCGGCCGATGGTCATTAAGGAGCTTGACCGAGCAACCGAGTGGAGTGTAATCGAGTCAACAAGTAGGCCTGGAGTGGTTATTGTGACAGGTGGCAAGGAAGTCTCCAAAAGGCAGTAATGCTAAACGATTACAGGATAGATGGCAAAGAGAGAAACAGAGGAAGTCAAGTAGTGGTGTTAAGCAGTTACAACAATGTTTAGAACGTGGGAAGAGATCAGAAGGGAGTAGTGTTGAACAATTATAGCAACCATCAAAATGTGTAAAGAATCTAGAATTACTGAATTAAAGCTATAAATAGAGGAAGAATACAACAAAGAAAATGGCCTTATACCAATCCAAATAAACCAAATCAATCTTTCAATTATCCTGTGGATATACATTCCATAATGTAAAATTTACTTTCCTTGTTAAGCAAATTACATTTCTTAGTACAATATTTACCTTCCAAGCATGTTGTTTTACATTCCGTAGTGTAATCCGTAGCATTAAATAAGCAGTTAGTCGTCCCTAGCCAAAATTCGAGTCTAAACTCACACTCTGGATTCGGTTCATTCATTGGAAAGGTCTTCCACAACTATTCTTCACGACTATAAGGACCCCTTTTCCATTTAATTGTCTATATTGAAAAGTCCTTTCGTACAGAAGGCAAAGGTGCAACCCATCATCAGAGGATGAACCTCATCCTCTGAATATCACTTAATCTAATTTTACACATTAAACGAGTGGCTGAGTAGGTGATCGTTCTCTTTATATCTCGGTCATACACTACATGTCTGCCTATCTTGACGCTTGGGGTCATTGTTGTTCAGTTTGAGTTAAAGCCGCAATTTCAATTCTGGCACGCTCGTGAACCCAGTGCTGAAAGCAACAATAACAATGGGTTGTGTTTGTCATGTGTTAAGGGCCTGTTTGGATTTATGGCCCAGATCGTACACGATTGTATTTATGAATAAGATATACATTTCAATGCTTTTGAATGTGAATTCACATTTGTTGTCTACACTACCCTCGAGTATGTCGCCGAACCAGTGCGCTTATGATAAACGTTTGTATTGTCAATAAACAGTGCTTCGATCAGTGCAAGGCCTACATTCTCAGCCCGACGGACCGGGATAAGATCCTCAGATTCTTACCTTCAAACCTAAGTACCCTGCTAGCATGGTTGAATATTCGTCTTCGTCGAGGACGAAGATTACATATCGTAAGTTTTTGGTTATAGCGTGCAGTTCATCTCCTTCCTTCCTCCATGAAAAACCTCTTTAGGCAAACTCAGTTAAGATAGGTTAGGGGTTTAGCATTGTTTTTATTTCATAGGGAAAACATGATTTCTTGAGTCACATCATCATATATCCATCCCTTTAGGGGTGGATATTGTCCCCTCTGTGTTCCTTCTCTTCTTACCTGCGTACTTTGCTCCCTTTGTCCCAATAGGATGTATACCATAAGCGACTAGACAACTGCTTTGCGATATACCCTATGAAGAGGATATCTCAAGATCTACTGCCGAGTAGGACTTCATTTGCAGGTGAATTTGAATGACAATACTTCGTATCTGCACCAAATTTGGGAGATGGGATCCACTCACGACATCTGGAACATGACCTCTACAAGTCATCCCGAGTCAGACTAATGATCCATATGGAGTGTCAGAGCCATTACTGGAATGGTTATAAAAGAAATTGTACCCCCAATCTTCTTTTACACCATTCGGTGGTTTGAAAATTTACTTGGGGTAAGATATATCGAGGTGTTCGTCGATGGTGGAGGTAATACTCCGTTTTCAGGTCCAGATAAGCTTCACAGGATCATCTTTCATTTGAAATCTTCCATTTTGTAGATGACTTGTTGTCCATTGCTTGATGTGGACGCTGGGATGTTTTCACGATATTACTTTGTTTATGTTGGCGTATGAACGTCTTCTAATAGTCTCTTACATTTAATCTATATTTTAGAGATACCATTCCACTTACTTTCTTATCTTACGTAAATGAGGTCTGATGATTAGCCCACTTATTAGACAAGACTCACCTTGGTGTTGATCCTGTGAATAACTAGTCCCTTGCATTGTATCATTCATTTCACAAGTGTGTTTTTTAATCGTAAGCAAGATTTCTTGGTAAGGAGATACTACTAACCAGTGCCTTGGTGCTTGTAATTTTCTCTTATGAAACCCCTCTGATATAATGCTAGCTAATAGGTTGTGCTATATCTGATTTCGTGTGCTTGTATTTTATCTCAATCATCTTATGAAACCCCTCTGTGACTTATAAAAATAGAGCATGTTATTACTAATTTTGCTTGGAGTATATAATGTCAATGGTAGTTATTCATACACATGTAAATAAAGGTTTTTCATGTCAGGCTCACCACTAAATAAAACTAACCGGTATTCAGATAGTAGAGTAGCCCATTTGTCTCATGGCTTCCGATAGTGGTGAATCTAGTGGAGAGCAGTCCTCCAGTAGTGATTGGAATGATAATGAAATAGCAGCTGCATTAACCGTAATTGTAACATCTGCATGTGTTATGAGAGTTGTTGAATATTATCGTCGTTACTGTATAAAGTCATTGCGTCGAGATGGTCATATTGAGATAAATATATTTGTCAATGGAATCATAAGGAAGAGCGATGTTAATTGTCTTTCAGAGTTAAGAATGAGTCAAAATTACTTTCCGATTATGATAGAAAGAGGTGCAGTTTAGAGGAACAAGTTGTCATGTTTCTGCATACTATCAAGCACAACATACATAACCGTGTCATTGGTCATCGCTTTTCATGATCTGGAGAGACCATGAGCTGACATTTCAATATAGTGCTTAATGCTATAATTGGCCTCTATCCAGAATATGTGAAGTTCCCTCTATTATATACTCTGAAAGAAATATCTGATAATCCAATGTGGCGTCCGTATTTTAAGGTATTACATTCTAATTTAATATATTTTCTTGTTGAAGTTACCTCTACATTATCTAACAACCTAAAATGAAGTCATTTTTCTTATAGGTTTCCATTGGGGCCTAAGATGACACCCACATACCCGCTTATTTGCTAAAAGAAGCAAGTGCAATCTTTCGAAATAGAAAAAGTTTCTTATCTCAGAATGTAATGACAACTTGTACATTTGATATGAAATTTGTATATGCGCTAGCTGGATGAGATGGTTCTGCATCTAATGCTCGTGTTTTACAAAATGCCTTAACTTGTCGCCCTAACTATTTCCTTGTTCCGCATGTGAAATGTTAATAACTTATAATTATATATTGCATTATATAGGAAAATATTATGTCGTGGATACAAGATATGCACATTCTTACAGATTTATGGCACCATATAGAGGTGTTCGATATCATTTGAATGAGTATCGTACAGGAAGGAAGTCTGCTAATAAGAAAGAACTCTTTAATTATCATCATACTCAGTTGCAAAATGTTATCAAATGTTGTTTTGGTCTCTTAAAAGCCATTTTCTATACTATGTGTAACACCATAGTTCAAGCTTATAACTCAAGCGAAGATTGTTATAGCTTGTTGTGTCATACACAATTTCATCCATGTTTGCGGTGAAAATGGATTTACCCAAGCACTTGAGGATAGTGGAGATAGTTTAGAGGACATTTTGCCATCTTCTGTAGAGGTCACTAATGCCGAAGAAGGTCGCGCATTATCTTGCGTGACAGACCGCGCTAGAGAGGAAGGGATAAGATTGTGGAGAGGATGTGAAATGACAGTCTTCCACGCACGTGACAATGTTATTAATTCTGATTTCTATTTTTTTAATGAGCTGTTTATTGTAACAACAGGATTGTTAAGACAAAATATTTCATATTGGGATGATTATGGGTGTGATGTTTAAGATAATTTGCCTGAATTTTAGTACATTCTAATATTTCCATCATATAATATAGCAGTCAACTTTTAGATATATCTTGAATGCCTACATCTTTATATTAATGCTCCACATTTGTTCCTGCTGTGCTCTTTCCATTAGCTGTTACTAATGCATAGGTATAATGAATTTCCTATGGAGCTCTTTGAAGGTATTAAGAGATAGGAATGGGAGGGCGTCGCTAGCAAAGGGTGCGGGCTCACCAAACAAGAGTCCGACATTACCGAGTTAGAATATAGGTAAACCAAATAATAAAACTTTGACTGCATCAATCAAAGCTCCTTCACCAATGAGCCAGAGTAATCTCAGTCGAAAGATATCTACTAGTAAGAAAAATGCTCGCATTCAGTGGAGTTATCCAATTGGACAATGCATTGGTTGATGCATTAGTGGAGCATGTTAATCTTGGACATAAGAGTGACATTGGCTTTAAACTGGATGCTTATAAGACAACGATCACATAAATTCAAGATAGATGTAGAATTGAATTGGAGAATAAACATATTTCAAACCGTTTGCGTACCTTGAAAAGATTATATTAGGCAATCAAAGACATGCTGAATGTGAGTGGGTTTGGATGGGACCTCGATGAGAAAATGGTTATCGCTTTGGACGATGTTTGGGATGGTTACATTGCCGTTAGTAACACACTTAAAACTTAGATTGATTTAGTTCATTGTTTGTGATTAAAATCTTCTTGTAGTAATTGATTTTTAACTATCAATATCTGCGGTCTCACCCATATGTTGAACGAGTTCGTGGGAAGCATATCGATAGATACAATTACTTGGCCTTTATGTTTGGCAATGAATACACCCATGGGTCATTTGCCAATACTGCCGTCTTATCACCACTTTTCGGTAGACGCCGCCCAAGAAATGAGCTCAATTTCGATGAGGATTCCGATGAAAATGGGCCTGAAATTGTTAATCTATCATCAAACGATGATGATGGACACGAAAGTGGTTTCGCCCTTCAAGTGAATGAGGGATAACAGCAGCGGTCAAAAGGTATAACAAAGGCCCTACGAAGACCTCAAAAGGGTCTAGAAATATCCGTTCCACCGTTAGCAATATGACCCGACACAGAAAGGGAAAGCCAAGTGACTACATTGGCGATAAGATGGGAGAGATGGCCGAGGCAGTCAAGACCTTCACTATTACAATGGCACAGGGTAAAATTACGGCCTAACTTTAAAAAATGTTAAGCATTCTAGAAGAGGTTGATGAATTCAACCATGAAGACCAACTTCGGGCTGCTAGGGCATTACAGGCAGATATAGTTAGTACAGGGTTCTTTATGAAAATGGGGCACAAGTGGAGGAATGAGTGGATTATGAAACTTCTCCTCATCCGCACTGGTCCACACTAAAAGTGGACTAGCTTTAAATCACACTAATCGGGACTTTGATGAAACTTTCCTCTTTTTTTTTGTATAATTTTTTTTTAGATATTTAGGGTTGTGAATCATGGGTGCTTCTTAAGCACCTAGAAGACTGGTTTAAGTATGTTTTGGATGCTGTAGTTGCTGATGGTCCAACCATCTGCATATATCTTATTTTTAGTATGTTATCTTTATTAGATCGTTAAGTTGTCAATGATAGTTATTTGCTTAGATGCAAGTACAACACATGTTATATTCGTTTGAAATTGATGAACAGACGTGTGATTAGGATACACGTGTGGTTGTTTGAATTCAAGCATATGCTACCATTCCACTGCTATATATAAATAAAATGTTATGCATGTGATGATATATTCATGATTAACAGTTTTGATGATGATCCTTAATTTCATATCGTGATCTGTGATCATGTATAATGCTTATCATCTTATATTATCTCAACAGGGTAGATTTATTACTCTGTTTTTTCAGTAATGTAATACATATCTAGCCACAACAGGAACATTGTGGTTCCATGAATTCTAGTATTGATATGGAACATAGGGAATGATTAAAAATCATAAGCAGGTGAGATGTCGAAAGTACGTTGTCCACATCAATTTCATTATTTTGAATCATACTCTGTGAATGTTTGGTTTGCTATTATTATATCTTTCTGAGAACAATGGTAGTGCTACAATGACAGGCTACTTTGTGAATCTAATGATGATCTAATTTCATGTACCAATGGGAAAATATTATCTGGTCTTTGTGGGTAGACTTCTAGGGATGTATGACAACTGGGAGGATGCTTGTGCACAGGTAGATCGATTCAGTGGATGCATACACCAATCATTTAAGTCATATGTTGAGGCTACGATAGACTGGAAGAAATATTAGGTAAGGAAGACGCAGGTGATGTTTATAAAATTACACGGTTGGATAATTTCATATTAGTTTTGAATAAACCGTGTCCAACAAAGAATGGCTTGTGATGATGAATGTAGGTGAATCTCTAGAAGTTGGTAGGTTGCAGGATCCTGCAGAGCATAGCAGGGCATCGGAAATGCGAAGTGAAGGCCCATTCCGGAGAGCGGTTGGGGATACTGCTCAGGCTTGCGATTCGGTGATTGTTAATGAATGCCATAGTGGGGTGCACGTTTCTAAATCCTCCACTTTGGACGTGGTGGAAGATAATGCAGGTCGCAGGACGATGAATCCCTTTTTCAAAGTTCTTCTTGGAGTGTTGCTTATATATGTAGTAGTTACATGGTTCGTTTCATCTTTGTTTAGGTAAGTAAGGGAGGCTTCGATTAGTGACTTGATGTATCCGGAATATGTTGAAGGGTTTTGGGTTCTGATAGAGGACTTGGACTGGAGTCTTCTAATTTTGCTGGCTTTTTTTTCATTTTTTATTTTTTTACATGAAATGTTTCACTTAGATTCTTATCTATTCAACTTCTTCTTCATATTATTTCACCCTTCTCTGTAAGGAGGAAGTTGAGGTTGACCACCCATTATGAAATGGGCGTTGGTGGTCAAGGTGATTCGTTAGTATATTGAAACTCATCTTCCCACTCATGCACATTTGTTTGAAGCTTCCGAATTTTTCTCAGAAATATTATGTGGGATATGGTTGACCTTTCGTATATGTTTGGTATAAATACATAGAAATTGGTCAGGACTGATAGTTACTTCCACGTGAGCATTATCTTATCTAACGGTTGCGGCCTTTATGCATTGCGCGAGTCTCATCCTTTTCCAAACAATGACTTACATTTTGTCTTTATATAGTCATCAAAATCTACTTTGATCTAAACGGTCTATTTTTCTTTAGGAAAATGGAAGGATACCAACTATGCTTCTTCGAATACCTTGTCCATACAAAATTACAATGCAGAACATTCCTATACGTAAATCCAAATAGACCGTAATGGCCTATTTGGAGTTACGGCCCAGATCGTACAAGACTATAGTTACGAATAAAATATACATTTCAACCTGTTTGAATGCGAACTCACATCCATTGTCCACACCACACTCGAGTACGTCGCCGAACCAGTGTGCTTATGACAAATGTTGTTCACAACCCCAAGTGTAGGGTCGTGATGTAGTGATAACTCGGTAAGACGAAGGTTGAATCGACAGGGACTAAACTTATACATATTCTTGAAAAGGCTAATCTATATCTCCTAGAGGGGGGGGGGAGGAATAAGACTATGCCAAATTTAAAATAACTATAGCAGAATTTAATAATAAGATAGCCAACTAAAGAAAATCAATTCACAATGCTAAAATGAAAAGCTACCTCAATAAACAAGTATTAAGAGGTTGATACAAATGCTGTTCTAAGAACAACCTTACATCATAAAAACCAAGGGTTTAGGGCAGGACAACCTTATTTCTAGAACGTTCTTTGTATCAAAAACTCAAACTGAAAAGGAATGAATAAATAACAAGAAATTGAAATAAATTGTAAGAATTTAAATCTAAATTATTACAACATTCCCCACTGTGCTTGAAATGTAAATATTACAACATTCACATCCACACATACATTCCATAAATTTGAATGATAAAAGATAGGAAAAATAAATCATACATCCACAAAACACAAAGAGTTATAGTGGTTCGTCTGTGTGTTCACCAACTATTATAAAACAGCCACACAACTTGCTACTCCACTCCTAATATCCTCACACAGGGGATATCAGTGTTCACTATCAAAATAGGTTTCACAGGTTCACCTAAAACCTTCACAATTGTGTCTTTCAATGGGCTTACACAATTCAAAAACCCCTCTTTCTGAGTTTTCTGACTCTCCTCAGATAACTAACACAATGAGATTTTTCTGGCTCAATGTCAAAAGAAACTAATACAATAAAATATTTACACAAATGTAAAATACCTGGATTTCTCCTTTTATTTGAAGCAGCCCCAAAGAACCAATCAGAGTAGAAGTTTGAATGTAGAAGTTCAATGTTCAATACTCACTTTGATATGGTTCTAAGTTCTAATTGATTTTAAATTAAACCAGATGGGCTAGCTAAATTTGATTTTGATTCCAAGAAGAAGGAATACAACAATTCCTCTTTTCAAATCAGATTAGAATGTAGAAACAAAATCAAATTAATAAAGCTAACAAAAGAGAATATCAAATAAGCACAATGTAGCTTAAAAATGAAGACGTACTTATCTCAGAGTGATGCCTTGATTTTACTTGAATTGGATTATCAAACTTTGATATTCATCATCTATTTATAGTTGCAGAAATCGTGTCTACGACTGGTCCTGAGTACTCCACGACTAGTCGTAGATGAAACGGATTTTTAAAATTTTAAGCACGATTAGATTAGACCGTTCTACAACTGGTTGAAGGTAGTCCACGACCGGTCGTGTACCTCCCATGACTGGTCGTGAACACCCTAAGACTGGTCGTGAGACACCAAAAATGGTTGTTGTAGTTTGAGTCATATCTCCACAACTGGTCTAGGTTGGAGTCGACACTGTTCCTACGACCGGTTGAACAGTCTCCAGGACTGGTCGTAGCTCAACCAAAAAATTCTGAAAAATTGCAACAACTTAGGACTGGTTTTGAAATTTCTTGGACTCGTCGAGGCAGTGCTAGGACTAGTCAAATAGGGTTAAGGACTAGTCTCAGAACAGATCAATTACATGTAAATAGATTCAATTTGAATTATGTATCCAGAATGACCTGCCCTAAGGTCAATCTAAGGTCAATCATACCTTGGAAGTGAGGTATGAACATTGAGACTTCAGTTCTTCAGATGATAGTTGACCTTTGAAGATTGTAAAACTTGAGATCTCTGTATTTGATGTAGCATTGAACTTGAGATCTTCTAGAGCTTGAATTACACTACATCTTGAATTGTATACATTGAGTCTTTGAACAAGATCTCTTCTTTTGATGTGGCTTATACTAGCATGGATTGAAGTAGTTCTTCGTTCTTGACTTGAAGCAAAGTGATGCAGTGTCTTGAACATATAACACAAATTGCTACACAAGACACAGATTGTATTTTTGGCACCACAATTTGACAACCAAAGGAGGATATAAACCATAACACTTACAATCTCCCCCTTTGTCAAATTTGTGACAAAACACACTTCAATAAAAATAAGGTAAGCACAACATGCTCAATAACGAATTATGCACCAGTTATATTAAAGAATCATGCACCAGTTGTCATTAATTGGCACAAACAATTCAACACCCCTTATTTACTCCCCCTGAGTAGCATATATATATATATATATATATATATATATATATATATATATATATATATATATATATATATATATATATATATCCACAAAACTACCGCATATCCATTCCAAACAGTCCAAACTAAATCTTCTCCTCCTTTTTATCACAATATGACAAAGGAAGCACATAAATGGAATAGAATAAGAAATAGAAGAGTAATAAAGAGATGAACTACTCAAGATATAATCAAGTTAAAAGTCCACAAACCATTAACCAATTTAAACCAACATTAGCAAACCAAATAAAGTTCACACACCAACACAAGGTAAAATAGTATTAAAGTTAATACAGACTAAAGGATAAAACACTTAATTTGATCTACATGAAGGAGCAGGAATAGTAGGATCAAGTCGATGAAGGCCCTTGTTTAAGCACCTAAGATACTTGCACATATATTTAAACCGTAGATCATGGGCAACATTTATATTTTCAACCTTCTCCTCAAGAGCACAAAGACGAGCATCAAAATCAGATGGCACGTAATCCGGATCATTAGTAGAATCAGATTCAAGCTCATCAAAGATATCATTTATATTAACATCATCAGGAGGAAGATCATCAGCCTCATCTGCATTTCCAGCTTCAACTCCACCAACACTAACATCCACTTGGCCAGGAGCTAATTCTAATTTCATCTTGTTCATATTAGAATTGTTAAAAATAAGATGATGGATAGGAGCCTCTCCAATAGGCATAGCAACTTGCATGTTAATGGCTAACATAGTCATAAGATAAGGAAACAGAATATCACTATGACCTGGATGGAGACGAAACTGAATGATGAAATGACATATCAAAGAAGGCAGACAGACTTTAGTACCAGAGATAATAGAATGTAAAATTCGAACCATAAACGCAGTCAGTTCAGTTTTGTTACCTGAACAAGGATACAGGCTTGAAATAAAAATTCTATGGAGAACCCTGTATTTGGGTAACAAATACTTTGAGGGGAGCGCATTCCCTTTATGTGTCCATTGCACATCCATATTGCATAGATCTTTAGTGAGCATGCATTTTTCTGATTCTGAGGGTTTTCCAGTTAAAGTATGAATAAGAATACCCTCATCATTAATAGGTATGTCCATAAGGCTAGATATCAGATGGCGGTCTACATCAAATGGACTTTCTTTGGCATTAATTTTAAATGTTAAATTTTCAGATGAAAATTCAGAGATGCATACAAACATGGCCTGAGCAATAGATTGGTATGCAGGCCCACCCCAATGTAAGATATTAGCCCATCCTACAACTTAGAGGAGTGGAAGGATACTAAAAGGAGCAATGTGCTCAAGATCAATAGGACGTTCAACAATGACATTGCTCATACGCAAATCTCGCAAATGTGAGGGATCATCTTCGGGTGATCGAAGATGGCATCGATAGATGGGAGTTGATCTAGAAGATGATGGACCACGGGATGTTTTGTTTTTCCCTCTAGCATCCATTTGCATGAAGAAACTCAAAGAATCAAGAAGATGCAAAAAGGATAGAGTGAGATTTATAAAAATCAGATTTGAGAGTAGAAAACCCCAAAATCTTCAAGAGAACTTGAAATCAACCACTCCAAGGAAGAAAATGGAGTGAATAGAGCATAAATCTACAAGAAAAACTGAAATGATACACTTACCTTGAAGAATGAAGCAGTTGGGTACGACTAGTCGTGCCACACCCGTTGGAGAAGAAGGAAGAAATGAAGAAGAAAATATTTTTTCCCCAAATAAAAGAGATCAGCGTGCTCCACGACTGGTCTTGGCCCATCTACGAACGGTCGTAACGTCCTCGACTGGTCGTGTACCAACATAAATATGCATAAAAATTTAAAATTTAAACTAATAAATTATCAAATATATTTACATTATGATACACATATGCATGAATATTCAATTTAGATTGCACATACCAAGATCATATTTTAATTTATTAAACCTTCTCTTGTCGAGAGGTTTAGTGAAAATGTCAGCAAGTTGAGTCTCAGTAGGAATGTATTCTAAAGAAATCAGCTTTTCTTCCACTAATTCACGAATGTAATGATACCTAATGTCGATGTGCTTGGTACGTGAATGCTGGATTAGATTTTTAGAAATATTTATTGCACTGGAATTATCACAATATAATATCATTGATTCCTGTACCATTCCATAATCGCTTAACATACGTTTCATCCAAACAAGCTGAGTACATGCATTTCCTATTGCAAGGTATTCAGCCTCAGCAGTTGAGAGTGATATAAAGCTTTGCTTCTTGTTAAACTAAGAAACCAAACAATTTTCAATATAAAAACAACCACCACTAGTTGATTTTCTGTCATCGATATTCCCAGCCCAATCAGCATTAGAGTACCTAGCTAATTGAACACTAGTATCATATGGATATTAGAGACCCAAATTAACAGTACTTGCAACATATCAAATAATCCGCTTAACAGTAGTTAGATGTGACTCTTTAAGATCAGATTGATATCTAGTGCAAATACCAACACTAAAAGCAATATCAGGTCTACTTGTAGTTAGATAAAGTAAATTACCAATCATACTGTGATATAATATAGAATCTACACATTTACCTATAGAGTCCTTTGAGAGTCTTAAAGTTGTACTCATTGGAGTATCAAAATTTTTACCATTCTCACATTCGAACTTTCAAAATTCTTACCATTCTCAAATCTGAACTTTTTGATTAAGTTTAGAGCATATTTGGTTTGAGAAATGAAAATGCCATCAGGTTATTGTTTTACTTGCAACCTTAGGAAATAGTTTAATTCCCCAACCATGCTCATTTTGAACTTAGATTTCATTAAATCTGCAAACTCAACAGTCATGTTAGTACAGGTAGATCCATAAATAATATCATCAACATAGATCTAAACCATTAAGATATCGTCGTTATATTTTTTAACAAAAAGAGTCTTATTTACACTTCCCATTTGAAATTTATGACTTAGTAAAAACTTAGTCAATTTTTTGTACCATGCCTTGGGAGCTTGTTTTAAACCATAGAGAGCCTTTTTAAGGCGATACACATGATCAGTGTTCTTAGGGTTCAAAACCCATTGGTTGTTTAACATACACTTCTTCATGTAGATCACCATTTAAGAAGGCACTCTTCACATCCATTTGATAAATTTTGAATTTTCTATAGTAAGCGATGGATATGAATAGTCTGATTGATTCAAGACAAGCTACTGGGGCAAAGGTTTCATCATAATCAATACCCTCAATTTGAGTGTATCCTTGTACAACTAGTCTAGCCTTATTTCGAATTATATTACAAAGTTCATCAGAGTTATTTTTAAAAATTCATTTAGTTCCTATAATATGTTTATCTTGGGGTCTAGGAACAAGATACCAAACATCGTTTCTCACAAATTGGTTAAGTTCTTCTTGCATAGCTCTTATCCAGTTCTTGTTAGTAAGTGCTTCTTTTACGTTAGTCGGTTCTACCTGGGATGTAAAGCATATGTAATTATATATATCTTCTAGTTGTCTATGAGTGCGCACACTAGTGAGAGGGTTTCCAAGAATTTGAGTAGTTGGATGATCTTTAACAGTCCTCTGTTCAGTATTAGTTTGATTTGATGAAGTATCTGGTTTGTCGATTAAAAAAACTTCATCATTATCTAAAATTGGGGTAGGTGTATTCAAGTGATCGTCTATGACCACATTAATAGATTCTTGAATTACATCAGTCCTCCTGTTCAGTACGTGATATGCACGACTGTTTAAAGAATATCCTAAAAAGATCCCTTCATCACTTTGTGACAAACTTTCCTAGATTTTCATGGTCACGTAAAATATAGCACTTGCTGCCAAAAACTCGAAAGTATTTGACAGTAGGCTTCTTATCGAACCACATTTCATAAGCAGTTTTGTTATTTGACTTACTTACATAAACCCGGTTAATTATATAACAAGCAGTATTTACGGCTTCAGCCCAAAAGTTTTTAGAGAGTTTCATACTATTTAACATTACATTTTTCATTTCTTGAAGCACTCTATTTTTTCTCTCCACAATTCCATTTTGTTGTGATGTTTTGGGCGCAGAGAATTCATACAATATTTCCTGATCGCTATAGAATTTCTCAAAACTGCTATTCTTGAACTCAGATTCATGATCACTACGGATCTTACAAACTTGAGAACCTTTTTCAGTTTGCATTCGTTTGAGAACTCTTTTTACTTCATCAAGGGTTTCTGATTTATCTCTTAAAAAAGCTACCCAAGTGAATCTAGTATAATCATCCACGATTACTAGTATGTATTTTTTGCCACCTCGACTCTCCGTCCTGGTTGGTCCTATAAGATCCATATGGAGAAGCTCGAGTGGTCTTGATGTGGCATTGGAGTTCACCTTTTTGTGAGAGCTCCTTGTTTATTTGCCAATCTAGCATTCATCACATATTTTGTCTACTTTTTGTAATTTAGGTAGACCTCTTATTAGTTCTCTCTTGCTCAATCTATATAAATTACAGTAGTGTACATGTCCAAGGCATTTATGCCATAATTCTGTTTCATCGGTATAGACTATGTAGCACGATTGATTAGATGAGATGCCATCGCTTACAATATAACAGTTTTCATAAGTCCTGCGACCAGTTAATATTACAGAACCCTTTTTGTTTAAGATTTTACAACCTTTATTAGAAAATTTCACGCTATGATTGTTATCACATATTTGTGATATGCTTAACAGGTTGTGTTTTAGCCCCTCAACATATAAAACATTCTTAAATAAGGGGAGGTTATAGAGTTGAACCGTACCTTGGCCAATAATCTTGCAGTTGCTACCATCACCAAATGTGACTGACCCATCAGTCATATCTTTAAGATTAATGAATAAAACCTTGTTGCCTGTCATATGCCTGGAGCATCCACTATCAAGGTACCACTTTGAATCGCTTATAGCTTTGAAAGCAGTGTGGGCAACCAAACAAGTAACCTTAGGAACCCATTTCATAAATGTTTTGGGTTTAGGAGTATAGTTGGTCTTCTTGTATTTGTAATTGATGTACGAGTGACCCACTGAGTTAGATTTTAAGAGCTCCTTAAGAAAGTCAACTATTTTTTTAGCTAAGGGTTTTGGTTTGGAGTTTTATAGTTGACATAATTTCTTTTAGGTTTTTGAAAAGTTTTAACATTTTTAGAAAGACTTTGATTAATACTTTTCCCTTTTGAGTTAGAGGTTTCTCCTTTCACAAATTTAGGAGGAGTATTCTTTTGTTTAGAAGGTATATTCTTATCATAACCCAACCCGGATCTATCGCCACATTTTCTAGATCTGGATAGAAGTTTTTCAAACTTTGGATCTCCTTGAGCATACCTCCATGTATCCTTTAAACTCAAAAGAGAAGTGTTTTCAAGCTTAAGTTTATCATTTTCAGATTTAAGTTTTTCAACCAGGGAGGTTTTAAATTCTAAATCACATTTAGACTTTTTAAAACAATCTGAAATATGAGATTTTTCTAAAATAAGAGATTCAAAATTTTCTTTAAGCTTTGCAAAATTTTCTTTTTGAAGTTTAAGTTTGACAGAAATTTTACAACTTTCCTTGTATAAGGCATTGTAGGCATCTTGAAGATAATCTTCATTTTCACAATCACTATTCAGATTTTCTTCACTTGTTAAATCATTGTTATTTGAAAAAGTGAATTTGGCTAGAGTCATAAGGGCTTTAACTTCATTGCCCGACTCAATTTCAAAATCTTTTGATTCAAAAGAGGCTTCAGAATTAGAGGATTCATCCCAAGTAGCCAACATACTCTTCTTTTTAGGTTTATCCTTTTTAGGACACTTGTTTGCTAAATGCCCGTATTCTTAGCGGTTGTAACATTGACTATCTTTTAAAGATTTCCAGGTTTTAGTTTTAGATCTTTTCTTATCATTTGATTTTTGAAAATCCACCCTCTTTTTACTTTTGAAAATCTTGTAAAACTTTTTTGCTAAAAGTGTAATATTGTCTTCAGAATTTTCTAAATCAGAATTTTCTTGAGAAATACATTTAAAAGATTTAAGAGCAATAGATTTGCCTTTAGGAGCTTTAAAATTTAATTCATAGGTTTGTAAAGACCCAACTAGTTCTTCTACCCTCATATTGTCCGTATCACGAAGTTCCTGGATCGCGGTTACCTTAGAATTGAACCATTCAGGAAGTGAGTGTAGTATCTTTATACACACTTTACTTTCTAGGATTTTATCGACAAGACCCCACATAGAGTTTACAATGTCATCTAATCTTATATAAAAGTCAATAAATATTTCATTTTCTTCCATATGTATTTTCTCAAATTTGGTTGTGAGGAGTTAGACTTTATATTTCTTGACAATTGTTGTACCCTCGTGTGTCATTTCTAAAATATCCCAAGCTTGCTTTGCAGTATCATAGGATATAATTCTTTTGAATTCCTTTGGTGATAGTGCACAAGTGATTGCATTTAGTGCTTTTGCATTGGCACTACTCTCATTTTTCTGAAGAGTGGTCCATGAGAAATACGATGAAATTTTTATTGATTTTGAACCATTGACACCAGTTACTTCTATGGTAGGAGGGGTCCATTCAGTCACTGTGGCTTGCCACACACTCTCATCCATTGATTTGAGAAAAATCTTCATCCTGGCTTTCTAATAGGCATAGTTGGAGCAGTCAAATGGTGGAGTCCTAGTGACTAAAAGGCTATCAAAATTTGACATCTTATATATAGCTTAGATCGTTAGCTTAGGAAACGAATCCAAGAGTAAAGAATTAAAAACAAGCTATTAAGCTCTGATACCACTTGAAAAGGCCAAGCTATATGTCCTAGAGGGGGGAGGGGGTGAATAGGATTGTGCCAAATTTAAAATAATTACAACGGAATTTAATAATAAGATAGCCAACTAAAGGAAATTAATTCACAATGATGAAATGAAAAGCTACCTCAATAAATAAGTATTGAGAGGTTGATACAAATGTTGTTCTAATAACAACCTTACACCATAAAACCCAAGGGTTTATGGCAGGACAATCTTATTTCTAGAACGTTCTTTGTATCAAAAACTCAAACTGAAAAGGAATGAATAAATAGCAAGGAATTGAAATAAATTGTAAGAATTTAAATCTAAATTATCACAACATTCCCCACTGTGCTTGACATGTAAATATTACAACATTCACATCCACACATACATTCCACAAATTTGAATGATAAAAGATAGGAAAAATAAATCACACATCCACAAATCACAAAGAGTTATAGTGGTTCGCCTGTGTGTTCACCAATTGTTATAAAACAGCCACATAGCATGCTACTCCACTCCTAATATCCTCACACAGGGGATATTAGTGTTCACTATCAAAATAGGTTTCACAGGTTCACCTAAAACTTCACAATTGTGTCTTTCAATGGGCTTACACAATTCAAAAATCCCTCTTTCTGAGTTTTCTGGCTCTCCTCAGATAACCAACACAATGAGATTTTTCTGGCTCAATCTCAAAAGAAACCAACATAATAAAAGATTTACACAAATATAAAATACCTGGATTTCGCCTTTTATTTGAAGCAGCCCGGAAGAACCAATCGGAGTAGAAGTTCGAATGTAGAAGCTCAATGTCTAATACTCACTTTGATATGGTTCTAAGTTCTAATTGATTTTAAATTAAACTAGATGGGCTAGCTAAATTTGATTTTGATTCCAAGAAGAAGGAATACAACAATTCCTCTTTTCAATTTAGATTGGAATGTAGAAATAAAATCAAATTAATAAAGCTAACAAAAGAGAATATTAAATAAGCACAATGTAGCTTAAAAATGAACACAAACTTATCTTAGAGTAATGCCTTAATTTTACTTGAATTGGATTATCAAACTTTGAAATTTGTCATCTATTTATAGTTGCAGAAATCGTGTCTACGACTGGTTCTGAGTACTCCATGACTGGTCGTAGATGAAACGGATTTTTAAAAATTTAAGCATGATCGGATCAGACTGTTCTACAACTGGTCGAAGGTAGTCCACGACTAGTTGTGAACACCCTAAGACCGGTCGTGAAACACCAAAAATGGTTTCTGTAGGTTGAGTCATATCTCTACGACTAGTCTACGTTGGAGTCGACACTGTTCCTACGACCGGTCGAACAGTCTCTAGGACTGGTCGTAGCTCAACCAGAAAATTCTAAAAAATTGCAACAACTTAGCACTGGTCCTGAAATTTCTTGGACTGGTCGAGCCAGTGCTAGGACTAGTCGAACAGGGTTCAGGACTAGTCTTAGAACAAACCAATTACATGTAAATAGATTTAATTTGAATTATGTATCTAGAATGACCTACCCTAAGGTCAATCTAAGGTCAATCATACCTTGGAAGTGATGTATGAACATTGAGACTTCAGTTCTTCAGATGATAGTTGACCTTTGAAGATTGTAAAACTTGAGATCTCTGTACTTGATGTAGCATTGAACTTGAGATCTTCTAGGGCTTGAATTACACTTCATCTTAAATTGTATACATTGAGTCTTTGAATAAGATCGCTTCTTTTGATGTAGCTTATACTAGCATGGATTGAAGTAGTTATTCGTTCTTGACTTGAAGCAAAGTGATGCAGTGTCTTGAACATATAACACAACATGCTACACAAGACATAGATTGTATTTTTGGCACCACAAAATTTGACAACCAAAGGAGGATACAAACCATAGCACTTACAATCTCCTTTGGCACCACAAAATTTGACAACTAAAGGAGGATACAAACCATAGCACTTACAATTCTGAAAATAACTAGAACTAAAATTAGAAAAAGATTTAAATCTAAATATGGAATAAAAGAGAGTAATTGTGAAGGATTTATCAAATATCAAAAGTGAACTAGATCGCTAAGGATCCACTTGTAGCTATCAAGATACTATCTTGCTTGATTCAATAAACACAATTAAAATTGGAGTCCTATCCTATCCAATTGGAAGATAAAAGAATTTAAATCAAATCTAAACTTTTCATTGACCTAATTCTTAATGGAGGAGAATTTTGAAGATTGGAAGGGATTTCATCACCCTACATGCCCAGGAGACTATGGTGAACAACATGATTTACTAATCTCACAATCTCAAAATAGATAAAGAAGATATCTAAAGCTATCACAACATCTATTGTAAGTTGAGTCACAATAAATCATAGAAAATTAAAAATATTCCTTTAATATCAAACTATAAATCAATGAAGTTCAATAAGAACAAGAATCAAAGTAAAATAAACATCTCAACACGCTACAAGCTTCACCTCTTAGCCCTAGCTAAAATGTTTAGCCAACCATAGACATGATTAAAATCAAATCTCTTAAATAAATCATAAAAAATAAATTAAGGAAGAAGAAAAACTCTTTGGTGGTGGCTCCACCCTTGTATGTGCTCCTTGAAACCTTTCTAAACTTTAAAATATGCTTTGAAGCATCATAAGGAGTCCTATTTATAGTTGTGGAACTCTAACTTTTACACCTAATTGGAAAACTCTAGAAAGCGCCTCAAATTTACGCAGTTTGCTACAATAAACTTCACTCTTCGTAGTTTCCCAAAATAGACTTCCCTCTGCACAATTTCCCAAAAAGACTAAGAGTTTCAGAATATACTTTTTCAGGACAATTTCTGGAATATGTTTGTTTTCAGGACAATTTCAGGATTTATTTTCTTCACTTCAAATATTTGATCTCTTCATTCCTCACTTGGTTTTCTTCGATCTTTGGCATGTGAATTTTTTATTAATGACTTCAAAATCTCCAAATCTTCATTTCATAATCTTTTAAGCATAAATCTTTCTTTTGACATCAATTTCACCTTAAGCTCTCGAAATTACTTGGCACATGAAAACATGGACAATTAGATTGATTAAGTACTATCATGTTTATAAAACCAAGGTCTAAATGGGGGATAATATGTAATATTTGACCATTAACACAATCCCCAACCAGCATTTTACTAGTCCCGAGCAAAGTATGCATGAAATAAATCTCAATGCTTAATGTCCAAAACCTCCTAGGAAAATAATCTTTTGTACACTCAAGTATGAATGAGTGGAATTAATATACAAAAGTGGGGTTTTGAAAACTTAGAGCAAAACCACATAAGCAACCAATCAAGTAAATTCTTTGTCCATTAAATCAAGCATAATTTACATATCAAGTTTTTCAATGTGCTTAGTGAAAATTCACTTCTTGTATGAATACTATTAGTTCATCATGTTAGTCATACTCATCACTTTAAGATTAGTTTGAAACTTAAGTACTGATTCCGAACTTATCCGCTTTTCCTTCTTTTTCCAGTCTTTAATTTTATATCGACAGTTAATTTTTTTATTCATTCTTTTTATTTTTACATTCTTTTCCATATTTTACATTTTTTTAATTCTTTTTCATGACTTCTTTGTCAATCTCCTATTTTTTTAATTGGTTCTTTTCTTCTTTTAAGGTGGATAAAATTCTCCAGACTCGATTCTCACCATTTATCAATGATTCACATACTAACAATCAGAACTTCTAACATGTCTTACAGAAGACAAATTGAATGTGTCTTGTGATTTAGATTAACATGATATTCCAACTATCTCTTAATCAATTGAGTGCAAGAACTTAGGTGATAGATTACTTGATTGATCAAACTCCAACAATCTAAAACTCAATCTCTATTTTTATCATACCCAACACATTCTTAAGTACACAATTCATCACTTCTCAAACAGATTTCAACTTAAAATATTGAAAATTTTTAAAAATTTTGCTTAAAACTGAGAAAATACTGATTAGTTCACCTAATCCCCCATTCCCAACTGAAAAATCTACATTGTCTTCAATGTAAAAGAAATAAGCATGTAAGGCAAAAGAGGCAATAAAAAGAGAAGGGAAGTGGTGGAAAGGTAATACCTAAAGAAGGAATTTTGAGGCTTTTTAAATGGTCTTAGTGTGAAGATGGGTTAGCACAAGAATTAAACCAATAGAAAGCAAACTATCCTAAACATTGGAAAGTAAACTATCCTAAATAGCGGAAAGCAAACTATCCTAATCCTAAATCATATGAAAGTAAATAAATCTACCTCTACCTCAGTCAGACTAGGAGGTCAATCCTGGTAAATAGGGTCAATCAGAGGTATTGAAATGTTCTCTAAATCAAAATTTTCAACAAATGACTTTAAATGATGTCCATTTACTTTGAATTTATTATCGTTATTTGGATTCTGAATCTCGACCGCCCCATGAGGATAAACATTAGTAATAGTGAAAGCGTCGGTCCAACCAGATCAGAGTTTACCGGGAAAAAAGGTGTAACATGGAATTATACAAAAAGACTTTCTGAACTGGTGTAAATGATTTCTGAAGAATATGTTTATCATGAAACACCTTCATCATGTCCTTGTAAATTCTCAAGTTCTCATATGCATCATTCCGAATTTCTTCTAGTTCATTTAACTGAAGTTTGTGTAGCGAGCTAGCATTATCCAAATTGAAGTTCAGATGTTTAATCGCCCAATAGGCCCTATGTTCCAACTCCACAGGTAAGTGGCAAGCCTTCCCATAGACAAGTCTAAAGGGAGACATTCCAATGCAATATGGTAAGCCCATAAAGCATCGGTCAATCGTATTGACCACTCCTTATAGTCAAGGTTAGCCGTTTTTTCCAAAATATGTTTAAATTCCCTATTGAAAATTTTGGCTTGCCCACTTGTTTGTGGGTGGTATGGAGTGCTCACTTTATAGGAGATGCCATATTTTTTCATTAAGTTCATAAATGGCCTGTTACAGAAATGCGAACCTCCATCACTAATGATGGCTTAAGGCGTTTCGAACCGAGAAAGGATGTTCTCTTTTAAGAATTTAATGATCATCTGATGATCATTGTTCCGGCACGAGATTGCTTTGACCCATTTAGTGACATAGTCTATTGCAAGCAATATATTTAAATTTCCAAAAGATTGAGAAAATAGTCCCATGAAATCAATGCCCTAAAATCAAATGCTTCAATGATCAAAATGGGGTTCAAGGGCATTATATTTCGATGGAACAATGCTCCCAATTTTTGACAATGCTCATAAGATTTGCAAAACTCATAAGTATCCTTGAATATAGTAAGCCAGTAAAATCCACACTACAGAATTTTAACTGTGGTCTTTTTAGTAGAAAAGTGACCACCACAGGCTTGAGAATGATAAAAGGCGATGACACTTTGGTGTTCATTATCTAGTACACATCTTCTTAAGATTTGGTCTGCGCAATATTTAAACAAATATGGATCATCTCAGAAGAATTTTCGTACCTTGGTAAAAAATTTCTTCCTATCTTGCGCAGTCTAATGTGTCGGCGTGAAACCTGTGCCAAGATAATTAACAATATCTATAAACCAAGGTAAATGGGAGACTTTAAATAGTTGTTCATCAGGGAACATGTTATTTATATTCGTCGTCTCAAGGGAATCAAAGAGGTCAAGGCGGGAAAGATGGTTAGCCACTACATTCTCTACTCCCTTCTTATTTTTATTTCTAAATCAAATTCTTTGAGTAAGAGGATCCATCTTATCAAGTGGGGCTTAACATTATTCTTAGAAAGAAGATACTTAAGTGCCACATGATCTGTGTAGATGATGATTTGGATCAGATCAAGTAGGACCTAAATTTATCCAAAGCGAATACTACAGCTAAGAGTTCATTCTCCATAGTTGAGTAGTTTACTTGGGCAGGATTTAGAGTTCTACTTGCATAGTATATAACGTAGGGCTTTTTCTCTTTTCTCTGGCCTAACACTGCCCAAAGAGTATAATCTAAAGCATCACACATAATTTCAAACGGAATGATCCAGTCGGGTGGCTGCATGATAGGTGTAGTGGTTAACATGCCCTTGAGCTTAGAAAAAGTTTCCTGACATTACCCAGTCCACTCATACAGTACATCCTTCTGAAGTAGATTGTATAAAGGACGAGAAAGGTGACTAAAGTCCTTTATGAATCTCCTGTAAAATCTAGTGTGTTTTAAAAAGGATCGCACATCTCGTATGTTCTTGGGTGGAGGTAAGTTAGAGATAAGATCAATCTTAGCCTTATCTACCTCAATTCTTTTGGACGAGATGATATGTCCGAGGACAATCCCCTTACAAACCATGAAAAGACACTTCTCCCAATTTAGTACCAAATCCTTTTCCTCACATCGCTTCAGCACACATTAAGATTCTCCAAATAATCACTGAAGGATGGCCTAAAGACAGAGAAGTCATTCATGAAGACTTCTAAATATTGTCCCACCATGTTAGAAAAATACTCATCATACATTACTGAAAAGTGGTGGGGGTATTACACAGTCTAAATGGCATCTTTCGGTAAACAAAGGTGCTAAAGGGACATGTGAATGTGGTCTTTTCTTGATCTTCAGGGGCTATCTCTTTCTGGTTCTAGCCCGAATATCCCTCAAGGAAACAATATTAGGAATGACCAGCTTGCCTTTCTAAGATTTGATCAATAAAAGGTAAAGGAAAGTGGTCCTTCCTTGTGACGGTATTCAATTTCCTGTAGTCGATGCACATTCTCCAACCAGTTGTAATTCTAGTTAGTATGAGTTCATTATCTGCATTGGCTACGATGGTGATTCCAGACTTGTTAGGAACCACCTGAGTTGGACTCACCCATTGGCTATAGGATATAGGATATATGATGCCCACATCCAATAGCTTAAGAACCTCGGCCTTAACCACTTCCTTGATATTTGAATTTAATCTACATTGTGGTTGCTAGGAGGTCTTCACATTATCATCTATATAAATGCAGTGAGTATAAATTAAAGGGTCAATTCCCTTGAGGTCAGCAATCGACCATCCAAGGGCACCTTTGTGCTCAATGAGAGTAGAAATAAGCATACTCTCTTGTTCTTATTCAAGGTGGGAAGAAATCACCACCGGATATGTCTCATCTTGACCTAAATAGACATATTTCAAATCTGAGGGCAAAGGTTTTAGGTCAAACTTCGGTGCCTTAAGGTTAGACACTAAATGCACTATATCTATTTAGGGTAATTCTTCAAATTGTGGCATCCACTAGTTAACTTTAAGTACCGGCATAGTATCAAGCATGACACCCGTCTCCCTAATCATATCATCATCTACATCATGGGAGTGGGCCAAGCACTTCTCTAGAGGGTCAGAGGATAAGGTCATTAGAGTTATATCTTCCACGAAAGAATCAATCAAGTTAACATCGTGGGCATCATTATCATCCTCTACCTATTTGCTCATATTGAAAAAGATATTGAGCTCCAATGTCATATTCCCAAAAGACAAATTCATAATTCCACTACTACAATTGATGATTGCATTTGATGTAGCAAAGGAATGGGCGACCAAGGATGACAGGAATTTGAGTGCTCATATCCATGATGGGTTGACTATCCAGGATGATAAAATTTACTGGATAGTAGAATTTATCAATCTGGACCAATACATCCTCAATTATCCCTCTCGACACACGAACTGAGCGATCGACCAGTTGTAATGTGGTCTGTGTGGGTTTTAATTCACTTAGACCCAGTTGTTCGTATACCGAGTATGAGATCAGATTTACCTTGCTCCTAAGTCAATAAGTGCATGCTCAATTTAGTAATTCCCAATTGCACAGGTGATGGTTGGGCTACCAGGATCTTTGTACTTCTGTGACACATTCTTCTTTAGGATGACACTCACTTTTTTGTTAAGAAGATTTTCTTTTGAATGTTTTGCAATCTTTTGGTTGTACATAAATCTTTTAGAAATTTGGCATATGAAGGTATCTATTTTACGGCATCCAGTAGAGGAATGTTGACCTTCACTTGCTTAAGCACCTCTAGAATATCCTAGAGTTAGAGAGAGGTTTTGGTGCTATCAACCGTTGGGGAAATGTAGCAATTGGTTTGCTTTAAAGTTCCAGTTCTACATCATGTGGAGCATTGCTAGGTCTATCAGTCTCATCTACATGTAGGTCCTTAGGTTTCTTACCGGAATAGATTTGTCAATTATCTTCTCACTCCTAAGAGTGGTGATAGACTTAGCTTGCTCCATTGGATTTCAAGAGCTTGGTTCACTAACTCTGTATTACGGTTTAGGATTGGGGATAAGTTGGGCTGGAAGCATCCTTTTCTCCATAACTGTAACGCGTGAGTCTATCTTTTGTATAGCCTTCGTGAGTTCTTGTAAGGCTTAAAGAGTACTTTACTGGATGAGCTCTTGAGGATTTTGAACCAATTCCTCTTAAGGTTTCGCTTGATTTAAGAATTGATTAGGGATTCCTTTCAGTGTAAGATATTGTCCATTCCTCTAACTGAAATTCAGATGATTTCTCTAGTTAGAGTTGTATGTGTTTGAAGTGAGTCCCTTGAAAGGCCTTCGGTAGTTGTTTACGATATTTGATTACTCATTCAATATTTCTTGAAATGCAGGTATTGTTGGGAAATTTTCAATTGTATGAATGTTACAAGCACAAATACTACCGACAACTTCCTTATTCTTATCCTTCCTAAGTTCCATGGCCTCGAATTTCCTTGTGAGAGTAACCACTTTAGCGTTGATATTATCTTCCTCTTTCAAAAGATATATTCTACCTCTCTCCTTTGATTGAGTAGGCTTAGACATGATGCTCATTCTTGGGGAGATGTCTCATGATTGTGTGGTTTCAATAAGTTTATCAAAGTAATCCCACACTTCATCAACATTTTTGTTTAGGAATTCCCCATTGCACATTGTCTTAACAAATTGGTACATGGAAGATGTCAGTTCTTCATGAAAGAAATTTATTATGCGCCATGTTTCAAAATCGTGTTGTGGGCATGAATTGACAAGATCCTTGAATTGCTCCCACCATTGCAAGAATGTTTTATTTTCCCTTTGGGCGAAGTTCATAATCAACTTTTTGATGGTGTTCGCTTTATGATATAGGAAGAATTTCTTTATGAACTCCCTTGTCATGTCATTCCATCTACCAATAGACCATGGACGTAGTGAATGTAACTATGTCTTAGCCTTTTCTTTTAGGGAGAAAGGAAAGAGTTTCAACCAGATTGTGTCCTTAGACACATTAGGAGAGTTTAAAGTGGCTATGATCTCATCAATCTCTTTCAAGTGTAAATATGGATTTTCAGATTCAAGCCTAAGGAACTTTGGAAGGAGTTAGATCACTCTTGGCTTGATGTTTATGTTTCCTGTATTTTTTAGAAAAACCATACAGGAAGGGGTACTCACCCCCACCGGTTATACATAGTCTCATAAAGTACGAGGCGAGGGTGCTCGATGCACCTCGTTCTCATCCTAGATTTCCTCCACCCTAGGTTTGGGTGGATTTGGAGGTTGATTGACTGGTTGATTTACAGCCATAACTTCGGTTAACTCTATGGATGTTAAGTGGTGTCTAATCCTATGATGGATGGATAACCCCTCGACCAATCCTCCTTCACTCAAGAGACGTCGAGTGTTGTCGCAGACCCAATTGGGCACGAAACACTCTTAACCCTCAATTTTGGAATATAACTTAAACCTAAAAGGAAAATGGGAAATAGAAATCTAGAAATAGAAAGAAAGAATCAGAAAGAAATTCAAATTAGAAGTTTCTATGTTAGGATCCTGCAAAATAAAAAGGAAAGTGAATTAATTTCTAAAAAGAGAAATAGAAAGTTTCTAAAAATAAAAAGATGAGTTAGTTTCTAGAAACAAATTAGGAAAGTTTCTAAAAAAACAACCTAGTTTCTAAAAATGAAAAGGAATGTTTCTAAAAAAAAAATTAGGAAAGTTTCTAAACCTAGAATTAGAAGGTAAATTAGTTTCTAAAAATAATTTAGAAAAATCCTAACCTAAAAATAGAAAGTAAACAAATCCTAATATTAACTTAATTTCAAAACTAGTTAATCTCAGAAAAATGTAACCTTTAATCCCCAACAATGGCGCCAAAAAACTTGTTCACAACCCCAAGTGTAAGGTCGATGTAGTAATAACTCAGTAAGACAGAGGTCGAATCCACGAGGACTAAACTTGTACGTATTCTGAAAATAACTAGAACTGGAAATATAGAAAGATCTAAATCTAAATATGGAATAAAAGAGAGTAATTGTGAAGGATATATCAAATATTAAAAGTGAATTAGAGCACTAAGGATCCACTTGTAGCTATTAAACTGCTTCCTTGCTTGATTCAATAAACAAAATTGGAATTGGAGTCCTATCCTATCCAATCGGAAGATAAAAGAATTTAAATCAAATCTTAACTTTTCATTGATCTAATTCTCAATGGAGGAGAACTATGAAGATTGGAAGGGATTCCATCACCCTACTATGCCCAGGAGACTATGGTGAACAACAGGATTTACCAATCTCACAATTTCAAATTAGGTAAAGAAGATATCCAAAGCTATTACAACATTTATTGTAATTTGAGTCACAATAAATCATAGAAAACTGAAAATATTCCTTTAATATCAAACTATAAACCAATGTAGTTTAATATGAATAAGAATCAAAGCAAAATAAACATCCCAACATGCTACAAGCTTCACCTCTTAGCCCTAGCTAAAAGTCCTCATTCCTTCATGATCTCATGAAATAGGCCTCTCTCGATCCAACGGAGCACTTCCGGTGGTCCTTTCTCCATGTGCGGTCGGACTTAAGCTCACTGACCATAGATCTAGCTCATGCTGAGTTTTCGTACCGATCGGATCTACAGATCAGCCGTGGTGGACCAATCTCAATTCAACGGTCACCAAAACTCGATCAGGTCCACAAGCACTATGACATGCCTGGGCCATCTTCCCTGATCCGATGGTGAAATTGGGTCAGAATCCAATAGTCAGATTACTTAAAATCATCGCGCAAGCGACACGACTCAGATTTCATAAATCATATTTAATTTCTCACCGTTCTCACACTTTTTACTCCAGACTCAAATAAATCGACTCAGGACCTCATCTAGACTTGATTTTTGAGGTGATGGTCAAGGCCAACTAGGCGATCATAAATGCCTAAGATCATCACTATCAGACTTTCGACGCATGGTCCAGGTCCGATCCAAAGTTTCCAAGTACTCTCGAGAGCAACTGGATTTAGCGTTGAATCCTAGATTTCAGGGTAACATAGCGCTAACAATTCTACAGGTTTTGAGTCCTGCAGATCAAATTTAAAGTGATTGATGCTAATTTCACAAGCAATCAAGTTTAGCACTAATTAACCCACATATAACTTCTCAAGAATTTGAGGTAGTACTCGGGTCTTTGCACGAAATTTTCTGGGTCATTACAAAAAGGTTTAGCCAACCATAGACATGATTAAAACCAAATCTCTTAAATAAAGCATGAAAAATAAACTAAGGAAGAAGAAAAACTCTTTGGCGGCAGCTCCACCCTTGTATATGCTCCTTGAACCTTTCCAAACCCTAGAATATGCTTTGAAGCATCATAAGGAGTCCTATTTATAGTTGTGGAACTCTAACTTTTGCACCTAATTGGAAAACTCTAGAAAGCACCTCAAATTTACACAGTTTGCTACAATAAACTTCACTCTTCGTAGTTTCCCAAAATAGACTTCCCTCTACACAATTTTCCAAAAAGACTAAGAGTCTCAGAATATGCTTTTTCAGGACAGGACAATTTCAAGATTTATTTTCTTCACTTCAAATATTTAATTCTCTTCATTCCTCACTTGGTTTTTTAAGATCTTTGGCATGTGAATTTTTCATTAATGACTTCAAAATCTCTAAATATTCATTTCATAATCTTTTGAGCATAAATCTTCCTTTTGACATCAATTTCACCTTAAGCTCTTGAAATTACCTGACACATGAAAACATGCACAATTAGATTGATCAAGCACTATCATGTTTATAAAACAAAGGTATAAATGGGGGATAATATGCAATATTTGACCCTTAACAGACGTCTGTATTATCAGTAAATAATGCTTTGATTAGTGCAAGGCCTTCATTGCACTGCACTGTAAAAAAATAATTTATTTCAAAATGGTTCCGTGGTTCATATCCACAACTACACCGTCATTCCTAATACCTTCTCAGCCCAGCGGACTAGGACAAGATCCACAGATTCTTACCTTCAGAGCTGAGTCCCTTGCCAGTGTGGTTGCATCTTTGTCTTCGTCAAGGACGAAGATTAGATATCGTAAGTCTCTGGTTATAGCTTGCAGTTCATCCCCTTCCTTCTACCATGAAGAGCCTCTTCAAGCAAACTCGGTCATGACAGGTTGGGGTTTAACGTCATTTTTATTTCGTAGGGAAAATGGAATTTCTTGAGTCACGTCATCATGTATCCATCCCTTCAGGGGTGGATATTATCCCCTCTGTGTTCCTTCTCTTCTTGCCTGTGTACTCCGCTCCCTTCGTCCCAATAGGATGTATACCATAGGTGACTAGACAACCGCTTTATGATATACCCTATGAAGAGGTTATCCTAGGATCTATCGCCGAGTAGGACTTCCATTGTAGGTGAAGCTGAATGACAATACTTCGTATCTACACATGTTGAGTGTCAAATATTACATATTTTCTCTAGTTATATCTTAGTTTTATGAACATGATACTGCTTAATGTTATATTTTATATATGTTCGTGTTGCAAGATGAATCTTAGAGCTTAGATTGAAAAGAATTCTAAAAGCATGAATTTGATGCTCAAGAATCATCAAGGCAAGGAATGGATCATAGGAGACCAAGATTGAAGAAGTCACATGCTAGAGATCTAAGGAAACCAAGTGAGGAATGAAGAGAATCCAAAATTTGAAGTATTGATTGGCTAGCCCAAGTTTTGGTTCGGCTAGCCCGAGAAAGTTCGGTTGAAAATCCAGCGACATGTTCTTTTAAAATTTACAGGAGTTTGGCTAGCCTGAGTGTCGGTCAGCTAGCCGAAGATCTTCTTAAGCTAGCCTTAGGTTATGCAAATTCTGTGCGAACTGCGTTAATTTGAGGCGGTTTCCAGATTCTTCCAACTCGGTGTGAAAGTTTGAGTTCTCCAACTATAAATATGAGTTCCTATGATGCTGCAAAGCATCTTCTAGGGTTTAATTAGTGGAGGAAAAGGGTGGAGAGCTGTCGACAAGAGTTTTTCTTCTTCTTCCTTAGTTGTTCTTATGTTTTGTTTAAGAGATTTTGGTTTAATCATGTTTATGGTTAACTAAACCTCTTAGTTAGGGCTAAGAGGTGAAGCTTGTAGCGTGATTAGGATGTTTACTTTGTTTGATTCATGTTTTTACTAAACTCCATTGATTTCTAGTTTGATTTTAAGGAATATTTCCAATTTTCAATGGTTTGTTATGACTCAAATTATAATAGATCTGCGATAGCTTTGAATATCTTCTTTTCCTATTTGAGATTGTGAAATTGGTAAATCCTATTGTTTATTATCATCTCCTGAGCATGGTTGGGTGATGGAATCCCTTTTAAGCCTCATAATCCTCATCCATTGAGAATTAGGTCAATGAAAGTTCAGATTTGATTTAATTACTATATTTCCCAATTGGATAGGATAGGACTCCAATTCTAATTGTGTTACTTGAATCAAGCAAGGTAACATCTTAATTAATATGAGTGGAACTTGGCACCCTAGTTCCCACCTTTAAATTCACAAGTTTCAATTACATCATTCACAATTACTCTCTATAATATCTCAGATTTAAATTTAAATTTTCTTCTAGTTCCGAGTCTAGTTAAATTCAGAAACATATAAGATTAGTCCTTGTGGATTCGACCTCGGTCTCATTGAGATTATTACTACATCGCGACCCTACACTTTGGGTTGTGAACAAGTTTTTAGCGCTGTTGCCGAGGACTACGACTACGCTTTTTGAAATTAATTAGTATTAAAATTAGGTTAAGATTAGGGTTTATTTTTCTTTTTTATTTCTAGGTTAGGATTTTTTCTGAACTTATTTTTAGAACTAATTTGGATCCTAACATAAAAATTTCCAATCCGGTAATCTCTTTCTAATTCTCTCTCTCTTTCCGTTTCTAGATATCTTATTTGTCTTAGTATCTCTCTAGTTTTCTCCTTAAGTTTAGTTTAGTTTATGAACTTGAGGGCTGAGAGTATTTCATGCCCAGGTGGTTCCGTGGTAACACTCTACGTCTCTTAAGTGAAGGAGGATTAGTTGAAAGGCTACCTATCCATTAGAGGATTAGACACCACTTGAGGTCCTCTAAGTTAATAGAAGTGATGGCTGTGGATCAACCTGCAAATCAACCTCAACCTCCGGTTGAGGAAGCTGAGGATGAGAATGAGGTGCATCATGCACCCCTGCCTCGTACTTTATGAGATTATCTGCAACCGGTGTGGGGTAAGCACACTGTCCTGCATGATCTTTTCAGAGAATGCAGGACATATGGATATCAAGCCAGCAGTGACCAACTCCTTGCAAAGTTCCATGGACTTGAATATGAAAATCCATATCTACACATGAAAGAGTTTGACGAGATAATAGCCACTTTAGACTTTCCTAATGTGTTTGAAGACATGATCAGGCTAAAACTCTTTCCCTTCTCCTTAAAAGAAAAGGCTAAGACATGGTTGCACTTACTACGTCCACGATTGATTGGTAGATGGAATGACATGACAAGGGAGTTCATTAAGAAAATTTTCCCATCTCATAAAATGAACATCCTCAGAAAGTCAATCATGAACTTCGCCCAAAAGGAAGATGAAATATTCTTCCAATGTTGGGAGAGGTTCAAGGATCTTGTCAGTTCATGCCCACAACACGATTTTGAAACGTGGTGTATAAATGTGAATGATATCTTATCTAGCTCCTAGATTTGTCAAATTTTGTAGTGTCAAAACCTCTTGGAATCTGTATCTTGTGTAGCTCAACTTTATATCATCCTTGCCTACATTCAAGTACAAGAATAAGAGACTCTACATCAAGAACTTCAAGTACAAGAATAAGAGATTCAAGCACAACATTAAGTACTAGATCAAGTTTCAAGCTTCAACTATATCAAGACAATGTGCTTTACTTAAGAATTCAAGCTCAAGTAATCTTCTCAAGTTTAAGCTCATACACTCAAAGTTGAAACTCAAGTCACAAGGTCACTAGTTCAAGCTCATCTTCGAATATATAGTGAAAAGCTTCAAGTACTTCAAGATAAACTATCCACCGAAGCGAACAATGTTTCAATATTCAATTTTCATCTATAAGGTATGAATGACCCTAGATTGACCATAAGTTAGGTCATATTGATTACATTCTTAATTTGGGTCATTATATAATTTTATAGGCTTTTTCTCGACTAGTCCTAGCTTATGTTCGACTAGTCCAAGTACTATCTCGACCAGTCTAAGGTTTGTTGTGCATTTTTGAAATTTCTGTTGGACCCTCGACCAGTCCTGAAGACTGCTCGACCAGTCGAGTGAACAGTGCCCGACTCAAAGTCAAGCAACCTTTATAAGTCCCACTCGACCAGTCGAGTGTAAGGCTGTAAGTGCAATAGTTTATATCCCTTTGTGTTGTCAAATTTGTGGTGCCAAAGACATTGTTATGAAGCTTGCATCTGTGAAGAACAATGCTCTACTCAAGATCAACTTAGGGTGATAAGCACTGTTCACAAGTCAAGACTCGAGAAAGTGAGTTTGTTATCAAGATCTTAAGATGCATTCAAGTTCTACCTCAAAATATCAAGAAGCTTTCAAGATTGAACTCCATCAAGACTTTAAACTCCATTACTTTCAAACGTCACTCGTCTCTAAAGTTTCAATGTCCTTACTTCACTATTGAGGTATAACTGACCTTAGGTTGACTTTAGAGTAGGTCATTTTGGATACATAATTCATATGTTTTCTATAAGTGAGTTTGGTCTGTTCTAAGACTAGTCTTGGACTTTGTTCGACTAGTCCTATCACTACTTCGACCTGTCTAAGAAATTCCTGGATCAGTCGTAAGTTTATTACAAAAATCAAAAATTTTATGTTAGGCTTCGACTAGTCCTGGGGACTGTTCGACCAGTCATAGGAACAGTGTCGACTGCATCTTCGACCAGTCGTAGACTTACGACTCAATGTACAGCGCTGAAAAGCGAAGTGCTTCGACCAGTCGTGAGAGCCTACGTACGATTAGTCGTAAAACTGCCAAATCTTATCGCGCTTGAATTTTTTCAAATCTGTTGGTTCTACGATCATTCGTAGAGGTCCTTAGACCAGTCGAAGGTGTGATTTTCTCACCTATAAATAGAGCACGAATCTTAGAATAAAATATGAACTTTAAGCTAAATTAATTCGGTCTTCTGAGAGATAAGTCGGTGCTCCATATAAGCTAAGTGTGCATATTTAATATTCTCTTTCTTTAGCTTTCTTAATTGATTTTGTTTCTTGCATTCCAATCTAATCTGAAAAAAGGAATTGTTGTTTTCCTTTTTCTGGAATCAAAATTAATTAGAGCTAGCCCTTTTATTTTAATTTAAAATCTATCAGAACCTAGAACCATTATAAAGTAGTATTGGACATTGAACTTTGACATTCAAATCTCTACTCTGACTTGGTTCTTCTGGGCTGCTACAACGAATGAGAAAATCAGGTATTTTACAATTTGTGTAATTTACATTGTTTGGTTTTGTTTGAGGTTAAGCCAGAAAAATCTCAAAGTTGTTGGTTATCTAAGGAGAGCCAGAAAACTCAGAAGTGAGGGTTTTTGAATTGTGTAAGCCCTTTGAAAAAGACACAATTGTGAAGGTTTTGGGTGAACCTGTGAAAACCTATTTGATAGTGAACGCTAATATCCCCTGTGTGAGGATATTAGGAGTGGAGTAACATTCTATGTGGCTGTTATTTAACAGCTGGTGAACACACAGGTGAACCACTATAATTCTTTGTGTTGTGGATGTGTGATTTATATTTTCTATCTTTTATCATTCAGAATTGTGGAATGTATGTGTGGATGTGAATGTTGTAAATTTTACATTTCAAGCACAGTGGGGAATGTTGTAATAATTTAGATTTACATTTCAACATTATATCTTTGCTATCTCTTTATTATTACGTTGAGCTTCAGTTTCTCTATTTGTTCTAGAAATAAGGTTGTCCTACCATAAACTTTGGTTTTTGGTGTAAGGTTGTCCTTAGAACAATTTGTGTTTCCATTTCTCTATTTTAGGTCGCTTTCCATTCCTATTCTGTGATTGCTATCTATTCTTTATTTCATATTCTACTGTATTTATTTTTAATTTGGCATAGTCCTATTCACCCCCCCTCTAGAACATATAGCTTGGCCATTTCAAAGGCTCGACCAGTCGAGTAGGCCACTTAACCAGTCGAGGATCGATCTTATCTTATTGTGTCTGCAATTTTGAATTCTTGTTGGTCCTTCGACCAGTCGAGCTGACCACTGGGCTAGTCAAGTGAACAGTTTTTCACCTATAAATAGAGCACGAATTTCAGAGTTTGGTAAGTCATTTAATTAAAATCAAGACACCACTCTAAGAGATAAGTTTGTGATATTCTTAAGCTATACTGTGTTCATTGAATATTCTCTTTTAATTAGCTTTTTGTATTTGATTTTTAGTTCTCTATTCCAATCTTATTTGAAGAAGGGATTTAAGTTTTTATCTTTCTTGAGATCAAAATCAAATCTAGCTAGCCTAAGGTGATTTAATCTAAAAATCATTTAGAACCCTTTCATAAGTGAGTTTGGACATTGAACATCTACTTCAAATTGGTTCTACCCGGCTTCATCAAAGGAGAATATCCAGATAAGTATATTTACATTTTTGTAAATCTCTTTTTGGTTTTTGAGGTTGTACTAGGAAAAATCTCTTTTTAGTTTGTCTGAGGTGATCCAAAAAATCTCAGAGTGTGGGGTTTTTGAATTTTGTAAGCCCACTTAAAAGACACAATTATGTAGGTTTTAGGTGAACCTTGAAAAACCTATTTTATAGTGAAAGCCAATATCCCGAGGGTGAGGATATTGGGAGTGAAGTAGTTGTGTGACTGTTTTTTAACAGTTGATGTACACACAAGTGAACCACTGTAATTTCTAGTGTTATGGTGGTTGGTTGATTGTGGCTTTGTGTGAATGTTGTAATTTCTCTTTAAGCCTTTGTGGCGAATGTTGTAATTTATTTTATGCAATTGTGGGAATGTTATAATAGCTTAGTTTATTTTCTTTGCTATTTTTATTTTCCTCTATATTGGTTTGGAATTTTGATACACAGACCGTTCTAGAAATTAGATTGTCCTAACATAAGCCATTGGTTTTTTGTGTAAGGTTGTCCTTAAAACAATATTTGTATCAACCTCTCAATACTTGTGCATTTGAAGTTGTTATTTGTTTCTACTTTGTGGGATTGATAAGTGCTACATTTATTTATTTTTTTTCTAATTTCGCATTTAAATTTTAATTTGGCATAGTCCTATTAACCACCCCCCCCCCCCCCCCCCTTCTGTAGGACTCTTAGCTTGGCATTTTCAAGTGGTATCAAAGCCTAATAGCTCATTTTATCTTTGTTATTTGGATTAAATTCCTGAGCTAATCGATCTGAGCTTTTTAAGATGTCAAATTTTGATAGCCTCTCAATCACTAGGCCTCCACCATTTGATGTCTCCAATTATGCCTATTGGAAAGCTAGAATGAAGTTTTTTTTTTTAAAAAAAAAAATCCATAGATGAGAGCGTGTGGCAAGCCACAATGACCAATTGGACCCCTCCTACCACTGAAGTGACTGGTACTGATGGATTTGTAACTGTAAAAGTTTCACCTTATTTTACTTGGACTAATCTTCAGAAAAGTGAGAGTAGTGTAAATGCAAAGGCTCTAAATGTTATTACACTATCATCGGATGAATTCAAGAGAATTATATACTATGATACTACAAAGCAAGCTTAAGATATTTTGGAAATGACACACGAGGGTACAACAATTGTCAAGAAATCTAAAGTTCAAATCCTCACAACCAAAATTAAGGAAATATGTATGGAAGAAAGTGAAACTTTCATGGACTTCTATACAAGATTGAATGACATTATCAACTCTATGTGGGGTCTTGGTGATAGGATCCTAGAAAGTAAAGTCTGTGCAAAGATACTGCACTCATTACCTGAACGATTCAATTCAAAAGTAACCGCGATCCAAGAACTTCGTGATACGGATAATTTGAGGGTAGAAGAGTTAGCGGGGTCTCTTTAAACCTATGAGTTAAATTTTAAGGCACCCAAAGGTAAGTCAATCGCCCTCAGTTTTCTAAAATTATTTCTCATGAAAATAGTAATAATTTTGATTTAGAAACTTCTGTAGATGATATGTCTCTTTTAGCTAAAAAATTTTACAAGATTTTCAAAAGTAAAAAGAGGGTTAATTTACAAAAGCCTATTAAAAAGAAAAAACCTAGATCTAAAAATTGAAAATCTTTAAAAGATAGTCAATGCTACAACGGTCATGAATATGGGCATCTAACAAACAAATGTCCTAAGAAGGACAAGTCTAAAAAGAAAGGTATGTTGGCTACATGGGATGATTCTTCCTGCTCTGAAGTCTCTTCTGAGTCAGAAGATTCTGAAATCGATTCGGCTAATGATGTTAAAGCCTTAATGACTCTAGCCAAGTTCACTTTCTCAGATAATGATGATTCAACTAGTGGAGAAAATCTACATAGTGACAATGAAACTGAAGAAGACCTTCAAGATGCTTATGATGCCCTATATAGGGAAAGTTACAAAATTGCTGTTAAGTTAAAACTTCAGAAAGAAAAGTTTTTAAAACTATAAGAGAATTTTGATAATCTAGTCTTAGAAAAATCATACTTTTCAGATTGCTTTAAAAAAACTAAGTGTGACTTAGATTTCAAAATGTCCCAAGTTAAAAATTTTAAATCTGAAAATGAAAAGCTAAAACTAGAAGTCTCTTCGCTTTTAAGTTTGAAGGACACATGGAGGTATGCCCAAGGTGATCTTAAATTAGAAAAACTTTTATTCGGATTCAAAAAATGTGGCGATCGATCTGGATTGGGCTATGATAAAAGTATTCCTCCCAAATATAAGAATACTTCATCTAAATTTATTAAAGGGGAGTCTTCTAACTCAAAAGGGAAAAGTCTGAATCAAAATAATTCTAAAAATTCTAAAACTTTTCAGACTTTTAAACCTAAAAGCAATCATATCAACTATAGAAATCAGAATCGTAACCCTTTAGCTAAAAAAATTGTTGACTTACTTAAGGAGCTCTTAAAATCTAACTCTGTGGGTAGGACTTATAACAACTATAAACATAAGAAGACCAACTATACTCCTAAACCCAAAACAATAATGAAATGGGTCCCTAAGGTTACTTGTTTAGTTGCCCATGCCGCTTTTAAATTTACCAACCAAGGGTGTGAAATTTTAAATAAGAATGGTTCTATAATATTAACTGGTCACAGAACTTCTGAGAATTACTACATTGTTAGTAATTCAAGCTCATCTAAGCTATCGTGTTACATGGTCCAAACCGATGAGATCGAGTTATGGCATAAGCACCTAGGACATGTACACTACATAACTTGTATAGATTGAGCAAAAGAGAATTGGTAACAGGTCTACCCAAAGTAAAGAAAGTAGATAAAATATGTGGCGAGTGCCAGATTGGTAAACAAACTAGGAGTACTCACAAAAAGGTGAACTCCAATACCACATTTAAACCACTCGAACTTCTTCACATAGATCTCATTGGACTAACTAGAACGGAGAGTCGAGGTGGCAAGAAGTATATTCTAGTGATTGTAGATGATTACCAGTATACTTGGGTAGTCTTCTTAATATAAAAATCACAAACTCTCGATGAAGTAAAAAGAGTACTTAAACATATCCAAACCGAAAAAGAATCATAAGTCACTAAGATCCGTAGTGATCATGGTTCTGAGTTTGAAAATAGCAGTTTTGAGAAATTTTGCAATGATCAGGGAATATCACATGAATATTCTGTGCCCAAAACATCACAAAAAATGGTGTATTGGAAAGGAAAAATAGAGTGCTTCAATAAATGGCAAATGTAATGCTAAATAGTATGAAGCTTCTTAAAAATCTTTGGGCTGAAGCCATAAATACTGCTTGTTATATAATTAACAGCATTTACACTAGAAAATTAGATAGTAAAACTACTTATGAAATGTGGTTTGATAGGATGCCTACTGTCAAATACTTTCGAGTTTTCGGCAGCAAGTGCTACATCTTGCGTGATTAAGAAAATCTGGGTAAATTTGACACCAAAAGTGATGAAGGGATATTTTTAGGGTATGCTTTAAATAATCGAGCATATCGGGTTCTTAACAAGAGGACTGGTGTAATTCAAGAGTCCATCAATGTGGTTACATATGATCACTTGAATACACTTGTCTCAAGTTCAGAAAATGATGTTCTTTTATTTGATAAACTCAACTCTTCATCTAGTTAAAATAACACTGAACAGCAAACAGTTAAAGACTATCCATCTAATCAAATCCTTGAAAACTCTCTCACTAGTATGCGCACTCGTAAATAACTACAAGATATGTGCAACTATGTGTGCTTTACATCTTAGATAGAATCGGCTAACGTAAAAGAAGCCCTTACTGACGAAAACTTGATTGTAGCAATACAAGAAGAGCTAAATAAGTTTGTTAGAAATGATGTTTGGTACTTAGTTCCAAGACTAAAAGATAAACACATTATCGGAACAAAATGGATTTTCAAAAATAAGTCTGATGAACTTGGTAATATTATTAGAAACAAGGCTAGACTAGTTGTACAATGGTACACTCAACTTGAAGGCATTAATATGATGAGACCTTTGCCCTAGTAGCTCATCTTGAATCAATCAGACTATTTATATCCATTGCGTGCTTTAAAAAATTTAAAATATATTAAATGGATGTAAAGAGTACATTCTTAAATGGCGATTTGCATGAAGAAGTGTATGTTAAACAATCAAAGGGTTTTGAAGACCCTAAGCATGCTGATCATGTCTATCGCTTGAAAAAGGCACTCTATGGTTTGAAACAAGCTCCCAGGGCATGGTATGAAAAGTTGACTAAGTTTCTATTAAGTCATAACTTTGTAATGGGAAGTGTTAATAAAACACTGTTTATAAAGAAACATAATGATCATATACTAATAGTACAAATCTATGTTGATGACATTATCTATGGATCTACTTGTACTAACATGACTATTGAATTTGCAGATCTTATAAAATCTAAATTTAAAATAAGTATGGTTAGAGAACTAAATTATTTCATATGGTTGCAAGTCAAACAGCTCCCTAATGGTTTCTTTATCTCTTAAACCAAATATGCTCTTATTTAACAGGTAAGAGTGTGGATCCTAAGTTGTATCGCAGTATGATAGGTAGTTTACTTTATTTAACTGTGAGTCGGCCTGATATTGCTTTTAGCATTGAAATTTGTGCTAGATATCAGTTGAACCCTAAAGAGTCACATTTAATTGCTATTAAGCGTATTTTACGATATGTCGCTAGTTTAGCTAATCTTGGTCTCTGGTATCCTCATGATACCAGTGTGCAATTAGCTGGTTACACAGATGTTGATTGGGCTGGTAACATGATGATCGTAAATCAACCAGCGGTGGTTGTTTCTATGCCAGAAACTATTTGGTTTCTTGGCTAAGTAAGAAACAAAGTTCCGTATCGCTCTTCACAGTTGAGGTTGAATATATTGTTGCGGGTAATGCATGTACTCAGCTTGTGTGGATGAAGAGAATGTTAAGCGATTATGGATTTGCTTAAGAATCTATGGTCTTATATTGTGATAATTCAAGCGTAATTAATATTTCTAAAAATCTAATTCAGCATTCACAAACCAAACATATTAACATTAGATATCACTATATTCATGAATTGGTGGAATACAAGATAATTTCATTGGAATATATTCAGACCAAGAATCAACTTGCTGACATATTCACAAAATCGCTCAACAAAAATAGGTTTGCAAAATTGAAATTTGATCGTGGTATATGCAATATGAATTAATGATGTGTGCTTATTTGTATCATAATGTATATGTTTATTATTTAAAAATTTTTAAAATTCAAATATAATGCAAAATTGCATATTTTGAGTGGTACACGACCAGTCGAGTACACACTCGACCAGTCGTGGCTTGACCGGTCGAGTATGTACTTGACTAGTCATGAATATTAGGTTTGGCCTTTTATTTGGGGAAAAACACCTTTTCTCCATTTGGTTCTTCTTCTCCAACAAGCCCTACCACGACCGGTCGAACCCTTCTTCGATTCCTCCATGGTTAGTGTATTAATTTCAAAATTCTTATAGATTTAAGTCCATTGCACTTCCTTTTCCTTGTTTGTGTTGTTTATTTTAAGCTTTATGATTGTTTTATTGGTTTTCTAGCAAAAAATCTAATGTACTGAAAACCCTTGTTGCCTCTTTTATAATCCTTGTATTCCTTAATTTCTTTGTTGTAATGGATAGTAAATGCAAGAAGAAAGGATCTCATAGTCCCTCTTCTTCTTTGGTGTAATGGATAGTAAATGCAAGAAGAAAGGATCTCATAGTCCCTCTTCTTCTTGTTTCACTCCTATCATGGTGCGCCATCTTCGGTCACCAGAGGAAGATCACGAGTATATGAGGAATATTCGCTTATGCAATGTGATAGTTGAACGGACATTAATCCTGTTCATTTGACACCATTTGGTATTATTCCACTCCTTTAATCTTTAGGATGGGATAACATTTTACATTGGGGCGGATCGGCATACCACTCCATTGCACAGGTTATGTTTGCTTGCATTAGTGACTTCTCTACTGAGAATCTAACATATATAATTACAACTAGAGAAGGTCTAATTGAAGTGGACCATCACTTAATTTTTAGGTTAATGGATATACCAGTCAATGATGACGGTATTCCCATTAATATACTAATAGCAGAATCGTCTGAATATAAGAAGAGAATGCTCACTAGAGTTTTATGGAATATGGATGCAGAATGGAGTACTGAGAATGCGCTTGCTTCCAAGTTTATGTTACCTAGATACAGGGTTCTTCATTGGATTTTCATTTCAAATGTCTATCCTCGATCTGGTAACAAAACTGAGCTTACTATATTTATGGCTCGTATTCTTCATTCTATTATTACTAGAGTCTCTGTGTGTCTTCCATCGCTTATTTGTTATATCATGATTAAGTTCCGTCTCCATCCAGGTCATAGTGATATACCTTTTGCTTATCTTATGACTGTATTAGTCACCCATAGTCTAGTGACTATGCCTGTTGGAGAAGCTCCCATTAACCATCTACCATTCAACAATTCAAACATAAATAAGATGAATTTGAGGTTGGCTCCAGGCCAAGTTGATGTAGGTGCTGGAGGAGCAGCAGAAGCAACTGAAGAGGAGGATGCTTTGCCTCTAGATGATGTCAATATGAATGAAATTTTTAATGAGATCGAGTCTAACTTTGTAGCTGATCCTGATTATCAGCCTTCTGATTTTAATTCGCGTTTGTGATCTCTTGAGGAGAAGGTTGAAGGTATGCATGTGTCCCAAAAAATGTAATTTAAATATACGCATAAATATCTTACGCACATTAACAAGGGACTTTATCAAATTGATCCTTCCATACCTACTCCTTCTTTTGGTTCGGATTAGTTTTGAATATCTGATATGTAATAACTTTCATACTTAGATTTCTCTTATCTTTATTTACTTGGACATGTTTTCTTGTTATTATGGACATGTTTGAATGGTTATCTTGTCCATATTTATGTTATTCTGAACTTCATTCTTCTCTCATTACTCATTGCTCTTATTACTTCCATCTTCATTTATAAGTTCTTTAATTTGTCATATTGTGACAAAAAGGGGGAAAATTTTTGTTGATATGCCTATTTCATAATGATATTGGATTCTATGAAATGTGGAGTGGAGAAGAGAAGTATAACAAATTTTTTCTGCTTGAATTCTATGGAGTAATATATTGAGGGGGAGTATTGGTTTGCTATTTTAACTGGTGCATGATTCTTTATTATGCATATTATGCATATTTTTATGTATTTTTTTGTCACAAATTTGACAAAGGGGGAGATTGTGAATGTTATCTTATCTAACTCCTAGATTTGTCAAAATTTGTAGTGCTATAATGTAAGGCCCGTATCTTAGTCCGTATTATTCCATCCACTCCCGCGATCCTTTCCGAAGAATTCTGATAACCCGCGACCTATAATCGATATTTGCGCGTGACCCTAAGTCGTATCCCGTAGATTTGAGTTGGCTTAATCTAAAACTTGTACCATTGCGACCGTACCATCGCCACAGTTCTAATGTCCTGTCTTACATACCGATCCGATACCCTAGTCAGGAGATGTGGGCTTGCGTTCAGTTCGAGAAAACACCGCGCGTTTGCAATCCTAAGAGAATCTCTACAACATGTCCCATCAATTAATCAATCAATCACCTCATGTCAAGTTCAAGAGCAACCCCAAAGTCAACTCTCTCTCACTCTCTCTCTTACACACCCGTACATGTCAAGTACAACTATCACCTCACATCCATCACCTCTTTTACAACCACCCCGTCTCTCTCTCTTTCTCTTCATAATTTCTAAGCAAAACTAAAGCGGTGCACGTCCAAGCAATTCTAAGAGAGAAAAGTGTTGTGTGTGGCTAACTTCCTATCCCAAAATCTATCATCCTAGCCCTTCATTTCTCATCATCTTCCATCAAAGAGGGACACAAGGAGCTCAGCGTTCCATCGGACTAAGAAGATCGAACGGTGGGTGTTCCTATAGGCCTAGATTTCATGTTTTTATGATGGGCCAAGTGAGGCCTACCGATTGATGGTATAGATCTCACTTTGGACCCTAGATGTGTACGATGATCCACCTTGATTCTCATGATCATTCCATAATGGGGCCATTCTCCATGGACCCCATCATGATGTTTATTTTCCTTGCATAAATAGGGTCATCTACACCTTACATTTCAGTGGAGAAAGGATCTCCACTGTTGATTTGATTAGAGGGCCCACATGTAATGGGACCCACTTGATGTATGTTGTAATGTATGGAAGGGAGGGCCCATAGTGCCGGGGTCCCTCCATCACTCCATCTCTCTCTTTCTCTCTCTCTTTTTTTCTTGATTTTGGCCCCTTGATGTATGCAATTCATCCTTGTCGTCCACTTTCGTGGGACCCACTTGATGGGTGTGTTAGATCTACACTGTCCAAGTCATGTGGGCCTTACCTTAATGTAGATGGGAAAAACACAAATATTAGATTGATCTAAGTGGGCCATGTCCATATGGGACCCTCCTTGATAAATACATCCACGTCCAGCGTCCCTAGACGCTGGACGTTGTGAAGTGTGAATAGACAGTGGATGTACTAATAAGAAGAAAATAAAATATTTGATTTAAGCCTTTTGGGTGGGCCACTCCTACAGGCCCCACCTTGATGTATGGGTCTAATCCACGCCGTATCCCATTCCCCACTTTAATTTAGCTGTTAAAAAGAAAAATGAAGTTGAGCCGATTACCTGGTGGGCCATTTCATAAAAAACAGTGGTTCTTACCATAAAATCCACTCTGATGTTTCTATACACCAAAGCACATTGAATATTGGGCTCATTTAGACTGTCTTGAGCCATAGAATCCAATGGATGGGTCGGATTCTCCTGATGCAAGCCTCACCAGGAAAAAACCATGGAAAGTCTATTTTTAAAAAATGAGATGCAGCAGGTGCTGCTGCTAACATCCAGAGGACGCACAACAGCATCCTGTTGCGCTGAGGTGTGGACAGACAGGGACGCGGGTCCCAACCATGGGCCCCACCGTGATGTGTGTTGACATCAACACCATGGATTGATGGGGTGATGGGGGCCCTTTTTAAGCAGTGTGCCCCCCAAATCAACCGTATACGGGACGCTCAGGTGGCGCACATGATAAGAAATAGTGAGGATTGAGCATCTGCCATTGAGACAGTGTTTGGGTCACAGAAGTTTTAGATCATTATGAAATTTATTTTTCCTCCTCACCTGGGTCTGTGTGATCTTATTAACATATTGGATGGAAGATAGAAGTTATGGTGGGCCCCACGTGGGACCCATTGATGTTTGTATTATATCCCACGCCCCCCCCCCCCCACGTGGGAGTGGGACGGCTGGTGTACCTCACTCCAGCTACATAGCTGCTGCAGTGGCATCACCAAGTTCTGTGGATCCCACTTGTTTCATCCACACCGTCCATCTATGGGACCCACCATGATGCATGTATTGCATCCAAACCATCCAACCATTTTGAAAGTTCATTTCAAGGCTTGAGATTAAAAACAAGATAAATCTATTTATCAAGTGGACCACACTGCACTATGAGGATTGAACATCTACCATTGAAATCCTTCGGGAGTGCAGAAGTTTTGGATCAGTAGGAAATTTGTTTTTCCCCATCATTCAGGTCTGTGTGACCTTATGATCAGATTGGATGGGAAATAAATGTTATGGTGGGCCTTAGGAATTTTAATGGTGGAAGTCATTATCACCACTTACATTTGGGTGTGGCCCATTTGATATATATGCGGCCCATTGGTTGGCCCATTTGATGTACATAAGGCCCATGTGATGAGGCCCATCTTGATGTATTTGTGGCCTTTTGTTGAGGCGCACCTTGATATATGAGGCCCATGTGATGTGGCCCATCATGATGTATTTGTGGCCTTCCGTTGAGGCCCAATGGGATGTACACAAAGTCCATTACAATGTGTGATTCCACGTGATGTATATAATAATGTTTATGGCAGGCCGTGCCTTGGGAGCAATGATGGTTTGACGTCCACATTGTAAGAATAATGTTGGTTAAATGTTCGCATTATAACTCTCCGTAGGGCTCATTGATAAGCCCATACTTGTTGTGTGTAGGCCATCTAGGTCCACCCTCATTGTAAGGATAGTTCATCACCATATAACATGCTTAGTATAACTCCATGATTCATGTCCATACGCATCATATGTTTGCTTGATATGCGGAATGTTTGATCATGGCATAAGCCGTTGGGTTGAGACATTTACGGGACTCCTTATGAGAGGCAGTGCCCCACATGATTGCGTAGTACGTGCATGATTGCTGCTAACTAGTCGGTGTGACTCATGCATCTCGCTTATGTGTGACATGATCATTGTATGCCCTAGTGACATCAGGGTCGTGGCTCCACAAGCATATTGTGGATGGATGTATCGGATACTGAAAATACTTGGTTCTAGCACTGTGGGCACTTAGGATGTCCTTGGGTGAAAGTCTTAGAACCTTTTTGGTACTAGGAGATGCTCCAATGTCTAAACTGAGTGGATACAAGAGTGCCCAAGTGCCGATACTAGTAGGCTACATCTCCCACTGTGTTGTGGTCGGTTGAAAGGGGGCTTGGCCTTATTCGCCCGAGTGAGGGGGTTGTAAGCTAGGCTGAGTTTGACCAGCTTGCAAATGAGTCCGCCATCAACGAGCCAAGTAAGTATTGGCAGACTTCTGGTCAGGCAGATAGTGTGGTCTCTTCCACTTGCTGGGTTGTGCAGCTAGGGAGATGCAGTGAGTGTGGAGTGTACTAGACCCCGGTGATATCCTAGAGAGAAACTATACTGATATGTGTACTTGATGAGGACTAACATGCTTGCTTTGCATGTCGCATATGACATTTGGCTACATTGGCCTCGTATCGCATGGTCTTGGTATGGGTGATAGCATTCATGCCTTGCATCACATAGCCTTGGTATGGCTGATAGTATTCATGGACTTACCGGCATATTTTCGCATTACTCTGATACTGCATACTTGATACTTGCCTTGTGCACACACTTACACCACCCTCTAAGCTTTTGTAAGCTTATGCATGACTGTTGCGTGCAGGTACCGTTGGATCGCTGCAGTGCTGAGGCAGGAGCGTGTATCAGACTATTTTGAAGCCTTTTGATCACCCTATATTTCCCTTTCCGCATTGTACTTAAAGTTTTTGATATAGTGGATATGTTGTGATGTTGTTTTGTGACTTGGTTATGCTTCATTAAAAAAAAATCATACTGAAAATCCTCCTTATAGGATCCCAGGATCGAAATCTGGCATGCTAGTGCCAGGAGCCGAGAATGGGGCACTATGGAGGCTGTTGATGTCGAATTCGGTGATTAAAAATTTTGTGAGCCCGTTTTTTGAGTTTAGGGCATGACAGAAGTTGGTATCAAAGCATAACATGGGAATACATGAGGATCACATCACATATCTACTATGAACTTAAAATAAATAGGTCCCGAGTCCGAATAACTTAGCGATTTTCGGATGTCGACCCTTGATGTTTATGCTTTCGAGAATTCTCAAGGCTAATTAGGCCCTTATTCCTCCCTATAGGACATGCCACCTAGGAGAATGACCCGAGCAACTCTCGCTCCCCTGTGTGAGCTTGGCGTAGCCCCATTAGTACCCATGACAACAGAGCAGCTTCAGCAAATGCTGCAGACAATGGCCGCTATCTTTTAAGGGCAGGGCAGATGGCCCATTGTTATGCCAGCCCAAGCAGAGCAGGTGCGCGCGAGTGCCCTTCTCAGAGATTTTTGACAGCACGATCCCTCGTGCTTCCAGGGCGTGCTGACCCTACTGTAGTGGAGATATAGGGGTCCGAGTTGGAGAGGATTTTTGACACTATAAGATGTATGACCCAGCAGCGGGTTCCGTTAGCTGTATTTCTTCTCCAAGGTGAGGCTCAGCACTGGTGGGCATCAGTTACTCGAGCGGCAGCGGTCAATTTCTAGTGGACTTGGGAGGACTTTGTAGACCGGTTTGACCAGAAGTTATTTTCGGAGCACGTTTGACAGCAGCACGCATTAACATTTGAGACTCTGGTCTAGGGGGACATGACTATGTCCCAATATGAGGCATGTTTCATCGAGCTATCTAGGTTTGTGACGTACCTTGTTGATGATGAGGTGTGAAAGGCCCACCATTTTTAGAATGGCTTGCGTCCTGCACTCAGGAGTGGTGTGGTCAGACACATGCTTCTGACATTTGAGCAGATTGTGGAGAGGGCCCAGATCTACGAGGCAGATTGATCTAATTTACAAAGGATCCGTGATCAGAGAGGATATCAGAAGAGGATATCAGAAGAGGAAGTTGCCCTCTAGTAGCTCCTATCAGTAGTAGCATCGTCCACAGCAGCGACGTACGACCCGCCCAGCATTCTGAGCACCAGTGGCACCCCCAGCACCACTTCCGGGACCGTTTTCAGGTACTTGCTTTGGGTATCGTAGGACAGGATATCATAGGCACGAGTGTCCCCATCAGCAGCAGCAGCAACCAAGGGCACCGTATCAGCCTCCGTGACAGCCCCCATAGCAACAGCAGCGACCACAACATCACCGTCCTGTACCTCCCCCGCAGCAGCAGAGGCAGCAGATCAGGCCGCCATAGTGGTAGCATTAGTAGAAGAGACCTCAGAGGGGACCTGCACCTCCCCAGTAGGCCCAGGGCAGATTTTATGCTGCCCAACAGGACCCTCAGTCATCAGGAGGAGTCGTCAAGGGTACTCTCCTTGTTTCTGCATGCGTTGCACGTATATTGTTTGATTCTGGTGCATCGCATTCCTTTGCGGCCGATGGTTTCTGCCGATCGATCGGTTTGCCGATGAAGTCTACCCGTGAGGATTTGTCAGTATCGACGCCCTTAAGGAAGACTATAGTGTTGGGCCGATTTTATGCATCTTGTCCCATTCTGATTAGGGACATCTTTTTGCTTGTCGATCTGTTTGCATTGCTGATGTCTAAGTTTGATGTCATCGTGGGTATGGATTAGCTAGCCGAGTACCACGCCATATTGGACTACTCCGTGTGGAGAGTCATGTTCTATATATCCGGCGTGCCAGAGTTCCAGTTTGTTGTTGATCCCAGAGGAGGGCAACTTTCTTGTCTGTTGTTGTGCGTCGTTGAGGAGTCAGTTACTTTGAGTATCGACTAGCTGCTGGTCATTTGTGGTTTTGCTATTGTGTTCCAAAAGATTTCGGGGTTACCACCTCATTGGTACACCGAGTTCTAGATTAATCTCATGCCCAGTGCCGTGATTATTTTAAAGGCCCCATATCGTATGACACCATTGGAGTTGTGGGAATTGCAGAAGCAGTTGGACGAGTTGCGTGAGTTAAGCTTTATCTGTCTGAGCAATTCGCTATGGGGAGTGCCAGTACTCTTCGTGAAGAAGAAGGATGACTCATTGAGGCGTTGCATAGATTATCGCGATCTCAACAAGGTCATTATCAAGAACAAGTACCCGCTCTCGAAGATCGATGATTTGTTTGATCAGCTGTAGGAGGCACAGTTCTTTTCGAAGATAGAATTGCGGTCTGGTTATCATTAGGTTTGGGTCCGAGATGAGGATATCCCAAAGACAGCCTTCAAGACTCACTATGGTCATTTTGAGTTCCAGGTCATGTCCTTCGGACTGACCAATGCGCCCGCAGTATTCATGTAGTTGATGAACGAGGTCTTCCGTCCGTATCTTGACCAGTTTGTTGTGGTGTTCATCGACGACATTCTGATATATTCAAGGACCCGTGAGGAGTATGAGCGGCATTTGGAGATTACCTTGCAGGCCCTTCGTGCACACCAACTTTACGCGAAGCTAGAGAAGTGTGAGTTCTGGCAAGAGGAGGTGAAGTTCCTTGGTCATGTGGTGATGAGGCAGGGCATCGTAGTGGCCCCACGAAGATCGATGCCATGCGTCAGTGGGACAAGCCCACAAACGCGTCTGAGATCCACAGTTTCCTTAGTTTGGCGGGCTACTACTGACGTTTCATTGAGGGATTCTCTCGTATTACAGCCCCGTTGACTAGGTTGACTCGAAGGGTGCCGAGTTCGTTTGGAGCGATGCTTGTGAGCAAGCATTTATGGAGCTGAAGGACCACCTCACGTCCACTCCTATCCTCACTCTTCCCTCTGGGAGTGATGGATTTATTGTATTTACTGATGCCTTGCGAGTTGGCTTAGGTGCTGTCCTGATGCAGCATGGGAAGCCGGTGGCTTATACGTCTCGCCAGCTCAAGGTCTATGAGCTGAACTTACCCATACATAATTTGGAGCTGGCAGCAATTGTCTTCACCCTGAAGATATGGAGGCACTATCTCTATAGGGTGAGGTTCGATCTCTTCTCCAACCACAAGAGCTTAAAGTATCTGTTCTCTCTGTCCGACCTGAACATGAGGTAGAGGCGTTGGATGGAGCTCCTGAAGGATTATGATTTCGATCTTCGGTACCACCCGGGCAAGGCAAATGTGGTGGCGGATGCCCTTAGCTATCAGCCATGAGGCCTGGTGGCACACATGATGATTTAAGAGTGGAGGATGCTTGAGGATGTGTCTCCATTTGACTTCGAGATCGGCTTGCAGTCTTCTATTGTGCAGTTATCGTGCCTGTCGATTCAACCCTCTCTTATCACAAGGGTGATCGAGGCTCAGCAGGAAGATGAGTCAGTGCAGAGTTATCGGGTAGAGGCAGCATCTGAGAGTCAGTCAGTTTGGCAAATTAGTTCAAATGGTGGACTTCGCTTCAGAGGCTGATTATGTATCCCAGATATTCTTGAGTTGTGTAGAGATCTTATGACCATGGCACATCAATCGCGGTTCTCTATCCACCCTGGCTCAATGAAGATGTATCGCGATTTGAGGCATCAGTATTTTTGGGCAGAGATGAAGCGCCACATTACCAGTTTTGTGGCCGAGTGTGACATATGCTAGCGTGTCAAGGCCGATCATTATAGACCCCTTGGTCTATTGCTGCCATTGAGTGCCTCGATGTGGAAGTGGGAGTACATATCTACCAATTTTATCGTGGGTTTGCTGGGGACACAGCGCGGTCATGACGCCATTTGGGTTGTCGTGGACCATCTGATGAAGTTGACACATTTTCTTATGATTCGTGAGACTTGACATGCGGACCAGCTCACCGCCTATTTGTTGATGAGAATGTGAGACTGCACGGTGTACCTATCTTGATCATTTCAGACCAAGACCCGAAGTTCGTGTCTCAATTTCGGGGGAGCTTTTAGAGAGCCATGTGGACTGATTTGTAGCTCAGCATTGCGTACCATCCGCAGACCAATGGTCAAACCAAGAGGATCAACTAAATCCTTGAGGATATGCTTCGGGCTTGCGCGATTGATTTCTCGGGTAGTTGAGACGAGCATCTGTGATTGGCTGAGTTCGCGTACAACAATAGCTATCAGGCAACCATTTGCATGGCTCCTTTTAAGGCATTATACAGCAGACCATGCAGATCTTCGAGTTGTTAGATCGAAGTTGGAAAGCGGCATCTCCTATGTCCCGAGCTTGTGCAGCAGACGTCAAAGGCTATCGATATGATCAAGCAGAGGACGCGCATAGCTCAGAGCCGATAGAAGAGTTTTAATGACTGTCAACATCGTCCCTTGGGGTTTACCGTTGGGGACCATATGCATCTCAACGTCTCACCCATGAAGGGTGTAGTTCAGTTTGGAGCAAAAGACAAGCTTGCCTCGAGATTCATAAGACCTTTCGAGATCACTAGGCGCATTGGCACCGTAGCCTATCGGCTTGCCTTGCCATCTCAATTGTCTGGCATCCACAACGTTTTCCACGTCTCTATATTGAGGAAGCGTGGGTCAGACATCATTCCTGTTATTGATTGGTAGCCGTTGGAGGTTTGTAAGGATGCTTTTTACGTTGAGCAGCCAGTTCGTGTCCTCGATCGAAAGGAGCAGGTCCTCCGGACCAAGGTCATTCCCTTGGTGGTGTAGTGGGGCCATCATAGTGTAGATGAGGCATCTTGGGAGCGTGAGGTGGAGATTTGAGAGCATTATCCCCATCTTTTCGATGTTTAATTGTATATTGTATTGTGTTTAATTATATATGATGTTATGTTTTCTATTCTCTTATGAGTTATGATTAGTTGCGATGGTAGTGTAAATTTCAAGGATGAAATTTTTATTAGGTAGGGAGAGCTGTTAGGCCCATATCCTAGTCCGCACTATTCTGTCGACTCCCACAATCCTTCCCAACGAATTTCGGTAACCCGTAACCTATAATCGACATTTACGCGGTACACTAAGTTATATCCCGTAGATTTGAGTCGGCTTAATCCGAGACTTATACCATTACGACCGCACTGTCGCCGCGGTTCCAATGCCACATCTTGTATACTGATCTGATACCCTAGCTAAGAGATGTGGGCCCGTGTTCAGTTCGAGAAAATACCATGCGTTTGTAATCCCAAGAGAATCTCTACAACATGTCCCATCAATCAATCAATCAATCACCTCATGTCAAGTACAAGAGCAACCCTAAAGTCAACTCTCTCTCACCCTCTCTCTTACACACCCATACATGTCAAGTACAACTATCACCTCACATCCATCACCTCTCTTACAACCACCTCCTCTCTCTCTCTCTGTCTTTCTCTTCACAATTTCCAAGCAACACCAAAGAGGTACACGTACAAGCAATTCTAAGAGAGAAAAGTGTTGTGTATGGCCCGCTTCCCATCCCAAAATCCATCAACCTATCCCTTCATTTCTTATCATCTTTCATCAAAGAGGGACACAAGGAGCTCGGCGTTCCATCAGACCAAGAAGATCTAACGGTGGGTGTTCCTATAGGCCTAGATTTCATGTTTTTATGATGGGCCAAGTAAGGCTTACCGATTGATGGTATGGATCTCACTTTGGACCCTAGATGTGGCCGATGGCCCACTTTGATTCTCATGATCATTCCATGATAGGGTCATTCTCCATGGACCCCATCATGATGTTTATTTTCCTTTCATAAATAAGGTCATTTAGACCTTTCATTTCGATGGAGAAAGGATCTCCACCATTGATTTGATTGGAGGGCCCACATGTAATGGGACCCACTTGATGTATGTTGTAATGTATGGAAAGGAGGGTCCATAGTGCCGGGGTCCCTCCATCACTCCCTGGACGCTGGACGTTGTGAAGTGTGAGCAGACAGTGGATTTACTAACAAGAAGAAAATAAAATATTTGATTTAAGCTTTTTTGGTGGGCCACTCCTACAGGCCCCACCTTATTGTATGGGTCTAATCCACACCATCTATCTCATTCCCCAGTTCAATTTAGGCGTTAAGACAAAAAATGAAGTTAATCCGATTACCAAGCGGGCCATTTCATAGAAAACATTGGTTCTTACCGTTAAAATCCACTCTAATGTTTCTATACACCAAAGCACATCAAATATTGGGCTCATTTAGACAGTCTTGAGCCATAGAATCCAACGGATGGGTCGTATTCTCCTGATGCAGGCCTCACCAGGGAAAAATCATGGAAAATCTATTTTTCAAAAAAAAATATATATGAGATGCACCAGGTGCTGCTGCTAACATCCAGAGGACGCACAGCAGCATCCTGCTGCGCTGAGGCGTGGACAGGAAGGGACGTGGGTCCCAACTGTGGGTCCCACCATGATGTGTGTTGACATCAACATTGTGCATTGATGGGGCCACTTTTTAAGCAGTGGGCCCCCCAAAATCAGCCGTATACGGGACACTCAGGTGGCCCACACGGCAGGAAATAGTGAGGATTGAGCGTCTACCATTGAGACCCTATTTGGGTCACAGAAGTTTTGGATCATTATGAAATTTATTTTTCCTCTTCACCTAGGTCTGTGTGATCTTATTAACATATTGAATGGAAGATAAACGTTATGGTGGGCCCCACATGGGACCTATTGATGTGTGTATTATATCCTACGCCTCCCCACGCGGGAGTGGGACGACTGGTGTACCTCATTCCAACTACATAGCTGCTGCAATGGCTTCACCAAGTTCAGTGGATCCCACCCGTTTCATCCACGCAGTCCATCTATGGGACCCACCATGATGCATGTATTGCATCCAAACCGTCCAACCATTTTGAAAGCTCATTTCAAGGCTTGAGATTAAAAACAAGACAAATCTATTTATCAAGTGGACCACACTGCACTGTGAGGATTGCATGTCTACTAATGAAATTCTTTGAGAGTGCAGAAGTTTTGGATCAATAGGAAATTTGTTTTTCCTCCTCATTCAGGTCTATGTGGCCTTATGATCAGATTGGATGGGAAATAAATGTTATGGTGGGCCTTGGGAATTTTAATGGTGGAAGTCATTATCACCACTTATATTTGGGTGTGGCCCATTTGATATACATGGGGCCCATTGGTGTGACCCATTTGATGTACATAAGGCCCATGTGATGAGGGCCATCTTGATGTTTTTGTGGCCTTCCGTTGAGGCCCACCTTGATATATATGAGGCCCATGTGATGCGGCCCATATGATGTATCTAAGGCCCATGGGTTGAGGCCCAATGGGATGTACACAAAGTCCATTACAATGTGTGATTCCACGTGATGTATATAACGATGTTTATGGCAGGCCGTGCCTTGGGAGCAATGATGGCTTGACGTCTACATTGTAAGAATAATGTTGGTTAAATGTCCACATTATAACTCTCCCTAGGGCCCATTGGTAGGCCCATACTTGTTGTGTGTAGGTCATCTAGGTCCATCCTCGTTGTAAGCATAATTCATCACAATATAACATGCTTAGTATAACTTCATGATTCATGTTCATACGCATCATATGTATGCTCGATATGAGGATTGCTTGATCATGGCATAAACCATTGGTCTGAGACATTTATAGGACTCCTTATGAGATGAAGTGCCCCACATGATCGCGCGGTACCCGCAGGATTGCTACATGACTGGTTGGTGTGACTCATGCATCTCGTATATGTGTAACATGATCATTGTACACCCTAGTGACATCACGGTCGTGGCTTCACAGGCACATCGTGGATGGCTGTATCGGATACCGAAAATACTTGGTTCTAGCACTGTAGGCACTTAGGATGTCTTTGGGTGAAAGTTCCAGAACCTTTTTGGTACTAAGAGATGCTTCAATGTCTAGACCGAGTGGATACACGAGCGCCCGAGTGCCGAATACCAGTAGGTCGCATCTCTTACTGTGTCGTGGTCAATTGGAAGGGGGTGTGGCCTTATCTGCCCAAGTGACTGGGTTGTATGCTAGGCTGGTTTGACCAAGTTGCAAATGAGTCGTTATCAATGAGCTGGGTAGGTATTGGCAGACTACTGGTCAGGCGGATGGTATGGTCTCTTCCACTCGTTGGGCTGTGCGATTAGGGAGGCGGCAGTCAGTGTGGAGTGTACTAGACCCTGGTGATATCCCAGAGAGAAACTGTACTGATATGTGTACTTGATGAGGACTAACATGCTTACTTTGCATCTCGCATATGACATTTGGCTACATAGGCCTCACATCGCATGGTCTTGGTATGGCTGATGCATTCATGCCTTGTATCACATAGCCTTGGTACGACTGATAGTATTCATGGACTTACCAACATATTTTTGAATTAATCTGATACTGCATACTTAGCACTTGCCTTGCGCACACACTTATACCGCCTTCTAAGCTTTAAGCTTATGCATGACCATTGCGTGCAAGTGTCATTAGATTGCAGCAGCGCTGAGGCAGGAGTGTGTATCAGAATATTTTGGAGCCTTTTGATCACCTTGTATTTCCCTTTCCGTATTATACTTAAAAGTTTTTGATATAGTGGATATGTGGTGATGTTGTTTTGTGACTTTGTTATGCTCCATTACAAAAAAAATAATTCATACTGAAAATCCTCTTGGTAGGATCCCAGGATCGGAATCTGGCATGCTAGTGCCGGGAGCTGAGAATGGGGCAATACGGAGGCTGTTAGCGCAGGATTCGGCAATAGGGAATTTTGTGAGCCCCTTTTTCGAGTTTGGGGCATAACATAGAACCTCTTGGAATCTGTATCTTGTGTAGCTCAACTTTATATCATCCTTACCTACATTCAAGTACAAGAATAAGAGATTCTACATCAAGAACTTCAAGTACAAAAATAAGAGATTCAAGTAAGCTTCAACTATATCAAGACAATGTGCTTTACTTAAGAATTTAAGCTCAAGTGATCTTCTTAAGTTTAAGCTCATATACTTAAAGTTGAAACTCAAGTCACAAGGTCATTAGTTCAAGCTCATCTTCGAATATACAATGACAAGCTTCAAGTACTTCAAGATAAACTATCGACTGAAGCGAACAATGTTTTAATGTTTAATTTTTACCTATAAGGTATGAATGACCGTATATTGACCATAGGTTAGGTCATATTGATTGCATTCTTAATTTGGGTCATTATATAATTTTATAGGCTTTTTCTCGACTAGTCCTAGCTTATGTTCGACTAGTCCAAGTACTGGCTCGACCAGTTTAAGAATTTTCTCGACCAATCCAAGGTTTTTTGTGGATTTTTGAAATTTCTGTTGGACCCTCGACTAGTCCTGGAGATTGCTCGACCAGTCGAGTGAATAGTGCTCGACTAGTTGAGCAGGCTCGACTCAAAGTCTAGCAACCTTTCTAGGTCCCACTTGACCAGTCGAGTGCAGGGCTCGACTAGTCGAGCAGGCCACTCTACCAGCCGAGGATCGATCTTATCTTATCGCACCTGAAATTTTGAATTCTTGTTGGTCCTTCGACCAGTCGAGCTGACCACTGGGCCAGTCGAGTGAACAGTTTTTTCACCTATAAATAGAGCACGAATTTCAGAGTTTGGTAAGTTATTCAAGCAAAATCAAGGCACCACTCTGAGAGATAAGTTTGTGATATTCTTAAGCTATATTGTGCTTATTTAATATTCTCTTTTAATTAGCTTTTTGTATTTAATTTGGAGTTCTCTATTCTAATCTTATTTGAAGAAGGGATTTAAGTTTTTCCCCTTTCTTGAGATCAAAATCAAATTAAGCTAGCTCAAAGTGATTTAATCTAAAAATCATTTAGAACCCTTTCATAAGTCAGTTTGGACATTGAATATCTACATTGAACATCTACTTCGAATTAGTTCTACTAGACTTCATCAAAGGAGAATATCCAGATAAGTATATTTACATTTTTGTAAATCTCTTTTTGGTTTTTGAGGTTGTGTAACACCCTATACTTTCCAGTACTCGGGTGTTACCATGTAACCAAATTTAAAAATAAATACAAGCCTAGTTTAAATGAACCGTCACGTTCATTTTAACGTAAATCTAACCCTTGAAAACGGTCCTAATCCATTTGACTGCAAATCACACCTACATAATTCTTAAGGCTTCTAGGACTATTACTAACTAAGATGAGTCAAATCCAACCGATGAATTATTTGAATCATTAGGATGTCAGGAGTTGATAAGTGGATGATCACTTGGTGTGGCTCACTTAACTATCAAATTAGTTGGAGAATGAGGCATATAACTCGAAGTGGTCGACTCACCTTGAGGAATACTTCCCATTAGAGGTGGGCCCTGCAATTTCAATTTATAATAATGATAAATAAATAAATAGATAGATAGATAACGATGTGTATAGGTGGTGACAAGGCTAATAATAATAATAATATAAAACCATGAGCCAAATAGTCCTAATAACCTACAGAACAGGACCCACAACAGTAAACACGTGCATATGTAAAAATAATAATAGTAGTAATAAAGTGGAGCAAATAATGATAATAGTAATAATAATAGTAATAAAATTTATATTATTAGTACTTGGGTTAATGACATGTCATGAAGGTCTTGAACATACACGTGACCCATTAACACCATTTTAACCGTTGACGTTCAATCTCGAGATGATCCGAGTATTAGATCGACGAGAATCCACCATTAAGGCATGAAATGTAAGAGTACGGCCCACCTAAACCTTGGATCTGCCCCATCTTCAGTCAAAGGCCATGAGAGGGCCCACCAAATAGACTGGACGGTGTGGATTTATCATAAAAATCATGGTGGACCCCACTTGATGGGCTGTGTGTCACAGATGGTGCGCACCTGTCATGCACCGGGCATGCCATCCCGGTCAGCCAGTGCTGACTCACGTTTTCTCAAAACGGAGAGAATCTCTCTCTCTCTCTCTCTTCACTTCCAATAGCGGACGAGCGTCCGTTTTCTTTGACCCGTGACCCACCATGATGATTTCGTGGGGTGATCCGAACCGTCCGTCCGGTTCACAACAGAGGCCTACCCAAAACCTAGTGGGTTTTACATGTAGATGTGATGGTGCGTGCACACAAACATCGGTGCAAACAAGGCTTGAAGCACAATGTTTCCAAAAATGGAAACCGCTAGCTAGGCAATCCGCGTGAGAGGAGGGATCCTCTAATCCCAGCCTTCCATTTAGGAGAGATCTCAGCCGTCCGATTGCTTAGGGCGTTCCAACTGAAACTAGGGATGGTTTCGGCTCCTTCCCGTGGTTTTGTGAAAACCAGACTGTAGGATGTAATCATGACCATCCACCATCCATCCAACGGTGTTAAGAAGCTTAGGGCTTCAAGAAAAGAGGATATAGACGATGAACAATTCTCTGCCCCGTCCCTGGCAGCCATACCTCCGAAAACTGACCATCTCCTTCCTCCCAAATCCGAACCCACCAGCTAAATCCCTCTTAAGCTTAGTAAGAGCTCTCCTAGAAGCTTCTCAAGGTCCATATGGACCGTGTGTATGCATTGGAATGGAGAAAGGAGTGGTGATGTCCGAGATGCCATTAATGGCCATCTTCCTCTTCTCCGTTCGAGCCACACCAACTCGACGTGCTGTGGATTTACTCCAATCCATGTTCTTGTTGGGTATCCCAAATGGTGGAAGTAGAAGGAAGAAAAGAAAATTAGGAAAAGAAGAGAAGAAGAAGAAGATAGAGAGAGTGTGAGTACTCATGCTGCATTCGCTGCCGAGTCCAGTAAGCTCGACTTAGTGAGTCATGGGCCGAGTCTAACGTCCCTGGCTGGATGTTCCAGCTTAAAGAAAAGAGGAAGAAGCAAGGAAGGAAAGGGAGATTTAGAAGATGAAAAAGATAGAAGAGAGAGTGTTACGGGCCGGGTTGCTAGGCAAACCGAGTTTGGTTATAACCAGGCCCGCCTAGTGAATGGGCGTGTTGGCCATGGAGTTGGAGGCTGATTGCTGTGTGGGGCGAGCTAAATCATGTCCACGCAGGGCCGACAGGCTGTCAACAGAAAAGAGAGGGCTGAGGATGTTAGGACGAGTTGAGGAGCTCGACCCGCTGCCGAGTTAACTCACAAACTAGGGGTGAGTCGTTGACTCAGTTCAAGTTCTGGGTAGGACTAGTTCGGTCCACATCACCTTAGGGAAAAGAGAGAGAAGAAGAGAATAAAGAAGAAGAAACAGAAGGCGAAAAGAAGAAGTGCGACGGATGTGTCAACTCAACTCAACCTCCCGAGTTAACTCACTGGACCACACCCAACTTCCGTTAAGGTATAAAACACTCCACCCTCTTGTGATGTGAATTACTTTTAATTATTTAATTAGATTTTATAGCTATTAAACTTGTATTTCTTAAACCTTGACCTTAAGTGAGAGTGTGGGTCAAAGTCCACTAAATGATGCGATCAAAACCCTAACCATAGGATAGATTGTAGGTTGAAGTTCATTAGATAGCATAGTTAAGACCCTAACTATCATGAATCTTAAGCATGAATAGCCTATTATGTATATTAGTATTAAATATAATAAACAAAACTATAATTATTAAACATTTACATTTTATCTACTATCCTTAAATATTATCATGACTAGACTCATTATCGATAACTATTACTATTATCTTTAGAAAATATTGTCACTTTTATTATGCGATTAGTATAGTTCTTGTTAATATGGTTATTAGTATTAGTCATTATTGTATTAAATTGTTATCATTATTACTTGTATTATTTAATGGATTAGTAGTCATTATAACGATATTTAATAATGTGGATATATTTAAATACGAACTTGTGAAATATTATTATTAGTATTGACTAATTAATACTTCTACTATGAATATTAGCTAAGAATAGCTACTAGTAAATTATCTATGCTAATGTTAGTTAGACAAATAAAATAAAATAAAATAATATCATCATTAGACACTAGTGTTTGGTTTTTATCACTCTTAAATATTATCATTGATAGTAGATCATGATATTAATTATCATCATGACAATTACTATTACTATGTTAGCTAATATGAATTATGACACCAATACTGATAGTTATTTTCTAATTATTAATTTACATTATAATTAATGGTACACCAACTAGAATTCAAATCTTAGGATCTAAACATTTAACTAAACCTTAGGATGAAAACCCTAATTTTTCATTAAAAACCCTAAGGATAAATAACTAAAACCCTAGGCTATGATCTTAAACCCTAGGTAGTGTGTGGAACTTGGATCTAATGGTACAAGTTCTTGATTTACGATAGGAATTGCTTTTTAAGGGCGCACGCACCTCCTGGCGATGACGTAGACGGTTCAAAATATAAGGTGATGATTCTTCCCCTTAAGCTTTCCGTCTTCTCATTAGCCTAAGTTATAGTTTTTATTTTAATTTATAATTGATATCTCCATTTCATAGCCACATGTGTTAATTGTTGGAATTGAATTGCTACATCACATGCTTAATGTTTATCCTGTATATTTAATTCATGCTATTGGATTACTTATGCATTGCTTCTGGGATTTAAACTGGTACATTAGTGGGAAACCGCTACTTATAAATGTACACTCATACTTGGGATGTAAGTCAATTGATGGTGATTGCAATGAACCTTCGATCTAGTGGTTATTGAGTGGTGGTCTATACGGATCATTGACATGGGCCTACCATCCAGAGTTGTTGTGTCTAACTGGTTTTCTAGGATGGTCTTTTATCGTATGGTTTTGATACTCGCTGTATGTGGCTTATTTTGATATTTGCCTTATGTAGCTTGTCTTCATGTCACCCTATGTGGCTTTGTTTTGGGTATTTTTTCTACAAGGGTTTGATGTTTTATACCATGCAACCATGCAACCATGCAATGGTAAGCCCCATATATTGTAATATGATTAGCCATTAGTCGACGGGTTTCCATTAAATATCCTAAGATGGTAGTCTCATAGCCAGGGATGGTGGTATGGGACCTATGCCCGAGCTATCGGCCTACGCTGGTGACAAGCCCCCGTAGTGACCTTGAGCTTATTTAAATTGGCTGATTGTAACTGGACTAATAATGGTTTGGCTAATCATGCATACATGGCACAGACCAACATCTACTGCTATCGTACGTGATGTACGTATTTGTCCAACTGAATGATTTTCCCAGGTCAATGATTGCATGGGTGACGAGTCCATTGTCCGGCTGGATGAGCATCCCCGAGGTGATGATTGCATATTTCACACATCCATGCATATAATAAGACCTGTATCGTGTATTGTTTTGTATGCTTTACTTTATAACTATGCTTACCTAATGCGGCGGTGCGTAATCTTGAGGGGAATTCACAATGAGTCGACCACTCATCCCTCAAATAAATATAACCGTACACGTAGCATGGGTGGTTTAAGTGATTTTCAGGTTCGGGTTGATGAGGAGCCAGATTCAAGTGCCAGGGTTGCATGACTATATCTACCTTGAGAAGTTGAGGGGTCTTGTGGCTCAAATTTACTTGCATTCTACTATTTCTCATGTATTGGATCATGTAATTCTTGTATTTGCTAATTTTAGAGACATTGGTTTGTATAAGTCATTATGGGCAACCTCTTGTATATTCTAAATAAAATTTGAAATTTTTCTTTATGCTTACTTGTCCATTCTACGCTCATCTACTTACTTTGATGAAAGAAAAAAATATATACTCGAATTTGACCATCCTTTAAGGATAACACTCGGGTTTTTAGGAAACGAGTCATATACTCGGGTCCTAAAAAGTCAGGGCATTACAGGTTGTGCCAGGAAAAATCTCTTTTTAGTTTTTCTAGATGTCTGAGGTGATCCAAAAAATATCAGAGTGTGGAGTTTTTAAATTGTGTAAGCCTACTTGAAGGACACAATTGTGAAGGTTTTACGTGAACCTAGAAAAACCTATTTCATAGTAAAAGCCAATATCCCAAGGGTGAGGATATTGGGAGTGGAGTAGTTGTGTGGCTGTTTTTAAATAGTTGGTGTATACACAAGCAAACTACTATAATTTTTGGTGTTGTGGTGGTTGGTTGATTGTGGCTTTGTGTGAATGTTGTAATTTCTCTTTAAGCCTTTATGGAGAATGTTGTAATTTGTTTTATGCAATTATGAGAATGCTATAATAGTTTAGTTTGTTTTCTTTGTTAATTTTATTTTCCTCTATATTGGTTTGAGATTTTGATACGTAGACCGCTATAGAAATCAAGTTGTCCTACCATAAGCCATTAGTTTTTGGTGTAAGGTTGTCCTTAGAATAACATCTATATCAACCTCTCAATACTTGTGCATTTGAGATTGCAATTTATTTCTGCTTGGTGGGATTGATAAGTACTATCTTTATTTATTTATTTCTAATTCTGCATTTAAATTTTAATTTGGCATAGTCCTCTCCCCCCCCCCCCCTCCCCTTCTAGGACTCTTAGCTCGGCCTTTTCAATAATAAGTTTCTTCTACGATGGGTTGACATCTTCCATGCACCAAATGGTCGAGACAATGTACAATGGAGAATTCATGAATAAAGATGTCAATGATGTGTGAAATTATTTTAACAAGCTTGCCAAAAACACACAATCATGGGACATCTCCCCAAAACCTAACACCACTTCTAAGCCTACTCAATCAAAGGAGAAGGGAGGAATATATCTTTTAAAAGAGGAAGATGATATAAATGCTAAAGTGGCCAGTCTCATAGGGAAACTCGATGCCATGCAACTTAAGATGGATAAGGCTAAGGAAGTTGTTTGCAGTATTTGTGCTTGCAACATACATACAACTGAAAATTGTCCAACAATACCTATTTTTCAAGGGGTATTAAATGAGCAATCGAATGTCATAAACAATTATCAAAGACCTTTCAAGGGACCTACCTCTAATACTTATAATCCTAGTTGGACAAATAATTCAAACTTCAGTTGGAGGAATGGACAAACTGCTACTCCTCAAGGATTCCCTAACCAGTTTCTAAATCAAGGGAAACCTCAAGAGGATCTGGTCCTAAAACATATTTAAGACCAAGAGCTATACAATCAGAAGATGGAACAAACATTCCATGATATCAAAACCACATTGGGAATGCTTGTATCATCCATGCAAAGGATGGAATCACACTTAGCGAGAGGGGAGAAAGGGATACTTCCAGCCCAGCCTCTCCCCAATCCTAAACCGCAATATAAAATAAGTGATCAAAGCTCTTCAAATTATATGGAGCAGGCTAAGTCTATCAACACTCTTAGGAGTGGAAAGACAATTGACAAATCTATTCTAGTAAGTGTTGAAAAGGCTAAGGACCTGGAATAAGACGAGAATGATGGACCTAGCATTTCTCCACATGGGTTACAATTAGAACCTCAAGTCAATTCGATTGCTCTATTCCCTCAGCGGTTGATTACACCAAAACCTCTATCCAACTCTCAGGATATTCTAGAGGTGCTTAAACAAGTGAAGGTCAACATCCCTCTACTAGATGCCATTAAACAAATTCCTTTATATGTTAAAATTTTAAAAGACCTATGCACTACTAAGAGGTGACGGAGTATTCAAAAAAAATAATTTCTGACAGAAAAAGTGAGTGTCATCCTCAAGAAAGATGTGCCATAAAAATACAAGGATCCAGGCAGCCCAACCATCACTTTTGTAATTGGGAATTACCAGATTTAGCACACACTTCTTGACTTGGGGGAGAGTGTGAATCTGATTCCCTACTCAGTTTACGAACAATTGGGTCTATATAAATTAAAACCCACCCAGACCACATTACAACTTACCGATCGATCAATGCGTGTACCGAGAGGGATCATTGAGGATGTTTTGGTCCCAGTTGACAAATTCTACAATCCAGTAGATTTTATGGTCCTAGATACTCAACCCATGGTAGATATGAGCACTCAAATTCCTGTCATTCTAGGTCGTCCATTCCTTACTACATCAAGTAGGAATGGAATCATGAATCTATCTTTCAAAAATATGACATCAAAGCTTAATATCTTTTTCAATAAGAGTAAACAAGCAAATGATGAAGACGATACCCACAACATTAATCTGATCAATTCTTTTATGGAAGATAGAGCACTTCTGACTCTATACTCTGACTCTTTAGAGATATGCTTAGCCCACTCCCCTGATTTAGATGATAACACGATTAGGGAGATGGATGTCATGCTTGATGCTATCCTGGTACTTGAAGTTAATTGGTGGAGGCCACAATTTAAGAAATTGCCCCAAACTGATATAGTGCCTCTACCGTCTAGCCTCAAGGCATCGAAAATTGACCTAAAACGTTTGCCCGCTGATCTCAAATATGTTTACTTAGGTCAAGATGAGATATACCTGGTAGTGATTTCATCCCACCTTGAGAAACAACATGAGAGTATGCTTATTTCCACTCTCATTGAGCACAAAGGGGCCCTTGGATGGTCGATTACGGAACTCAAGAGAATTGATCATTTGATTTGTACTCACCACATTCATCTTGAGGATAATGCGAAGACCTCTCAACAGCCACAACATCAATTAAATCTGAATATGAAAGAAGTGGTTAAGGCCAAGGTCCTAAAGTTGTTGGATGTAGGTATCATATACCTATATCTAACAACCAATGGGTGAGTTCAACTCAGGTGGTTCCCAAGAAGTCTGGAATCACCATCATGGCCAATGCCAACAATGAACTTGTGCCAACCAGAGCCAATACTAGTTGGAGAATGTGCATTGACTACAGGAAGTTGAATACCGTCACGATGAGGGAACACTTTCCTTTACCCTTCTTCGATCAAATCTTGGAAAGGCTAGCTGGTCACTCTTACAATTGCTTCCATGACAGGTATTCGGGCTACAATCAGATAGAGATAACCATTGAAGATCAAGAGAAAACTACATTCACATACCCCTATGACACCTTTGCTTACCGAAGGATGCCATTCAGGCTATGTAATCCCCAGCCACTTTTCAACAATGCATGTTAAGTATTTTTTCTGACATGGTGGGGCAATATTTGGAGGTCTTCATGGATGACTTCTATATCTTTGGTCCATCCTTCAGCGAATGTTTGGAAAATCTGAAAGATGTGCTGAAGCGATGCGAGGAAAAGAATTTGGTACTAAATTGGGAGAAGCGTCATTTCATGGTTCGTAAGGGAATTGTTCTTAGACATATCATCTCTTCTAAGGGAATTAAGGTGGATAAGGATAAAATTGATCTTATCTCTAACCTACCTCCACCCAAGAGCATACAAGAAGTACAATCCTTCATAAGACATGCTGGATTTTATAGAAGATTCATAAAGGACTTTAGTCATCTCTCCCATCCTTTATGTAATCTACTTCAAAAGGACGTATCATACTAGTAGACTGAGCAATGCTAGGAAGCTTTCACTAAGCTTAAGGGCATGTTAACAACCGCGCCTATCATGCAGCCACCCGATTGGAGCATCCCTCTTGAAATTATATGCGACGCATCTGACTATGCTATTAGGGCAGTGTTAGGCTAGAGAAAAGAGAAGAAGCCCTACATTATTCATTATGCAAGTAGAACTCTAAATCTTGTCCAAACGAATTACTCTACTACGGAAAAGAAACTCTTAATCATAGTGTTCGCTTTAGACAAATTTAGGTCATACTTAATTGGATCCAAGATCATCATCTACACTGATCATGCACTGCTGAAGTATCTTTTTTCTAAGAATGATGTTAAGTCCTGCTTGATAAGATGGATCCTCTTACTTCAGGAATTTGATGTAGAATTAAAGGATAAAAAGGGAGTAAAGAACATAGTGGATGACCATCTTTCAAGACCTGATCTCCCTGATTCCCTTACAATAACACCCATAAACGACATGTTCCCTGATGAACAACATTTTAAACTCTCCCACCTACCTTGGTTTTTTGACATTACAAATTATCTTGCTACAGGTTTCACGTCGACACATTGGACTGCGCAAGATAAGAAAATTTTTTTTACCGAGGTACGTACGTTCTTCTAGGACGATCCATATTTGTTCAAATATTTTTCAGACCAAAATCTAAGGAGATGTGTGCCAGACAATGAACACCAAAGTGTCATCTCCTTCTATCACTCTCAGGTCTGTAGTGGTCACTTTTCTGCTAAAAAGACCATAGCCAAAATTCTACAGTGTGGATTTTACTGGCCCACTATGTTCAGGAACACTCATGAGTTCTGCAATGCTTGTGAGCATTGTCAGAAATTGGGAGTGTTGTCCTAGTGAAATATGATGCCTCTGAATCCCATACTAATCATTAAAGCATTTGATTGCTGGGACATCGATTTCATGGGGCCATTCCCTCAATCCTTTGGGAATTTATATATTTTGCTAGTAGTAGACTATGTCATTAAATAAGTTGAAGCAATCCCGTGCAGGAACAATGACCATCGGACGGTCATTGGATTCTTAAAAGAAAACATCTTTTCCTGGTTCGGAACGCCTCGGACCGTCATTAGTGATGGAGGTTCACATTTTTGTAATAGGCTATTTGATAACTTAATGAATAAATATGGCATCTATCATAAGGTGAACACTCCATACCACCCTTAGACAAGTGGGCAAGCTGAGATTTTCAACAGGAAAATCAAACACATTCCGGAGAAAACAGTTAACCTTGACTGTAAGGAATAGTCAATCTGCTTGACTGATGCTTTATGGATGTACCGTATAACCTTTAAGACCCCCATTGGAATGTCTCCCTTTAGACTAGTCTAAGGAAAAGCTTGCCACTTACCTGTGAAATTGGAATATAGAGTCTACTGAGCTATCAAAAATCAGAATTTTAACTTGGACAACGCTGGCTCACTGTGCAAACTTCAATTGAACGAACTTGAGGAAATCCATAACGATGCATTCGAGAACTCAAGAATTTATAAGGACACGATGAAGGTATTCCACGATAAGAACATCCTTTGAAAATCATTCTTTACTGGTTAGAAAGTCCTTTTGTATAATTCTCGGTTACAACTTTTTCCGGGTAAACTCCCATCTCGTCGGACCGGCCCTTTCACAGTTACTAATGTCTATCCTCATGAGGCCATTGAGATAAAGAATTCAAACAATGAAAATTCTTTTAAAGTGAATGGACATCATTTAAAGTCATTTGATGAGAAGTTTGAGTCAGAGGACTTGTCTATACCTCTTATTAATCATGTCTACCAGGATTGACTTCCTAGTCTGATGGAGGTGCAACTAGGTTTATTGCTTTCATAGGATTTAGGACTCGGATAGTTTGCTTTCCATTGTCTTTTCATTACCTCATATGCATTACATACTCATATCTTTCACATTGAGGACAATGTAGATTTTAGGTTGGGGGTGTGGATTAGCTAAACTAATCAGCGTTTTCTTAGTTTTGAGCAAAATTTGTGGAAAATTTTTAATTTTTCAAGATAAAACTTGTTTGGAAATTGATAATTTGTGTATTTAGGAATGCTTTGAGTATGATGATAAGATAGAAATCAAATTTTGAACTGTTGGAGTTTGATCAACTAAGTAACCTATCACTTACGGTTCTTACACTCAATTGATTAAGATGAAGTTTGAATATCATGTTAATCCAAATCACAAGACATGTTCAATTTACTTCTATAAATGGTACTTGAACTTTTTATTGTTAGTATGATGATCATTGAAAGGTAATGAGAATTAAGCCTAGAGAATTTTATCCTCCTCAAAAGATGAAAGGAACTAGCTAAAAAACAGGAGATCGACAAAAAGATTATGTATGGTGAAAAGAATAAAAAAGAATGAAAGGATGCAAAGTCTAAAAAAGAATGAAAAATTCTGAAAAGATTGAAAAGAATTAATAAATAAAAAGTCACCATTGATATAGAATAAAAAATTAAAAACAGAAGGAGAAGGGGATAAGTTTAGAATTAGTACTTGAGTTTTCAACCAATCTTGAAGTGATTAGCATGGCTAACATTATGAAAGGATAATATTATTATGGGAAGTAAGTTGATTTGCATTGAGCACATGAAAAACTTGATATATGAACTTATGCTCTAAAAGAATTGAAAAAAAACTTATTTGATTGATTTCTTATGTGATTCGGCTCTAGGTTTTTAAAATCCCGCTTTCTATCTTAATTCTACTCATTCATACTTGATTACACAAAGGATTGATTTCTGAAAAAGGTTTGAATGTTGATAATTGAAAATTACTTCACGCATGTTTTGCTCGGGACTAGTAAAATGCAGGTTAGGGAGTGTGTTGACTGTCAAATATTGCATATTTTCCCTATTTATATCTCAATTTTATGAACATGATACTGCTTAATGTTATATTTTATACATGTTTGTGTTACAAGGTGAATCTCAGAGCTTGGATTGAAAAGAATGCTAAAAGCATGGATTTGATGCTCAAGAATCATTAAGGCAAGGAATGGATCATAGGAGACCAAGATTGAAGAAGTCGCATGGCAAAGATCCAAGAAAACCAAGTGAGGAATGAAGAGAATCCTATATTTGAAGTGTTAGTCAGTTAGCCCGAGTTTTGGTTCGGCTAACCTAAGAATTCGGCCAGCCCGAGAAAGTTCTACTGAAAATCTAGTAACATGTTCTTCTATAATTTGTGGGAGTTTGGCTAACTCGAGTGTCAGTTCGAATAGCCCGAGTGTCTGTTGGCTAGCTGAAGCTTTGCTTAGGCTAGCCTAAGGTTACGCAAATTCTGTGCGGACTGCGTAAATTTAAGGCGGTTTCCTGATTCTTCTAACTCGGTGCGAAAGTATGAGTTCCCCAACTATAAATAGAAGTTCCTAGGATGCTCTAAAGCATCTTCTAGGGTTTGACAAGTGGAGGAAAAAGGGTGGAGAGCTTTCACCAAGGGTTTTTCTTCTTCTTCCTTAGTTGTTCATGTTTTGTTTAAGAGATTTTGGTTTAATCATGTTTATGGTTAACTAAACCTCTTAGCTAGGGGTAAGAGGTGAAGCTTGTAGTGTGATTGGGATGTTTACTTTGCTTTGATTCATGTTTTTATTGAACTCCATTGATTTCTAGTTTGATTTTAAGGAATATTTTGAGTTTTTAATGGCTTTTTCTGACTCAAATTATAATAGATCTACGATAGCTTTGAGTATCTTCTTTTCATATTTGAGATAGTGAGATTGGTAAATCCTATTGTTTATTATTGTCTCCTAGGCATGGTTAGGTGATGGAATCCCTTCCAATCCTCACAATCCTCATCTATTGAGAATTAGGTCAATGAAAGTTCAGATTTGATTTAATTGCTATATTTTTGAATTGGATAAGAGAGGACTCCAATTCCAATTATGTTACTTGAATCATTCACAATTACACTCTCTAATATTTCAGATGTAGATTTAAATTTTCTTCCAGTTAAATTCATAAACATATAAGATTAGTCCATGTGGATTCGTCCTCGGTCTCACCACGATTATTACTACATAGCGACCCTACACTTGGGGTTGTGAACAACACCAAATCTAGGAGATGAAATCTACTCACGACATCCGGGACATGACCTCTACATGTCGTCCTGAGTCGGAGTAATGTTCCATATGAAGCGTCAGAGCCTGAGTTGGAATGGTTATAAAAGAAATTGTACCTCCAGTCTTCTTCTACAACATTTGGTGGTTTAAAAATTTACTTGGGGTAAAATATATCGAGGTGTTCATCGACGGTTGAGGTAATACTCCGTTTTCAGGTCTAGATGAGCTTCACAAGATCATCTTTCATTTGAAATCTTCCAATTTGTAAATAACTTGTTGTCCATTGTTTGATGTGGCCCCCGGGATGTTTTCACGATTCTTCTCTATTTATGTTATTGTATGAACGTCTTCTAATAGTCTCTTACATTTAATCTATATTTTAGAGATACCATTCCACTTACTATCTTGTCTTACGTAATTAAGGTCCGATGACTAGTCCACTTATGGAGACAAGACTCGCCTTGCTACAGATCCTGTGAATAACCAGTCCCTTGGTACTTGTAATCATAAGCCAAGTTTCTTGGCAAGGAGATACTACAAACAAGTTCCTTGGTGCTTGTAATTTTCTCTTATGAAACCCCTCTGATATAATGTTAATTAATAGGTTGTGTTATATCTGATTTTGTGTGCTTGTATTTTATCTCAATCATCTTATGAAACCCCTCCGTGACTTATAAAAGTAGAGCATGTTATTACTAATTTCTCCTAGATTATATAATGGTAACAGTGGTTATTCATACACCTATAAATGAAGGTTTTTCACGTCATGCTCACCCTTAAATAAAAATAACCAGCATTCAGATAGTAGAGTTGCCCATTTGTCTCATGGCTTCCGATAGTGGTGAATCTAGTGGAAATCAGTCCTCCAGTAGTGATTGGAATGATAATGAAATAACAGCTGCATTAACTGCAATTGCAGTGTTTGCATGTGGTATGAGAGTTGCTGAATATTATCGCCATTACTGTATAAAGGCATTGTGTCACACCCCAAACTCGAAAACTGGGCTCATAAAATTTCTAATCGCTGAATCTGGCACTGACAGCCTCCGTACTACCACATTTTCGGCTCCTGGCACCCATACACTAGGTTTCGATCCTAGGATCCTACAAGGAGGATTTTTAACATCAATTTTGATTCGTAAAAAGTATAACCATATGCATAACCTACAAACAACAACTAACAACATCATCACAAATCCGCTATGATAAAAAACTTTGAGTACAATGCGCAAAAAAGGAAATACAGTGATAATAAAGCCAAAACTCTGGAAGCTCTACAGCATGCTCCTGCTCCTAAACTGCTACTACATAGCGTCACCTACACACAACGGTAGTGCATAAGCTTATAGAAAGCTTAGAGGGCGGTGAAAGTGTGTGCATATGGTAGAAATGCATATTTGCAATAGCAGAGTAATGCAGAAATGCCGGTAAGTCCATGAATGTCATCAGCCATACCAAGGTTATGCGATGCAAGACATGAGTGCTATTGGCCATATTGAAACTATGCGATGCAAGGAGTGAATGATGTCAGCCATACCAAGGCCATACGATGTAAGATGTAACTCAAGCACACAAGTCCTCATCTAAATCCACATATCAATGCAACTCATCGGTAGAGCATAGAATATCAGTACAGTTCTCACACTGGAAAATTACTAGGGTCTAGTTCACTCTACGCCAGCTTTTCGCCCTTATCCGAGCGCATAACTGGGTAAGTGGAAGAGACCTCACTATCCGCCTGCCACTATTGAGCCCGGTTCGTTGATAGTGGATCCATTTCTTAAGCTAGTCAAACTCAACCTAGATATTGCCCCCTCACATAGGTGGGTAAGGTTACACCCCTTTCCAACCAACCATGACACAGTGAGAGACACAACCTACTGGTATACGGCCCTTGTACACTCATGTATCCACTCGGTCTTGACGTTGGAGTCATCCTTTGGTACCATCGGGTTTAGGGATATTCACCTAGGGACATCTATGACGCCCCCATGCTAGTAACAGTATTTTCGGTGTCCAATCTGGCCATCCACGATGTGTCTGTGGAGACTATGACCCTGATGTCACTAGGGCATACAATAATTATAATCACACAAATGCAAAGTGCATGAGTCACGTAGTCCAATCATGCATCAATCCTACATATACTGTGCATTCATGTGGGATGACTCCGCCTATCAGGGAGTCCCATAAACCACTTGCACTATGGCATATGCAATGACCAACCACATCTCATAACAAACATACAGATGATGTGTATGGGCATGCATCATGATGTTATGCTGTCACAAACTCATAATAGGCAAAGGTAGCCGGTATCAGCAATCGGCACCGATAATCAACCTCAATACAAGGCGGGGTCCATAGATGGTGGCTGATGATGGATCAATAAAAATCAATGAGGCCCAAGCATTTGGGTTAACCCACCAGGGAATGATGAGAATGGGCCTAACAAGGCCTAAGGGAAGGTCACAATGTGGATGTCCAACCATCATTGCCCATCAATGTGGACCTTTAACCAACATTGCTCCCAAGGAATGGCGCTCATAGGGCCAATCGTATAATGGGCCCACGGTCTCATACAAGGGCCATACACATCATCATGGGCCTCACTTATGGGGCATATACGCATCACGTTGGGCCTCACTCATGGGCCAATATATATATATATATATATATATATATATATATATATATATATATATATATATATAACATCAGGGTGTATCAAATGGGCCGAATCAATGGGCCGAATCAAATGGGCAAAGTCAAATGGGTCGATTCAAATGGGTTAAATCAATGGGCCGAATCAAATGGGCTTAGTCAAATGGGCCGATTCAAATACACCGTTCATCCATAGTTAGAGATCATTTTAAAGCATTATAAAAAAAAGAATCATATCTAAAGGATCATCTGGACCATACCACAAATGGCAGTGGTGATAATGATTTCCACAGTTAAATTTTCAGTGGGCCCCATCATAGGGTTTATTTCCCATCCAATCTGTTCATAAGGCCACAAAGACCTGGATTTAGATGAAAAAATAAATATCATATTAGTCCAAGGGGGTTTCCATGGTGGATGTTCAAACCCACTGTTCTTTGTAGTGTGGTCCACCTGATAAATGGATCTATCTTTCTTTTTTTTTTTTTAAATCTCAGGCCATAAGACAAGCTCGCCAATTGGATGGATGGTTTGGATGTAACACATACATCATGGGTGGGGTCCACGTACGTGGCCCACCAGAGACATGAATCTGCTTCATTTTTAGTCTTAAGCTTAAGACGAGCTTGTCAAATGGATAGATGGCTGGGATATAATGCCTACATCATGGGAGGTGGGTCCCACGTCCCAAGTGTGGAGGACCCTCACTCATCATAGCTGGCCCCACCATTGTTGCCTTGGACGGTGGGGATACAACACATGCATCATGGTGGGTCCCACCGTCCAGGGTGTAGACGGTGTGTATGGGCACCACATCAACCTATTGACGTCAATACAACAGCTATATAGCTACTGTATGACATCATGGCTGGCTAGATGCTAGATTAAAGATGGTGGGTCCCATGTAGGGCCATCATCATATAAAATAATATTATATAATAATAATAATAATAACAATAATAAGGAAGGGGGGTTTTCTTTCCACCCATCACCAACTACATGCGGTCCAGCAGCCTTAGCTGCTGGACGCTCCATGGCTGGATGTCCATCAAGGTGGGGTCCACATACACGTGGCCCACCAGCTATATACGTCAAGGTGTTCCCATATCAAGGTGTTGAATGGCGTGGATTCACACGTGCACCATGGTGGCCCACGGACGGCCTAGATCAAATACATGAACCATACATCACAATGGGGGCCACAATACTTGGAGAGAGAGAGAGAGAGAGAGAGAGAGAGAGAGAGAGAAATGTGAATGGGAGGGGAACCGCCACTATTGTGCCCTCACTATACAATGCATACATCAAGTGGGTCCCACATAAAGTGGGCCTTAAAATTTAAAATCAACGGTGGATCACCCACGTTAGGCCTCCTTCTTTAGCTCCTTGGACTCCTAGGCTCCTTATCTTCAATCTTGATGGAGGTTGATGATGAATGAATGGTTGAGATGGGAGATGAGAGGGTATGAAAATGGGCCACACTTAGATTTGGGAGAGAGCTTAGACGTTGGGTGTTTGCTCTTGGAGTTGGAGAGTGAAGATATAAATGAGAGAGAGAGAGAGAGAGAGAGAGAAATGATGGAGGAAAAGGGATGGATGGAGTGGTTGTAAGGGATGGAAATGAGAAAGCATGGGTTGGGTTGAAATTTGTGTAAAGGTGGAATGGGTGGGGAGAGAGAGAGTTGACTTGGGGAAAAAGAGGTAATGGTTGCTTGTACTTGTGGTAGGGTGAGGTGGCATTGGGTATGGAGGATGTAATTGACTTGATTTGATGTGACGGGTCGTAGAGATTCTCTCAAAATTTGTAACGCACGGCATTTTCCTCGAGATGAATGTAGGCTCATATCTTCTGGCCTGGGTGTCGGATCGATGCACGATTTGTGGTGTTGGAACCACGGTGACAGTACGGTCGCTAAGGTACAAGTTTCAAGTCGAGCCAACGTTGGTATGTAGGACTCGACTTAGGATCACATGCAAATATTGGATATAGGTCGAGGGTTGTCGAAATTCGACCGAAAGAACCATGAAAGCCTATGGAATGGTACAGACTATGATACGGGCCTTACACATTGCCTCGAGATGGTCATATTGAGAGAAATATGGAAGAGCGATGTTGATTGTCTTACACAGTTAAGAATGGGTCGGGATTACTTCTTCGAATTATGTTCGTTGTTAAGAGATAAAAATTTACTTTCCAATATAAGGAGGTGCAGTTTAGAGGAACAAGTGGTCATGTTCCTGCATACTATTGGGCATAATGTACATAACTGTGTCATTGGTCATTGCTTTTCACAATCTAAAGAGACTGTGAGCCGATATTTCAATAAAATATGTGAAGTTCCCTTGGTTACATGCTTTGAAAGAAATATCTGATAATCCAATGTGAAATCCATATTTTCAGGTATTACATTTTGATTTAATATATGTTCTCGTTGAAGCTACCTATGCATTATCTAGCAACCTAAAATGAAGTCAATTTTCTTATAGGATTCTACTGGGGCCCTAGATGGCGTCCACATACCAGCTTATTTGCTAAAAGAAGCAAGTGCGACCTTTTGAAATAGAAAAGGTTTCCTGTCTCAGAATGTAATGGCAGCTTGTACATTTAATATGAAATTCGTATATGTGCTAACTGGATGGGATCGTTCTACATCTAATGCTCATGTTTTGCAAAATGCCTTAACTCGTCGCCCTGACTATTTCCTTGTTCCTCATGGTAAAGTTTGAATGGTGCTATTTTTTCAAAGTTTGTTGAATGTGAAATATTAACAACTTATAATTATCTGTTGCTATATGTAGGAAAATATTATGTCGTGGATGCAGAATATGCACATTCTCCTAGATTTATGCACAATATAGAGGTGTTCGATATCATTTGAACGAGCATCGTACAGGAAAGAAGCCTGGTAATAAGAAAGAACTCTTCAATTATCATCATGCTCAGTTGCAAAATGTCATCGAACGTTATTTCGGTCTCTTAAAAGGATGTTTTCCTGTACTACGTGTAGCACAACAACTCAAGCTTATAACTCAAGTGAAGACTGTTATAACTTGCTATGTCATATACAATTTCATCTGTGTTTGCGGTGAAAATGTATTTATCGAAGCAGTTGAGGATAGTGGAGATAGTTTAGAGGATATTTTGTCATCCCTTATTGTAACGCCCTGAAATTCGGGGGTCGAGCATAACTCAGCTCCCGAGTTCCAAAACATCACTTATGCAACATATGTAATGATGGATGTATGTTGTCTGTATGAGTGCATAAAACATGGAATAAATTAAGCCAAACTGTAACAAAATTCAGGGATAAGTGAAAGTCACAAGCGGAAGACTTAAAGAAGTATAGATATCAGTAATGCCCCTGAGATATGCATACTCTGCCAGGTTATAATTACATTTATGTGTGTCTCAAAATGTAAGTATCAAATGAAGTAAACCATTACAAAATAAACCCTGTATCCCCGTAGATTAGGACACGGCTCACATGAACCCGCCTGAGAACTGCATAAAAGAAAATGCATCCTCATCATCCTCATACTCCTGCTCTGCCTCAGAGGTCACGTCATCATCTGCATCTAAGACAAAGTCTGGTTAGTGTTGAAACACCGTCCCAGAATGTGAGAGTGAGTGATCAACTCAGTGAAACTATACAGTAAAAGTTAACATGATATTAAATCAATCAAGCAGTAATGATAAGGCAATACAATCAAACACGTCCTAAATACTCTTGTTAATGCAAGGATGTATGAAGAAATGATGCATGCCCCCGCCTGCACTCCCTTAGTATCTTCATCTTACGTTACGCATGACAACCTCCCGCAGTGCCAACAACGCCAATGCACATGCAATGCGGTGCATGAACATGATTACCAAGTTGTTATTAGTCCTTTTCATATAGCAGGATTGGGAAGCTAAGGTACCTTCCTCATATCAATTCCCAAACAGTGATCCATTCTAGGGTCGTCAGTCCTAGACAATCTCATACGATCATATGGTTCTAGGTCGCTGGAAATGGCTCGTTACCAATCAATGCATGCCTATCATACCTTAGTTATTACGCTAAGGCTCGTCGCCTTAATGCAGTATCGAGGTATGCTCGAGGTCACTACAAAGGGCTCGTCACCAATCAATGTAGGTCGACAGCACGAATATAGTGTCCCATACCACCATAATCGGCTCACAAATCTGGTGTGCTCACTGGTCACTACAGGGAGGCTCATCACCCCAGCGTAGGCCGACAGCTCGACCACGGTGTCCCATACCACCATGCCCAGCTCATGAGTCTTAGCGGATCAAGGTACAATGGTTAACGGGATTTGCATCGGTAAGTTTGGTACCCTGGATTCAAACAATAGCGTCCATAGATGGTGTACATCCACTGGGACAATCGGGTTACTTGACCAACTCGACTAGCACGAGCGCATGTTGAGTTGAACGACATAGAGTGCGCAAACACTCTGTGTGGCCGACAACCCTAATACGACTCGGGTTCGTCAAACACGTCCTACGTGGCAAAAACAACCTCGACCATGAACTCAAGGTCTGTTACCGATTTTCTGGACTAGTTCATAGTCCCAAACACATTCAATTATAACAGATATTCATATTAACAATTTAGAACAGTATTGGAACAACAATTCAAATCATACAGTATGTGAGCATTTGAAGAATATCAACTTAACATGAATTTACATATAAGAAATGCTGAATTTAACCAGCAAAGAATGTAAATTGCATGTAGGAATTCATACACACCAATAGGATAGTTGAGAATCGATTCTCAACATCCGTAAACAGGATAATATATTACACACTTGATCATTCAGACATTTCTACAAACACTTAGACTACATATTCCAACATACATGATATATGTTGGTGATAACACACATTTGGACAATTCCTTTCGCCAAGGAGTTGACACGCATACAACTAGCACAAGTACATGACAATTAATCATGGCATACACATGTTCGTATCTCATACGTATACGATACTTTCTACATACACAAGGAATACACAAATCTCAACATAACTCTTATATATCAGGAATGCAATATAAACATCGCATTTGGCATGTGAAATTGCACCCACAACAATAATAAACCATTATCCAACATTGAAAGCCTTGAAAACCATAACCTATACGAATATAGTCCGCACCTTAAACCAGGAAATGCGCACAGATCTGATTCAGATGATAAGTCTTCATCAACGGCGACTAGATAACCTAAGGCATGAATAGAAATGAGCTACACCAACACTTAGACTATTCTAAGCTCTAAAACAGACTAGGGTTTGATTAACTTACCCAAGAATGAACTTAGAATCGCCGGAATAATGATTCAGAAGTGGTGGTTTAGGGATGCAGAGTAACAAAGAAGAATCTCAAGATGATTCACCAACTCCTCTCTCACTTTCTCTCCCTTTTCCTCTCTCTCTCTTAACTAGGGTTAGAAAATTCGTATGGAATTGAGAGTGAGGGTTTTAAGGTCTTTATATAGGCCTAACATTGATGAAAATAGCCCTAGGGCCAGGGTATACTTAGGTTATAACCAAATCGGGTTTCTTTCGATCCAACGGAGCTCTTCTGGTAGTCCTTTTTTCACGTACGATCGGACTTAAGCTCACTGACCATGGATCTAGGTCAGGCTGAGTTTTTGTACCGATCGGATTTATAGATTAGCTGTGGCAGACCAATCTCAATTCAACGATCACCGAAACTCGATCAGGTCTACAAGCACTATGACATGCCTGGCCCATCTTCCCTGATCCGAGGGTGAAATTGGGTCAGAATCCAACGGTCAGAAAGCTTAGAATCGGCGCGCAAGCGACACGACTCACATTTCACAAATTCATATTTAATTTCTCAGCTTTCTCACACTCTTCACTCCGGACTCAAGCAAATCGACCCAGGACATCATCTGGACTTGATTTTTGAGGTGATGGTCAAGCCCAACCAGATGATCATAAATGTCTAAGATCATCGCTATCGGACTTTCGACGCGCGGTCCAGGTCCGATACAAAGTTCCAAGTACTCCCGAGAGCAACTGGATTTAGCGTTGAATCCCAGATTTCAGGGTAACATTGCGCTAACGATTCTACAAGTTTTGAGTCCTGTAGATTAAATTTAAAGTGATTGATGCTAATTTCACAAGCAATCGAGTTTAGCGCTAAATAACCCACATTAAACTTCTAAAGAATTTGAGGTAGTACTCGGGTCTTTGCACGAAATTTTTCGGGTCATTACAATCTACCCCCCTTAAAGAAAAATTTTGTCCTTGAAATTTGTACCTTCTCATACTCCTCAAGGATCTGAGGGTAGCTCTTTCTGACCTCAGCTTTAGTCTCCCAAGTAGCCTCTTCTTCACTATGATGCGTCCACAATACTTTTACAAGAGGGATGACCTTGCTACGCAATACCTGCTCCTTCCTGTCTAGGATACGTGTCGGTTACAGTACATATGTGGCATCCTCGCTCAACTGCACCTACTCCCAATTGATAATATGCGAAGGATCAGGAACATACTTCTTCAGTATAGAAACATGAAATACGTTATGCACGCCTGTAAATGGTGTGGGTAAAGCAAGGCAGTATGCTACCGCTCCCACTTGATCCAGAATTTGAAATGGACCAATAAATCTCGGTGTGAGCTTTCTCTTCTTACCAAACCGCAGAACTCCCTTCATAGGGGAAACCTTAAGAATACATGGTCTCCAACCTTAAACTCAAGCAGTCACCGCCTCGTATCAGCGTAACTCTTCTACCTGCTCTGGGCTGTCAGAAGTTGATGTCGAATAACGTCAACTTTCTCTAAAGTTGCCTGTACCAACTCTGGGCCAATCAAACTACGCTCACCAACTTCTGCCCAGCAATCCGGTGCTCTGCACGAGCGACCATATAATGCCTCGTAGGGAGCCATGCTGATACTCGCCTGAAAGCTATTGTTATATGCGAACTCTGCATAAGGGAGATAGTCATCCTAACTGTCCTTGAAATTCAAAACACAAGCTCGCAACATGTCTTCCAGAACCTGATTCACACGTTCCATCTGCTTCTTGGATACGAGTCCAAAAGATAGATGTGAATCACGTGTCTCTGTCAGACACAATCTCCAAGGGAACTCTGTGCAGACGTACAATCTCCTTGATGTACAACCTAGCCAACTCGTTTGCAGAGTTTGTGACTCTGATCGGTAAGAAATGAGCCGACTTCGTCAATTAGTCGACGATCACCCAAATAGAGTCATGTCCCTTCCTCATCCTCGGTAGCCCTGAAATAAAATCCATAGAGATGAAGTCCCACTCCCATTCTGCTATGGGCATGGACTGAAGCAGTCCAGGAGGTCGGCAATGCTCTGCCTTGACCTGTTGGCACGTGAGACAACGAGATACAAACTCAGCAATGTGAACCTTCATGTTGTGTCCCACCAATAGGATCTTCTCATATCTTGATACATCTTCGTGCTACCTGGATGCATCGCAAGCTTAGAATTTTGGGCTGACTCAAGAACCTCCCATCTCAAGTCAGGAATGTCTGGGACATATAGCCGGCCACGATATCGTAGGCCCCCATCTAAACCAACACTCCACTCGGAGTCCTCATCTGTACCAACCTGCTCTCTCATCTTTGCCATTAGATCATCATCTACCTGAGCTGCAATGATCCTCTCGTCAATGAGGGGCTGTACTCGAATGTGTACGATAACCTTATACGGCTCTTCCACCCTAAGTTTCTGCTCAAAGTCTCACACAAACTCCATCATGTCCCATTCTGCTATCATTAGCGGAGCCGCAAACCCTATAGCTTTCTTGCGACTCAACACGTCTGCCACAAGGTTTGCTTTACCCGGAAGGTAAGAGACATCGAACTTAAAGTCTTTCAATGTTTCCATCCATCGGCGTTGCCTCATATTCAGGTCACGCTGCGTGAAAATATACTTAAGGCACTTATGGTTGCAAAAGAGCTCGAACTCCTCTCCGTAGAGGTAATGTCTCTAGAGCTTTAATGCGAAAATGACAGCTGTCAATTCCAAGTCGTGTGTAGGGTAATTCTCTTCGTGTTTCCTCAACTGTCTCGAGGCATATCCAATCACCCTGTCCTTCTGCATAAGGACACAACTCAGACCAATGCGAGAGGCGTCAATATATATCATATACTTAACTCCTTGCTCTGGCAATACTACCACAGGGGTGGACGTCAACTTGTCCTTCAGCTCCTGAAAAGTTATTTCCGCCTTTTCATTCCAAGCAAACTTCAGGTCTTTCTGTGTCAACTGAAACAACGGTCTGTCTATCTTCGAGAAGTCACATATGAAACATCGATAATAGCCTGCTAGACCCAGAAAGCTTCTCACCTCAGTAACCGAACCAGGCTGCTTCTAGTCCTGAACTGCAGCTACCTTAGCGAAATCGACAGCTATCCCTTCCTTAGACACCACATGTCCTAGGAACTTGACTTCCTCTTTTCAGAAATTACATTCTTGAACTGCATAAACAACTGATTCTTCCTGAGAGTATCCAAAACTGCTCTTAAGTGCTCCTCCTGCTCTTCCCGATTCGCGGAGTATATCAAAATGTCATTGATAAAGACAATGACGAATCAGAACAAAAATGGCCGAAACACCCTATTCATCAGATCCATGAACACGGCCGGTGCGTTCGTAAGACCGAACAACATCACAAGGAACTCATAATGGCCGAAGCTGGTCTTGAATGCGGTCTTCTGCACGTCCTCATTCTTAACGTGCAACTGATGATACCCTGACTGCAGATCAACCTTCGAAAAATACTGTTTCCCCTTTAACTGATCAAATAAATCATCGATCTTGGGCAAAGGATACTTGTTCTTCATAGTCACCTGATTTAATCTGCAATAATCTATACATAATCTCAAGGAACCATCCTTCTTCTTGACAAACAGAACAGGTGCTCCCCAAGGAGACACACTAGGTCGAATAAAACCCAACTTCAACAAGCCATCTATCTGCTTTCTCAATTCCTCCATTTCACTCGGAGGCATGCGATAGGTGGGTAATGAAATAGGTGTCGCACCAGGCATGAGATCGATAGTAAAATCAATCTCACGCTGAGGGGGTAATCCAGGAATCGACTCGAACACATCTTCAAAATCCCGAACTATAGGCGTGCTTTCAAACGCCGAACCAGCAATACTCTCTAACAGAGAAGTATAACAACCAAAACAGAAAGGGTAACTGACTTGAACAGGGAAAGTAAATGTCTCGCCCTCAGGTCCATGGACTGTCACTAACCTAGCTTCACAATCAATCTCTGCTCGTATCCTCGTGAGCCAATTCATACCCAAAATGACATCATAATGGTATAGAAGTTCGACAAAAAGGTCAACAAGAATCGATCTGCTCCCTAGATTAATCAAACAACCCATACAAATCTTGGCAATATCAGAGGAGGTCCCTATAGGGGTAGTGAGCGCCACTCCCTTCATAGTAACAGTGCCCAAACTCAGGCGCTTAACTGCCACATACAATATAATAGAGGTAGTGGACCCTGTATCCACCTACAAAGAAACAGGAATACCTTGGATATAAGCTATCACCTCAAAGGATCTCGGTGCCAAGTCAGTCCCAAGTGCTTCAGCTGTAAGCGCGTGAACTCGAGCCTGCTGTGGATGATTCGGCGGAGGAACCATGGGCCGATGAGGTGGCCTGAAGCGAGGTACAGAAGATCTGAAGGATGGGTGAGCTGGCGCTGACCGAAGGGGTGGAGGTGATATGACCTGAGGCATCGGACGACTAATCCTCTGCGGTGGAGTAAATCATTGTCCCGCATTCGCGTAAAGTAATTACGATCCGAATGCCCAATCTTCTCACAGTACGAATAGTGAAATTCAGAATACATCGGCTGAGCGGGCGGCGCTGGACGCCTCGGAGGAGAATCCGACCGCGACCTCTTACCGAGAAATGGTGTACTCAGAAAGTCAGGTCGCGGTCTGGGAACCATAAGTGCTCGCATACAGGACGACCTGTCCCCATCCTGCTTTGCTCGTAGGGACATGCTCACCAACTTAGCATAAGAAGATATGCTAGCACAACACATCTTCGATGGGATCTCAGGCCTTAACACCTCAGAAAAATACCGCATCCGCATCGGCTGATCACCCAGAAGTAAAGGAGCATAATGACCCAGCTCAGTAAATCGGTTCTCATACTTAGTCACCGACATCCCTCCCTAACGGAGGTGAATGAACTCACTCTCCTTTTGGTGTCGGTAAGTGACCGAAAAATACTTCTCGTGGAAGTGTGCCTCAAATGCCTGCCATGTCCACTCAAACCCCTCCACAATAGTGCGGAGAACACTGTCCCACCATAAACTGCCCTCCTTCTCAAATATGAAGGAGGCAAGCTCGACCTGCTCAGCCTCAGAACAGTGAAGCGGCCTCAACATCTTAGAGATGCGGTCAATCCAGTACTCGGCCTCCTCAGGTCTATGAGAACCCGCAAACGTGGGAGGTCGTAAGCGCTGGAATCGCTCAAATGTGCCGCTAGCACTAGAGTTCCCAAATGGGTGCATGGGTGAAGCAGGTGGAGTCGTCCCCATCGACTGAGCAAAGATGCTAGCCATAAAAGACAAAAACTGCTGCTGCTGCTACTGCTACTGCTGAATCTGCTGCTGCTGCATCAACAACATCATCTGCTCAAACCTATCAGGAGGCGGAGTGGACGAAGATGCATAAGGCATCGACGCAGATGCACAGTTCGGCTAAGGAACCGAAGGCATGACTAGAGGAGCCATAGGTGGTATCACAGGAGTCGGCCCAGCAGCGGGGCCAGTAGCTCACTGAGAGTCTGGCCCAGCACCCAAATGAGATGGGCCCGACTGTGGATCCATCTGGCTATCGCCTAGGGGAGAAATCCCGACAAGCGATTTGCCCAAGGAGAGACGGGCTGAAGTTTTCAAACCCTTAGGAGGCATACCCTACATTCAACAGAGGATGCAACCTGTGAGATTCAACATCCACATAATCCACCCACACAGCATTTACATCACAACTCAAGGAAAAACAACATGCATTTCATTTAACAAAATTATCGCATTACAAGGAGTGCAACATTACATGAATCACGACAGAGAAAGCATGTGAGCTAAAACATTTAAAGCTTCAAACAACAAACAACTTCCAACTACTACGCCTATAACGGCTACACACAAAAACAAACAACAAAATAGAGCAAAGGATGACTACAACTGCAACTACTCGTCAGAATCAGGAGATGGAGGAAGGGCACCCTTATCTTGCAGACAACAGAAGATAGACTTCAGAGTTCGAGACATTTTCTTGAACTTATGCTTCACGAGGCCTCAAAGATCCATAATATCCTGGCGCAGGACAGCCTGACCCTTCTCAATCCGAGCTATACGAGCATCCTGGCAGCCTGATCTGTGCCCTGCTCAGGTGCCGCAGGAGGAGAACTCTCACTCGTGTCCTGGGCCTCCCCTTCTTCCTCGTCCTACTCTTCTTCTTCTTCTATCTCTGCTCCACCTTCTTCATTACTCTCTTCCTCATCGCTCTCAGTCTCATCCTCACTTTCTTCAAGTGAGGCTTGTCGTCGACGAGGACTAATGTCCATCAGATTAAGGGTCGTCTCATTAATGTAACGAACAGGTACCGGCTTTTTCGCCCCAAGCCTATAGCCAAACTCATGTGCAAGCTTACAAATAAGTCGGCCAAATGGGAGCGATTTGGTCCTCCTATTCGAACGAGTGATAAGGATAATCTGACGTAAGATGTATGTTGGCACATAAAGCCTCTCTCCTTGCCCCACCTGATACAGGAAATCTACCATCAGGTGCGTACACTAGCTGCGGTTACTCCACCTTGGATAAACATTGAATGTGCACATGTGGTGAAGCAAGCGGAAGTCGTTCGTCATGTTGGTAGCTAAAAGGCTTCTATTAGGCTTCCATTCGACCAGACGACCACACAAGAACCCCGTGCGGTGATCCCTCTCATGCGCACTACTCAGATTCTTCTCACTTGCATGAACCTTGCCAAGCAGCACGTTCAGAAGTCAGGATATCAAAGCGACGTTGATGGTGGCCTCCCGATCTCTTCCGCAAGGGATCTTGAACTACAAAGGCTCCAGCGAAGGTTCCCAAATGTGGGTATAAAAAGCTCGGACAGTACCCACATTGGCGCGGTATTCACCCTCAAACAGGGAACACTAACCGGCACCTTCTAAGCGCTCTAATAAGAGAAATTTGCCAAATAGCCATGGATCTACATGAGCTTCAAAAAAGATCCTATGGCCTTCATAAACTCCATGAGATAGCTCTGCCAACAAGGTTCTTCCAATGGGAGCTTGAGGATTGAGGTCCCGCTTTGTCTGAAACTCTCAAGTGGCGGTTGTGCTCATGGCGGCACCTCTCGGCCTCCGTGCACGGGTTGGGCGGCTAGGCCCGGCTTCATCAATATGCGATCTCTTCTTCCCCATCAAAGAGAGAATGGAGGAGATGAAAAATATGGTCGTAATGAGCTCAAATAAGGCCATGAAAAATGAGAGAAAAGAGGGAAATGGGAAGAATGATGAGACTTCCATGAGTTTGAGACTCAAAGGAAGGATTTGAGTGCTCAAATGAAAAGGAAAGAGAGGGAAAACAACAATGGAGGTGGGTTTTGAGATGGGTAGGATGGGGATGCACGAAAATGAAGGAAGGAAGGGTTTGGAAAGAGGTTTTTATGGGGTTTTAAGAGAGATTTCAAAAAATGGAAAGCTTGGAGGGTGAATTTGTGAAGGAAGGAGGGTTTAGAAAGGGTTAAAATCATGCAACCCTGGATGAGTGGGCCACACTAGACCTCACATGCGTCGGCCCAAGCCGGCCCGCTGGGCGGCGAGGGCTCGCCGAACAGGCAAGGTCATCGCCGGTCTCTGGACAGTCTGGCGATGACTCACCATTTGGGCGAGGTCTTCCTGGCCCCTAAGCTTCAAAATGATGTGGGTCCTCCCCTGGGTCCCCCTGGAATTGCCCCGATTGGGCCCTTAGTCCGATTCAACGCTTATCGGGCCACTAGGAGTAGAATCTGATACAGATGCAGGATTACAGACATTTTAATGGCTGGGATGGGATGATACACCATTTAAACCCATCAATGGATGGTCTAGAAGAGATTTAGGGTTGCTGTGTGTGATCAGGAGTGTGTACAGACTCGATCTCGGCGATCATTTTTAGTAAACTTTCGCCAATAGAAGCAACGGGAAAAACTTACACAAATTCTAGATTACTCTTGCACCTTCCTACACTAAGGTGGCGTCAGCGTGTGATGTGTGACCATAACCCAGGTTCGGTTTAATCCAAATCATGCTTTGATACCAACTTGTAACGCCCTGAAATTCGGGGGTCGAGCATAACTCAGCTCCCGAGTTTCAAAACATCACTTATCCAACATATGTAATGATGGATGTATGTTGTCTATATGAGTGCATAAAACATGAAATAAATTAAGCCAAACTGCAACATAATTCAGGGATAAGTGAAAGTCGCAAGCGGAAGACTTAAAGAAGTATAGATATCAGTATATGCCCCTGAGATATGCATACTCTGCCATGTTATAATTACATTCATGTGTGTCTCAAAATGCAAGTATCAAATGAAGTAAACCATTACAAAATAAACCCTGTATCCTCGTAGATCAGGAGACGGCTCACATGAACCCGCCTGAGAACTACATAAAAAAAAACGTGTCATCATCATCCTCATACTCCTGCTCTGCCTCAGGGGTCGCGTCATCATCTGCATCTAAGACAGAGTCTGGTTGGTGTTGAAACATCATCCCAGAATGTGGGAGTGAGTGATCAACTCAGTGGAACTATATAGTAAAAGTTAACATGATATTAAATCAATCAAGCAGTAATGATAAGGCAATACAATCAAACATGTCCTAAGTACTCTTGTTAATGCAAGGATGTATGAAGAAATGATGCATGCCCTCACCTGCACTCCCTCAACGTCTTCATCTTACGTTACGCATGACAACCTCCCACAGTGCCAACAATGCCAACGCACATGCAATGCGGTGCATGAACATGATTACCAAGTTGTTATTAGTCCTTTTCATACAACAGGATTGGGAAGCTAAGGTACCTTCCTCATATCAATTCTCAAACAGTGATCCATTCTAGGGTCGTCAGTCCTAGACAATCTCATACGATCATATGGTTCTAGGTCGCTGGAAATGGCTCGTTACCAATCAATGCATGCCTATCATACCTTAGTTACTACGCTAAGGCTCGTCGCCTTAATGCAGTATCGAGGTATGCTCGAGGTCACTACAAAGGGCTCGTCACCAATCAATGTAGGCCGACAGCACGAATATAGTGTCCCATACCACCATAATCAGCTCATGAGTCTGGTGTGCTCACTGGTCACTACGGGGAGGCTTGTCACCCCAGTGTAGGCCTACAGCTCGACCACGGTATCCCATACCACCATGCCCAGCTCATGAGTCTTAGCGGATCAAGGTACAATGGTTAACGGGATTTGTATCGGTAAGTTTGGTACTCTAGATTCAAGCAATAGCGTCCATACATGGTGTAAATCCACCAGGACAATCAGGTTACTTGACGAACTCAACTAGCACGAGTGCACGTTGAGTTGAATGACATAGAGTGCGCAAACACTCTGTGTGGCCAAACCATTGCCGACAACCTTAATACGACTCGGGTTCGTCAAACACGTCTTACGTGGCGAAAACAACCTCGGCCACGAACTCGAGGTCTGTTACCGATTTCCTGGACTAGTTCATTGTCCTAAACACATTCAATTATAACAGATATTCATATTAACAATTTAGAACAGTATTGGAACAACAATTCAAATCATACAGTATGTGAGCATTTGAAGAATATCAACTTAACATGAATTTACATATAAGAAATGCTTGAATTTAACCAACAAAGAATGTAAATTGCATGTGGGAATTCATACACACCAATAGGATAGTTGAAAATCGCTTCTCAACGTCCATAAACAGGATAATATATTACACACTTGATCATTCAGACATTTTTACAAACACTTAGACTACATATTCCAACATACATGACATATGTTGGTGATAACACACATTTGGACAATTCCTTTCACCAAGGAGTTGACACACATACAACTAGCACAAGTACACGACAATTAATCATGGCATACACATGTTCATATCTCATACGTATATGATACTTTCTACATACATAAGGAATACACAAATCTCAATATAACTCATATATATCAGGAACGCAATATAAACATCGCATTTGGCATGTGAAATTGCACCCACAACAATAATAAACCATTATCCAACATTGAAAGCCTTGAAAACCATAACCTATATGAATATAATCCGCACCTTAAACCAGAAAATGCGCACGGATCTGATTTAGACGATAAGTCTTCGTCAACGGCGACTAGATAACCTAAGGCATGAATAGAAATGAGCTACATCAACACTTAGACTATTCTAAGCTCTAAAAAAGACTAGGGTTTGATTAACTTACCCAAGAATAAACTTAGAATCGCCGGAATAACGATTCAGAAGTGATGGTTTAGGGATACAGAGTAATAAAGAAGAATCTCAAGATGATTCACCAACTCCTCTCTCACTTTCCCTCTCTTTTCCTCTCTCTCTCTCTCTCTTAGCTAGGGTTAGAAAATTCGTATGGAATTGAGAGTGAGGGTTTTAAGGTCTTTATCTAGGCCTAACATTGATGAAAATAGCCCCAGGGCCAAGGTATACTTAGGTTATAACCAAATCGGGTCTCTTTCGATCCAACGGAGCGCTTCCAGTAGTCCTTTTTCTACGTGCGGTCAGACTTAAGCTCACTGACCATGGATCTAGGTCAGGCTGAGTTTTTGTACAGATCGAATTTACAGATCAGCCGTGGCGGACCAATCTCAATTTAACGGTCACCAAAACTCGATCAGGTCCACAAGCACTATGAGATGCCTGGGCCATCTTCCCTGATCCAAGGGTGAAATTGGGTCAGAATCCAATGGTCAGAAAGTTTAGTATCGGCGTGCAAGCGACACGACTCAGATTTCACAAATTCATATTTAATTTCTCAGCTTTCTCACACTCTTCACTCCGGACTCAAGCAAATCGACCAAGGACATCATCTGGACTTGATTTTTGAGGTGATGGTCAAGCCCAACCAGATGATCATAAATGTCTAAGATCATCACTATTGGACTTTCGACGCGCGGTCCAGGTCTGATACAAAGTTTCCAAGTACTCCCGAGAGCAACTGGATTTAGCGTTGAATCCTAGATTTCAGGGTAACATAACGCTAACGATTCTACAGGTTTTGAGTCCTGCAGATCAAATTTAAAGTGATTGATGCTAATTTCACAAGTAATCGAGTTTAGCGCTAAATAACCCACATTAAACTTCTAAAGAATTTGAGGTAGTACTCGGGTCTTTGCACGAAATTTTTCACATCATTACACTTATAGAGGTCACTAATGTCGAAGAAGGTCACACATTATCTCGCGTGATAGACCGCGCTAGAGAAGAATGGGCAAAATATAGGGATGGCATTGTGGAGAGGATATGGAATGACAGTCTTCCACGCATTCAATGACGTTGTTAATTTTGATTTCAGTTTCTGTAATGAGCTGTTTATTATAGCAGCAGGATTGTTAAGATAAATATTTCGTATTGGGATGATTATGGATGTGATGTTTGAGACACTTTGCCTGAATTTCAATACATTTTAATATTTCCATCATATTATGTAGCAGTCAACTTTTAGATATATCATGAATTCCTTCATCTTTATATTAATGTTGCACGCTTGTTCCTGCTGTGCTCTTTCCATTGACTATTTCTGATGCGTAGGTATAATGAATTTCCTCCGGAGCTCTTCGAAGGTATCAAGAGATAGGAATGGGAGGGCATCGCCTGCAAAGGGTGCAAGCTCACCAAATAAGAGTCCGACATCACTGACTCAGAATGTAGGTAAACCAAGTAAGAAAACTTTGACTCCATCAATCAAAGCTCCTTCACCAATGAGCCATAGTAATCTTAGTCGAAGGATATCCGCTAGTAAGAAAAATGTTCACATTCAGTGGAGTGATCCAATGGACAATGCATTGGTTGATGCATTAGTGGAGTAGGTTAATCTTGGACGTAAGGGTGACATTGACTTTAAACCGGAAGCTTATAAGGCAACGATCACATAAATTCAAGATAGATGTGAGATTGAATTGGAGAATAAACATATTTCAAACCATTTGCGTACCTCAAAAAGATTTTATTGGGCAATCAAAGACATGCTGAATGCGAGTGGGTTTGGATGGGACCCCAATGAGAAAATGGTTATCGACTTGGACAATCTTTGTGATGGTTACATTGTGGTAAGTAACACCCCTAAAACTTAGACCGATTTAGTTTATTGCTTGTGATTAAAACATCCTGTAGTAACTGATGGACACAAAAGTGGTTGCGCCCTTCATGTGAATGAGGGATCACAACAGCAGATAAAAAGGTATAACAAAGGCCCTATGGAGACCTCAAAAGGGTCTAGAAACCGCCGTTCCACCGTTAGTGACATGACCCGACACAAAAAGGGAAAGCTAAGTGACCACATTGGCAATAAGATGGGAGAGATGGGTGAGGCATTCATGACCCTGACTATTACAATGGTACATGGTAAAAGTATGACCTAACTTTAAAGAATATTGGGCAATCGAGAAGAGGTTGATGGACTCAGACATGAAGACCAACTTCAGGCTCCTAGGGCATTATAGGAAGATATAGTTGGTGCAGGGTTTTTCATGAAAATGGGGCACGAGAGGATGAAGAAGTGGATTTTAAAAATTCTCCTCGACCGCACTAGCACACTCTGAAAGTGGACTGGCTTCAAATCACACCGATCGGGACTTTGATGAAACTTTCCTCTTCTTTTGTATAATTTTTTTTTGGATATTTAGGGTTGCAAATTATGCATGCTTCTTAAGCCCATAAAAGACTAGTTTATGTATGTTTTGGATACTACAGTTGTCGATGGTCTGACCATCTACATATATCTTGCTTTTAGTATATTATCTTTATTAGATCGTTAAGTTGTCAATGGTAGTTATTTTCTTAGATGCAGGTATATCACAGGTTATATTCGTCTAAAATTGATGAATAGACGTGTGATTGGGATACATGTGTGGTTCTTTGAATTCAAGTACAAGCTACCATTCCGCTGTTATATATAGATATAATGTTATGCATGTGATGATATATCCATGATTAACAGTTTTGTTGATGATCCTTAATTTCATATCATGATCAGTGATCATGTATGATGCTTATCATCTTATATTATCTCAATAGGGTAGATTTATTACTTTGTTTTTTCAGTTATATAATACATATCTAGCCACAACCAGAATATTTTGGTTCTATGAATTCTGGTATTGATTTGGAACATAAGGAAAGATAGAAACATCATAAGCAGGCGAGATTCTGAAAGTACGTTGTCCACATCAATTTCATTGTTTTGAATCATACTCTATGAATGTTTGGTTTGCTATTATTATATCTTTATGAGAACAGTGGTAGTGCTACAATGACAGGTTGCTCTATGAGTTTGATGATTATCTAATTTCACATACCAATGGGAAAATATTACATGGTCTTTGTGGGGAGACTTCTAGGTATATATGACAACTAGGAGGATGCTCGTGCATAGGAAGATCGATTCAGTGGATGCAGACACCAATTGTTTAAGTCATATGTTGAGACTGTAACAAAGTGGAAGAAATTTAAGGCAAAGAAGACGTGGTGATGTTTGCAAAATTACACAGTTGGATAATTTCATATCAGTTTTGAATAAACCATATCCAACAAAGAATGGCTTGTGATGATGAATGTAGGCGAATCTCCAAAAGTCAGCAGGTTGCAGGATCCATGCAGAGCATAGTAGGGCATCAGAAATGCAGAGTGAAGGCCTATTCAGGAGAGCGGTTGAGGATACTACTTGGGTTTGCGGTTCGTTGATTATTGATAAACAGCATGGTGGGGTGCACATTTCTGAATCCTCCACTTTGGACGTGGTTGAAGATAATGCAAGTCGCGGGACGATGAATGCATTCTTCAAAGTTCTTCTCGGAGTGTTACTTATATATGCAGTAGTTACATCATTCGTTTCATCTTTGTTTAGGTAAGTAAGGGATGCTTCGATCAGTGACTTGATGTATCCAGAATATGTTGAAGGGTTTTAGGTTCTGATAGAGGACTTGGACTGAAGTCTTCTAATTTTGCAGGCATTTTTTTTACATTAAATGTTTAATACAGATTCTTATCTATTCAACTTCTTCGAATTCTTTCACCCTTCTTTGTAAGGAGGACATTGAGTTCGACCACTCATTACGAAATGGGGGTTGGTGGTCAAGGTGATTCAGTGGTATCTCGAAACTCATCTCCCCACTCATGCACATTTGTTTGAAGCTTCTGATTTTTCTCAGAAATATTATCTAGGATATGGTCGACCTTTCATATTTGTTTGGTATAAATACATAGAAATTGGTTAGGATTGATAGTTACTTCCACGTGAGCATTATCTTATGTAACAGTTGCGCCCTTTATGCATCGCGCAAGTCTCATCCTTTTCCAAACATCGACTTACATTTTGCCTTTATATAGTCATCCAAATCTATTCCAATCCAAATAGATTGTTTTTCTTTAGTAAAATGGAAGGATACGAACTATACTTCTTCGAATACCTTGTCCATACAAAATTACAATGTAGAACAATCCTATACATAAATCCAAATAGGCCATATGGGCCTGTTTGGAGTTATGGCCCAGATTGTACAGGACTATATTTATGAATAAAATATACATTTCAATGTGTTTGAATGTGTCACATCTACTGTCTTCGCCACCCTCGAGTACGTCGCCGAACTAGTGTGCTTATGATAGACGTCTGTACTGGTAGTAAACAGTGCTTTGATTAGTGTAAGGCCTTCATTGTACTACACCATGAAAAAACAATTCAGTTCAAAATGGTTCTATGGTACATATCCACAACTACACCGTCATTCCTAATACCTTCTCAACCCGGTGGATTGGGACATGATCCCCAGATTCTTTCCTTCAGACCTGAGTCCCTTGCTAGTGTGGTTGCATCTTCGTCTTCGTTGAGGGTGAAGATTATGTATCGTAAGTCTCTGGTTATAGCGTGCAGTTCATCCCCTTCCTTCCACCATGAAGAACCTCTTTAGGCAAACTCGGTCAAGACAGGTTGGGGCTTTAGCATTGTTTTTATTTCATAGGGAAAACATGATTTCTTGAGTCACGTCATCGTGTATCCATCCCTTCATGGGTGGATATTATCTCATCTGTGTTCCTTCTTTTTTTTTTTTTACCTTTATACTCCGCTCCCTTTGTCCTAATAGGATGTATATTGTAGGCGGCCAGACAACCACTTTGTAATATACCCTATGAAGAGGGCATCTCAGGATCTATAGCCGAATTGGATTTCCATTGCAGGTGAATCTGAATGACAATACTTTGTACCTGCACCAAATCTAAGAGATGGAATCCACTCACGACATCTGGGATATGACCTCTGCATGTCATCCCAAGTTAGAGTAATGATCCATAAGGAGTGTCAGAGCCATTACTGGAATGGTTGTAAGTCTAAAATGATTAAATCACTCTTTAGTTGTCAAATTTTGTATAATCAAAACAACTTGTCAAGAAATCTTCAAGACCAGTTCAAGATCAAGAAAAGATCAAGCTCAAAATTAAGAGAAGATCAAGCTCAAGTCTGGTACATTCTCAAGAGAAGATCAAGTTCAAGTCTAGTACATTCTCAAGAGAAGAATAAGCTAAAGATCAAATGATATTCAAGTACAAGAGAAAGCTCAAAAGTTAAGATGAAGTCAGTGATCAAATTCAAGACAAAGAAGTTCAAATATTTCACATATCTCAAGTAGTATAAAACCTTAGAAAGACCTTAGGTTTAGGTGCTTTCAAAAATTATTTAAATTGAGTTTTTACACTTGTGTTTGCTTGGAATTCGACTAACCTAAGGTTTGGTTCGACTAGTCTGAGTTTTCTCAGCCAGTCTTAGTTCAAGTCGAAGCGAAACTGTTTTTTGATTGCAAATTCAACCAGTTGAATTTTTTGTTCAACTAGTTAAAGAATGATCTTCGACTAGCCTAAGAAAAATTGGCTCGAAGTCCATTAACTAAATCGGTTCAAAAATTGGGATCTTCAACCAGTTAAAGACCAAATTTGACTAGTTGAATAGAGCTCTTCGACTAGTCGAACTAGTCCTCGGACTAGTCAAAGTTTGGATAAATCTTATCCCGCACAAATCTGAAATCCGTTAAACAGAATTCGGTCTGCTTAGGCTAGTTGAAGACTGCCACGGGCCAGTCGAAGATTCAACTTCTTTGCCTATAAATTGAGGTTCTCTCTCAATCCAAAATATCAATTATTATTATCAAAATTCTTTTATAAGAGGGAGAAAACTCTAGTTATTAGTGTCACGCCCCAAACTCAAAAACCGGGCTCACAAAATTCTCAATCGCCGAATCTGGCGCCGACAACCTCCGTAGTACCCCATTCTCAGCTCTCGGCACCCATATACCAGGTTCCAATCCTAGGATCTAATAAGGAGGATTTTTAACATAAATTTAATTCGTAATAAGTATAACCATAAGTATAACCCATGAACAATAACCAAGACACCATCACAAAATCCGCTATGATAAAAAAACCTTTAAGGTACAATGCGCATAAAGGGAAATACAATGATAATATAATGAAAACTCCTGAAGTTTGACTGCACACTCCTACTCCTACTAAGCTATGGCTGCGTCTTAGCGTCACCTACATGCATCAATCGTGCATAAGCTTATACAGCCCTCGTGCGCTCATGTATCCACTCAGTCTCAATGTTGGAGTCATCCTCTGGTACTATCGGGTTTAGAGATTTTCACCCAGGGACATCTATGGCGCCCTGATGCTAATAATAGTATTTTTGGTATCCAATCGGCCCTTCATGATGTACCTGTGGAGGCCACGGCTCTAATGTCAATAGAGCATATAGTAACCACATCACATAATGCAAGATGCATGAGTCATACAATCTAGTCATGCATCAATCCTACACATACCATGTGCTCTTGAGGGACAACATCGCCTATCAGGGAGTCCTATGAATGACCTGCCCAATGGCATATGCAATGGTCAACCACATCAAGCATGCAGATGATGTGTATGGGCATGTATCATGATGCTATGCTAAGCATACTCGTATGATGATGACGTACTCTCCTATATTAAGGTAGGCCTAACAATCATGGGGGCCCAACAGTTTGGGTTAGTCCACTAAGGAAAGATGAGAATGGGTTCAACAATGGGCCTCAAGAAGGGTCACAATGTGGACATTTAATCATTATTGCCCATCAATGTAGACATTTAACCAACATTGCTTCCAAGGGGTGGCCCACATAGAGCCAAACACATGGTGGGCCCATGGCCTCATGCAAAGGGCCTCATATACAACATAATGGGCCTCACATAAAAGGTCTAATGTACACCACGATGGGCCTTACTCATGAGCCATATATGCACCACATTGGGCCTCACTCATGGGCCACAAATTAATCATAATGGGCCTCACTCATGGGCCTTACATACATCACTTTGGGCCATACATGTCACGCCCCAGACTCGGTAACTGGGTTCACAAGGAACTTGATAGCCAGTTCTAGCCACAACAACCTTCGTAGTGCCCCATTCTCGTCTCCTGAAGCAAGTTCCGATCTTGGGATCCTACAAGGAGGATTTCCATGTCAGCATAATCATTACCAATACGAGCATACCCAAGATCACAACAAGTATATCTGATAATAGCAAAGGCACATATCAAAAAATTCACTATGAATTTGAACTTTTACAAGTATCCATAAGGTCCAAAAGGACATACATAAGATGATAGAAAAAAGAAAGGAAGGTCTGCAACACTGGGGTCCTCAAGCTCAACTCTACTCCACGCTTTGTCGCTATAACGCCTGCTTAGGATCTCCTACAAACATCAATCGTGTATAAGCTTATAGAAGCTTAGAGGGTAGTGAAGGTGTGTGATAATAGTGCACAGAAGAATAATAGGGGATATAGGAAGGAAACATGATCAAAGCCAACATCTCCAACCTTACCAGGGCTTTCATGAATGTGAGAAGTTATACCAAGGTAGTATAATAATGCAGGAAGCCATACCAAGGCTATATAATGAAATGAGTACTGGGTGTCATGCCAAGGCTTAACATGAATACTATGCAATATGAGGCTTACACAGCCGATACAAATGCATTACGAAGTAATGCCAGTGCTCATATCCAATCCACATATCAAGTACATTTCCATCATAAGGAAATCACCGGGGTCCATTACACTGCTGGATGACTCCCGCTCTATAGATCCCGCACAGTCAAATGAGCGTAAGAGACCTCACTACCCGCCTGTGGACAGCCAATCACTAGTAAGGTCTGACGGTAGCGGACCCATTCATGAGCTGGTCAGACTCAGCCTAACAATGCCTCCTTACATCAGGCGAGTAAGGCCACACCCCTATCCATTCGATTACATGACAATGAGAGTCACGGCCTAACGGTATAAGGCCCTCGTGCTCTCATATATTCCACCCGGTCACGGTGTTGGAGCAGATCCTTGGTACCATGAAAGTTTTGAGAATTTTACTCATGGGCATCCTATGCACCCGGTATGCTCAAGTAACATTTTCGGTGTACAAACATGGCCATCTACGATGTATCTGTGGAGGCTACAGCCCTGATGAAATAAGGGCGATAATGCTCATATGTTATGCAATGCCAGATGCATGAATCACACAATCAACCATGCATCAATTCCAAGCATCTAACATGCTTAAGAGGGAATACTATGTCCCTCGGAGAAGGTAACATGCAATGCCCAATGGCACAATATGAGCACATACGCACAGTGTCAACCAAGCATACAATGATGTACATGGGTCATAAGGATGAATTTAATCACACTATATAGTGATATACAATGTATATTACATTCCTTCTATCCAAGAAGGAATCAAGACTAGGTACTTAGACAATATCCTTAAGGAATCCAAATTCTAGTGGGGGCCCATTTACCTGGGGTAGCCTATGAGGCTAAGTATACAAGTTACGGGTCTAAGTAATATAGAAATGAGCATAGCAAGAGTCTAAGATGATTATCCAATCACTCTTAAATACAACTAGGCCTAGAGGGGTACATAATGGAGACATTTAACCGTCATTCCCCAAAAAGGCATATCAACCATGAACTATATGGATAGAAGGCCCAAGGCCTACATTTAAGATAAAAATAAAGGTAGGTACATCCATATATTCCTCATAATAGGCCATAAAAAGATATAATACGACTTTTAACAATATGGGCTCTAAGAGGGGAATTAAGGCCTAAGGCTCAATTCCCAATGACATAGAATCCATGCATTAAGTTGGACTTGGTGGGCAGCCCGCGTACACAATATATGGCCCCAAAAATAAGTTTAAGTTTGGATGAAATGGGCCCAACTACATTAGCCTAATAACTAGCAATTTATGTGGGACAACCAAGGGCCTAATACTATCCTTATCTCAGCCCACAACCCCATCAAAATGGTGGAAGTTGGTCCAATATATGGTTGGGCCAAGTTGGGACGTCCCAATCCACTATGGGCCCATGGGATGCCCCAAAAATCTGATTTAAGATGGGGTCGTAATGTGATCACTAAAGGTGACCCAAAAGAATGCACTGATTAAGCCCAACGATTATAAGAAAACATAAGCATGTAACACGTACACAAGTTCTCAATATGGTGGGCCCCACAGCCAAATAAAGTTTTAACCATAAAATTGTACATCTAAGGCCCTTTGATAAACTTTTGGCCCATTTGACTTCCTGAACCTGCTAAGGTTCAGAAATTAGTTAACTATATGAAAATAATCTCATGAAGGCCAACTATACTCACTGGGGGACCCTACCAGATGGAGAGTGTGTAAATATCATGAAAAGATCAAGTGGACTTGCTACTAGATTGTGAGTCCAGTAGCAACCCAAGGCAGAGAGTGCTTCCATGATTGGGTGATCCAAGGCTTGCCTGGACCATCATACGTTGAGGTAGGCTCCACATACATCCATATTTAGCCTCAAATAAATGGCCCAGGGTCTATGGTAGGCCTTTAACCATCCATAGAGAAACCCATGGTCCTACCTTAGGATCACCCAAGAGGACATTCAACCTCAACTGGGTCCCAAAAGGTAGCCCACTACACAAATAAAGTAAGGTTTAAGGCCCAAGCAATGCATGGCCTAATAGGCTATACACAAGCCCAATTCATAAGAAAAATGGTGGACCCTCAAGCAAGGTTTGGGCCCAACCATAAAGGTCATAAATCCATATATTGTGGTGGGCTTCATGGGCAGCCTAGTAGTTAATCCTTATGGGCAAATTTCATATTTTACACAAGTGACTTGGGCCCCACTTTTTGGCCCAAGTATAGGGCTAACTTAGTGGGCAGCCAAGGGCCGAACTACTTACATATTATATCTCATAAACCCATTATAATAGATAGGAGAGTATAGGCCCAAGATCAATGGGCCTATCAAAAAGGGTTTACTTCACAAGGCCTAAGGAACTAGTCTTTCAATCATATGCAACATTCCATTAAAACTCAACTTGGGTGGGCCCCATATGGGCCTTAATTACACTTAATAATACTGTAAAAAATGATAAGATAACTGATTTAAATCCTCCTCAAATCTAGTGGGCCATACTGCCCCAAAATAAACATTTATAGGCAACAATTATTGGGCTCATTGCTAAATTCCAGCCCACCCATTTTCTAGGTTAGTTGGAATCCAATAACAAAAATTATTTTATAGTGTATGAAATTTCTGATGGCCCACATACATAACAATGGGTCCCACTAGATGAGAGGGGGACATACAACTCATGTATTAAGTGGGTCGTGCCGTTGGAGTGCAGGCCTAGCAGCAGCCTAAGACAGGGATGCCTCATGTGTAGGTAGCCCTATGGGCCCGTGTATTTAGACCAAAATCTCATCCAAATGGGCCCCAATTGGAAACCACCAAAGGGGAAGATGATAAAGTCCCCTAAGGACTCTACATGGATGGATGATGGGATATAAAACACATCTAGGTGGGCCCACAGAGCAAGCTGGATGCCCCAGCCTGGGTGTCCCTGCCTGGTGGGACACTCCAGGCCACACCGCGGGTAGTACAAGGGCCCGATGGCTCTGAAAATTTACAAGGTGATACTTCCATAGGTGGGTCACACCTTCACAAAATTTCATGATTTTTAAATACTCAAAAATATTTTAATTTATTAAGGAAAATAATCTACCCAAAAATTCTGATCATCCTGTACATCCCAACGTGGTGGGCCAGTCCGGCCCTTACCACAGTGTGCACAGAAGTCAATTGGCCACAAAAATTTTTAGGTGGGTCCCACCATGGGTTCTCCACCTCTTTATAAATTTTAATAATTTTTAAATACTCATTTTAATAAATTTCAGAATTACAATCTGTCTAGGTTGAAATATTGCTAGAAATATAATTGTCCTAAATTTGGGCCATCCAAATGGGTGGGTTATGGGCCTCCAAAATTCTTGAAATTTGGACCAAAGGTCCCTCACCAAGCCTAAAACATGGTAAGACTCAGAAATATGGCCCACCTTCTGAGAAAATATTTATAAATGTTTATTTTTATGGGACTATGCTGTTGGACTGCACAACAGAAATTTCTAGCAGTCCACTATGTTGGCCCACCCTTTTAGATGCCCAAATGGGGTCCATTGGCCCTACAATTTTGCAAGTAGGTCATACCATGGGTGGGACACCTCCCTGCAAAATTTTAAAATTTTTGGGATAGTAAAAGTATTTTATTTAACTCATACAATTTATGGACAACAAGGTATATTGCTGCCTAGGGCAGCCCATAAATAGAAGTCCAGCAAGAAAAATCCTCATATACATCAAGGTGGGGCCACTTAGATGGGCTGCACACATCTTGAACATACTCCCAACCAATCCAGACCTTGCATGTACAAGTGGACAACAATATGGGTCTTCATATGTCCAACAAATGGGACATAGGGACGTCCCATCATGTGTGGATGGTTAGATGTGCCTTGCACATTAGGTGGGCCACCATGATCAGCAACATTAGAGAGAAAAAAAAAAGAGGGAGAAGGAGAATAAGAGAGAGTGATCAGCCATTCAAGAGGGATTTCGCCACTATAAATCCCCTATGCAAAAATAGAGAATCAACCATACAATACTCATCTTATAGATCATGCATGCATGGACCTTCATAATAAAAATCTAAGGTGGGGATGCCATCCCCACCATAAAACAAAGGTCTAGATGACCATAGGAGGGCTGAGATTATGAATTGCATTATGATGGGGTCCATGGAGAATGGCCCCATCATGCAGTGACACATGCATGAAGGATGGCCAATGGCCTCATCCAAAGGGTTAGATGGGGCCCCCACCATGGATTGGTAGGTCCCAAATGTCCCAAGCATGAAGAAACAAAAGAAATAAGAGAGAGGAAGGAGATCAACAATTGTATGAGCACCCACCTTAAGATCTCTATCCAAAACTCCACTCCAAGCTTCTAAGGGTCCAAGGAAACAAGATGAAGGGGTGAGATGAGGTTTTGATGGATGGATGGGGAGAGAAATGGGAGATGAGGGGCTGGAATATTACAATGTTGCTAGGAGAAGAGAGAGAAGAGAGTAGAGAGAAATGAAAGAAATGAAAGAGGAGAGAGAGGGAGGGAGAGTTGTAGAGGGGTAATCATGAGCTCTCTTGCCTTGGGTAGGAAAACTCATCATGGCAAGTAGGGTGATATAAACAAAGTTGTAGACTTATAGGTTTGGGTGGTGTCTAGAATGGATGGTGTTTGTTCCATGAAATTTGTAGTGTATAGGTGGTGTGCATGGGAACTTGTGTCATGGGAGTGGTCCATATGCTTTTGTATAAAAAGTCGGCCACATGATGAAATGCTCATAACTTTTGATCTATAAGTCGGATGAAGGCACAAGATACATCATTGGAACCGCAACAACGATACGAACGAGATGGCATAGGTCTAGGGTTGATCTGAGTTGGGTCTACGTGACCAGACTCAAGGATGACTGTAAACACAATCCGAGGGTTGCGGGTTACCAAAATTTGACCGGTAGGACCATGGGACCAAAATGAACGAGATGTATACTCACACACACACACATGCGCACATGTGAACTAGGGTCGGGTTTCATAATACACAAGGGCCTCACATACTTCGCGTTGGGCCTCACTCATGGGCCTCACATGCATCTCATTGGGCCATACACACGGGCCTCACATACATCGCATTGGGCCACATCTATGGACCAATATACATCACATCGGGCCTCATATACATCAAGTGGGCTGCATCACATGGGCCTTAACAATGGGCCTGATATACATCAAGTTGGGCCCACCATTCTAGGTGAACTATCTACACCATACATCTATTTTTAGAGATCATTTTAGAGTATTACCCAAAAAGAATATGAATTATATTCAAAGATCATCTGGACCATACCATAATGGCAGCGACGATGATGATTTAAAGATCATCTAGACAATACCACAATGGCAGCAGAGATGATGATTTAAAGATCATCTGGACCACACCATAACGTTGATTTTCCATCCAAACTATTCATACGGTCAAAAATACCTAAATTAAGAGGAAACAAATTTCATATTGATCCAAAACTCCCGTGACCCCAAAAGGGTTTCAATGGTATACGTTTAATCCCCACGGTTTTTGTAATATCGTCCACTTGATAAATAGATCTGTCTTATTTTTAGTCTTAAGTCTTAAGACGAGCTCACCATCTAGATGGATGGTTTGGATGTAACACATACATCAAGGTGGGCATGGGCCCGATAGATGGATGGCGTGGACATAAAATACACACATCAACGATAGGTCCCATCGTCTAGCGATCTGGATGGTGTGGATAAGACCCATACATCAGCAGTGGGTCCCACGCATCACATACAAAGAGAATGAGATGGATCCAAATTCAGGTGGGACCCATAGAACTTACTAACACCAATACATTAGCTATATAGCTGGTGTGAGGTACTCCAGCCAATCTGTCCAGCAGGTGGGTCCCACATGGGGCCCATCACATACATACATACATACATACACATATATATAATATAATATAATTATTATTTTATTATTTTTTTTGAAAAGATCTAGCGTCCAGACCCTGGATGTCTGGATGGACGGTGTGGATTTAAAACACATACATCATAGAGGGTCCCACCATCCAAGGGTCTGGATGGTGTGGATCCAGCACAGCATCAAGGTGGGTCCACATGTGTAGCCCACCTCAACTTTGGATTAAGCTGATACTTGTGTTTTCTCTTCGTCTAGGGACACTGGACGTCCAGCGGATGGACGGCCCTGGATGGGGCACGCCATCAAGGTGGGTCCCGCGTGATGGCCCACCATGAATTAGATCAAACTGATATTTGTATTTTCCCTTCATCTGGGTTAGTTGGAGCAGGTGGGCCACACTCTATCACAAAAAGGGAGAGAGAGAGAGAGAGAGAGAGAGAGAGAGAGAGAGAGACGGTGTGTGTGGAGGGAGGAGCTCCGCCACTATGAGCTCCTCTCCTTTACAACACGTACATCAAATGGGTCCTACCACAAGTTGACCCTCAAATAAAATCAACGGTTGAAATTCTAGGATCACCCACCTATATCACTCCTTCTTGGTCCCTTGGCTTCCTTAGCTTTCATGCCCCAAACTCGGAAACCGGGCTCACAAAATTCTCAATTGCCGAATCTGGCGCGACAGCCTCTGTAGTGCCCCATTGTTGGCTCCTGGCACCCATTTGCCAGGTTCCGATACGGGATCCCACAAGGAGGATTTTCAACATTAGTTTGATTCGTAATAAGCATAACCATAGGCATAACCCATAAATAACAACAAAAATAACTCCATCACATTTTCACTATGATAAAAAACTCATAAGTACAGTGTGCATAAAGGGAATACAATGATGATAGACAAAAGCTCCAAGATGATCTGCTATGTGCTTCTGCCTCAGCGCTGCTGCGGTCTAATGTCACCTGCACACATGCATAAGCTTACAGAAAGCTCAGAGGGTGGTGAAAGTGTGTGCGTAATGTAGTAATACAATTATACAATATCAGAGTAATGCAGAATATACAGATGAATCTATGAATACTATCGGCCATATCAAGGCTATGCGATCCAAGGCCTGAATGATGTCGGCCATACCAAGGCCATGCGATGCGAGATGCAATTCAAGCTCACCAATCCTCATCTAAGTCCGCATATTAATACAACTCAACTCTAAAATATCACTGCGGTCTAGTACACTCCAAGCCAGATTGACGCCCCATCACGCGTAATAAGGTGAGTGGAAGAGACCTTACTATCTGCCTTCCAACATTGGGCTCGGCTCGTCGATAGCGGACCCATTCCTCAAGCTGGTCAAACTTAGCCCAGTTTTGCTCCCTCCTCTCAGGCGGGTAAGGCCGCACCCCCTTCCAACCGACCACGACACAGTGAAAAGCGCAGCCTTCTAGTAATCGGTAATCGGCACTCATGCATCCACTCCGTCTAAACATTGGAGCAACCTCCTGGTACCATAAGAGTTTAGGAAGTTTCACCCAAGGATATCTATAGCAACCCATGTAGAATAAGATTTTCGGTGTCCAATCCTTCCAACCACGATACGCTTGTAGAGGCTACGACCCTGATGTCTCTAGGGCATACAGTAATCATGTCACAAAATGTGAAATGCATGAAGCACAATATCTAGTCATGCAGTAATCCTACGTGTTTTACGTGCTTGTGTGAGCAACTCCCCCTATCAGGGAGTACCATAATAATCTGCCCAATGACATGTGTTATGTTCAATCACTCATCAATTCAAGCATACATATGATGCATATGGGCACGGATCATGGAGCTATACTAAGAATATTATGATGATGATGTATCCCCCCTTACATTAAGGTTGGGCCTAAGCAGCCCACCCACAATCATAAGGATCTAGGAAGGGTTCCTTCACTATACTATTGCATGGCCCACTAGATGCCCTAGAGGGCCCAAATGAGTCATAGATGGACTTTAAAAAAACTAAAAGAAGTAATCCCACTAATAACCAATGGGGGCCTAATATATAACGAGTGGGCCGCATCATATGGGCCTCATACAAATCAAGTGGACCGCGTCCATGGGCCTCACCAATGGGCCTCAAACACATTAAGTCGGGCCCACCCTTATGTATTTTTGAGATCCAACCTATTCATAAGTTAACATAGAGATAAATGAAGTGAAAACCAAATATCAGCTTGAGTGGAAACTATTGTGGCTCCTAAGAAATTTGAACGGTGGATGTCACTGTCCCCATTAATTTCGATGGTGGGGGTCAGCTTGAACTTTAGATCTGACCCATTCTTTTACTCATGCAATAAAATGATATCTCAAATGGTTGGATGGTTGGATATAATACATGCATCATAGTGGGTCCCATAGATAGACGGCGTGGATGAAACTAGTGGGACCCACAAAACATGCTACCATCAGTACAACAACTAGTCAACTATGTATGATGCAGCTGTTGCTGCTTCACATAGCATAGGTGGGTCCCATGTAGGGCCCACCATAACATTTATCATAAACATAATATATATAATTATATTTAATATAGTAATAACGTCCAGGCCCTAGACGGCTTGTATAGATGCATACATCAAGGTGTAGCCCAACACGTGAGGTGGGTCCTAACAACATCCAAGGATGGTGTGGATAAAATACATAAGTTGGGTTGCACGTGATGGGCCCCCCTCTCCATAAAATAGTAATATTATATTTTATATTATAATAATATTATATGTTTTTTTTGTAGCTGGTTAGTACACCCCATTGTCAGTTCACCTTCCAGGTGGATACATCCAGCATCCAGGTACACCGGACGACCTGGATGCATGAATCAAGGTGGGTCCCACGTGGACGTGGCTCACCTGATTTGGATTAATCTAATATTGGTGTTTTCCCATCACCAATAAGGTAGGGCCCACATGGCCTGGACAATGTAGATCCAACACGACCATCAAGTGAGTCCCACGAAGGTGGACGACATGGATAAGATGCATACATCATGGTGGGGTCCATCCGGGTGAGCCACACGGCCATATCATCACCAAACAAAATGAAAAAGAGGGGGACAGAGAGAAAAAAAGAGACGAGTGATGGAGGGACCCTGACACTATGGGCCCTCCGTTCCATGCTTTACAACATAGATCAAGTGTGTCCCATTACATGTGGGCCCACTGATCAAAATTAACGGTGGAGATCCCTTCTCCAACAAAAGCAAGGTCTAGATGACCCTTATTCATACAAGGGAATTAAACATCATGATGGGGTCCATAGAGAATGGCCCCATAATGGAATGATCATGTGAATCATGGTGGGCCATCGGCCACACCTAGGGTCCAAAGTGGGATTCATGCCATCAATCGGTAGGCCCCACTTGGCCCCTCATCAAAAATACAAAAAGAAACTAAGCATATGGAACACCCAACGTTGATCTTCTTGGTCCGATGGAAAGGTAGTCTCCTTAGCTTCGATCTCAATAGAAGATGATGAAGTTTTGATGGTTAAGAAGGGAGGTGAGAGGGTTAGAGAGTGGGCCACACACAAAACTCTATTATGGAGGTTAGGAGAGCTTGGACGTCGGATTTTTTGTTGTTTGGAAAAATGAGTTTGAGAAATGAGAGAGTGGGTTGCAAGGAGAGAGAGATGGGTGATGGAGTGATAGGTGAAGTCAGTGATGAATGTGTAAGAGATTTGTTGACTTTTGGGTAGCTTGTGTAAGAGGGGTATGGGTTGTGTAAGGAATTATTGATTTATGGGGTTGCTTTGGGATGGGGTGTGAGGTGATGTGTACTTGACATGTACTTAACCCTTGATGCGATTGATTGATTGATTGAGGTGACATTAGGGTAGAGATTCTCTTTGGTTTTGCAACGCGCAGCATTTTCTTCGAATTGAATGTAGGCCCACATCTCCTGGCTTGGGTATCGCCTCAGCATGTAAGACGCGGCATAGGAACCGTAGTGACAGCACGGTCGCTAGCGTACAAGTCTTAGGTTAAGTCAACTCAGGTTGATAGTGTATAGCTCAGGGTCGCACGCAAATGCAAGTTACAGGTCGCGGGTTGTCGGAATTTGACAGGGAGGATCACGGGAATCTATGAAATGGTACGGACTATGATACTGGTCTTACAGCTCTCCCCACCTAATAAAAATTTTATCCTCGAAATTTATACAATCATCGCAACTAGACATAACTGATGAGGAATAAGAAACATAACATGATCATATAAAATTCGAGACAACATACAAAATACAACACATAATCAATCATCAAAGAGATGGGGATAACGCTTTCGAATCTCTGCCTCACGCTCCCTAGAAGCCTCCTCAACAGAATGGTGAACCCATTGAACCTTCACCAATGGAATGACTTTGGTCCGAAGGACCTGCTCCTTCCGATTAAGGATACGAACTGGGTTCTCAATATAGGAAGCGTCCTCACGAACCTCTAACGGCTGCCAATCAATAACAAAAATGATGTCTGACCCACACTTTCTCAACATAGGGACATGAAAAATGTTATGGACGTCAGACAACTGAGATTGCAAGGCAAGCCGATAGGCCACGACACCAACGTGCCCAGTGATCTCAAAAGGTCCTATGAATTTTAGGGCAAGCTTGCCCTTTACTCCAAATTGAACTACGCCCTTTATGGGTGAGACCTTGAGATACACACGGTCCCCTATAGCAAACTCCAAGGGACAATGCCGGTGATCAGCAAAACTATTCTGTTGGCTCTGAGCCATGCACATCCTCTGCCTGATGATATCGATAGTCTCTGACGTCTACTGCACAAGCTCGGGACCTAAGAGACGGCGCTCTCCGACCTCGGTCCAACAACCCGGTGATCTGCACAATCTGCCATATAGTGCCTCAAAAGGAGTCATGCCAATGGTTCCCTAATGACTATTATTGTATGCGAACTCAACCAATTATAGATGCTCATCCTAGCTACCCCCGAAATCAATCGCGCATGCCCAAAGCATATCCTCAAGGATCTAGTTACCCCCTCAGTCTGGCTATCGGTCTGCAGATAGTACACGGTGCTGAGTTGCAAAACGGTCCCCATTGCTCTCTGGAACCTCTCCCAAAATTAAGACGTGAACCTCAGGTCTCAGTCAGAAATGATCGAGACTGGAATGTCTTGCAGTCTCACAATCTCCTCGATGAATAACCTTGCAAGCTGGTCCATAAAGCAAATCGCATGCATCGTAAGAAAATGTGCCAACTTCGTTAGACGATTCGCAACAACCTAGATGGCATCATGACCATGCTGAGTCCTCCGTAAACCCATAGTGAAATCTGTTGACATGTGCTCCCACTTTCATGTCAGGATGCTCAACGGCTGCAATAGACTAGGGGGTCTCTGATGATCTACCTTGACACGCTGGCATGTGTCACACTCGACCACAAAATTGACGATCTGGCGCTTCATTCCCACCCAAAAATATTGTTGCCACATGTCACGATACATCTTCGATGAGCCAGGGTGGATAAAAAACCGCAATCGATGTGCCTTGGTCATAAGATATCTGCACAACTCAGGAATATCTCGGACACATAATCGACCTCTAAAGCGAAGTCCACCATCTGTACCAATCTGTTAATCTGCCTGACTCTCAGATGCATCCTCAGCCCTATAACTCAGTAATAACTCATCAGCCTGCTAAGCCTCGATCAACCTTATGACAATAGAGGGTTGAATCGAAAGGCTCGATAACTGCATGATAGAAAATAATAGACCGAACTCAAAATCACACTCTACTATGTCCTCGAGAATCCTCCACTCTTGGACCATCATATGCCCAATAAGGCATTGTGGTTGACGGTTGAGGGCATCTGCCACTACATTTGCTTTGCTCAGGTGGTACTGAAGATCAAAATCATAGTCCTTCAGGAGTTCCATCCAGTGCCTCTACCTCATTTTCAGCTCGGACTAAGAGAATAGGTACTTCAAGCTCTTGTGGTCGGATAAGAGCTCGAACCTGACCCCATAGAGATGGTGTCTCCACACCTTCAATGCAAAGATAACTGTTGCTAGCTCCAAATCATACGTGGCATATTTTAGTTCATAGACCTTAGAGCTGGCGAGACACGAAGGCCACTGGTCTCTCATGCTTCATCACGACAGTACCCAAACCAATATGCAAGGCATCGGTAAAAACTACAAATTCATCACTCCCCGAGGGAAGAGTGAGGATAGGTGTGATCCTTTAGCTCTGCGAATGCTTGCTCACATGCGATGCTCTAAACGAACTCTGCGCCCTTCCGAGTCAACCCAGTTAATGGAGCTGCAATGCAGGAGATGTAATGACCCGAAAAATTTTGTGCAAAGACCCGAGTACTACCTCTATTTTCCTTAGAAGTAATTTGTGGGTTAATTAGCGCTAAACTCGATTGCTTGTGAAATTAGCATCAATCACTTTAAATTTGATCTGCAGGACTCAAAACTTGTAGAATCGTTAGCGCTATGTTACTCTGAAATCTGGGATTCAACGCTAAATCCAGTTGCTCTTGGGATAGAAGCTTTGGATCAGACCTGGACCGCGCGTCGAAAGTCCGATAGTGATGATCTTAAACAATTATGGTCACCATGTTGGACTTGACCATCACCTCAAAAATCAAGTCCAGATGATGTCCTGGGTCGATTTGATTGAGTCTGGAGTGAAGAGTGTGAGAACGGTGAGAAATTAAATATGATTTTATGAAATCTGAGTCGTGTCGCTTGCGCGACGATTTTAAGTAATCTGACCGTTGGATTCTGACCCAATTTCACCCTCGGATCAGGGAAGATGGCCCAGGCATGTCATGATGCTTGTGGACTTGATCAAGTTTTGGTGACCGTTGAATTGAGTGTGGTCTACCACGGCTGATCTGTAAATTCGATCGGTACGAAAACTCAGCCTGACCTAGATCCATGGTCAGTGAGCTTAAGTCCGACCGCACGTGGAGAAAGGACCACCGAAAATGTTCCGTTGGATCGAGAGAGGCCTGATTTGGTTATAACCTAAGTATACCTTGGCCGTGGGGCTATTTTCATCAATGTTAGGCCTATATATAGACCTTAAAACCCTCACTCTCTTTTCCATACGAATTTCCTAAACCCTAGCTAAGAAAGAGAGAGGAAAGAGAGAGAAAGTGAGAGAGAAGTTGGTGAATTATCTTAAGATTCTTTCCTGATACTCTACATCCTTAAACCATCACTTTTGAATCGTTATTCCGGTGATTCTAAGTTCCTTCTTAGGTAAGTTAACCTAATCCTAATCTGTTTTAGAGCTTAGAATAGTCTATGTGTTGTTGTAGCTCATTTTTATTCTTGCCTTAGGTTATCTTGTCGCTGTTGACGAAGACATATCGTCTTAATCAGTTCGGTGTGCTTTTCTAGTTTAAGGTGCGGACTATATTCATATAGGTTATGGTTTTCAAGGCTTTCAATGTCAGATAATGGTTTATTGTTGTTATGGATGCAATTTCACATGCCAAATGCTATATTTATTTTGCGTTCCTGATATACATGTGTTATATTGAGATTTATGTATTATATGTATATGTAGGAAGTATCGTATACGTATAAAATATGAACATGTTCTTGCCATGATTATCTATCGTGTACTTATGCTAATTGTATGTGTGACAACTCCTTGGCAAAAGGAATTGTTTAAATGTGTGTATTCCAACATACGTCATGTATGTTGACCTATGTATTCTAAGTGTTTGTAGAAATGTCTGAATGGTCTAAAGTGTAATATATTATGCTAATTGCGGGCGTTGAGAAGCGATTCTCAACACTCCTATTAGTGTGTATGATTTTCTACATGCAAGTCACATTCTTTGTTGTTTAACTTCAAGTAGTATTTATGTGTAAATCCATGTTGAGTTAATATTCTTCAAATGCTCACATACTGTATGATTTGAATTGTAGTTCCATTTCTATTCTGAATTGTTGACATGAATATCTGTTGTGGTGGAATGTGTTTGGGACTATGGAATAGTCCAGGAAATCGGTAATCGGCCTTGAGTTTGTGGCTGAGGTTGCTTTCTCCACGAAGGACGTGATTTGACGAACCCGAGTCGTATTAGAGTTGTCGGCAGTGGTTTGGCCACATGGAGTGTTTGCGCACTCTATGTCGTTCAACCCAACGTGCGCTCATGCTAGTCGAGTTCGTCAAGTAACCCGATTGTCCAATGTATGTTCACCATGTATGGACACTATTGTTTGAATCTAGGGTACCAAACTTACCGATGAAATTCCGTTAACCGTTGTACCTTGATCCGCTAAGACTCATGAGCCGGACATGGTGGTGTGGGACACCGTGGTCGAGCTGTCAGCCTACGCTGGGGTGACGACCCTCCCCATAGTGACCAGTGAGCAACCAAACTCATGAGCCGATTATGGTGGTATGGGACACTATATTCGTGCTGTTGGCCTACATTGATTGGTGACAAACCCTTTGTAGTGACTTTGAGCATACCTGGATACTGCATTAGGGCGACGAGCCTTAGAGTAGTAATAGGCGTGCATTGATTGGTGATGAGCCCTTTGTAGTGACCTAAAACCATATGATCGTATGAGATGCCTAGGACTGACGAGCCTAGAATGGATCACCGTTGGGAATTGATATGAGGAAGGTACCTTGGCTTCCCAATCCTGCTGTATGAAAAGGACTAATAACAACTTGTAATCATATTCATGCACCGCATTTGCATATGCGTTGTAGTCATTGGCACTGCGGGAGGATGTCATACGTAACGTGAGATGAAGATGCCGAGGGAGTAAGGCGAGGGCATGCATCATTCTTCATACATCCTTGCACTAACAAGAGTAATTAGGACATGTTTGATTGTTCTGCTTTATCATTACTGCTTGACTGAATTGATAACATGTTAACCTTTACTTTATTGTTCCACTGAGTTGATCACTCACTCCCACGTTCTGGGACGGTGTTTAAACACCAACCAGAATCTGTCTTAAATGCAGATGTTGATGCGACCCCTGAGGCAGAACAGGAGTTCGAGGATGATGAGGCCGCATTTTCTTTTATGCAGTTTTCAGGCGGGTTCTTGTGAGCCATGTCCTGATGTGCGAGGAATTCTGGGTTATTGTAATAGATGATGTCATTTAATACTTGTACTTTTGATAGTAACACTTGTAAGTAAGACCTAGCATGCATATGTATTTCAGGGACTTGCACATGTACACATATGTTTCTTTAAGTCTTCTGCTTGCATTCCTTCACTTATCCTTGAATTATGTTTGCAGTTTGGCTTAATCTATTCCATGTTTTATGTACTCTTATAGACAACACACATCAACCATTAAATATGTTACATAAGTGATGTTTTGAAACTCGGGAGCTGAGTTATGCTTGACCCCCGAATTTCATGGCGTTACAGGAGAAGCCCTCAATGAAACGCCGGTAGTAGCCCGCTAAACCAAGCAAACTGCGGATCTCGAATGCATTCATGGGCTGGCCCCACAGATGTACTACATTGATCTTTAAGAGGTCCAGAGTGACGCCCTCCCTCGTCACCACATGACCGAGGAACTTCACCTCATCGTGCCAGAATTCTTACTTCTCCATCTTCGCATACAACTGGTGTGCGCAGAGGGTCTGCAAGGTAACCTTCAGATGCTGTACATGCTCCTCATGGGTCCTCGAATAAATCAGGATATCATCGATGAAGACTATAACAAACTGATCGAGATAGGGGTGGAAGACCTTATTCATCAACTGCATAAATACTACGGGCGCATTGGTCAGTCCAAAGGATAACCTAGAACTCAAAATGACCCTAGCGCATCCTGAAAGCCATCTTCGGGATGTCGTCTTTTCAAACCTAAATCTGATGATAACCAGAACACAGGTCAATCTTCAAAAAGAAATGTGCACCCTGTAACTGATCAAATAAATCGTCAATCCTCGGGAGAGGATACTTGTGCTTGATCGTGACCTTGTTAAGCTCACGGTAATGCACATAGAGCCTCAACAAGCCATCCTTTTCCTTCAGGAAGAGTACCGGTGCTGCCCACAGTGAGCTGCTCGGACGGATAAAGCCTAACTCGCGCAATTTGTCCAACTGATTCTGCAATTCCGGCAACTCCAAAGTGTCATACGTTACGCGGCCTTCGAAATAGGTGTGGTACCGGGCACGAGATCAATTTGAAACTTGGTGTGTTGGCGAGGAGGTAATCCTTGTATCTACTGGAACACATCGAAAAAATTACAAACCACAGATAACTGTCGATGTGCACTGCTATGGGATCCTCTATGACACATGACATCATACAAGACAACGACTCTCCTCTATGCTCGGCAATGAACTGGAACTTTGGCAAGCTGGGTATACAAAATGTGACTGTCCTACGGAGGAGTCGTCAAGGGTATACTTTTACTCTTTGCATGCATTGCACATGTGTTGTTTGATTCTGGTGCACTGCATTCTTTTGTGGTCGAGAGTTTCTACTGACCGACCGGTTTGCCATCGGAGTCTACTCGTGAGGGCTTACCAGTATTGACTCCCTTAAGGAAGGCTGTAGTGTTGGGCTGATTTAATATAATAACAATGTCCACGCCCTAGATGACTTGGATAGACGCATACATAAATGTGTAGACCCACATGTGGGGTGGGTCCCAACAACGTCCAAGGATGGTGTGGATAAAATACATGAGGTGGGTCCCATGTGATGGGCCACCCTCTCCATAAAATAATAATATTATAATAATATTATATGTTTTTTTTGTAGCTGGTTAGTATACCCCACTATCAGTTCACCTTCCAGGTGGGCGCGTCCAGCGTCCAGGTACATCGGATGGCCTGGATGCATGAATCAAGGTGGGTCCCACGTGGACGTGGCCCACCTTATTTGGATCAATCTAATATTTGTATTTTCCTATCACCAATAAGGTAGGGCCCACATGGCCTGGACGGTGTAGATCTAACATGACCATCAAGTGAGTCCCACAAAGGTGGACGACATGGATAAGATGCATACTTCATGGTGGGGTCCACCCGAGGGGGCCACACGGCCATATCATCACCAAACAAAATAAAAAGGAGGGAGAGAGAGAGAGAGAAAAAGAGAGATGAGTGACGGATGGACCCGAGCACTATGGACCCTCCCTTCTATCTTTACAACATACATCAAGTGAGTCCCATTACATGTGGGGCCACCAATCAAAATCAATGGTGGAGATCCCTTCTCCACCAAAAGCAAGGTCTAGATGACCCTTATTCATATAAGAAATTTAAACATCATGATGGGGTCCATGGAGAATCGTCCCATCATGGAATGATCATGTGAATCATGGTGGGCCATTGGCCACACTTAGGGTCCAAAGTGGGATCCGTACCATCAATTGGCGGGCTCTACTTGGCCCCTCATCAAAAATATTAAAAAATGTAAGCCTATGGAACACCCACCATTGATCTTCTTGGTCCGATTTAAAGGTAGTCTCCTTAGCTTCGATCTCAACGGAAGATGATAAAGTTTTGATGGTTGAGATGGGAGGTGAGAGGGTTAGGGAGTGGGCCACACACAAAACTCTCTCAAGGAGGTTGGGAGAGCTTGGATGTGGGATTTTTTGTTGCTTAGAAAAATGGGTTTGAGAAATGAGAGAGAGTGGGTTGTAATGAGAGAGAGAGAGAGAGAGAGAGAGAGAGAGAGAGAGATGGGTGATGGGTGAAGTGAGTAATGGATGTGTAAGAGATTTGTTAACTTTTGGGGTAGCTTGTGTAAGAGGGGTATGGGTTGTGTAAGGGATTGTTGACTTATGGGGTTGCTTGGGGATGGGGTGTGAGGTGATGTGTACTGGACATTTACTTGACCCTTGATGGATTGATTGATTGATTGATGTGACATTAGGGTAGAGTTTCTCTTTGGTTTTGCAATGCACGCTGTTTTCCTTGAACTGAACGTAGGCCTACATCTCTTGGCCTGGGTATCACCTTGACCCGTGAGACGCGGCATCGGAACTATGTTGACGGCGCGGTCGCTAGGGTACAAGTCTCGGGTTAAGTCAACTCGAGTTGACAGCATGTATCTCGGGGTCGCGTCCAAATACGGGTTAGAGGTCGGGGTTGTTGGAATTCGACAAGGAGGATTACGGGAATCTACGGAATGGTACAGACTATGATACGGGTCTTATAACTCTCCGCACCTAATAAAAATTTCATCCTCAAAATTTACACAATCACCACAACTAGACATAACTCATGAGGAATAAGAAACATAACATCATCATATAAAATTAGAGACAGCATACAAAATACAACACATAATCAATCATCAAAAATATTAGAATAACGCTCTCAAATCTTGACCTTGCGCTCCTAAGAAGCCTCCTCAATAGAATTGTGAACCCACTGAACCTTCACCAACAGAATGACCTTGGTCCGGAGGACCTGCTCCATCCGATCAAGGATGCGAACTAGCTACTCAATATAAGAAGCGTTCTTACGAACCTCTAACGGCTGCCAATCAATAACAGGAACGATGTCTAACCCACACTTCAACAACATAGAGACATGAAAAATGTTGTGGACGCCAGACAACTGAGATGGCAAGGCAAGTCGATAGGCCATGGCGCCAACATGCCTAGTGATCTCAAAAGGTCCTATGAATCTCGGGGCAAGCTTGCCCTTCTGTAACATCTCAAAAAAAATCCGTACAAAGGCTCGAGTACCACCTTATGCAGAAATCCCTAAGGACCATATTCTGTAGAAATTAAACGAAAGGTAATTAAGTATTAAATTAAATTAGTCGGTGGATTAGCTTGAATCACCATTTATACAAATGGCAAGACCCAAACCCGTCAAAATCACTAACTTAACACTACTTAAAAACCTAGGAAGAATCCCAAAAGCCAGTCGCTCTCGGGAGCACATTGAAACTCTGTATCGGACCTCGACTGCACATCGGAAGTCCGATGACCGCGAAACTATAGGGTTATGACCGCCTTATTGGGTTTGACAACCACTGTGGAAATCGTGCCCAGATGGTGTCCCAAAACACACAACTCGAGCCCTAAGCAAAGTGTGTGAGAAAGGCGAATATCCTTAGAAAAAGTATTGAAACTTAAGTGAACTGGACCATCGGCTTGTGGATGAAATTGAAGACTTCAGACCTTCAGATTCTGACCGAACCTCACCCATGGATCAGGAAAATTTTCCTGCACATATCTGTATACTTGTGGCCCTAATCGAGTCACAACGACCGTTGATCTGATACAGGTCCGTCACGGTTGATCGCCCTATCCAAACTGCTGAAATTGCATCCTGGCCTAGATCCATTGTCAGAGAACTTACTTTATGACATAGACAGGTAATGGACCCCCATATGAGCCCCATTCATCAGAAACAGTAACCCTTTGGCTATAACCTAAGTATACCATGGCCCTAGGGCCATTAACACCAGTTCTAGGCCTATTTAAAGCCATTAAACCACCCCATTCCTATCCCATACGAATTTTCTCTAACCCCAGGAGAGAGAAGAGAGAGAGTTCGGGAGATCATTGTCGAGGTTCACTCCCACTACTCCTCAAGCTAATTCGCCTTTCCACATCGCTATACAACTCATTTCAACTATAATTTGGGTAAGAAATCCTAACCCTAATCTTAATTTAGGAATCTAAATAGAGTAATCGATGAAATAGCTAACCTATTTCAATGTTTAGGTAACCGTTGTTTTGTATACGGGAGCATAGGATTCAAACCGAGTTCGAAATGAGCAATCCAACAAAAGGTACAGATTATAAATGTTCAGGTTATGGTTTTCAAGGCTTTTAATGTCAGCTAATGATTTATGTCTAACTTGACTACTGCCATATTGTCTTAAACACGTTGATTTCGATATATTACACAAGTATGAACTATGTTGTATGAAAATGCATTCCATGTGTTTGTTGAAATGTTCGAATGAATGTGAAATCCTTATTTGTGCTTGTCATGATTACTAATCTATGATCCATGTGTGTTATATGCTTTATAACTGATGTTGTGAAATGAATTGTTATAGTGAATGTCATAACTAATTTAGTATATGTATTTAGTAAGGTGTAGTTTAAGTGTTTGATAAAATGTCTGAATGAAAAAAAAATGTTGATGGTTGGTATTTATCAAGTGTAATAAGATAGGATCCTTAATTTCCTTGACCATATGTATGGCTTCTTTCATGAAATCATATCGCCGCTACGCGACTTATGGATTTAATGCAAGTGTTTGGTGACATGTTCCATGTGCTTGATAAAATGCTTGAATAAGTGTTTTATTTAGATTGTTCATTAAATGCTTATATGATTATCACATGTATCCACATGCTATATCTGAGTAAGTTGGGACTACAGTGTAGTCCAGGCAGTCGGTAACAATTCCTATTTGAGTGGCCGAACTAGTCTCACCACATTGATACGTTAGCGAATCCAGGTCATATGACGATTGTTGACAGTGGTTAAGCCACAGGGAGTGCTTACGCACTCCATGTTGATTAATTCGGCCTGTGCTCGTACCAATCAAACTTATTTAATAAATCGACTGGCCTACGATCTGCTAAGACTCATGAGTAGGGCATGGTGGTATGGGACATCGTGGTCGAGTTGTCGGCCTACGCTAGGGTGACGAGCCTCCCCATAGTGACCAGTGAGCAACTCAAACTCGTGAGCTGAATATGGTGGTATGAGACACTGTATTTGAGTTGTCGGCCTACGTTCAGGTGATGAGCCTCCCGTAATGACCTCAAGTATAAACTCTTGAATTTGCCTATCCATTGCTTTCATTAGGGGTGATGCCCTATAACTTGCCTATCGTATGTGATTAACTAGGATTGACGACCCTAGATGGATCCCCGTTTGGGTTAATGATGTAAAGGGAGGTACCTTAGCTTTCCAAATCTGTTGTATGAATAAGCCTAATTAAGTACACAGCTAACACGAACATGCACTGTATTACATGTACTTTGGCGAGGAAGTGCATGTTTAGAGAGTTTGCCATGCGTGAATGCTTGATGAAGTCGCTTGAGGGAGCTTTGTGCGAGGGCATGCATCATTACTGCACACCATCCCTTAATTAACAAGAGTAGTTAAGAAGTGCTTGTTATAGTGTTTTATCATTACTGCTTGATTGAATTGATAACATGTTAACCTTTATCTTATATTACCACTGAGTTGATCACTCACTCCTACTCTGGGACGGTGTTTTAAAACACCAACTAGACTCTATTATAGACGCAGGTGATGAGGATGTATATGCGGCGAAGTTTGACTTCATAGACGAGGAGGAAGAGTTCTCCTATGTTCAGCTCTCTGGCAGGTCTATGTAGACTTCGTGCTGCTTCGATAGGATTACAGGGATATACGGATTAGCTGGATACTCCACATTTTGACATTTTGTTTAGTTTGAACTAATACATGTATAAATTTCAGCCCGGTTATATGATCATACTCTAGAAGTTGTTGAACCCTTGCTTGTTTAGATATATGTGTTTCAATCTTCTGCTTACTAAATTTAATTATATCTGGAGTATGATATGTCGTTTTAGTATAATCCCCCTCATGTTTAAGGCACTAATATTGACAACATTTAAACATCATTTTCTATGTTGCGTAAGTGATGCAATGGATCTCGGGAGTTGAGCTTTACTCGACCCTTGAAATTCGGGGCATTACAAGTTGGTATCAGAGCATGATTTGGATTAAACTAAACCTGGGTTATGGTAACACGATGCACACTGATGCACTTTGACTTAGGAGGGGGTGATAAAATGTAGAACTTATCGTAGGATCCCAAGGATTTGTCGATGGGCAAAGTTGACCGTTGTAATGTAGCTCGTATGCGTCCGAGATATTGTGAAATGATCCCTGCCCCTTTTTAGGCCTTCAATCAATGAGTTAGAACAAAAAATTGGTGAATCCCAAATTTGAAACAATTCAGAAGGCGCGAATACACGTGAGTTAGACCTAGAAAACATGTCACATGGGTGTAGGGGCCTAAAGCCCAATTTTCGGTGGGACCCAAGCGGTCCCCTGTACGTATTCGGCGTCTTAAGAGGGGGTGGCTACTGTCGAAAGTCCAGGGGGGCATGGAAGCACTACCCGGATGGTAGCACGCCGCCCGCCTTCACAGCGGGCCACGACGGGCCCATGGTTTCGGCGGCCTGCCGCCCTCCACCCATTCATGTGGGGCCCCCCACGTGTGGAACCACCTTACTTCACTCTCTTTTACCCCCTTTGTTCATTTTACCCCATTCCAAACCCTTTAAACCCCTCCAAAATCCCATTTTCTCTCTCAAATCTCCCTTCCATATACACAAAGCTTCTTCTTCTTCTACACTTCACACCCATCTCCACCATTTCCTCAAATCCACCTCTTACAACTCCCTCCCTTCCTTATTTCTACCTATTTGAGTACAAAGCCTACATCTTTGTGTCTCATAACTCTCAAACTTCCCAAATTTACCTCATTCTCAAGCTTTTCCAACTCCATGGCTCTTTTTGAGCTTGTCACCACAATCTTTTCCATCTCAACGCTCCTTTTCCTTATGGGAAACAGAAGAGCAGCCCCGGATGAGGCCAGGCCGAGTCGACCAACCTGCTTGAGGAAGCAAGCAAGCACTATAACTAGCACAAGTACTGAGCGAGAACGGAGATCTAAGTGGGACCTTGATCCTCAAATCCCATTGGAAAGATCGCTTCCGGAGGGCGCCAATCTTGGTAAGTTCCATAACCACAAGGTGGTGTTTGAAGCACATGTTGATGAAGGCCTATTTGGACTGTATCCAGTGATGGACCTCTTGTTGGAGTCCAGGTGGGGTCCCATATTTAAAGGCAAGTCTCATGCAAGTGAAGGCACTCTCCGAGCCTTCTATCCCACATATGGAATCCATTAGAGGAGCCACTTCAGTTTACTATTCCCTTGGGGAGGCAGGAAGCCATAGTCAATGTAAATGTGATGGCCCGTATTATACGAATTGAGCATGGGGTGGTACATGCTAGTGCATCTTGTCTCGCTAGTGTGCGAGAGAGAGATCACCGCACATGGTTTCTTTGTAGCCGACTGGCTCATTGGAGGCGAGGCAATAGCCTCCCATCAACCAAGATGACGACAGACTTCCACCTACTCCACCACATATGCACGTACAACGTGTATCCTAGGTGGAGCAACCATATATAATGCACTCGTTTGATGGTGGACTTCCTGTACAGAGCTAAACAGGGAGACAAGCTGTGATGCCTACTTTCACCCTGACATAGATAATCAGGACTGTATGCTCTACTAGGGGAGATGCCTCACTCCCATTCGGCCAACTTATCTACAAAATTGCTCGTAATTTCGGTTTCAAACTAAACATGGCTGATCTTACGCTGATCCACTTCATTAATGATATTACACTCAACAATATAGGGATCGGTCTTAGGTAACGTCAAGCCCAACTCGATGAGTATGGGGAAGAAATAGAAGATGAAAGTAAAGAGAAAGATGCAAGTGAAGATGAGGAAGAAATTGAGGAGGAAGGAAGTGGAGAGGAAGAAGGCACTGAGGATGAGGAAGGTAGTGAGGAGGAAGAGCAAGACGAAGAAGAGGAGGCCCAAGATTCAGGTGGGGGCCCTCCTACTACAACACATGATGTCGCCATTATCGGGCCGCCTTAGAAAGCCACATTGCTAAGATTGAAGAAAACCAGGCCACCCTGAGATAGGAGGTCAGGAAGAATTAGGCCTACCTAAAACAGAAATTCAAGAGGATGTCTCACACTCTAAAGACCCTCCTGTGCTATATGTAGGATAAGGGTGCACCTCCACCTTCACCAAAGTCAACGGACTAGTCCTGTGTTGTAGTTGTCTTTTGGTTTTTCTTGTTTCTTATGTTTCTTTGTGATAGCCTTGGTAAGCTCAGTTGGATGTTGGTGTGCTTAGTGTTTAAAGCTTCTATTAGGTTAGCTTACATGCATTCTCTATCATGATTCATGTAATACTACATCTCATGTATTGTGACAATTTTGGCTAAATGAAATGCATGAAACTTCCTTTGAAATGGAATGTGTGGAATGTTTGGAAAATTGAGAATATTGTTCTAAATCTCACACATGTTGCACCCTATGTTGTATATAGGGAATGCCTCCTAAAAACACTTGGAACATTGCACGTCTTGCACTTGGTGGATCGATTGACGGGGCACCTCCCCCGAGCGATAGCCATACGGACCCCAGCTTGGGCCCGGATATTGAGACTATGCCAGACTCATAGCCAGCCACTAGCCCCACCAATGGGCCAACACCTTGTGCACCACCGGTTCTGGAACAGAACCGTGTGTCTACATCGACGCCACACATGGCTCAGGCGGATCCTCCCCCTGATAGTTGGAGCAGATGATGCTCCTAATGCAGCAACAACAGCAAGTTTGGGCCACTATTGCGGGGGTCATTGCCCAAAACATGAACATGGTCCTACTTATCCACCTGTGCATCCTGCTGGAGCCATGAACACTAGTGGCTTGTTTGAACGCTTTCAGCGTTTCTGTCCTCCTACTTTCGCAGGAACTCACTGACCCAGGGAGGTTGAGTATTGGTTAGATCATTTTTCCAAGATGTTGAAGCCATTGCACTGTACTAAGGCAGAGTAAGTGGAGCTGGTTACTTACATGTTTGAAGGAGGCTAGTCTTTGGTGGGACAGCATCCTATGAACTGTTCCCGTAGGACACGTGTGGACGTGGGACACATTTGAGACTCGCTTCCATAAAAAGTATTTCTCCCTCACTTACCATAATGAGGAGGGTGAATTTCTCCGCCTTCGACAAGGGGGGATGACAATAGCCAAGTACGAGAATCATTTTATGGAGCTAGCCAGAAATGCACCGCTGATCCTAGCAGACAAGTTGATAGAATGCGGTGATTCTCAAAGAGCGGCCTGAAATCTACATAAAGATGTGTTGTGCTAGCATTCCAACTATGCTGAGCTTGTGAACATGTCCCTGCGAGCTGAGTAGGATGGAGACAGACTGTCTCGTACATGTTTACGAATGGGCCCAAGGCCTCGACTTGAAATGCCGAACCAACCATTCCTCGGCAAGAGGCCACATGCAGATTCACCTCCCAGGCTTATGGCTCCACCGACCCATCAGAGGCGATCAGACCTTTGGTGCACCTACTATAAGAAGATGGGCCATATAGACACCTATTGTTTTATTAAGATGAGAGACAATGGCTTTATGCCGCCTCAGAAGATAACTGCCAGCTGCCGAAGCTATTTCGGCTCCACCTCTACGATCAGCACCACCAGCACAACCTTTTTACAGACCAACTGTCCCTCAAAATAGGCCACCTCAACGACCTATGGCAGTACAACCGAATTGTCCTCAACTAGTTCATGTACACGCACTTGCAGTTGAAGCATCTGAGGTAGCAACTGCAGTGCCTTTGGCCTTTGAAGTCACTACCCACATTCAAGGTACACCTGTATTTATATTGATGGAAACCGGGTTTACTTTTTAATAATAACGTGCTTTACAGTCAAGCGATTAGGGTTGAGCACTACGCCTATGGTTGGGGTGAGTCCTTACCGCGACAGGGACTCTCTCCGACGCTATTAAGTTTTTTAAAGATTGGCTGATAGACTTAGGGAGCAGAAAGGTGCACATTGACTTGATTGTCACCCCGTTGTATCATTATGATGTCATCCTCGGCATGGATTAGCTTACTAAAATGAAGGCAGAGATCGACTGTGATACCATATTGGTGACAGCCTATGGACCTAAGGGTACAACCTTTCCTTTCAGGTCAGTTGGCCCTACTGCATAAATTGTTATGCTTCCTTATTGGAGAATATTGATGGTCCGACTCTTGGAGACACGCCTGTAGTCCAAAATTTCACGGACATGTTCAGAACGATACCTGGACTACCTCCTAAGCGCGAGATCGACTTTACTATCGACCTTGTGCCTGGTGCGACACCCATTTCCTTACCAACATATCACATGACTTCATGTGAAATGGAGGAATTGAGGAGACAGATATATGATTTGCTGGAATCAAGCTCCATACGGCCTAGCGTATCTCCTTGGGGAGCACCTGTGTTATTTATAAAGAAGAAGGACGAGTCGCTGCAGTTGTGTATTGACTATCGCAGGCTGAATCACATCTCTGCCTAAGATAGATGACCTGTTTGACCAGTTGAAAGGGACACAATATTTCTATAGGATCGACCTGCAGTCTGAGTATCATCAGTTGCGCGTCAGGGATGAGGATGTGCAGAAAACAACATTCAGAACCAGTTTTGGGCACTATGAATTCCTTATGATGTCGTTTGGACTTATAAATGTACTGGCCGTGTTCATGGACCTCATAAACCAGGTGTTTCAGCCGTATCTGTACCGGTTTGTCATCGTGTTTATAGATGACATCTTATATACTCCGCAAGTTGGAAGGATCATGAAGAACACCTGCGTGCAGTCTTCGATACTCTTAAGAAGAATCAATTGTTCGCACAATACCAGAAATCCGACTTCTGGAAAGAAGAAGTCAAGTTTCTGGGACACTTGGTGTCCAAGGAAGGAATTGCCATGGACCTTACCAAGGTGGCCGCGGTTCAGGACTGGGAGCATCCCGGTTCAGTTATAGAAGTGAGGAGTTTCCTTCGACTTGTTGGCTACTATCGCCGATTCATTAAAGACTTTTCCAAGATAGCGAGGCCATTGTCTCAACTCACTTGGAAGGATCTTAAGTTTGCTTAGAACGAGAAAACGAAAGCAGCCTTTCAGAAATTAAAGGATAAGCTGACATCCACACCCATGCTAGTATTGCTAGATCAAGGGGTTAGATATACTATATACACCGACACATCTCGTGTTGGTTTGGGTTGTGTTCTTATGCAAAAGGACATAGTAATTGCCTATGCATCACGACCATTGGGGAAACACGAAGAAAACTACCCCACGCACGACCTGCAATTAGCGGCAATCATTTTCGCATTAAAGCTCTGGAGACATTACCTTTACGGAGAGGATTTCGAGCTCTTTTCCAATCACAAAAGCCTCAAGTACATCTTTACTCAGAGAGACCTGAACATGAGGCAACGACGATGGATGGAAACTTTGAAAGACTTCAAGTTTGAGGTCTCCTACCATCCTGGTAAGGCCAACCTTGTGGCCGATGCATTGAGCCACAAGAAGATAATAGAATTTGCAGCTCTGCTGATGATAGAAGAATGGAGTATGGTAGAGTTTGTGCGAGACTTCAAATAGAAGCTTGTAATAGAGGAGTCATTCGAGAGCATCGCACATATCCATGTACAGCCACTTATTGACGACCAAATCATTGTGGCTCAGAAAGAAGATGAATTGTTGGTAAAGATGAGAGAACGAACATGTGACAGTGAGGAATCTGAATGGAGGATTGGCTTAGATGGAGGTTTGAGATATCAAGGCTGTCTGTGCGTCCCGAATCTCCATGACTTGAGAAAGGAAGTTTTGGACGCTGCTCACAATTCAAGGATAGTGATGCATCCGGGCTAGAGCTGTACAGGAGTCGAGCCGAGCTGAGTATTTCTCATGCTCGGCTCGCACTGCCCAAGTCTTACTCGTACTCGGGTCTGCTCGGGGCATCGAGCATGGATTCCCTACTCATGCTCTACTCGTCCAAGTACGAGCAAAACTCGAGCTGAGTCGAGTCCGAGTTTTCAAGTCAAGTTCGAGTTTAAGTCTGAATTTGAGCCCAATTCGAGCAGGGTTTTCAAGCAACAAATTTAACATATATTAGCTATATTAACATATATTAACAATTTTAACATATATTAGCTATATTAACATATATTAATATATTAACAATTTTTGATATATATTAGCAATATATGATATCAATTTCTGAAATATATTAACAATTTATATAAAAAACTAATAACAATAAATCAACACCACACAGTACAAGTCGAGTACTGAGTCGAGTACGAGTTGAGCACATGAGTCGAGTACCGAGTCCAGTATTATCTAGCTCGTACTCTACTCGTAATCAAAACGAGTATCAAACTCATGCTCGTGCTCGACTCAAACTCATGCCGAGCCGAGTCGAGTCGAGTCAAGTAATTCCGAGTTGAGTTGAGTGAGTAACCAAGCTTACTCTGCTCATGTACAACTCTAATCCGGGCAGTATGAAGATGTATAGAGATATGAATCGTTCGTATTGGTGGGACAACATGAAGACCCACATAACAGATTATGCATCTCGTTGTCTAACATGCCAATAGGTCAAGTCCGAGCATCGTTGACCTCCTAGTTTGCTTCAGCCCATGCCCATAGCTAAATGGAAATGAGATTTCATATCTATGGATTTCATTTATGGGTTACCGAAGATGAGGAAGGGACATGACTCCATTTGGGTGATTATGGACCGATTGACGAAATTAGCCCATTTCCACCTGATCAGAATTTCTAACTCCGCGGATGATTTAGCCAATCTATACATCAAGGAGATTGTACGATTACATGGAGTGCCTTTGGAGATTGTCTCGGATCGAGATACATGATTCATGTCCATTTTCTGGACTCGAATCTAGGAAGCAATGGGAGTGAAGCTGAAGTTCAGTACCACGTTCCACCCACAAACCGATGGGCAGACGGAATGGGTAAATCAAATATTAGAAGATATGTTGTGAGCGTCTGTGCTCGATTTCAAGGACAGTTGGCATGACTGCCTTCCCTATGTTGAGTTTGCTTATAACAACAGTTTCTAAGCGAGCATTGGCATGGCTCCCTATGAAGCATTGTATGGGCGCTCATGTTGATCACCCCATTGTTGGGTAGAAGTTGGCAAGAAGAGACTGATTGGTCCAGATTTATTACAGGCGACCTTAGAGAAGTCGACATTATCAGGCGTCGACTTCTTGCATTCCAGAGCAGATAAAATAGTTACGCTGATACAAGATGGCGACAGCTGAAATTTGAAGTTGGGGACCATGTATTCTTTAAGGTTTCCCCAAAGAAGGGAGTCCTTCGATTTGGCAAGAAGGGGAAGCTTAAGCCGCAATTTATTAGTCCATTCTAGATTCTAGACCGAGTAGGTGTGGTGGCACACCACCTCGCTTTGCGCACACCACTCGTAGGTGTGCATAATGTGTTTGACGTATCGATGCTAAATAAATATGTTCCTGATCCTACTCACATTATCAAGTGGGATTAGGTGCAGCTATGTGAAGATGTTACCTATGTACTTCGACCAACACATATTCTAGATAGGAAGGAACAAGTGCTACATAGCAAAGTTATCCCACTTGTGAAGGTATTGTGGACACACCACACTGAGGAAGAGGCTACTTGGGAAACAGAAGCCGAGGTTCGCAAGAACTACCCTCAGATCCTCGAGGAGTACGAAAAGGTACTAATTTCGGGGATAAAATTTTTCTTTAAGGGGGGTAGATTGTAACGTCTCAAAAAAATCTGTACAAAGGCCTGAGTACCACCTCAAGCAGAAATCCCTAAGGACCATATTTTGTAGGAATTAGATGAAAGTTAATTAAGTACTAAACTGAATTAATTGGTGGATTAGCTTGAACCACTATCTATACAAATGGCAAGACCTAAACCCGTCAAAATCACTAACTCAGCGCTACTTAAAAACCTAGGAGGAATCCCATAAGCCAGTCACTCTTAAGAGCATATTCAAACTTTGTATTGGACCTGGACCGCACATCGGAAGTCCAATGTCCGCGAAACTATATGGTTATGACCGGGCTTGACAACCATCGCAGGAATTGAGCCCAGATGGTGTCCCGAAATGCACAACTTGAGCCCTGAGTGAAGTGTGTGAGAAATATGAATATCCTTAGAAAAAGTATTGAAACTTAAGTGAATTGGACCATTGGCTTGTGGGCGAAATTAAAGACTTCAGACCGTCAGATTCTGACTGAACTTCACCCATGGATCAGGGAAATTTCCTTGCACATATCTGTACACTTGTGGCCCTGATCGAGTGACAACGATCGTTGATCTGATACAGGTCCATCACGGTTGATCGACCTATCCAAACGTGCTGAAATCGTATCCTGGCCTAGATCCATTGTCAGGGAACTTAGTCTATGACATAGACAGGTAATGGATCCCCAGAGGAGCCCCATTCATCAGAAACAGTCACCCTTTGGCTATAACCTAAGTATACCATGGCCCTGGGGCCATTGACACTAGTTCTGGGCTTATTTAAAGCCCCTAAACCACCTCATTCCTATCCCATACGAATTTTCTATAACCCTAGGAGAGAGAAGAGAGAAAAGAAGAGAAAAGAGTGAGGAGGAGAGAGAGTTCGGGAGATCATTGCTGGGATTCACTCCCACTACTCCTCGAGCTGATTCGCCTTTCCACATCGCTACACGACTCGTTTCAACTACGATTTGGGTAAGAAATCCTAACCCTAATCTTGATTTAGGAATCCAAATAGAGTAATCGACGAAATAGCTAACCTATTTCAATGTTTAGGTAACTGTTGTTCTATATACGAGAGCGTAGGATTTGAATCGAGTTCGAAACGAGCAATCCGACGAAAGGTATGGAGTATAAATGTTTAGGTTATGGTTTTCAAGGCTTTCAATGTCAGCTAATGATTTATATCTAACTTGACTGCTTCCATATTGTCTTAGACACGTTGATTTCGATATATTACACATGTATGAACTATGTTGTATGAAAATGCATTCCATGTGTTTGTAGAAATGTTTGAATGAATGTGAAATCCTGATTTGTGCTTATCATGATTACTATTCTAAGATCCATGTTTGTTATATGCTTTATAACTGATGTTGTGAAATGAATTATTATAGTGAATGTAAGTCCCGTATCCTTGACCGAACCGTTCCATAGGCTTTCGCAGTCCTCACGGTCGAATTCCGGCGACCCGCGATCTATAACTGGCGTTTGCGCTCGATCCTGAGTTGCATTTCATATTCCAAAGTCGGCTCGATCTAAGACTTGTATCATTGCGACCGCGCCATCGCCGCGGTTCCAATGCCGCGTATTACGCGCCGAGGTGATACCCAGGCCAGGAGATGTGGGCCCGTGTTCAGTTCGAGAAAAACGCCGCGCATTTACAAACCCAAGGCAATCTTTCAAATCAATCACATCCCATCCCATCAATCACCTCACATGTCAAGTACAGCACTCATCCCCAAGCAACCCCAAAGTCAAAGCAACCTTACATGTCAAGTACACCTATCATTCCATCACCTTTCACCCATCCCTCACCCATCACTCACACATCTCTCTCTCTCTCTTACAATTCTCTCTCTCTCATTTCTCAAACCTATCTCCCAAGCAACCCAATGTCCAAGCTCCTCCAATCTCCATGAGAGAGCTTGGTGTGGCCCACCTTTCTACCACCCAATCCCACCATCCAAAGTCCATCTCAACCGTTAAAAACGTTCCCTTGGAGCTCTAGAGGCTATAGGCGGAAGAAGGAAGAGGAGATCTTGAGGTGGGTGATTTTTTTTTGTGATTTTGATCATTTAAGGGCCCACATATGGTGGGACCCATCTTGATTTATATTTTTGTATCTAGGAGGGGCCCATAGTGGCGGGGCCCCTCCCCTTTTCACCGTTCTCTCTTCTTCTCTCTCTCTCTCTTTTCTTTTATGGTGTAGATGATGGGTGTGGCCCACTTCATCCACACTGTACAGCCGCGAGGACCCACCTTGATATATTAATCCATGCCGTCCTGCTATGAGGACCACCATGATGTATGCTTCTGATCCACACCGTCCAGATTTCTGGACGGTGGGTTGATTATGAGGTGTGCGTTATGTCGTAACCATCCATCCATATTGGCTAGACTTTTAGGCCCACCTTGATGATGGTCATCCGGACTGTCCAGCCTTAGGACGTCCAGCAGCAGCAGCTGCTGGACCGTATGAAGTGGAAAGACAAATATCAGCTTAATACAAGCTGGTGGGCCACACATGTGGATCCACCAGATGTATGCATTCCATCCATACACGGCGGAGCCCACCTCGTTACATATTGTAAACCACACCGTCCATCCATTACTGGATGGTGGGACCCAGGCGGCATGTGTAGGGTCTCCACCGTCCAGACGTGGCAGGTGGGACCCACCTGGTGATGTATTTCATACCCACGTCATTAAAGGACGTCCAGAGGTCTGGACGATTTTAAAATTGAATAGATAATATAATATAATAATAATATATATTATATAATATATACTACATAGTATATGAGGGTGGGCCCTATGTGGACGCGCCACACCATCTCACCATCCTTAGTCTGTGGGACCCACCTCACGTGTGAGACTACCTTAATGTATTTATTAAGTCCTCACCGTCCAGCAGATCTGGACGGTGGAAATTTGCCCACCTTGGATTTGTTTCATCCATCAGTCCAGCTGGGACGGTGGAGCCCATCCAATGCATGAGTTGAATCCAGACTGTTCGAGGTCTGGACGTGGCCCACCATGATCTGGACGGTGGGTCCCGTTGTGATGCATGTGCCTTCCATCCACACCGTCCAGTGTTCTGGACTGTAGGGACCACCGAGATGTATATGTTTTACATGCTATTTGTCCATCCATTTTTTTTGGCGTGGGACCCACTCCACACGTGCTGCACGTGTGGAGGTGGGGCCCACATTGATGTATGCGTCCTACCCTGTCCGTTGGAGGGACGGTGGTCCCAGCAGCAAGGCTGCTGTACCACGTCAACCAGCTTTGCGGGAACTCACCATGATATATGTATTTTTTTTCCAACGCTACCTGACCCTTTTCTGGACGTGGGACCCACCCCACACGTGCTGCACGTGTGGGTGGAGCCCACCTTGCTGATAGGTGCGTCCACACCATCCACCTGATGGTGAAGCCTACCTATGATGTATATACGACGTCCATCTATTGGCTGAACTGTGTGGGACCCACCTTAATGCATTTATTCTATTTGTACCGTCCAAGCATGGCTGGATGGTGGGGGGCCCACATGATGTTAGGTTTCATCCGTAATATCCATCCGTCCGTCCGGATCTTGGACGCGGGACCCCACCCTGATGTATTTGATCTCCCTCCTCGCCGTCCATCTGGTTTGGGTCCCACGCAGCAGGCAGCTGCTACTACCTTGACACCAGTGAGTTCCGTGGACTTCACTCACTGCATGTGTGCAGTATCCAAGCCGTCCACTTGTTTGGACTGCAGCAAGGTCTGATCAGGTGGGACCCGCCTTGGTGTATGTATTGTATACCCACTCCGTCCACCTGTTGACCCCACTATGATGTTTATACACACCGTCCGTCTAATGGGTCCACCTTAATTCATCTGTTTTAGCCACGCCTTCAGTCTGTTAGACTTGTGGCCCCCTTGATAGATGTATTGTACATCCATGTTATTCATCTAGTGGACCCATTTGGAATGTGCAAGCCCACCTGCTGGTTGCGTAGGGCCCACCTACTACGAGGCCCTTGTATGAGGCCCAATGCGATATACTATGAGGCTTACCTTTGATATGTTTATGGCTCATCCATGAGACCCACCTTTGATGTGTTTGAGGCCCATTCGTCAGGCCCACTTTGATATACTTGTGGCCCATTGATGCGGCCCACTTGTTGTATTTGAGGCCCATAGGCAAGGCTTGACGTAATGTATTTATGGCCCATATGATGAGGCCCATCGAGATGTATTTTCAGCCCATTCGACTTAGCTCATTTGTATCGGCCCATTTGACTTGGCCCATTTAATTCGACCCGTTGATACGGCCCGATGTTATATACATTGGCCCATGAGTGAGGCCCAATGTGAGGTGTATACGCCCCATAAGCAAGGCCCATGATGATGTATATTAGGCCCTTGGGAGGTCATGGACCCATTATATGTTGGCCCTATGAGGACCGCTCCTTGAGAGTAATGATGGTTAAATGTCCACGTTGTTGGGCAATGATGGTTTGATGTCCACGTTGCGACCTTCCCTTAGGCCTTGTCCGATCCGATTGTCGTGATCGATTTGTCGATTCTGATTATCGATTGATTTCGATTGTCGTGACCGATTTGTCGATTCTGATTATCGATCGATCCGATTGTCGTCACTGATTTGCCGACTCTGATTATCGATCGATCCCGATTGTCGTGATCGATTTACCGATTTTGATTATCGACCGATCCGATTGTCGTGACCGATTTGCCGATTCTGATTATCGATCGATCCGATTGTCGTGACCGATTTGCCGACTCTGATTATTAATCAATCTCAATTGTCGTGACCGATTTACCGATTCCAATTATCGACCGATCCGATTGTCGTGATCGATTTGCCGATTCTGATTATCAATTGATCTGATTGTCATGACCGATTTACCGATTCTGATAATCCATCGATCCGATTGTCGTGACCGATTTGCCGACTTTGATTATCGATCAATCCCGATTGTCGTGACCGATTTCACGATTCTGATTATCGATCGATCCGATTGTCGTGACCGATTTGCCGATTCTGATTATCGATCGATCCGATTGTCGTGACCGATTTTTCGACTCTGATTATCGATCGATCCGATTGTCGTGACCGATTTTTTGACTTTGATTATCTATTGATCCGATTGTCGTGACTGATTTTTCGACTCTGATTATCGATCGATCCCGATTGTCCTGACCGATTTACCGATTTTGATTATCTACCGATCTGATTGTCGTGACCGATTTGCCGATTCTGATTATCAATTGATTCCTATTGACGTGACCGATTTGCCTATTCTGATTATCAATTGATTCCTATTGTCGTGACTGATTGCCGATTTCGATTGACGTGACTGATTTGACGATTCTGATTATCGACAGATTCTAATTTGTCGAGGCTGAGTATCGAGGCCGATTTTGATTAGTCGAGGCCGATTGTATTTGCCGATTTCGATTGTCGAGATCGAGTGTCGAGGCCGATTTCGAGTGTCAATTTCGATTGTCGAGATCGAGTGTCGAGGCCGATTTCGAGTGTCGATTTCGATTGTCGAGACCGATTTCGTTTGTCGAGGCTGATTTTGATTGTCGAGGCCGATCGTTAAGGCCTATGTGATGAGGCCCATTGTGATGCATTTGAGGGTCAGGCGACGGAGCCCATTGTGATGTATATTAGGCCCATGTGAAAGGCCAATTGTGATGTGTATTAAGCTCTTGAGCGAGGCCCATGGCGTTGTATATCAGGCCTTTTATGAGGCATGGGTCCACTATATGTGAGGCTCTATGTGGGCCATTCCTTGGGGGTAATGTTGGTTAAATGTCCACATTGTCGATGTCGATCGTCGGTGCATATTATTGATACCGATTATGAGTATGTGACAGCATAGCATCACGATACATGCCCATACGCATCATCTGCATGTTTATTATGAGATGTGGTTGACCATTGCATATGACATTGGGCATGTTGTTATGAGACTCCCAGATGGGCGGAGATTGTCTCACATGAGTACACAGTATGCGCAGGATTGATGCATGACTGGATTGTATGACTCATGCATCTTGCATTGTGTGTTGTGATTATTGTATGCCCTAGCGACATTAGGGTTGTAGCCTCCATAGGTATTTCATGGATGGCTAGATGGGACACCGAAAATCTGTTTTACATGGGGTGCTATAGATATCCCTGGGTGAAAGTCCCTAAACCCTCTTGGTTCCAGAGGTTGCTCCAACGTCTAGACCGAGTGGATGCATGAGCACATGAGGGCCGTATACCGTTAGGCCGTGTCTCCCACTATGTCGTGGTCTGTAGGAATAGGGTACGGCCTTACCTGCCCGAGAGGAGGGGGCAATGCTAGGCTGAGTTTGACCAGCTCGAGGAATGGGTCCGCTATCGACGAGTCGGGCCCGATATTGGCAGGCGGATAGTGAGGTCTCTTCCACTCACCTTATTGCGCGCGATGGGGCGGCAATCGGGTTTGGAGTGTAATAGACCCCGGTGATTTTCCAGAGAGGAACCGTACTGATATGTGGACTTATTGAGCAGGCATTGCATACTCATTCATTCATTCATTCACTATCCACTCGGGCTGGTGGTGCGCAACTATTTGTTACGTGTACATTCGCATGACTAGGATTTCGGTTGGGCGCGCGACTAACCTGAGATCAGGGTTTACCACATTGTGTCTGACTATCCAAATTTAGGTATGGGACTGGTTTGGATGGAAGTCCCTTGTGATGGACCCCGTGACCTGCGATACTACGTACTATCATCCCGACTTCACACTCCAGCATGGTCATTCCATTCGCACCACATATCGCATTACATCCGCCGCATATGGCATTTCAGGTTACTATGTTTATGCATTTATATGACCTAGATACAACTGACGGTATTTGTGGACTCATCAGGATTTGTATATTGCATTGCATCAGCGGCATCTGATATTTGGTTTGTTGTCTCCGCATTGCATAGTTGATCTACATTGCTTCATCAGTATATGATATTGTTTTTATTGTATTTCTGCATCGCATAGCCTGGATAAGACTGATGGTATTTATGGGCCTATTAGTATGTTTTCATATTTCTCTGATTTCGTATGATTTATGATCTTGCTAGTGTTTCTGATATTGTATGATTATGAGTTTATCAGTATTTTCGCTTACTCTGATTACTCTGATATTGTTTACATGACACTTACTTTATGCACACACTTACACCACCCTCTGAGCTTTCTATAAGCTTATGCACGATAGATGTGTGCAGGTGATGTTAGGTTGCAGCAGTGTTGAGCTTGGAGCGTGCAACGACCTTCTGGAGCTTGATTTTCAATTTATGTATTTCCTTTTAGCATTGTACTTAAATGATTATATTAGTGGATATGTGATGATAATGTTGTCTTTGTGAATTGGGTAATCTTATGGTTATGCTTATTATGAGTTAAATGTACGTTGGAGAAAATCCTCCTTGTAGGATCCCAAGATCGGAAATCTAGCGTTAGACACTAGGAGCCGAGAATGGGGTACTACGGAGGCTGTCGGCACCGGATTTGGCGATCGAGATTCCTGTGAATTCGATTTCCGGGTTTGGGGCGTGACAGAAGTTGGTATCAGAGCATAACTTGGGAATACCTGAGGATAACATCACATATCTACTGATAGCTACCTTACACTATATGATTGTTGAGAATTTAGAATGATTAGATCCCCGAGTTCGAATAACCTTGAAGATTTTCTGATTTAGCTCCCTACCGTTGAGATTGTGAGGCTGCATAGTATTCCTGTTTCGACCGTTTCTGATCCAGGATCCGAGGATTAGTGGGGTCATCGTAGTGCTATTGAGGCGTTTTGGGAACAAGAGGCTGAGATTCATAGGCGTTGTCCCCATCTCTTAGGTGATTGATGATATTTGCATGTCATGTTCTGATAGGATTTATTTCCCTTGGTGAGCTCTGTATTGGTCAGGTTGTGATTTAAATTTCGAGGATGAAATTTTTATTAGGTGGGGAGAGCTGTAAGTCCCGTATCCTTGACCGTACCGTTCCATAGGCTTTCGCGGTCCTCACGGTCGAATTTCGGCGACCCGTGATCTATAACTGGCATTTGCGCGCGATCCTGAGTTGCATTTCATATTCCAAAGTCGGCTCGATCTGAGACTTGTATCATTGCGACTGCGCCATCGCCACGGTTCCAACGCCGCGTATTACGGGCCGAGGTGATACCCAGGCCAGGAGATGTGGGCCCGTGTTCAGTTCGAGAAAAATGCCGCGCATTTACAAACCCAAGGCAATCTTTCAAATCAATCACATCCCATCCCATCAATCACCTCACATGTCAAGTACAACACTCATCCCCAAGCAACCCCAAAGTCAAAGCAACCTTACATGTCAAGTACACCTATCATTCCGTCACCTTTTACCCATCCCTCACCCATCACTCACACATCTCTCTCTCTCTCTCTCATTTCTCAAACCTATCTCCCAAGCAACCCAACGTCCAAGCTCCTCCAATCTCCATGAGAGAGCTTGATGTGGCCCACCTTTCTACCACCCAATCCCACCATCCAAAGTCCATCTCAACCGTTAAAAACATTCCCTTGGAGCTCTAGAGGCTATAGGCGGAAGAAGGAAGAGGAGATCTTGAGGTGGGTGATTTTTTTTTGTGATTTTGATCATTTGAGGGCCCACATATGGTGGGACCCATCTTGATTTATATTTTTGTATCTAGGAGGGGCCCATAGTGGCGGGGGCCCTCCCCTTTTCACCGTTCTCTCTTCTTCTCTCTCTCTTTTCTTTTATGGTGTAGATGATGGGTGTGGCCCACTTCATTTACACTCTACGGCCACGAGGACCCACCTTGATATATTAATCCATGCCGTCCTGCTATGAGGACCACCATGATGTATGCTTCTGATCCACACCGTCCAGATTTCTGGACGGTGGGTTGATCATGAGGTGTGCGTTATGTCATAACCATCCATCCATATTGGCTAGACTTTTGGGCCCACCTTGATGATGGTCACCCGGACTGTCCAGCCTTAGGACGTCCAGCAGCAGCTGCTGCTGGACCATATGAAGTGGAAAGACAAATATCAGCTTAATACAAGCTGGTGGGCCACACATGTGGATCCACCAGATGTATTCATTCCATCCATACACGGCGGAGCCCACCTCGTTACATATTATAAACCACACCGTCCATCCATTACTGGATGGTGGGACCCAGGCGGCATGTGTAGGGTCTCCACCGTCCAGACGTGGCAGGTGGGACCCACCTGGTGATGTATTTCATACCCACGTCATTAAAGGACGTCCAGAGGTCAAGACAATTTTAAAATTGAATAGATAATATAATATAATAATAATATATATTATTTAATATATACTACATAGTATATGAGGGTGGGCCCTATGTGGATGCGCCACACCATCTCACCATCCTTAGTCTGTGGGACCCACCTCACGTGTGAGACTACCTTAATGTATTTATTAAGTCCTCACCGTCCAGCAGATCTGGACGGTGGAAATTTGCCCACCTTGGATTTGTTTCATCCATCAGTCCAGCTGGGACGGTGGAGCCCATCCAATGCATGAGTTGAATCCAGACTATTCGAGGTCTGGACGTGGCCCACCATGATCTGGACGGTGGGTCCCGTTGTGATGCATGTGCCTTCCATCCACACCGTCCAGTGTTCTGGACTGTAGGGACCACCGAGATGTATATGTTTTATATGCTGTTTGTCCATCCATTTTTTTTGACGTGGGACCCACTCCACACGTGCTGCACGTGTGGAGGTGGGGCCTACATTGATGTATGTGTCCTACCCTGTCCGTTGGAGGGACGGTGGTCCCAGCAGCAAGGCTGCTATACCACGTCAACCAGCTTTGCGGGAACTCACCATGATATATGTATTTTTTTTCCAACGCTGCCTGACCCTTTTCTGGATGTGGGACCCACCCCACACGTGCTGCACGTGTGGGTGGAGCCCACCATGCTGATGGGTGTGTCCACACTGTCCACCTGATGGTGAAGCCTACCTATGATGTATATACGACGTCCATCTATTGGCTGAACTGTGTGGGACCCACCTTAATGCATTTATTCTATTTGTACCGTCCAAGCATGGCTGGATGGTGGGGGGCCCACATGATGTTAGGTTTCATCCGTATATCCATCCGTCCGTCCGGATCTTGGATGCGGGACCCCACCCTGATGTATTTGATCTCCCTCCTCGCCGTCCATCTGGTTTGGGTCCCACGCAGCAAGCAGTTGCTACTACCTTGACACCAGTGAGTTCCGTGGACTTCACTCACTGCATGTGTGCAGTATCCAAGCCGTCCACTTGTTTGGACGGCAGCAAGGTCTGATCAGGTGGGACCCGCCTTGGTGTATGTATTGTATACCCACTCCGTCCACCTGTTGACCCCACTATGATGTTTATACACACCGTCCGTCTAACGGGTCCACCTTAATTCATGTGTTTTAGCCACGCCTTCAGTCTGTTAGACTTGTGGCCCCCTTGATAGATGTATTGTACATCCATGTTATTCATCTAGTGGACCCATTTGGAATGTGCAAGCCCACCTGCTGGTTGCGTAGGGCCCACCTACTACGAGGCCCTTGTATGAGGCCCAATGCGATATACTATGAGGCTTACCTTTGATATGTTTATGGCTCATCCATGAGACCCACCTTTGATGTGTTTGAGGCCCATCCGTCAGGCCCACTTTAATATACTTGTGGCCCATTGATGCGGCCCACTAATTGTATTTGAGGCCCATGGGCAAGGCTTGACGTAATGTATTTATGGCCCATATGATGTGGCCCATCAAGATGTATTTTCAGCCCATTCGACTTAGCCCATTTGTATCGGCCCATTTGACTTGGCCTATTTAATTCGACCCGTTGATACGGCCCGATGTTATATACATTGGCCCATGAGTGAGGCCCAATGTGAGGTGTATACGCCCCATAAGCAAGGCCCATGATGATGTATATTAGGCCCTTGGGAGGCCATGGACCCATTATATGTTGGCCCTATGAGGACCGCTCCTTGAGAGTAATGATGGTTAAATGTCCACGTTGTTGGGCAATGATGGTTTGATGTCCACGTTGCGACCTTCCCTTAGGCCTTGTCCTATCCGATTGTCGTGATCGATTTGTCGATTCTGATTATCGATTGATTTCGATTGTCGTGACCGATTTGCCGATTCTGATTATCGATCGATCCGATTGTCGTCACTGATTTGCCGACTCTGATTATCAATCGATCCCGATTGTCGTGATCGATTTACCGATTTTGATTATCGACCGATCCGATTGTCGTGACCGATTTGCCGATTCTGATTATCGATCGATCCGATTGTCGTGACCGATTTGCCGACTCTGATTATTGATCAATCCCAATTGTCGTGACCGATTTACCGATTCCAATTATCGACCGATCCGATTGTCGTGATCGATTTGCCGATTCTGATTATCAATTGATCCGATTGTCATGACCGATTTACCGATTCTGATAATCCATCGATCCGATTGTCGTGACCGATTTGCCGACTTTGATTATCGATCAATCCCGATTGTCGTGACCGATTTGATGATTCTGATTATCGATCGATCCGATTGTCGTGACTAATTTGTGGATTCTGATTATCGATCGATCCGATTGTCGTGACCAATTTTTTGACTCTGATTATCGATCAATCCGATTGTCGTGACTGATTTTCCGACTCTGATTATCGATCGATCCCCATTATCCTGACCGATTTACCGAATTTGATTATCTACCGATCCGATTGTCGTGACCGATTTGCCGATTCTGATTATCAATTGATTCCTATTGACGTGACCGATTTGCCTATTCTGATTATCAATTGATTCCTATTGTCGTGACTGATTGCCGATTTCGATTGACGTGACTGATTTGACGATTCTGATTATCGACAGATTCCAATTTGTCGAGGCTGAGTATCGAGGCCGATTTTGATTAGTCGAGGCCGATTGTATTTGCCGATTTCGATTGTTGAGATCGAGTGTCGAGGCCGATTTCGAGTGTCGATTTCGATTGTCGACACCGATTTCGTTTGTCGAGGCTGATTTTGATTGTCGAGGCCGATCGTTAAGGCCTATGTGATGAGGCCCATTGTGATGCATTTGAGGGTCAGGCGACGGAGCCCATTGTGATGTATATTAGGCCCATGTGAAAGGCCAATTGTGATGTGTATTAAGCTCTTGAGCGAGGCCCATGGTGTTGTATATCAGGCCTTTTATGAGGCATGGGTCCACTATATGTGAGGCTCTATGTGGGCCATTCCTTAGGGGTAATGTTGGTTAAATGTCCACATTGTCGATGTCGATCGTCGGTGCATATTATTGATACCGATTATGAGTATGTGACAGCATAGCATCACGATACATGCCCATGCGCATCATCTGCATGTTTATTATGAGATGTGGTTGACCATTGCATATGACATTGGGTATGTTGTTATGAGACTCCCAGATGGGCGGAGATTGTCTCACATGAGTACACGGTATGCGCAGGATTGATGCATGACTGGATTGTATGACTCATGCATCTTGCATTGTGTGTTGTGATTATTATATGCCCTAGCGACATTAGGGTTGTAGCCTCTACAGGTATTTCATGGATGGCTAGATGGGACACCAGAAATCTGTTCTACATGGGGTGCTATAGATATCCCTGGGTGAAAGTCCCTAAACCCTCTTGGTTCCAGAGGTTGCTCCAACGTCTAGACCGAGTGGATGCATGAGCGCATGAGGGCCGTATACCGTTAGGCCGTGTCTCCCACTCTATCATGGTCGGTTGGAATGGGGTACGGCCTTACCTGCCCGAGAGGAGGGGGCAATGATAGGCTGAGTCTAACCAGCTCGAGGAATGGGTCCGCTATCGACGAGCCGGGCCCGATATTGGCAGGCGGATAGTGAGGTCTCTTCCACTCACCTTATTGCGCGCGATGGGGCGGCAATCGGGTTTGGAGTGTAATAGACCCCGGTGATTTCCCATAGAGGAACCGTACTGATATGTGGACTTATTGAGTAGGCGTTGCATACTCATTCATTCATTCATTCACTATCCACTCGGGCTGGTGGTGCGCAACTATTTGTTACGTGTACATTCGCATGACTAGGATTTCGGTTGGGCGCGCGACTAACCTGAGATCAGGGTTTACCACATTGTGTCTGACTATCCAAATTTAGGTATGGGACTGGTTTGGATGGAAGTCCCTTGTGATGGACCCCGTGACCTGCGATACTACGTACTATCATCCCGACTTCACACTCCAGCATGGTCATTCCATTCGCACCACATATCGCATTACATTCGCCGCATATGGCATTTTAGGTTACTATGTTTATGCATTTATATGACCTAGATACAACTGACGGTATTCGTGGACTCATCAGGATTTGTATATTGCATTGCATCAGCGGCATCTGATATTTGGCTTGTTGTCTCTGCATTGCATAGTTGATCTACATTGCTTCATCAGTATATGATATTGTTTTTATTATATTTCTGCATCGCATAGCCTGGATAAGACTGATGGTATTTATGGGCCTATTAGTATGTTTTCGTATTTCTCTGATTTCGTATGATTTATGATCTTGCTAGTGTTTCTGATATTGTATGATGAGTTTGTCAGTATTTTCGCTTACTCTGAGTACTCTGATATTATTTACTTGACACTTACTTTATGCACACACTTACACCACCCTCTAAGCTTTCTATAAGCTTATGCACGATAGATGCGTGTAGGTGATGTTAGGTTGCAGCAGTGTTGAGCTTGGAGCGTGCAACGACCTTCTGGAGCTTGATTTTCGATTTATGTATTTCCTTTTAGCATTGTACTCAAATGATTATATTAGTGGATATGTGATGATAATGTTGTCTTTGTGAATTAGGTAATCTTATGGTTATGCTTATTATGAGTTAAATGTACGTTAGAGAAAATCCTCCTTGTAGGATCCCAAGATCGAAAATCTAGCGTTAGACACTAGGAGCCGAGAATGGGGTACTACGGAGGCTGTCGGCACCGGATTTGGCGATCGAGATTCCTGTGAATCCGATTTCCGGGTTTGGGGCGTGAGAGTGAATGTTGTAAATAATTTAGTCTATGTATTTAGTAAGGTGTAGTTTAAGTGTTTGATAAAATGTCTGAATGAAAAAAATGTTGATGGTTGGTATTTATTAAGTGTAATAAGATAGGATTCTTAATTTCCTTAACCATATGTATGGCTTCTTTCATGAAATCATATCGCCGCTACGTGACTTATGGATTTAATGCAAGCATTTGGCGACATGTTCCATGTGTTTGATAAAATGCTCAAATAAGTGTTGTATTTAGATTGTTTGTTAAATGCTTATATGATTATCACATGTATCCACATGCTATATCTGAGTAAGATTGGGACTACAACGTAGTCCAGGTAGTCGGGAACAATTCCCGTTTGAGTGGCCGAACTAGTCTCGCCACATTGATACGTTCGGTGAATCCAGGTTGTACGACGAATATCGATAGTGGTTAGGCCATAGGGAGTACTTACGCGCTCCATGTTAATTAATTCAGCGTGCGCTCGTACCAATCGAACTTGTCTAATAAATCAATTGGCCTATTGTGTCTTTATCATGTATGGACATCACTGCTTGAATCTAAGGTACCACTTACCAATATAAAGACTCGTTTCAACCATGGTACCATGATCCGCTAAAACTCATGAGTCAGGCATGGTGGTATGGGACACTATGGTCGAGCTGTCGGCCTATGCTACGGTGACGAGCCTCTCCGTAGTGACCAGTGAGCAACCCAAACTCATGAGCTGAATATGGTGGTATGGGACACTATATTCGAGCTATTTGCCTACGTTCAGGTGACGAGTCTCCCGTAGTGACCTTGAGTATAGACTCTTGAATTTTCCTATCCACTACTTTCATTAGGGGTGATGCCCTATAACTTTCCTATCATATGTTATTAAATAGGATTGACGACCCTAGATGGATCCCCGTTTGGGTTAATGATGTAAAGGGAGGTACTTTAGCTTTCTGAATTTGCTGTATGAATAAGCCTAAGTAAGTACTCGGCTAACACGACCATGCACTGCATTGCATGTGCTTTGGTAAGGAAGTGTATGCTTAAGGAGTTTACCATGCGTGAATGGTTGATAAAGTCGCTTGAGGGAGCTTTATGCGAGGGCATGCATCATTACTGCACACCATCCCAGCATTAGCAAGAGTAGCTAGGAAGTGATTGTAGTATTGCTTTATCATTATTACTTGATTGAATTGATAACATGTTAACCTTTGCCTTATAGTACCACTGAGTTGATCACTCACCACACTCTGGGATGGTGTTTTAAAACACTAACTAGACTCTATTATAGACGCAGATAATGAGGATGTATATGCAGCGGAGTTGAACTTCGTAGACAAGGAGAAAGAGTTCTCCTATGTTTAGTTCTCTGACAGGTTTATGTAGATCTCGTGCTACTTCGATGGGATTACAGAGATACACGGATTAGCTGGATACTCCACATTTTAACATTTTGTTTAGTTTGAACCAATACATGTATAAATTTCAACCCGGTTATATGATCATACTCCAGAGGTTGTTGAACCATTGCTTGTTTAGATATATATGTGTTTCAGTCTTCCGCTTGCTAAATTTAATATATCTGGAGTATGATATGCTGTTTTAGTATAATCCCCCTCATGTTTAATGCACTAATATGGGCAACATTTAAACTTCATTTCTATGTCGCATAAGTGATGCATTAGATCTCGAGAGTTGAGTTTTGCTCGACCCTCAAAATTTGAGGCGTTACACCTTTGCTCCAATTCGAACTATGCCTTTCATGGGCGAGACCTTAAGATATACATGGTCTCCTATAGCAAACTCCAAGGGACGACGCCGATGATCAACAAGACTCTTTTGTTAGCTCTGAGCTTTGCGCATCCTCTGCCTGATGATATCGATAGCCTCTGACGTCAATTGCACAAGCTCGGGACCTAGGAGACGGTGCTTTCCGACCTCAGTCCAACAACTCAGTGATCTGCATGGTCTGCCATATAGAGCCTCAAAAGGAGTTATACTAATGGTCACCTGATAGCTGTTATAGTATGCGAACTCAACCAATTACATATGCTCATCCCATCTACCCCTGAAATCAATTGTGTAACCCGAAGCATTACCTGAAGGATCTGGTTGACCCTCTCTGTCTGGTCATCGGTCTGCGGAGGGTACATGGTGCTGAGTTATAAAACGGTCCCCATTGCTCTCTAGAAGCTCCCCAAAAACTAAGATGTGAACCTCGAGTCTCGGTCAGAAATGATCGAGACTCGAATGCCATGCAGTCTCATAATCTCCTCGATGAATAACCTTGCATGTCAGTCCATAGATCAAATCACATGTATCGTAAGAAAATGTGCCGACTTCGTCAGACGATCCACAATAACCTAGATGGCATCATGACCGCGCTGAGTCCTCGGCAAACCCATAATAAAATCTATTGACATGTGTTCCCACTTCCACGTCGGGATGCTCAACGGCTGCAATAGACTAGGGGGTCTCTGATGATCGACCTTGATACACTGGCATGTTTCACACTCGGCCACGAAACTGGCAATCTGGTGCTTCATCCCCGCCTAAAAATACTGTCACCTCATGTCATGATACATCTTCGTCGAGCCAGGGTGGATGGAAAACCGCGATCGATGTGCCTCGGTCATAAAATCTTTGTGCAACTCAAGAGTATCTAGGACACATAATCGGCCTTTAAAGCGAAGTCCACCGTTTGTACCAATCTGCCAATCTGCCTAACTCTCAGATGCTGCTTCAGTCCTATAACTCTGTAATAACTCATCAGCCTACTGAGCCTCGATTACCCTTGTGACAAGAGAGGGTTGAATCGACAAGCTCAATAACTACATGATATAAGACTGCAGACTGAACTCAAAATCATACTCTGTTATATCCTTGAGCATCCTCCACTCCTGGACCATATATGCGCCACCAGACCTCGTGGTTGAAGGATGAGGGCATCTACCACCACGTTCGCCTTACTCGGGTGGTACTGAAGATCGAAATCATAGTCCTTCAGGAGCTCCATCTAGCGTCACTGCCTCATGTTCAGCTTGGACTGAAAGAATAGGTACTTCAAGCTCTTGCGGTCAGAGAAGAGCTCGAACCTGACCCCATAGAGATAGTTTCTCCACACCTTCACTGCGAATATGATTGCTGCTAACTCCAAATCATGCATAGGGTAGTTCAGCTCATGGACTTTAAACTGGCAAGACGCGAAGGCCACTAGTCTCCCGTGCTGCATCAGGACAGCACCCAAACCAATATGAGAGGCATCGGTAATAACTACGAATCCATCACTCCCTGAGGGAAGCGTGAGGACAGATGTGCACGTTAAACGATCATTCATCTTTGTGAATGCTTGCTCACATGCGTCGCTCCAAACGAACTCTGCACCCTTCCAAGTTAACCTAGTCAACGGAGCTGTAATACGGGAGAAGCCCTCAATGAAATGCCAGTAGTAGCCCACCAAACCAAGGAAACTGAGGATCTCAGACGTGTTTGTGGGCTGGCCCCACTGACACACTACATCAATCTTTGAGGGGTCCATAGTGACGCCCTCCCTCGTCACCACGTGACCGAGGAATTTCACCTCCTCCTGCCAGAATTCGTACTCTTACAGCTTCGCATACAGCTGGTGTACGCGGGGGGTCTGCAAGGTAACTTCTAAATGCGGTACATGCTCCTTACGGGTCCTTGACTAAAGCAAGATGTCATTAATGAAGACCATAATAAACTAATTAAGATAGGGGGGAAGACCTCATTCATCAACTGCATGAATACTGTGGGCCATTGGTCAGTTTGAAGGACATGACCTAGAACTTGAAATGATCATAGCGCGTCCTAAAAGCCGTCTTCGGGATGTCCTCCTCTCGGACCCGAATCAGATGATGACTAGAACGCAAATCAATCTTCGAAAAGTACTGTGCACCCTGCAGCTGATCAAATAAATCGTCAATCCTCGGGAGCGGATACTTGTTCTTGATTGTGACCTTGTTGAGCTCGCGGTAGTCCACGCAGAGCCTCAATGAACCATCCTTCTTCTTCACGAAGAGTACCAGCGCTCCCCACGGTGAACTGCTTAGACAGATAAAGCCTAACTCACACAACTCATCCAACTGCTTCTGCATTTCTCGCAATTCCAACGGTGCCTACGATACGGGGCCTTCGAAATAGGTGTGGTACCGGGCACGAGATCAATCTGAAACTTGGTGTGTCAGCGATGCGATAATCCTGAAATCTCCTAGAACACATCAGGAAAATTGAAAACCACTGACAACTAGTCGATGCGCACTGCTATGGGATCATTTATGGCACACGACATCATATAAGATAATGGCTCTCTTCTATGCTTGGCAATGAACTTGAACTGTGATAAGCCGTGTATACAGAACATGATGTCCTCCGGAGGAGTCGTTGAGGGTATACTTTTATTCCCTATATGCATTGCATGTGTGTTGTTTGATTCTGGTGCATCGCATTCCTTTGTGGCCGAGAGTTTCTTCCAATCGACTGGTTTGCCATTGGAGTCTACTCATGAGAGCTTGCCAGTATTGACTCCCTTGGGGAAGACTACAGTGTTGGGCCATTTTAATATAATAACAACGTCTAGGCCCTGGACAGCCTGGATAGACACATACATCAAGGTGTAGCCCCACACGTGGGGTGGGTCCCGACAACGTCCAAGGATGGTGTGGATAAAATGCATGAGGTGAGTCCCACGTGATGGGCCACCCTCCCCATAAAATAGTAATATTATATTATATATTATAATAATGTTATATATTTTTTTGTAGCTGGTTAGTATACCCCATTGTCAGTTCACCTTCCAGGTGGGCACATCCAGCATCCAGGTACACCAGACGACCTGGATGCATGAATCAATGTGGGTCCTACGTGGACGTGGCCCACCTGATTTGGATCAATCTAATATTTGTGTTTTCCCATCACCAATAAGGTAGGGGCCACATGGCCTGGATGGTGTAGATCCAACACAACCATCAAGTGAGTCCCACGAAGGTGGACGACATGGATAAGATGCATACTTCATGGTGGGGTCCATCCGGGTGGGCCACATGGCCATATCATCACAAAAAAAATGAAAGAGAGGGAGAGAGAGAGAGAGAAAAAAAAAGAGAGATGAGTGATGGAGGGACCTCGACACTATGGGCCCTCCCTTCCATGCTTTACAACACACATCAAGTGGGTCCCATTACATGTGGGCCCACCAATCAAAATCAACGGTGGAGATCCCTTCTCCACCAAAAGCAAGGTCTAGATGACCCTTATTCATACAAGAAAATTAAACATCATGATGGGGTCCATGGAGAATGGCTCCATCATGGAATGATCATATGAATCATGATGGGCCATCGGCCACACATAGGGTCCAAAGTGGGATCCATACCGTCAATCGGTAGGCCCCACTTGGCCTCTCATTAAAAAAAAAATCTAAGCCTATGGAACACCCACTGTTAATCTTCTTGGCCCAATGGAAAGGTAATCTCCTTAGTTTCGATCTCAATGGAAGATGATGAGATTTTGATAGTTGAGATGGGAAGTGAGAGGGTTAGGGAGTTGGCCACACACAAAACTCTCTCATGGAGGTTGGGAGAGCTTGGACGTGGGATTTTTTGTTGCTTAGAAAAATGGGTTTGAGAAATGAGAGAGAGTGGGTTGTAAGGAGAGAGAGAGAGAGAGAGAGAGAGAGAGAGAGAGAGAGAGATGGGTGATGGAGTGATGGGTGAAGTGAGTGATGGGTGTGTAAGAGATTTGTTGACTTTTGGAGTAGCTTGTGTAAGAGGGTTATGGGTTGTGTAAGGGATTGTCGACTTATGGGGTTGCTTGAGGATGGGGTGTGAGGTGATGTGTACTTAACATGTACTTGACCCATGATGGGATTGATTGATTGATTGAGGTGACATTAGGGTAGAAATTCTCTTGGGTTTTGCAACGTGTGGCGTTTTGCTCGAACTGAACGTGGGCCCACATCTCCTGGCCCGGGTATTGCCTTGACAAGCGAGATGCGGCATTGAAACCGTGGCAATGGCACGGTCACTAGGGTAAAAGTCTCGGGTTCAGTCGATTTAGGTTGACAGCGTGTGTCTTATGGTCGCGCGCAAATGCCGGTTACAAGTAGTAGGTTACCGAATTTTGAAATGGAGGATCGTGGGAATCTATGGAATGGTACAGACTATGATATGGGTCTTACAGCTCTCCCCACCTAATAAAAAATTTATCCTCAAAATTTACACAATCATCACAACTAGACATAACTCATGAGGAATAAGAAGCATAACATCATCATATAAAATTAGAGACAGCATATAAAATACAACACATAATCAATCATCAAAGAGATGGGGATAGTACTCTCGAATCTTGGCCTTGCGCTCCCAAGAAGCCTCCTTAACAGAATGGTGACCCCACTAAACGTTCACCAACTGAATGACCTTGGTCCGAAGGACTTGCTCTTTTCGATCAAGGATGCGAACCAGCTACTCAATATAGGAAGCATCCTCACGAACCTCTAACGGCTGCCAATCAATAACAGGACTAATGTTTGACCCACACTTCCTCAACATAGAGACATGAAAAATGTTGTGGACGACAAATAACCGAGATGGCAAGGCAAGCTGATAGGCCACGGTGCTAATGCGCCCAATGATCTCAAAAGGTCCTATGAATCTTGGGGCAAGCTTGTCCTTGGCTCCAAATCAAACTACACCCTTCATGGGTAAGACCTTAAGATTCACATGGTCCCCTACAGCAAACTCCAAGGGACAACGTCGACGATCCGCAAAACTCTTCTGTCGGCTCTGAGTTGTGCGCATCCTTTACCTGATGATATCGATAGCCTCTGACATCTGTTGCACAAACTTGAGACCTAAGAGATGATGCTCTCTAACCCCGGTCCAACAACTCGATGATCTGCACGGTCTGCCATATAGTGCCTTAAAAGGAGTCATACTAATAGTCGCCTAATAACTATTATTGTATACAAACCCAGCCAATTGTAAATGCTCAACCCAACTACCTCCAAAATCAATCGCGTAGGCCCGAAGCGCATCCTCAAGGACCTAGTTGACCCTATCAGTATAGCTATCGGTCTGTGGATGGTACGCGGTGCTGAGCTACAAAACGGTCCCCATTGCTCTCTGGAAGCTCCCCTAAAACTAAGATGTGAACCTTGGGTCTCGGTCAAAAACAATCGAGACTGAAATGCCATATAGTCTCACAATCTCCTCGATAAATAACCTCGCAAGCCGGTCAATTGACTAAATCGCACGTATTGCAAGAAAATGTACCAACTTTATTAGATGATCTACAACAACCCAAATGGTGTCATAACCGCGTTGAGTCCTTGGCAAACCTATAATGAAATCTATGACATGTGCTCCCAATTCCACGTCGGGACGCTCAACAGCTGCAATAGACCAGTGGGTCTCTGAAGGGTACATGTCTCGGGTTGAGTCAACTCAGATATACAAGATGCGACTCAGGGTCACACGCAAGTGTTATTTATGTATTGCGGGTTGCCGGAATTCGACCGGGAGGACCGTGGGATCCTAAGGAACGGTATGGACAAGGATACTGGCCTTACAATTAACAAGTTATTGAATGGTATTTACAATATATATATATATATATATATATATATATATTTAATTCCCTTAATCTCATATTCTTTCATTCTGATTCTAAAAAGAGTAAATACTACTCTTGTTTTAGGATTTAAGAGAATTAACTTAAGTAGTCATTGGTTTGAACTTAATTAAAATCAATAAAACTGTAGACCTTTTCCTATCTGATTGAACATTGAACACTCGACATTCAAGAAAAGCGATTCCTCGGTTATAACTTCTTTTATGGTGAAGATAAGTATACCTTCAATTCTTTATTTAGTTTTTCTAACATAGCCAGAAAATCTCAGTATAAGTTTTGTCTGAGATAGCCTAAAAATCTTAGTAAGGGGTTTGATTGTGATAGCCCATTAAAATCAAACTGTATAAGGTTTTAAGGTAACCCTGAGAAAAACCTTTTTCATAATAAAAGCCAAGAATATGTGGAGAGTAATTTTGGGAGTGGAGTAGGTGTGGCTGTTTTAAAACAGTTGTTGACACACTGAACCACTATAATTCTCTGTATTATGTGGTGAATGTTTTTATCTTTTATGTGGTGAATGGTTGTATTTACATTTCAGTTCAAGTGGTGAACAACTGTAATATTTATTTTTATTTACTCTTGCAAAATTTAAAATTTTGATTTTAAAAGTATTCGTGAAATAAGGTTGTCCTGCCTAAACTTTTAGGTGAAGGTTATCCTAGGAATCATTTGAAATCAATGTTTTAATACTTAGGCAATTGAAATATCTGATTTATTTATTATTCAGCACTTTGTTTGATTATTTGGTATAGTCCTATTCATACCCCCCCCCCCCCCCTAAGGAGTTCTTAAGCTCTCCTTTTTAAGTGGTATTAGAGAGGGTCGCTCTAACTTTTTTTTGGTTTGGATAAACCTCATTGAGTTAAGATCTAGAGCTTTATTATGTTAAATTTTGACAGTTTATCTATTACTAGGCTATCCCCTTTCGATGGCTCTAATTATTCATACTGGATAGCCAGAATGAGGATTTTTCTGAAATCCTTAGATGAAAGTGTGTGACAAGCCATTGTAAATAAATGAAAACCTCCTATGAATGAAGTAGTAGCCGAGGATGGAACCAAATTTATGAGAGAAACTTTATTTTATTTATGGACTACTGGTCAAAAAAGTGAAAGTAGTGCTAATGCTAGAGCCTTAAATGCAATAACTTGCGCTCTATCGCCTGATGAATTCAAAAGAATTATTTCATGCAATATAGCTAAGCAAGCATAGAACATTCTTGAAATGACACATAAAGGAACTGCTGTTAAGAAATCAAAAATACAAATCCTCACAACTAGATTTGAGGAGATACGTATGAAAGAAAATGAATCTTTCATGGACTTCTTTACTAAACTGAACGACTTAGTAAATTTCATGTGTATTCTAGGAGATGGAATCCCTGAAAGCAAAGTTTGCACAAAAATACTATGATCACTTCTTGATAGGTTCAATTCTAAGGTTATTGTTGTACAAAAATTAAAGGATACTGATACTATGAAGGCTGAGGAGTAGTTGGTTATCTTCAAACTTATGAGTTAAATTTTAAAGCTCCTAAAACTAAGTCCATTGCTCTTAAATCTTATAAATTTGTTTCAAAAGAAAATAATACTAATTCTAATTTTGAAGAAAATGAAGATGATATGGCAATGTTAGCTATGAAATGTTATAGAATTTTCAAAAACAAGAACATATTTTCAAAAACCATCTGATAAAAGAAAAGGAAAATCTAATTCTTGAAAATCTAAAACAAAAGACATTCAATGTTTCAATTGTCATGAATATGGGCACTTATGTGGGATCCCGGTCTTTTGCAACACTGCTTGTATGCACACGTGTCCCAACTCGCACCGTTGATAGACCATACACTGCACCCTAGTGCACTCAGAAAACTCACTGAACTGATTTATTCTAGATGATCTTAAGACCTCTATCATGTGGATTGCGTCATCGTTGTGGTCGCAATGTTGAAAACCGTACATCAATCCGACGCTCCGTTAATGAGATATGACCCATCGAATGTAAGGCTCAAATTATGTATCCAGTAACACAAGCAACCTTTATTAGGTTAAGTCAATTAGACTTGAGCCCATGTGGGCCTAAAGCCCACTTTTAAAACATGTAAATTACTAACAAATAGGACAATTGGTAGATGACAAAAATATGAGCTAGCACATATAAGACAAACACTACAAAACAAAATTGAATTCTATCCCAAAGCTCATCATTAGCTCTCTCCCTATGCCTTAGAAACTAATCATGGCTCATGTCCACCTCATCCTATACATGCATCCAATGCATATCTTTATTTGTGCCACATCACTTCAAACAACCAATTCCAACACTCCACGTCATCAACCATCATGCATCACCTACAACCCATAACCCTTATCCATCCATTAGCCAATGCATGTCTAGATCTCTTCCACCTTGGCCAATGTATGCTTAGCACCATCCACCTCATCCATTCACTACTTATACCATACATAACATTCCACCTCACTTATAGCACCAATAAGATCCCATAAACTTGCCACATCATCTTGCCACCTCAACCCCCAATTCCCTATATAAAAGTACGAGCTCTCTTGCACTTATTCTTTTCCTATACTTAGAAAAATTCTGAAATTTTTAAAGAGAGTGAGAAAGAGTGGGGCCAAGGTGTGGCCCACCATTGATCAAGAGAGAGTGGACCACACATCATCATCCAACCATCCATCCATTAAGGTGAGTCTACACCCCTCCTCCCATCCTCCTCATCCTCCTCTTTCTTCCTCTTTTTATTTTCTTGATATGTGTGGGCCCCACTGGTGTGGAGTTCTTGTGTGCATGTATTTATATATATAGTGGTCAGCAAAGTGGCCCTTGTCAGTATGGTCCACCATGACGAACATCATATTTACACCCTTCATTTGTAATCCTATTTTTGTTTCTAGACAACAAGTTCTAAAAATCATATAAAATCAACCATGCTAAGATCGGATTTGAAACTTGGGTCACAATATGAACTAACTCTCGACTAAATTTCATAGCCACCCAACAGGCCAATCATCCGTAACATCAAGTTTACTTGGCTGCTATCCAGCAACACATGCAAGATTCCGATTTGCTTAAAAGGACCCATTTTTAATTCCTTTAATGAATGTATTAAAAATATAAGTTCCATTGGATTCATAGAAAATCGAACTAACTTTCCAACAGTGTATAATAAGCCTCAATCGAAGTTCGGACGGCTGAGATCTCAGCCTTATACGATAGATGTATTTGAGAGCTTATTATGACCATTCTTATTTGGGTCATATCCGTGATTCCAACGGTCAAATGTATTTAATATTTGCTCTTAACTTACTTAAGATAGTTAATAATCATATGTATGGTCCCTATGGTCAGATTCTTTCATGATAAGATTTAGAAAATTCTGGACCGATAGATACCTCTGTAAGGACAAATCTTGAATTTCTGTGTTATCCATATGGATCTAAGGCTCTGTATAGTTGGAAACCTATATACAGCCTAAACGATGTATTACTAATCCATCCATTGGATCAGATTTTCCAACAGAGAATTTGATGATGGAGATTTGATCAATATATTTTTTGTGCTACTAGATGAATATGTTGGATCTATGTTATATATAACAATTATCCTCTCATTAACCCACTTGGGTATGGGATCACTTGTGATTTATGCATTTTATTAGTTCATCTAATCTGGAAACCCATGTATATTTTTTTGTGTCTCTTATCTATGGTTTGCTAGCATGTGGGCCCCACTTGCCATTGGATCTATTTCATTCCCTTTACACTTTCTGTATGCTAAAATTTTTCTAAGCACTTGATTGTATTGCATGTAGGCCTCGTTGACACGTTGTAGTGGACCCCACACTCTGTAGTTAAGGGTCTCATTTTAGGGAATGTTTAATCCTTATATAAGTGAGCTGGGATGTCCCACATTTTTGTTAGGAATGATTCCCTAAGTGTTTGAAAATTGGGCCCTAAGTTGTGACAAACCCCATTGCTGAAAACTATCTGATTATTTGTGTTTTGTACCAACTTTGGGCCTCTTAGTGGACCACACGCTGGAGGTTTGAGTAGGCCACCACTTGGAACCTCTAACCTACACTAATAAATAGATAAATAATATTTTAATTGGGCCAAATCAGACCTCACATGATCAGGGAGTGGATATCAAAATGGGGCCAAGTATAGCTGTGTAGAAAATTAAAGTGCCTATGTTTGGCCCTATAACAAATATTTCGTGTTTACAACCAGTTGGTCCCAACTTATAATTTTTGAAGTGCATATATAGTACAACCAAGGGCACCTGACGACACACTGAAAGGTGGTCCCCTGTGATCATGGGACGTACTCATGATCGGGCCAAAACTAATTCTCCACAATATTTCCTGAACAGTTTCACCAAGTACCCATCTTTGGGCCATCACCGTAAATTGTACTCACCCAACCAATGAGGCCTGCCTTATAATTTGTAAAGCCCATACATAGAGCTACCAGATGGTTATTCTCTTTCACTATTGTAGGCCCCACGTGATCATGAATCTGACTCTAAAATGGCCCAGAACCAACATTGTACAAAAATTTGTTTGATGTAAAATTTATGTGGGGCCACGTCAGTGGGGTCCACCACCTTCCCAAAGCATTTAATGCAGTATCTAAACTCTGAAAATAAGTCTCAGGTGTTTTTGGGCTCAAAACCTTATGTGGGTCATCTAATATGGGCTGTCTTGTATGGGCCTTACCTTTCATGTAATAAGGTCCACCTGGCATGTTTTGTAAATGGGTATTGTATAACTTGTAAAGTATTTAGTGGACAAATCTTGTTGTCTAAATGTTCTCTTAAGACATAGGTGGCCTTGGGCCCCTTTAAATGATGCAACCCTAAGGCCCAAGCAGGCCCAACACTAGGAGAAACCGTTGGAGAATGAGAAACCCACAAAGGTAACCTTCCTTGAGCCTGTTGGGCAGGCCCATTGCCTACTGAGCAGCGTGTCTTATATACTACCTCTAGTCAAGTAGACCACCCTTAGAGACCTATTTTATAATGTATAAACTAGATAATTGTGCTTTTTCTTAATTTGTTATGTATGTGGCTAGTAGGCCCAATATGATATATGACATGAAAGATATTAGTATTTTATCCTTTGTATTTGAGATTGTGCATTGTTTCTAATTGGTGGAATGTGTGGAGCCCACTTAGTTGTGGAATTAGATCCACACCATTGAAACGTTGTGGTTGGACATTTATGCCCTTTGGTTGGCTATTGGTTCACCAAGTGGGACTCACACTTGACCTATACAACCCCATGCCTTGCATGTAGTTCAAGTCCAGTGTGGAAGTCACACTAGGTAGGACGCACCTAGTGATGGGTGAGATGATGATAGATGTATGGTAACATGATAATGATGATTGTGAGTTGTTGGTTAAAATGATAAATATGATTTAATGGATGGTGAATTATAGCATATGCATTGATGATGGATGAGTAATTATTTATAACACTTATGACATTATTTATGTTAATCATTAAGTGAAAATGATCTCAGGGTAAAGATGATGATATTATATATATATATATATATATATATATACATGATGACAAAACATGGTAGTTAACCACCATGCTTGATATCCAAAGTGGTGTATATGAGGCCCTTGTGTGAGGCCCAAAGTGATGTATATGAGGCCCATGAGTGAGGCCCAATGTGATGTATATAAGGCCCTTGTGTGAGGCCCAAAGTGATGTATATGAGGCCCATGAGAGAGGCCCAATGCGATGTATGTGAGGCCCTTGTGTGAGGCCCAAGGTGATGTATATGAGGCTCAATTGTGATGTGTGATTCCACCATGATGTATGTAAAGATGTTTATGATGCCTATTCATCTTCCTAGTTGGTATTAAAATGGGTCATGCCTTGGGAGCAATGGTGGATAAATGTGCACATTGTAAGGGCAATGGTGGTTAAATGTCTGCATTGTAACCCTCCCTAAGGTCTATTGTTAAGCCCATTCTCATCTCCTCTTAGTGGCCTACCAAAATCATTGGGCCCCCATAACTATTAGACACATTCTTGATATGAGTAGGTCGTCTAGGCCCATCCTTGATATGAGGAGAGTACATCACCACCATGATTCATGTCCATACACATCATCTGCATGCTTGATATGAGATATGGTTGACCATTGTATATGTCATTGGGCAGGTTGTTTATGGGACTCTCTGATAGGCGGAGTTGTCCCACATGAGTGCACGGTATGCGTAGGATTGATGCATGATTGGACTGAGTGACTCATACATCTTGCATTGTGTAATTATAATTACTGTACGCCCTAGTGACATCAAGGCTGTAGCCTTCACAGATATAGCGTGGATGGCAGGATTGGACACCAGAAATTCTTGTTAAGCACAGGGGCGCAAAGGATGTCCCGAGGTGAAAGTCCCCAAACCCTTATGGTACCATGAAGGATGGTTTAATGCCTAGACTGAGTGGATGTATGAGCGCATGAGGGCCGAATACCAGGAGGTCGTATCTCCCACTGTGTCATGGTTGGTTGGAAGGGGGTGTGGCCTTACCTGCCCAAGGGGAAGGGGCATTTGCTAGGTTGAGTATGACCAGCTCGTAAATGGGTCCACTATCGACATGTCGGATAGATATTGATTGATTATTGGTCAGGTGGATAGTGAAGTCTCTTCCACTTGCACGGTTGTGCATCTAGTGTAGGGCAACAATGTGGTGTATAGTGTATTAGACCCTAGTGATTATCCAGAGAGAACTATATTGATATATGTGATGCTCCAAAGATGAGCTGGATTGATATGTTGATTGGTATGCTTGTGCTGCATCTTACATATGACATTGGGTATGTAGGCCTTGCATCGCATCATATGGCCTTGGTGTGGTCGATAGCATTCATGCCTTGCATCGGATAGCCTTGGTACGCCATATAGCATTCATGCCTTGTATCTATAGCCTTAGTACAGCAGATAGCATTCATGTCTTGCATCGTATAGCCTTGGTACGCCAAATAGCATTCATGCCTTGCATCGCATAGCCTTGGTATGGATGACAACATTGTACTAGTCCTCGGTGATGATCACAAAGATGTTCGATATTGGTATTATGACACCCCGTCACTGTTGTACACATGGGCAGGCACATGTGGGTGGACACTGATGTGAGCGGGGCCTAAGGGACTGGGCGAGCTACTAATGGTTGGCAGGCTATTGTGCAAGGGTTGCGTACTCAGCATTCGACGCATTCATTCATTCATCCACTATCCACTCAGGCTGGTGGTGTGCAACCAAGTTATTATGTGAACCTTTGCAATGGCCAGGATTTCGGTTGTGGCGCGTGACCAACATGAGATCAGGAGTTTACCACATTGAGTCTAATGATCCAAATTTAGGTATAGGACTAGTTTGGATTGAAGTCCCTTGTGATGAACCCCACAGCTTGCGATACCACACACCATCATCCCGACTACACACTCTAGCTCTTCCATTGCCCTTCCATCATATGCCATATAGTAGAAAATAGAATTTGATTATCTTGTTCATGATGATTGGCTATTTTAATGAATCATGGTTGATTGTTGAGCAACATGTCTATTATTGATGTCATGTTCATGATAAACTGTATAGTTATACGACATGCTTAATTGATGACCTGCTCACATATAATAACATGCCTATAGTTGTTTTGGATGTCTTTACGGGAGCGTCATGATAAGACGTGTTTTACCCTTGGCTTGCAGTAGACTCACGAGTTGTCGTTTCCTTATATATATGACTTACAATTTTTCAGGATGCATATAAGAGCTGTTGGAGTTTGTTATTGTTTCCTTCATTACTGTTGAGCTGGTGCACCATATTATGTGTGACATGTCGAACAAGTTCATCTCTTCGATATGCGTTGATACCATGTAGAAAATGTGTAACCACCTAAACAGATTAATCGTTAAAAAAAATCACACTGAAAATCCTCCTTGGAGGACCCTAGGATCAGAATCTGGCATATGGGTGTTGGAAGCCGAGAATGGGATACTACAGAGGCTGTTAGTGCCGAATTCAGCAATCAAAAATTTTATGAGCCCGGTTTTCGAGTTTAGGACGTGACAACTTAGGCAATAAATGTCCTAAAAATGACAGGTCTAAAAGAAATGGCATGATAGCTACTTGGAATGAATCATCTTATTCTAAAAGTACTTCTGAGTTTGAAGAATCAGACCAAGAAAATGCAAATAAGATGAAAGCCTTTATGACAATTGCCAGAGTCAGTTCTTCACATAGATGTAATATGTTTGACTATAAAAATCTCAGAAGTAACCCTGGAAATGAAAATGAAGACGATCTTCAAGATGCCTACAATGCCCTATATAAAGAGTTATAAAATTGTTGTCAAGTTGAAAATTCAAAAAGAAAAATATGCTAAACTAAAAGAAGAACTTGAAAAAGCAGTTTTAGAAAAATGTCATTTTTTCGATTATTTTAAAAAAATAAAATTAGATTTAAGTTTTAAATCTTCTGAATTATAAAAACCCAAAACAAAAAAGGAAAAACTAAAACTTGAAATTTCTTTCCTTCTGAGTTCAAAGGACACTTGGAAATATGCCCTTGGTGACTAAAAGTTTGAAAAATTGTTAACCTCATCAAGACGATGTGGTGACAAGTCTGGTATGGGTTATACTAAAAATAATTCTTTGAGAGCCAATGATTCTGCTCCTATCTTTGTAAGAGGAGAATCCTCGAACTCTAAAGGAAAGACTTTAAGAGATTCAAATCATAATGATTTCAAAAACTCAAAACCCTTTTAAGTCCCAAAATAAATAATAATGTCATCAACTATAAACATTAAAGGAATAATAAATCACCCTTAGCTGTAAAAATTATGGACTTGCTTAAAGAGCTCCTGAAATCCAACTCAGGAAAAATTTGAGTTAATAGAAATTGGAGAAATCCTAACTCCTAAATACAACGAAAATCAAGAGATACTCCTAAACCCAGAACCGTAATGAAATGGGTTCCAAAGATTAAGTGTCTTGTTGCCCACATAGATTTCAAAGCCATTAGCTACTCAAGATGGTACCTAGATAGTGGATGTTTAAGACACACATGATAGGTGACAAGGTGATATTCATGAATATCAAAGAAGTAAATGGTGACTTTATCACTTTTAGAGATGGAAGCAACTATAAAATAATTGCCCAAGGTAATATACAACTTCCTAACTTACCTCTCTTTGAAAATGTGTTTTATGTTGAAAGATCAAAACATAATCTGTTAAGCACATCTCAGATCTGTGATAATAAACACAGTATAAAATTTTCTGATCACGGATGTGAGATTAAGAATGAGAAAGGTAGTGTAATATCAAATGGTTGTAAGACATCTAAGAATTGCTATATAATTGATAACTCTTGCTCATCAAACCATTCATGTTACATGGTCCAAACAAACGAGACTGAACTATAGCATAAACTTCTTAGACAAGTGAACTATAAAGATTTATATAAATTCAGCAAAAGATATCACTTACATGGCTTACCCAAAGCTGAAAAGGATAGAAAAAGTCTGTGGTGCATGTCAAATTAGCAAACAAATCAGGAGTACTTGCAAGAAAGTGAACTCCTTAGCCATGGTCAAACCTCTAGAATTACTCCACATATATTTTGTAAGCCCCGTATCCTAGACCGTACTATTCCTTATACTTCCGCGGTCTTCCTGATCGAATTTCGGCAATCCTCGACCTATATCCATTGTTTGCACGCGATCCTAAGCCGAGTCCTGCAAACTAGAGTCGGCTCGACCTGAGACTTGTACCCTAGCGACCGCGCCGTCGCCGTGTCTCACGCGTCGAGGTGATACCCAGGATAGGAGATGTGGGCCCACGTTCAGTTCAAGGAAAACGCCACGCGTTGCAAAACCCAAGAGAATCTCTACAACATGTCATCTCAATCAATCAATCAATCCCATCAAGGGTCAAGTACATGTCAAGTACACATCACCTCACACCCATCCCCAAGTAACCCCATAAGTCAACAAAGTTTTACACCTCCCATACCTTTCTTACACCATCTACCCCTAAAGTCAAAAAGTTCTTACACATTCATCACTCACCACATCCATCATTCCATCACCCATCCCTCTCTCTCTCCTTACAACACACTCTCTCTCTCTCATTTCTCAAACTCATTTACAAGCAACCAAAGAGCCACACATCCAAGCTCTCCCAATGCTCTCATGGAGGAGCTTTAGTGTAGCCCACTTCCTACCCTCTCAACTCCCATCTCAACCATCCAAACTCCATCTCTTCCGTTAGGATTGAAGTTACGGAGCAAAGGAAGCCAAGGGAGCAAGAAGAAGGGGACGGTGGGTGATCTTGGACCCACATTCTTATTTTTTTTGTGATTTAAGGGTCCACTTATTGTAGGACCCACTTGATGTATGTATTATTTAAGGGAGGGCCCAATAGTGGCGGGGTCCCTCCCCTACATGTCCATTTCTCTCTTTCTCTCTCTCTCTCTCTCTCTCTCTCTCTCTTCCTATGATCAATGGCCCACCTATGATGTGTGTATTTTATCCATGTCGTCCAACAAGTGGTCCACTTTGATCCCGATTCGGGGTCTGTATGAATGGACGGTCACACAGGCCCGGATGAAAGGAAAAAAATAAATATCGACTTGAACCAATTCTAGTGGCCCACTGTGTGGGACCACCATGATGTATGTGCAATCGTCCAGCACCATCTAGCTTGCTGGACAGTGGCTGGACGCTGGATATAATGTATATTATGTAAGGTATGTATATATTATAATATATTATATTACATTATATTATATGAGATGATAATATATATATATATGTTGTACGTGTGGGCCCCATATGGGACCCACTTGTTTTGGGAATGGATGGTTACTGTATGTGTACAATAGTTATAGAGCTGCTATAATGACATTGCCCAGCAACGTGGAACCCACCTTAATATATGTTGTATATTCCCACCTCCATGGCCTAGGACGTTGGGTCTGATCATGGGGTGTGTGTAATATACACACCGTCCATCCAATTCAGTTGGGCTGTCCATGTGTTGGACGGCCAGTAGTAGGACACTGCATCCTTGACGTCAGTAAGTTCTATGGGTCCCACATGAGATCTAGACCATCCAGATAGTGGGACCCAGATCCATGGCTCAAATGGTAGACGGAGTGAAAGATACCTCATTTCAACGCTGAGGTCTTGGCATTGATTCCCTAGTACGGGTGGCTGCTAGTGAAGTATGAGCTGACGGTGGGACCCAGATCCATAGCTCGAGAGGTAGACTTGGTGAAAGATACCTCGTTTCAACGCTGAGGTCAGTGGGGTCCATGGGACCCGTCTACGTCGTCCATCCATTGGGGTGGGCCACACCATCATGTATGTGTTGTGTCCACCATCCTTAGATGGTGGGACCCATCACACGTGTGGGGATACCCCCTCCCCTGTTGTATGTGACTGTCCCAGCCGTCTAGGCATGGACGTTGATATATATTTTATATATTATTATATATATATATATATTATATTCTATATGTTATATTATATATAAATATTGATGATGGTGGGCCCTACGTGGGACCCACCTTTACCTTTCTGTGTAGTAAGTTGCACATATAGTAGCTATGTGACTGCTCCTCTTAACAGCAGCAAGCCCACAGGCCCCACATGATGTATATGTCTTATTTACACCATCCATTGTTTCAATGGTGGGGGACACCATGATGCATACATTGTATCCAAACTATCCAACCATATCGAGATATCATTTTCATGGCATGAGCAAAAGGATGGGTTAGATCTAAAGTTCAAGTGGACCCCACCATTTAAATAGTGGACCATAACATCCACCGTTCAAACTTTTAAGAACCACAGTAGTTTCCAATTAAGTTGATATTTGTTTCCATTTCATCTCTCTCTATGTTAACTTATGAATAGGTCGGATCACAAAATACATAAGGGATGGGCCCGATTGTTATACCTAAGGCCCATTGGTGCGTCCTGATTGTTATATATAAGGCCTATTGGTGTGGCCTATTCGATATACATGAAGCCCATTTGGATCGGCCCATTTGATTTAGCCCATTTGAGTCGGCTTATCCAAATCGGCCCATTTGATCGGCCCATTCGATCGGCTCGATGCGAGGTATGTGAGACCCATGAGTGAGGCCCAATGTAATGTATGTATGTGGCCATTACATTATTTATGAATTCCTTATGTGGGCCACTCCTTGGGAGCAATGTTGGTTAGATGTCTATATTGATGGGCAATGATGGTTAGATGTCCTCATTGTGACCTTTCCTTAGGCCTTATTAGGCTCATTCTCTTCGTGGGTTAACCCAAATAAGAGGGCCCCATTTTCCATATACGGATGGTTTTGTGCCATCGAATTTGATATAACCATGGCCAAGGGCCGATCTTTATATTATGGTTTGATCAGTTGTTCATGTATGGACCCCACCTTGCTTATAGGCCGATTATCGATTTTAATTTTCGATTCTGATCATCGATTCCGATTATCGATTATGACTTTCGATTTCGATTATGAGTATGTGGCAACATAGCATCATGATACATGACGATACACATCATCTGCATGCTTGTGATGAGATGAGTAATTGATCATAGCATATGCCATTGGGCAGATTGTTAGGGACTCCCTGGTAAGGGGAGTTGCCCACATGAGTGCGCAATACGTGCATGTTTGCCATATGACTAGATTGCATGATTCATGCATCTTGCATTGTGTGATATGTATACTGAATGCCCTAGCGACATCAGGGTCGTAGCCTCCAAAGGCGTATCGTGGTTAGTAGGATTAGATACCGAAAATCTTATTCTACACGGGGTGCTATAGATATCCCTGGGTGAAAGTCCCTAAACCCTTATGGTACCAGGAGGTTGTTCCAACATGTAGAACAAGTAGGTGCATGAATGCCAAGTGTCGATTACCAGAAGGCTGCGCTTTCTAATGTGTCATGGTGGGTTGGAAGGGGGTGCGGCCTTACCCGCCCGAGAGGAGGGGGCAAAGCTTGGCTGAGTTTGACCAGCTAGAGGAATGGGTCTACTACGACGAGTTGGGCCCAATATTGACAAACGGATAGTGAGGTCTCTTTCACTTACCTTGTTGTGCGCGATGGGGCGGCAGTCTGGCTTGAAGTGTATTAAACCCCGGTGATATCCTAGAGTTGAGTTGTACTGATATGTGGACTTAGATGAGGATTCGTATGCTTGAGTTGCATCTTGCATCGCATGACCTTGGTATGGACAACATCATTCATGCCTTGCATCGCATAGCCTTGGTACAGCTAATAGCATTCATGGATTCATCAGTATATTCCGCATTACTCTGATACTGCATAATTGTATTACTACCTTGCGCACACACTTTCACCACCCTCTAGGCTTTCCATAAGCTTATGCACGACTGTTGCGTGCAGTTGACGTTAGACCGTTGTCGTGCTAAGGCAGGACCGTATAGTAAATCATCTTGGAGCTTTTTATCCATTATCATTATATTTCCCTTTATGCTCATTGTACATGTAAGTTTTTTATTATAGTGGAAATGTGGAGTTTTTGGTTGTTGTTTGTGGGTTATGCCTTTGGTTATGCTTATTACTAATCAAACTGATATTGAAAATCCTCCTCGTAGCATCCCAGGATTAGAACCTGGCAAATGGGCACTGGGAGCCGAGAATGGGATACTACGGAGGTTGTCGATGCTGGATTTGGTGATTGGAAATTTTGTGAGCCCAGTTTCCAAGTTTGGGGCGTGACAGATTTAGTAGGACTAACTAAAATGGAGAGTAGAGGTAGAAAGAAGTATTTTCTGATCATTGTTGATGACTACACCAGATATACATGGGTAACCTTTTTAAGAGAAAAATCAAATACTATTAATGAAGTCAAATTTTTTTTTTAAATGTATCTAAACTGAAAAAGAGATATCTGTGATCAAAATTAGAAGTGATCATGACACTGAATTTGAGAATAACAATTTTGAGAAGTACTACAATGATCATGGTATATCGCATGAATTCTCTACTCTTAAAACACCTCAAGAAAATATTATTGTTGAAAGAAAAAATAGAATTCTACAAGAAATGGCTGGTATAATGCTAAATAGTATGAATCTACCAAAAAATTTTATGGGCTAAAGCTATTAGTACTGCATGTTATATTATAAATCGTGTTTATATTAGAAAAGCTAAAAGCAAAACAACTTATGAATTATGGTTTAATAAAAAGCCCTCATTTAAATATTTTTATACTTTTGGAAGAAAATATTTTAAATTACGCTACCATGAAATTTTGGAAAAAATTGAAGCTAAGAGCGATGAGAGAATATTTTTAGGCTATGCGCTAAATAGCCGGGCATACTAAGTTCTTAACAAAAGAACTGGGGTGATTCAAGAATCTATAAATGTTATGATAGATGATCAACATATCACACCCATTCTAAATCAAGATGATGATGAAGTTAATGTAATTGCTATACCTGACTCTTCATCTAAATCAGTTAATACTAAAATAAGATTAGTCAAAGACCATCTGACTAATCAAACACTTGGCAATCCTCGTACAAGTATTCAGACAATAAGACAACTAGAAAATGAAACTGCCCTGGTTTGTCAATTAGCATGAGTATTGAGTTAGCCAGATAAAGGAGCCCCATAGGAAGAATGATTAAGCGTCTGCATCAACTGGATGTGTGCCCAAACTCGCCATAGGTAAATCTTAGCCTCACATCCCATGTGCCAAAACACCAAGAAATTAAAACCCTTAAAATTGAATAAAATACCCTAAGGTTTTTGGTTAGAAAACTTTTTCAAAACTTTAGGAAAATCTTTAAGTTTTCTACCTTTGTCAATTTATCGACAAGTGATTCGATGAAATCGAACCCTGTTGTTGATGTCCTCAAAGCTCACTCGATCTTATCGAAATGAGGACCTAATACGTCCAACAACCACAAAGATATCTGATCTGAATTATCAATGGATCGATGGACTCATCGATATCATCAAAGTTTGAATCTCGAGTCCATCGAGCCGACACGATAAAATCGACATTTGGTCGGTTGTGTCCAAAGTTCTGCTAAGGCAAATCATATAATCCTTGATATATCAAAGAGCTCCTCAATAACCTTTGAATTCAAATCTCGATGATATCGGAAGGCCTTCAATGATATCGGTCTAGGACACAAATCTATCTAGCAAGTTTTCTGGTTATTTTTTTCAGATCGAGGGTCACTCAATAAAATCGATATTCAAATATCGATCATATCGAGGCATGGTCGATGTCATCAAAAGTGGACAAAAATTGTCCAGCAAGCTTAGAGAAAAAATCCATGGAATTATTGATAACTCGACACTGCCCTCGATATCATCGATATTCAAATTCCGATGATATCGAGTGATGCTCGATCATATCATATACCTGAGATATTTCAAAGGCAAGTGCTCTCACATTTTCAAATGTCGAGGAATCAAACCTCGTGTCGATGAATTCGGAGTTCGAAATCCAATGACATCGATGCCCATTTGATTTCCTCGACCAGTTGGTAAAAGGTTTTCAAAAGTGTTTAATAGTTGAGTTCATGTCATTGAGCGGTCAGTCGATGCTATCGAGAGTATACAGTCGATGATATCGACCCTGCTCGATGATATCGAACTCTGTCAAAAATATGACCGTTTTATATCCATTGGAACTTTTTTTCCTATTTAATGAGAGCTTGCCCCTGGTTGTTGTTGATAGAGAAAATAGAGAGTGCTTTTGAGTGTTTAACCCTAAATCATATACCCTAAGCCTTTTCTCTCATAGAAGTTCATCCTCCAATACACCCTCATCATTGACATTTAATAGAGTGGATTGGGGAATGAACTTCCACATTCAAGGATTCTACAGCTACCACCTTAATGGCAAATCATTAAGCTAGGATGTCTTGAATGCATAGATGATTGAAATTGCTCTATCTTCCTTGTAGGAAAACATTTAATAGAGTAGGATTCCATCATAACCTTAACCCAACCCGTCGCCATGTATTGGTACATCTTCTAAGTTGCGGTTCAAGGGAGCTGGAGATTCTTCGTCATCAAAGGAGGAGGTATTCATCAACACACTGAATGAGACTCATCTACTTATCTGTAAGTCATTAGAGTCCAGAGGACCCTTGTAATCATTCCTTTTGTAGGATTGGGTCTAAGGTGTTTCTCACCCCTTGCAAGTCCTTATAGGAGGCCTCTGGCGGGACTGTACATGGGGGTGCTTTGTGTTGACCCTTGCTCTGTGGAGAGCATAAAATCTTAGGTCCTTATGTAGGTCCTTGACCTCTGTGGTCTAAAACTTGGGTGCTTTGTGTTGACCCTTGCTCATGGGACCATAAACTGGTGAGGTTCCTTGAGTGGATCCTTGGCCTGTATGGCCTAAAAGTCGGGTGCTGTGTGTTAACCAATGCTCATGGGTTGTGTCAGCCTAAGTGTAAGTTGTACTGGTTAGAGGTGAACTTGATTTAAAACCTCCAGTTTCAGGTGAACCTGTTGTGAAACCTCCTTTAGTGAGATCCGGTACAATCAAGGGTTGAGTGCGTCCGCCGGAAGTGGAGTAGACAAGCAGTCGAACCACTATAAAAATAACTATGTTTGAGATTGCTATTGTCTTCCATTACTTGTATGATTTCCTTAAATGCTTTTATATTTGATTATCTGAGATCACATCTCACACATAGTCACATCCATCATAAACTATGATTTACATCTTGTTTATCTTACAAATAGTTTTATGACTGGATCCTTTATTTAGCTTGGAAGCCACTAGAGTTACTCTGAGAAAATCTTGATGCATGCATATTTATTCAGGATAAGATTGATAGGATTTTAAATAACCATGAAATATTAAAAAGTCCTATTTACCCCCCTCTAGGACATATTGGCATATTCCCACTTCAACTAAAGTGGTCATTACCGTAATTTCAATTGGTATCAAATTGGGTCATTCTTAAGGGCTTCACTGCCTAGAGAGTGATCTTGACTGAAGTTGGCAATATGGCCAAAGGAGAGGGCTCATCGGTCAGTAGACCTCCAGTATTTGATGGATCAAATTATGCATATTGGAAGGGTATAATGATTACTTTCTGAGATCTTTGGATCATGATGTTTAGGATATTGTTGAAAAAGGATATGTTCCACTAACTGAACAAATAGTACTTGAAAATGGAACAACTATCACCAAACCAAAATCCAAAGAAAAGTGGACAACATTTGATAAAGAAAACAAAACTTCTTAGGCTAAAGCTATGAATGCTATTTACTGTGCTGTGTCCCAAGAAGTTTTCAATCAAATCAGTATGTGTGGGACAACCAAAGAAGCATGGGACTTGTTGGAAACAACCCATGAAGGAACAAGTTCTATGAAGAGATCCAAACTACAACTCCTAACATCACAGCTTGAAAGTCTCAGAATGGAAGAGCATGAGACCTTCATAAAGTTTTTCACAAAACTGAACATCATTTGCAACTCCATGGGTGGATTAGGTGAGAAAGTTTCGGTCCCAAAAATCCATAGGAAAATACTACGATCATTACCGGAACGGTTTAATCCTAAAGTAACAACCATTGAAGAGTGTAGAAACATAGATGAAATGAAAGTAGAAGAACTAGTAGGTTCCCTACAAACATTTGAACTACACTTCAAACAAACCCCTAAATCCAAAACTACTGTCCTCAAAACTTCAAAGAATACAACAAATGAGGACATTGAAAGTGATAGAGAAAACGAAGATGAGGAAGTGGCCTTGTTGGCCCAACGGTTCAGAAAAATCGTGGCCGTCCATTAAAGGAAGACAGATGGACAACAAACATTTCACAAGTAAATCTGGTAAAAAGTCCAAGGAACCACAATGTTATGCCTATTGAAAGTTTGGACACCTGTCTACTGAATGCCCAAATAGAAAAACCAGAGGAAAGGCAATGGCAGCCACATGGGATGATACAGAAGAGTCAAACTCAGAATGTAGCAACTCAGAGAGCGATAAAGACTAGAAATCTCTAAAAAAAAATTATGGTCTCTACTGCCCTAACTGCTCCCATCGAAACTGAGAACGATGAAGAACCATGGGCCTCTGAATCATTTTCATTAGACAATGAGGAAACTAAGAAAGAAGAAGAAGAATAAGATAAACTGCAGGATGCTTACAATCAACTCTACATTCATAGCATCAATATCCTTAAAAGACTTGGAATAATTGAAAATAAAAACGAATTGCTACAAAAAGATCTGGATAAAACATTGGAAATCAATACATACCTAATTGATGATCTATAGCAATATCACTTAGATAATGATAGACTCGAAAGAATCAATAACTTCCTTAAATCCGAGTCTGAAAAACTAAACAAACAGGTTGAGCTATTGAAAGATAAAAGCATACTCCTTCAAATTGAAAATCACAAACTCCTGTTTGATTTAGAAGAATCCAGAAAATCTGCTAAGTTAAACTATAAATTTTTCCAAAGTGGTGAGAAATTAGAAAAACTCTTAGGGATGGGAAGACCAGGAAAAGACAAGAGTGGATTAAGATATGATAAGTTTAAAACAAAATCTGGAAATGCAGCACCAGTGGCTGAAAAATTTGCTGCTTCAGGAAGTAAAACAAGAACTACTTCAGTTTGTAATTTATGTGGTGATTTTGGTCATTATAAGTTTGAATGCATGTCACCTAGGAGGACTCAACATAATTCTGGTCAAAATCATATTGGTAAATTCAAACCAACTAGAAAAATACAAGACGTCAGGTGTCCACCTAGGAATATGGATAGAAGAAATACACATCCATCACCACTCGGAATGACTAACAGAATGAACGAGTTATTGAATCAAGTGGCTGAATTAAACATGAAAACTAATGAATTTGTAAGACAGGGAAACACGATTCAGTTGCCTAACTTGATTAAAGAAACAAAAGCTACCCCAAGTAGAAATCCTATTACAAAATGGGTAGTGAAAGAAAAGAAAAATTGCCTTATTACTCACTCAAATCATATAACAAGCAATGATGCTAAGTGGTACCTGGATAGCGAATGCTCAAGACATGTCACGGGTGACAAATCCCTTCTCTCAAACTATTCAGATCTTAATGATGGGATAGTCACCTATGGAGCCGGAAGCACCGTTAAGGTAATTGGACAAGGAATTATCAAAGGGATAAATATGCTAAAAAATGAGAATACCTTTTGCATAAAAGGATTGATGCATAATCTTCTGAGCATTTTTCAAATATGTGACAATGAGCATGTGGTTACATTCAATAAACTGGAATGCAAAATCCTACACCTATTAGGTAAACCAGTAATGAAGGGTTGTCGCACAAATAACCACTGGTATTTCATTAAAAGCAAAGTAAGGGCTGATCCATATGCTTAGAAACATTTGAGCATGGAAAAACATGTCCAGTTCATGCATCTAGATCTGGATAGATGTTGAAAAGATGTAATTTTGATGAACTTTTAATGATACATCTGAGGTTTCTCACCTCAATTTTTTTGTATATAAACATCCTGATGTTTAAAATTTTGGATTGAACAATGCTTGTACAAATTTTTGTTGTGTATACTGTTTGATACAAAGATATACTATATTATACATGGAAGATTATCGAAATGATGAAAAATGAAAGATATACATCTTCGATATGTCTGTCGATAAATCATGAGGACTCTCGATTAAATTGACCAAGAATCAATATCATCGACGTTTCTTCGGAATTTGAAAAGTCACATGATCGAGAATGTTATCGAAGACATCGTCGATAACATCGAATAGGGTGTATCGATATCATCGAAACCATGTTCGATGATATCGAATTTCACCACCCAATAAATAGCTGACGAGTGGGAAAAAAATCATTTTTTGCTTCCCTGCTCGATTCTTCTAGGTTTTTCTTCCGTGGTTCTCATCATTTGTCAACCATATGTCATCTAAGGTGTCTTAAATCAAGTAATCTCTAACACATATTCTTGATTCCTCAAAGTATACTTTGTTGTGTTAAAGTCTTTTTATGTGGAAATTTCAGGTCAGTTCTCAAGGTCCTCAGATTCTTCTTTACTTCGACATTTCCTTCTGAGTTGTCCTAATGAGTAAGGAGAAAGGAAAGACTCCTTCCATTGGTGAGTCATCTCGGCCTATCAGAAAGAAAGTCGTGGCTTCAAAAGAAAGGGGAAGGGTTCAGTCTCAACGATCCCCTGCATGACCACGGAGCTCCTCTACTCGGCAGTCGTCTCATAGAGAAGCTTTGGCTAAAGCACCAGCACCGCCACATACTGTTGTGGGTCCTCCTCCACACATACTTGAAAAATACTCAGGGAGGCGCTTGGTGTATGAGCGTAGGGTTGACGGGGAATGCATAAAGTCCTACAATATAGAAGCTCTATTAGAGGCAATCGATTGGCTGCCTCTTCTTGATTTCGGGGGAGCATGTCACATTGAGCAGACCTATCACTTCTTTGCATACTATCATTCTCCAACACTAGAACCGCCATCCTTTACTGTCACAGTTGGAGATGATAGTGTTGAGATTACCGTATAATCCATCACTAGCATTCTTGATTTAACTTTATCTCCAATTGGATTGTCTGACCTTGATCTTGAAAATCCTATCACTCGGTCTACAATTACAAAATTTCTCTGTCAGGGTCGAGATATCCCATGGTATCAAGGGAATGCCTTAAAAGCAAAGTATATGCACCCTCGATACCGCATCTTGCAAGGGATATTCTGCTCAAATGCTTATCCTCGTGGACCCAATCGCACTGATCTCATTGAGTTCATGACCATAATTATATACTGTGTTACCATTGAGTCAAACTTTGTCTACTTACCTTAATCCTTCACCAATTAGCAAGTGTCATCCACCAGTCCAAAGCAGTATATTTGCCTTTCCCCACATCATTCATGTAATCTGTGATACAATTGGTATTTCTCAAACAAATGATCTTGAGCATCCTCTCCAACTCTTTAACAAGGTTAATATATGAAAATTGGACCTTAAATTTCACGACTATGTGGAAGAGGATTCTGAGGAGGCTATTCGTGAAGGTGGAGAAACAGGAGAAGGCACAGCACCAACTAGTGCAGATCCTATGGAGCAACAGCATGCTCCAGATCCAAGTGGTTCGGCTCCAACCCAACATGTCAAGTTTCACCAAGATAGAGTTGGTGCAACGCAGCGGGGTTTAGCTCGGATATAAGGCAAGCTAGGGGGACATGATGCGAGGTTCTCAGCATTGGAGAGGATGATGTTTGGCGTACAATTGTCGATGCAGCAATTGATCGATCCGAGTACATGCTAACGAGATGATGCAGTACCATCTTCATCAGCCCCTCCACAGTAGCATCAATGCTCTTCATGCCATCTCCTACACTAGATACTCAGCTCAACGTATGGGCATGGATATCTTTTTTATTATCGTGCGTTCTAATGTGTGTATGCGGCTATCTAATTGACAGGTCTAACAGTTTTTTTAGCTTATGAATATCCTCTGAGTGAGGCAAATACTAGGTTTTGGTTGCCCATGGATGGGCTTGATTTTTATTTTGGTTTGGGATGGAGGTCATACTACTGTCAACCTAGGGCAGTACATATTTTGGATAATGTGTTTTATGGCTGGTTATAATTCGTATCTATTTACTACCATGTTTATACTTTGTGATCCCCTGTTTTATCTGGCTTATATCAACTGTGGTTTATGATGCTTGATCTTTATTCTCATACCTATCAGTCATCACAGCTTTTCTTTGAATTGATATGCTTCCAAGGGATATTCTTTTATGTCTATTCTGTTTATGCTCCTTGAATTTTAGTTCTCCTGTATGCTTTAACTTCAGTCAATATCCTTTGCTATATTATCCATTGCCAATGACTGACAAAAAGGGGAGAGAACAAATTCACACCCCAAAGGAAAATTGTGTGTATCTGTGCTTGCGGATGGTGGTGCAGGTGTTAGGGGGAGCAGCTGCAAGAAGACAGGGGGAGCAGCTACTGAATGTGTGTGTGTGTGTGTGTGTGCGCACTAGATAACTTTGTAAAATTGTGTAAAGTTCATGTACACACAATTTAGGGTGTCAGTCTAGAAATTGTTCTAAGGAGTTTTCATGTTTTGTCACGTAATTGACAAAAGGGGAGATTGAAAGTGCCTTGGTTTGTCAATTAGCATGAGTGTTGAGTCAGCCAGACAAAGGAGCCCCATAGGAAGAATGATCAAGCGTCTATCTCAACTGGATGTGTGACCGAACTCGCCACAGGTAAATTTTAGCCTCACATCCCATGTCCCAAAACACCAGGAAATTAAAACCCTTAAAATTGAATAGAACACCTTAAGGTTTTTGGTTAGAAAACTTTTTAAGACTTCAGGAAAATCTTTAAGTTTTCTACCTTTGTCGATTTATCGACAAGTGGTTCGATGAAATCGAACCCCGTTGTTGATGTCCTCAAAGCTCACTCGATCTTATCGAAATGAGGACATAAGATGTCCAGCAACCACAAAGATATCATCGAAGTTCGAATCTCGAGTCCATCGAGCTGACTCGATAAAATCGACATTTGGTCTGTTGTGTCCAAAGTTCTACTAAGGCAAATCATGTAATCCTTGATATATCGAAGAGCTCCTAGATATCCTCCGAATTCAAATCTCGATGATATCGAATGTCCTTCGATGATATCAGTCTAGGACACAAATCTATCCAGCAATTTTTCAGGTTATTTTCTCAGATCTACTCGATAAAATCAATATTCAAATATCGATCATATCGAGGCATGGTCGATGTCATCGAAAGTGGACAAACACTGCCCTTGATATCATCGACATTCAAATTCCAATGATATCGAGTGATTCTTGATCATATCATATACCTAAAATATTTCAAAGGAAAGTGCTCTCACATTTTCAAACATCGAGGAATCGAACCTCGTGTCGATGAAATCGGAGTTTGAAATCCGATGACATCGATGCACGTTCGATTTCCTTGACCAGTTGGCAAAAGGTTTTCAGAAGTGTTTGACAGTTGAGTTTGTGTCATCGAATGGCCAGTCGATGCTATCGAGAGTATACGCTTGATGATATTGACCCTGCTCGATGATATCGAACTCTATAAAAAATATGACCGTTTTATATCCGTTGGAACCTTTTGCCTATTTAATGAAAGCTTGCCGCTGGTTGTTGGTAGAGAAAATAGAGAGTGCTTTTGAGTGTTTAACCCTAAATCATTTACTCTAAGCCTTTTCTCTTATGGAAGTTCATTCTCCAATCCACCCTCATCATTGACATTCAATAGAGTGGATTGGGGAATGAACTTTTGCATTCAAGGATCCTGCATCTACCACCTTAATGGTAAATAATTAAGCTGGGATGCCTTGAATGCATAGATGATTGGAATTGCTCAATCTTCCTTATAGGAAAACATTTAATAGAGTACGATTCCATCATTACCTTGACCCAACCTGTCACCGTGTATTGGTACATCTTCTAAGTTACGGTTCAAGAGAACTAAAGATTCTTCGTCATCAAAGGAGGAGATCTTTATCAACGCGCTAAATGGACTCATCTATTTATTTGTAAGTCATTAGAGTACAGAGGACCCTTGTGATCATTCCTTCTGTAGGATTAGGTGTAAGATGTTTCTCACCCCTTACAAGTCCTTATAGGAGGCCACAGGCGAGAGTGTATGTGGGGGTGTTTTGTGTTGACCCTTTCTCTATGGAGTGCATAAACTCTTAGGTCCTTGTGTAGGTCCTTGACCTGTGTGGTCTAAAACTTAGGTGCTTTGTGTAGGTCTTTGACCTGTGTGGTCTAAAACTTAGGTGCTTTGTGTTGACCCTTGATCATGGGACCATAAACTGGTGAGGTTCCTTGAGTAGATCCTTGGCCTGTGTGGCATAAAAGTCAGGTGTTGTGTGTTGACCCTTGCTCATGGGAGCATAAACTGTGTCGTGTATACACGTTGTATTAGCCTAAGTGTAGGTTGTACTGGTTAGAGGTGAACCTGATTTAAAACCTCCGATTTCAGGTGAACCTATTGTGAAACCTCCTTTAGTGAGATCCGGTACACTCAAGGGTTGAGTGCGTCCGCCAAAAGTGAAGTAGACACGTAGTCGAACCACTATAAAAATGATTGTGTTTGAGATTGCTATTGTCTTCCATTACTTGTGTGATTTCCTTAAATGCTTTCATATTTGATTATTTGAGATCACATCTCAGACACAATCACATCCATCATAAACTATGATTTGCATCTTGTTTATCTTACAAATAGTTTATGACTGGATCTTCTATTTGGCTTGGAAGCCACTAGAGTTACTCTGAGAAAATCCTGATGCATGCATATTTACTCAAGAAAAGATTAATAAGATTTTAAATAATCATAAAATATTAAAAAGTCCTATTCACCCCCCTCTATGACATATTGGCATATTCCCACTTCAACTAAAGCGGTCACTACCGTAATTTCAAAAAATATATGTAATTATATCTACTTCACTTCCCAAATTGAACCGACCAATGTAAATGAAGCACTTGCTGATGAAAGTTGGATAATTTTCATGCAAGAAGAATTAAATCAATTTGTTAGAAATGATTTATGGTACTTGGTTTCCAGACCTACTGATAAACATTTAATTGGAACCAAACGGGTTTTTAAGAATAAAACTAATGAAATGGGTAATATTATCATAAATAAGGCTTGATTGGTTGTACAAGGGTACACTCAAATAGAAGATATTGATTACAATGAAACTTTTGTACCAGTTGCGCGCCTTGAATCCATAAGAATATCTATTTCGATTGCATGTCATAAAAATTCAAAATTTATCAAATGAATGTTAAAAGTGTGTTTATAAATGGTGATTTGCATGAGGAAGTATATGTTGAACTATCAAAGGGTTTTAAAGATTCCAAACTTCCAAATCATGTGTACCGTCTTAAAAAGGCACTTTATGGTTTGAAAAAAGCTCCTAGGGCATGGTACAAAAAATTGACTAAATTTCTACTTAGTCATAAATTTATTATGGGCACTGTTGATAAAACCTTATTCGTCGAGAAATATAACGATCATATACTGATAACTGAGATCTATGTTGATGATATGATTTATGGATCTACATACATTAACTTATCTATGGATTTTGCAGATCTAATGAAATCCAAGTTTGAAATGAGTATGGTTGGCGAACTAAACTATTTCCTTAGATTAAAAGTTAAACAACTTGAAGATGGTATATTCATCTCACAGACCAAATGTGGCTTGAACCTTATAAAAAGGTTTTGGTTTTAAAATGGAAAAAAGTTTGAGACTTCAATGAGTACGACTCTTAAACTCTCAAAGGATGAATCAGGTAAAAATGTAGACTCCTGTCTATACCGAAGTATGATTGGTAATCTTCTATATGGTACTGCTAGCAGACTTGATATTGCTTTAGTGTTAGAATATGTGCTAGATATCAATCTAATCCTATGGAATCACATCTAATTTCTATTAAATGGATAATCAAATATGTCGCAAGTTCTGTTAACTTAGGACTTTGGTATCCGCATGATACATCTGTATAAATTGCCGAATATACTAATGCAAACTGGGCATGAAATATTGATGATAGAAAATCTACCAGTGGTGGATATTTTTATGTAGGTAATGGCTTAGTATCCTGGCTCAGCAAGAAATAAAATTCAGTATCTCTCTTTGTAGCTGAGGCTAAATACATTGCCGCTAGAAATGTTTGCACTCAGCTAATTTAGATGAAGAGAATGCTAGCTGATTATGGAATTGCGTACGATACAATGATGTTGTACTGTGATAATTCAAGCGCAATTAATATTTCAAAAAATCCAATACAACATTCTCGTATGAAACATATCAATATTCGATACCATTATATTTGAGAATTAGTTGAAGACAAGTCTATCATGCTTGAATACATTCAAACTGAGAAGCAACTTGCAGACATACTGACCAAACCACTTGACAAAAATCGATTTTTCAATTTAAAGCATGGTATTGGTTTGTGCATTGTTAAATAATTATCTTGTTTCTTTTTATGCATTATTTATTTATGTTTAATTCTATTAAATGCATAAAATGATAATAATGATAAATTTTAAAATAAATAAGTAAAAAAAATAATCAGATTTTGTGATTTTTTGACCAGTCAGTGTACATACTCGACCAGTAGAGGAACATGCGATTTCACTTCTAAAGGGGGAAAATTGCTTTTTCTATTTCAATTTTCTTTATCTTCCTTGACTAGCCAGTGCCTCACTCGACTAACCCATCACACAATCTTTCTTGTAAGTGTTTTTCTTCCAATTTCCTTCTACTATTTGGTAAATCTTTGCTAAATAATCCCTTTTGGGTGTTGTTTTCTTGATTTGAAACCCTCTTTGAGGCAGGTTTTCTTCATAAACTGATCTAGCTTCATTCCTTTTACTTTCTTTGATATTTTTCTTATGCAAACCAAAATGGAGTCTTGATCAAAGAAAATGACAACATGCAAAAGTCATGGTAGCTTATCATCTAGATCAACTCCACTAGTGTCACACCCTAAACTCAGAAACCGGGCTCACAAAATTCTCGATCGTCAAATCCGGCACCGACGCCTCCATAGTACCCCATTCTCGGCTATAAGCACCCATATACCAAGTTCCGAACCTAGGATCCTATAAGGAGGATTTTCAATGTACATTTATCTCATAAGAAGCATAACCATAAGAATAACTCACAAAGAATAACCAACAATATCATCACAAATCTACTATGATAAAAAAAACTTTAAGTACAATGCATAAAGAGAAATATAATGGATAACAAAAGACTTTAGAAACTCAGCTACACGCTCCTGCTCTTGCTCAGCTATGTCTTAAAATCACCTGCACGTAACAGTCGTGCATAAGCTTATAGAAAGCTTAGAGGGTGGTGAAAGTGTGTGCACAACGTATATGTCAAGTATGCAATATCAGAGCAATGCGAAATATGCTGGTGAGTCCATGAATACTATCAGCCATACCAAGGCTATGCGATGCAAGGCATAAATGCTATCGGCTACACAAAGGCCATGTGATGCAAGGCATGAATGCTGTCGGCCATACCGAGGCCATGCGATGAGAGATGTAACTCAAGCATACCAATCATCATCTGAATCCACATAATAATATAGATCATCCTTGGAATATCACCAGGGTCTAGTACACTCCAAACCAGATTGCCACCTCATTACGCGCAACAAGGTGAGTGGAAGAGACCTCACTATCCGCCTACAAATATCGGGCCTGGCTCGTTGATAGCGGACCTATTCCTCGAGCTGGTCAAACTTAGCGTAGCTTTGCCCACTCCTTTTGGGCGGGTAAGGTCGCACCCCCTTTCAACTAACCACGACACAATGGGAAGCGCGGCCTCTTGGTATTCAGCACTTGGTGCTCATGCATCCACTCGGTCTAGACGTTGGAAAAACCTCCTAGTACCATAATGGTTTATGAAATTTCACCCAGGGAGATCTATCACACCCCATGTAGAGAAAAAGATTTTTGATGTCCAATCCTGCCTTCCACGATATACCTGTGGAGGCTACGGCCCTGATGTCGCTAGGGCATACAGTAATCATGTCACATAAATGCGAGATGCATAAATCACACTATCCAGTCATGTAGCAATCCTACACGTAACGCACACTCATGTGGACAACTCCTCCTATTAGGAAGTCCCATAATAATCCACCCAATGGCATATGTTATGATCAATTTCTCCTCATATCAAGCATACATATGGGCACACTGGCATGAATCATGGAGCTATACTAAGCATGCTCTATGATGATGATGTACTCTCCTCATATCAAGGACAGGCCTACACGGCCTACTCATATCAAGAATGGGCCTAACAATTATGGGGGCCCAACGGTTTGGGTTAGCTCACTAAGGGAAGATGAGAATGGGCCTAACAATGGGCCTTAGGGAGGGTTACAATGTGGACATTTAACCATCATTACTCTTACAATGTGGACATTAAACCGTCATTGCTCCTAAGGCATGGCCCTTTTTAATATGAACTCGGACGATGAATGGGCCTCATTAACATCACTACATAAATTATGGCGGAATCACACATCACATTGGGCCTCATACAAGGGCCTCACATGCATCACATTGGGGCTCATACAAGGACCTCACATGCATCACATTGGGCCTCACACAAGGGCCTTACACAAGAGTCTCATACACATCACATTGGGCCTCGCTCATGGGCCTCATATACATCGCATTGGGCCTCACTCATGGGCCAAACATACATCACGATGGGCCACATCCCATGGGTCTCAAATACATCACAATGGGCCATATACCTGGGCCTCAAATACATCACAATGGGCCTCATATTTGGGCTTCAAATACATCACAATGGGCCTTATATCTGGGCGTCAAATACCTCACAATGGGCCTCATCATCAGGCCTCAAATACATCACAATGGGCCTCATATCTAGGCCTCAATTACATCATAATGGGCCTCATCCAAGGGCCTTAAATACATCACAATGGGCCACATCCCATGGGGCTCAAATACATCACAATGGGCCTCATTCATGGGCCTCAAATACGTCACATTAGGCCTCACAGTAGGTGGGCCCTGTAAATGAACGGCCTCCATGAAACACATACATCACGGGGGTCACACCGGCTAGGTGGGCGGACGACGTGGTATAAAATACATGCATTGAGGTGGGTCCCACCGTCCAGGCCACTGGACAATGTGGCTAGACGGTTTAGATATAACACATACCCGATGATTAGACCCACAGAACTTGTTGACGTCAATACAGCAGGTGTGTGGCTGGTGTAAGGTACTCCAACCAACCCACTTTATAGCAGGTGGGTCTCACATGGGGCCCACCACATTTAATATTATATATATATATATTATTTATTATTTATATTTTTTAATTATTTTTTATACTGCTCCAGCGTCTAGCGTTCAGGCCTCGACGGACGGCCCAGATATAAAACATGTACATTGCAGTGGACTCCACCGTCTATGGTCTGGACGGTGGATACTATGGATAAAATGCATGCGCTAGGTGGGCTCCGAAAAGGCCGTTAAGAGTCCTAGAGGGGGGGCGGGTGAATAGGACAATGCCAAATTAAAAAATTAAATGCAGAAAACAAATATAAATAAAGATAACACTTAACAATCCCACAAAGCAGAGATGAATAACAACCTCAAACGTACAAGTATTGAGAGGTTGATACAAATGTTATTCTAAGGACAACCTTAGACCAAAAACCAATGGCTTATGGTAGGACAACCTGATTTCTAGAACAATCTGTGTATCAAAATCCCAAACCAATACAAAGGAAAATAACAATAGCAAAGAAAATAAACGAAGCTATTACAGCATTCCCACACTTGCATAGAAAGAGATTACAACATTCTCTAGAAAGGCTTAAAACGAAATTATAACATTCACACAATGCCACAACACCAGGAATTATAGTGGTTCACTTGTGTGTACACCAGCTGTTTAGAAAAACAACCATACAACTACTCCACTCCCAAAATCCTCACACAATGGATATTGGCGTTCACTATGAAATACGTTTTTCAAGGTTCACCTAAAACCTTCACAATTGTGTCTTTCAAGTGGGCTTACATAATTCAAAAAATCTCACACTCTGAGTTTTTTGGATCACCTCAGATAAACCAAAAAGCAAGAGAGATTTTTCTAGCACAACCACAAAAACCAAAAAGAGATTTACAAGAAATGTAAATATACTTATCTGGATATTCTCCTTTGACGAAGCCCAATAAAACCAATTCAAAGTAGATGGTCAACGTAGATGTTCAATGTTCACACTTATTCATGAAAAGGTTCTAAGTTCTAATTGATTTTTAGATTAAATCACTTTGGGCTAGTTTGATTTGGTTTTGATTCCAAGAAAGGGGAAAACTTAAATCCCTTCTTCAAATAAGATTGGAATATAGAACTCAAAATCAAATGCAAAAAGCTAAATTAAAGAGAATATTAAATAAGCACTAAATAGCTTAGAATATCACAAACTTATCCCTTAGAGTGGTGTCTTGATTTTGTTTGAATGAATCATCAAACTCTGAAAATCGTGCTCTATTTATAAGTGCAGAAACTGTTCACTCGATTGGCCCAGAGGTCAGCTCGACTAGTCGAAGGACTAACAAGAATTCAAATTTTTGGGCGTGATAAGATAAAACTGTTCCACGACTTGTCGAGTGACTGGTACGACCGGTCGAGTTGCCTGCACGACTGGTCAAGTGGGACAAAAAATGGTTGCTAGACTTTGAGTCAAGCATTCTCGACTGGTCGAGCACTGTTCACTCGACTGGTCAAGTAGTCTCCAGGATTGGTCGAGGGTCCAACAAAAAATCCTAAAATTTAGTAACAAACCTTGGACAGGTTGAGGAGATTCTTGGACTCGGACTAACCGAACATATGCTAACACTAGTCAAGAAAAAGCCTATAAAATTATACGGTGACCCAATTTAAGTATGTAATCAATATGACCTAACCTATGGTCAATCTAGGGTCATTCATGCCTTATAAGCAATATTTGAACATTGAATCATCATTCGCTCTGGTTGATAGTTGATCTTGAAGTACATGAAGCTTGACATCTTGAAGTATGTTGAAGCTTGAACTTGAAGTACTTTGAGGCTTGAACTTGAAGTATTTGTGACTTATATTTCACCTTGAGCTTTGAGTAAAGCACATTGTCTTGACATAGTTGAAGCTTGAAAGCTCGATCTATCACTTGATGTTATACTTGAACTTGTGTAAGAATATCTTGTTCTTATACATGTGCTGCTTGAATTTTGAATCAGAACATCTTGAACTTGTACTTGAATTACTTGATATTGAATATGAAGATGAGCTATACAAGATACAGATTCTAAGAAGTTTTGGCACTACAGAATTTGACAATCATAGGAGCTAGCATTTACAATCTCCCCCATTGTCAAATTTGTCACAAAACAAAATACATTAAAATAAGATAAGCATAATACGTACAATAAAGAATCATGCACCAGTTACAACCTGGTTAAAGAATCATGCACCAGTTACAAACTGGTCAAATCAATACTCATTAATACTCCCCCTTAATACCTTACTGCATAGAATCCAAGAGGAGAAAAAAATGTTACCTATCACTGAAACCACACACTCCATAGTTCCACATTCATTCACCACATTTATCATAATGAAATAGGCATGTTAGAATAAATTCTCTCCCTTTTTGTCACAATATGACAAAGGAAAGAAACTATAAATGATAATGGAAACATAAGAGTAATGAGATATGTAAGGTTAAGATAACATAGAGATAAGATAATCATTAAAAACATGTCCAATTACAAGAAGTAATTCAAGTATTTAAAATTTATTACATAACAGATACTCAAAACTAATCTGAACTAGAAGAAAGAGTAGGTATGGAAGGATCAATTTGATGCAGTCCCTTGTTAATGCGCCGAAGATATTTGCCCATATATTTAAATCGCATTTCTTGGGACACATGCATACCTTCAACCTTCTCCTCAAGTGAGCACAAACGCACATCAAAATCAGATGGCTAATAATCAGGATCAACAACAGAATCAGATTCAATTTCATCAAAGAAGTCATCCATATTAATATCATCTGGAGGCAAATCACTCTCCTCTTCATTTGTTTCAGCAGCTCCACTAGCACCCACATCAACTTGGTCTAGGGCCAACTTCAAATTCATCTTGTTAATGTTAAACTTGTTGAAGGGTAGATGGTGAATGGGAGCTTCTCCAACAGGCATAGCCACTAAACTATGAGTGGCTAACATAGTCATAAGACAAGCAAAGGGTATGTCATTGTGACCTGAGTGAAGACGGAACTGAATCATGATATAACAAATCAATAAGGAAGACACACAGAGACTCCAGTAATGATGGAATGAAGAATACGAACCATGAATGTAGTAAGCTCGGTTTTGTTACTAAAACGGGGGTAGACATTTGAAACGAAGATCCGATGGAGAACCCTGTATCTAGGTAACATAAGCTTGGAAGCAAGTGCATTCCCATTACTCCATTCTACATCTATATTACATAAAACACGAGTGAGCATTCTCTTCTCAGATTCAGAAGGTTTTGCAACAAGACAACTAATGGGAATACCGTCGTCATTGACAAGTATATCCATTAACCCATAAATAAGTGATGGTCAACATCAATTGAACCTTCTCTAGTCGTAATTGTAAATGTCAGATTCTCAGAAGAGAAGTCACTAATGCAACCATACATAGCCTATGCAATGGAGCGGTATGCCGGTCCACCCTAATGTAATTTGTTATCCCATCCTACAGATTAAAGGAGAGGAACGATGCCAAATGGTGTCAAATGATTAGGATTAATAGTCCGTTCTACTATCACATTGTGCAAGCGAATATCCCGCACATACACGAGATCTTTCTCAGGTGATAGTAGATGGCGCACCATGATAGGAGCCAAATGAGAAGAAGAAGGACCACAAGACTCTTTCTTCTTGGTTCTACCCTCCATTACAATAAAGAAATCAATGAATAAAGAAATTACAAAAGAGGCAAGAAGAGTTTCTAGTAGATCCAATTTTTTGATAGAAAACCCCCAAAACAATCATAAAGCATGAAATAAATCACACAAATGAAGAAGAGGAAGTGTAAAGGACTTAAATCTAGAAGAAAAATGAAAATAATGCATTAACTATGGAGGAATCGAAAATGGGTTCGACCGGTGGAGGTAGGGCATGTTAAAGAAGAAGACCCAAATGAAGAAAAAGGAGATTTTTCCAAATAAATGGTCAAACCCGTGTTTCACGATTGGTCAAGTACATATTGCACATACCAAGTTCAAATTTCAATTTTGCAAACCTGTTTTTGTCAAGCGATTTTGTGAATATGTCAGCTAGTTGATTCTCGGTCTAAATATTTTCTAAAGAAATTGTCTTGTCTTTCACTAATTCACAAATATAGTGATATCTAATATCAATATACTTGGTTTGTGAATGCTAGATTGGATTTTTAGAGATATTAATTGTTCTTGAATTATCACAATATAAAACCATGGATTCTTGCACAATTCCATAATCGCTTAGCATTCTTTTCATCCACACAAGCTGAGTATATGCTTTACCAGCAGTAATATATTTAGCCTTAGTTGTGGAGAGTGAAAGTGCCCTAGTTTGTCAATTTGCATGAGTGTTAAGTCCGCCAGATTGCAGAGTCTCATAGGAAGATCAGTTCAAAGCGTCTACCACAATAGGATATGTGTAAACTCGCCACAGGTAAATCAAAGCCTCACATCCCATGTCCTAAAACACCAGGTATATAAAATCCTTAAAACAAACTAGAATATCATAGGGTTTTTAAGTTAAGAAAACTTTTTCAAAATCAGAAAATTCTCTAAGTTTTCTTGCTTTGTCGATTTTATCAATACACTGCTCGATAGAATCGACCTGTGTTGTCGATGTCCTCAATGCATAAACGATATCATCGAAATGAGGACAAAATATGTCCAGCAACCACATACTCATTTGGACGGATTTATTGATGTATCGATATACATATCGATACCATCGATATTTGAATCTCGAGTCCATCGAAGGTGACTCGATAATATCGATAGACAGATTTCCGGCATCCCTGTTTTTATTTAAGAAAATCACATATGCATCTATATATCGAAGTCGTTCTCGATACCATCGAAGTTCAAATCTCAATGATATCGGAAGGCTCTAGATGTTATCGGTCATGGGTGCCTAAGTTCTCCAGCAATTATTTCAGGATTTTTTATCTGCGATCAAGGGGCACTCAATAGAATCGATATTCAAATATCGATGATATCGGAAAGGTTTCGATGGCAACAAACAGGGACAGAAACTGTCTAGTAAGCTTAAATGAAAATTCTTTGGATTTATCGATGTATCGACACTATATCGATATCATCGAGATTCAAATTCTGATGATCTCGAAGGTCCCTCGATCATTCTTGTAAACCTGAAATATTTCATAGCAAGTCTCTCTCATTATCAAGTATCGATGAATCGAACCTCTCATCGATAATATCGGAGTTCGAAATCCAATGACATCGATACGTGTTTAGATTCCCTCGACCAGCTGGAAAAATGTTTCAAAAGCGTATGACATTTAAGTTTGTGTCATCGAGCGGCCAGTCGATGCAATCAAGAGTATACACTCGATGATATCGAACTCTGTCATACATGTGACCATTTTATATCCGTTGGAACCTTTTGCCTATATAAAGAGAGCTTGTTTATTGTTGCTGCTGGAGAAAGAAGAGAGTGCTTTTGAGTATTTTACCTTAGATCATATACCCAAAGCCCTTTCTTTCAGGAAAGTTCATCCTCCAATCCACCCTCATCATTGATATTTAATAGAGTGGATTGGGGAATGAACTTTTACATTCAAGGATCCTCCAGCGACTACCTTAATGGCGAATCATTAAGCTGGGATGCCTTAAATGCATAATTGGAATCACTCTATCTTCCTTATAGGAAAACATTTTATAGAGTAGGATTCCATCTTAACCTTGACCCAACCCGTCACCATATATTGGTACATCATTTGAGTTGTGGATCAAGGAAGCAGAAGACTCCTCATTAACAAAGGAGGAGATCTTCATCAACGAGCTGAATGGGACTTATCCACTTATCTATAAGTAACTAAAGTCCAAAGGACCCTTTGATCATTCCTCTGTAGGATTGGGTCTAAGGTGTTTCTCACCCTTACAAGCCCTCGTAGGAGGCCTCCGGTGGGAGTGCACGTGGTTGGTGCATTGTGTGGACCCTTACTCTATGGAGAGCACAAACATCCGGTTGAAGGTGAACTTGTCTAAAACCTTAGGTTAGAGGTGAACCGTGTGAAACCTCAGTTAGGGTCTTATGGAAGATCCTTGGGTAGTGTGCCTAAAAGTGGGTGCGTTGTGTTGACCCTTGCTCGTGAGAGCATAGAGCATAAACAGTCAGCCTCAATGTAGGTTGTAAAGTTGAAGGTGAACTTGATTTAAAACCTTAGGTTTGAGGTGAACCGCTGTGAAACCTCCTTAGTGAAATCTGGTAGACTCAAGGGTTGTGTGCGGTTACCGGGAGTGGAGTAGACAAGTAGTTAAACCACTATAAAAATGACTGTATTTGAGATTGCTATTCTTTTATTTGTGTGATTTGCTTTAATATTTTCATATCTGAATATTTGAGATCACACCTCACACACATACACAGTCATATCCATCATAAACTAGTTTGTGTATTATTCACTTATTAAATAGTTTGTGATTGGATCCTCTACCGGGCTTGGAAGCTAGTAGAGTTACTTTTGAGTAATCCTAATATGAGCTTGTTGATAGGATTAGTGTAATAGGATTTTAAATAAACTATAAAAACTTTAAAAGTCTTATTCACCCCCCTCTAGGACATATTGGCATATTCCTACTTCAACTAAAGCGGTCTTTACCGTAAATTTCAATTGGTATCAAAGCGGGTCTCTCTTTAAGGGCTTCACCACCTAGAGAGTGATCTTGACTAAAGTTAGGAATATGGCCAAAGGAGAGGGCTCACCAGTCACTAGACCTCCAGTGTTTGACGGATCAAATTATGCATACTGGAAGGCTAGGATGCACAACTTTCTGAGATCTTTGGATCATGATGTTTGGGATATAGTTGAAAGTGGATATGTGCCACCATCTGAACAAGTTGTACTTGACAGTGGCACAACCATTACAAAACCCAAACCGAAAGAAAAGTGGACGACGTTCGATAAAGAAAAACAGACTGCTGAAGCTAAAGCTATGAATGTCATCTACTATGTCGTGTCTCAAGATATATTCAATCAAATAAGTATGTGTGGGACTTTCAAAGAAGCATGAGATCTATTGGAAATAACCCATGATGGCACAAGCACTGTGAAGAGATCTAAACTTCAACTCCTGACTTCATAGTTTGAAAGTCTCAGAATGGAAGAGCATGAGACCTTTATGGAGTTTTTCACTAAGCTGAATATCATTTGCAACTCTATGGGTGGTTTGGGAGAAAAAGTTTCGGTTCCTAAAATCTGTAGGACAATACTGAGATCACAACTAGAACGGTTTAATCCCAAAGTAACAACCATTGAAGAGTGTAGGAATATTGATGAAATGAAAGTAGAAGAACTAGTAGGTTCCATACAAACTTTTGAACTACACTTCAAACAAACCCAAAAATCTAAAAATACTGTCCTAAAAAATTTAAAGAAAACAACAAATAAGGAGATGAAGATGAGGAAGTGGCTTTGTTGGCACAACAATTCAGGAAATTCTTTCAGAAGAAACGTGGCCGTCCCTCCAAAGGTAGAAAGGTGGACAACAAACCCTCTGCAGGCAAATTTGGTAGAAAGACCAAAGAACCACAATGCTATGCCTGTCAGAAGTATGGACACCTATCTACGGAATGCCCAAATAGAAAAACTAAGGGCAAGGCGATGGCTGCCACATGGGATGATACGGAAGAGTCAAACTCAGAATCTAGTGACTCAGAGTGATGGAGACCAGAAATTCTTGAAAACTCTTATGGTCTCCACTACTCCAATCATTCCCATTAAATCTGAAAGCGAGAAAGAACAGTAAGCCACTGAATCATTTCCGTCAGATAATGAGGAAACTGAAAAGGAAGAAGAAGAAGAACAACAACAGAACAAGCTACAAGATGCTTACAATCAGCTTTATATTCATAGCATCAACATTCTTAAAAGACTTGGAATGTCTGAAAACAAGAAGGAACTGCTGGAAAAAGATCTGAACAAAACATTGGAAATCAATTCACATCTAATTAATGATCTATAACAATATTATTCAGATAATGACAAGTTGGAAAGAATCAATCTATCCCTAAAAACTGACTCATCAAAGCTTCCCAAACAAATTGAATTATTAGAAGATGAAAATAGGCATCTCCAAAATGAGAATCACACACTCTGGTTTGACTTAGAGAAATCCAAAAAATTTGCTGAAATAAACTACAAATTTTCCCAGAGTGGTGAAAAGCTTGAGAAATTATTAGGGATGGGAAGACAAGGAAGAGACAAGAGTGGCCAAGGGTATGATAAAACTAAAACAAGAACTGGAAATGCAGCATCAATAACTGAAAAATTGGCTACTTCAGGTATTAATATGAAAACTACTCCAGTTTGTCATTTATGTGGTGATTTGGGTCATTATAAGTTTGAATACTTGACACCTAGAAGGACTTCACATAACTCTAGTCAAAATTATATTGGTAAGTTCAAACCAATTAGAGAAATAAAGAATGTCAAAAATCCACCTAGGAGAAACACTCATCCCTCACCTAAAATGAAAGACAGGATGAAGGGATCATTGGATCAAGTGGGTGAGATAACCTTGAAAACTAAATCTACCACAGTAAAGAATTCTGTCTCAAAATGGATAGTAAAAGAAAAACCGAATTGTCTAAACTCTATACCTTGATATATTAAGCATGAAAAGACAAGTCCAGGTCATGCATCTAGATCTAGATATTTACTGAAATGATGCAATTTTTGATGAGCTTTTAAAGATATATCTGAGGTTTCTCACCTCAATCCTTTTGTATATAAACATTTTAAATGTTTATAATTTTATCTTGTACGACGTCTGTATAAAATTTTGTTGTATACTGTTGATTCATAGATACACTAAAGGTATACATAAAGGGATGTCTGAATGCTAAGTATTGAAAATACTCAACTACGATATGACTGTTACGTGCATTTTCGATAAAATTGATAAACAATCGATATCATCGATATCTCTTCAGAATGTGAAAAGGCCTACGAGTGAGGATGATATCGAAGATAGTCTCGATAACAACGGGGGAGTTACCTCGATATCATCAAAACAAGGATCGATAATATCGACAGATGCTGCCCGATATAAGTCGTGGAGCGCGAAAAAGGGGTTTTCGTCTTAAGGGTTTCTTTTCTTCTTCTCTGCTCGATTCTCTCGACCGGACCACTCGGACCCTCGACAAACTACCCTAATCGTTCAAAAAATTCGGTAATACCTTTCTATACACCAATAGTCCATTTTTTTTTGTATTTCTATTTCTGCTAGGTTTTTGTCCTCTTTCCCAAATCCTTCAAACCCTCTTTTGTCCATATAGGAAAAGACAAAGGAAAAGCATCTGGACAGGGGGAATCTTCGAGATCGGCCTAACAAAAAGTCCTCACTCTAAAAGAAAGGGCAAGGGCCCCGGAACGTGGGATCCCCACAAGGCAACCACAAGACATGGTGGGTCCCAATCTGAAGCCCAAGCACCTCCTCCTGTTCAGGTTAATCCAATCTTAACTAAGTTCACTGGAAGAAAGGTTATTCCTGAAATAAAAGTTGACAGAAGTTGTCTGATTCCATATAACTTAGAACCTCTATTGGCTGCTATAGATTGGTTACCTGTTCTTGATTTCAGTGGACCATGTCATCCTGAACAGACACACAATTTTCTCACCGTCTATCACTCACCTGTGTCTGGTCCTCCTTCTATCATGGTGTCTATTAATGGTGATGACATACTGATCACTCCTGCTATAATTGCAAACATCCTAAGGCTGGAAATGTCACCCGATGGTCTCCCTGAAATGGACCTCGAACATCCTGAAATTCGGTCCAAGGTTACTAAATACCTCTGTCATGATAGGGACATTCCTTAGTACCAAGGAAATGCATTGAATCTAAGTTCATGGAACCAAGATTTCAGGTCTTGCACGGTATCTTCACCACAAACATCTATCCTAGAAGTACCAATCAGACCGATCTCACTGGATTCATGACCCTGATAGTGTACTCAATAGCCAACGAGATAAAAATCTACCTCCTGACTCTGATTTTACATCAGTTGGTTTACGTTATTCTTCACCTGCCCTATCCCTAGATCATAAACAGGGTATGTGACGTCATCGGCTTCCCAACGAACAGTGATCCGGAACTTCCTCTCCAAACCTTCACCAAAAGCAACATTTGAAGGATGGACTTGAAATTTCATAAGTATCCCGAGGATCCAGAGGAAGACATTCACGAAGAAGCAGTTGGAGGTGAAGGAGGTGCTAGTGATGCTCCCATGGAAGGGACTGAGACAGACAGAGAAGAAGCTTCTGGACCTCATCATGCTCCATCGACATCAGCTCCTAGACATGCTAAACTCTTTAAGCTCCACTAGGATCGGATTGGAGCAATTCAGAGGGATGTCCACTCGGTGCATGAGAGGCTTACCATCTTGGAACGGCTGGTCCAAGGAGTACAGTAGACAGTCCAAAAATTGGTTAAGATAATCAACTGCCGTCAAGACGATACGGTGCCATCTACCTCTTCTCCTCCGTTGTAGTACAGGATTCTGATCGCTATCACATTCGCACACACTTATTTCTGCGTATGAGCACTAGTATCTTCTTAGGTGCTTCATGCTCTCATGAATGAATGTGATAGCCTCTTGACAGTCTGACATCTTTTTTTGTATATGCCCCGGTGTGGGTTTGCTACTACTCGTTATTTCTGGGTGCTCTTAAATGGGTGTGGTGATTTTTGTTAGTATACTGCTGTCTGTAGCAGTATGTGTTTTGGATATTTGGATATGGCTATTATAATTCACTATTTTTATTGCCATGATTATGTCGCATAGGTCCCCTGATTTATTTAGTTTCTGACATATAGCATGCATGTGATGTTTTTTTTTTTTTTATCATGAGTTTATCTGCTTCTATCACTGCTCTATGTGATCTGCTATGCATACATAGTTACTACAAGTGATGTCTAATTAATTAACTATTTGACCATTATATATCTATCTGATATATGCATATTCCATGAATGTTGGTTCTCCCACATGTCTTTAAACTTCAGTCAATATCAACTGCTACACCTTTGCCAATGACTGACAAAAAGGGGGAGAACAGTTAAATAGCCCGAACAGGAAATTGTATATCTGCTTGAATGGTGTTGCAGGTGTTAGGGGGAGCAGCTACACTAAGATAGGGGGAGTTTGCAGTTAGGCAGAGCAGATACTGGGTTGTGTACATTGTTTCACAAGAAATTATAAAATTGTGTAAAATGCATGTACACACAATTTAGAATGTGGTTGTTTAGATACTGGTCTACGGTGCTTTGGTACTTTGTCACATAAATGACAAAGGGGGAGATAGAAAGTGCCCTGGTTTGTCAATTTACGTGAGTGTTGAGTCCGCCAGATTGCATAGCTCATAGGAAGATCAATTCAAAGCATCTAACTCAACAAGATGTGTGCAAGCTCGCCACAGGTAAATCAAAGCCTCACATCCCATGTCCCAAAACACTAGGTATATAAAACCTTTAAAACAAACTAGAATATCATAGGGTTTTTAAATTAAGAAAACTTTTTCAAAATCAGAAAATTCGCTAAGTTTTCTTGCTTTGTCAATTTTATCGATACACTGCTCAATACAATCGACATGTACTATTAATGTCCTCGATGTTTGAATGATATCATCGAAATGAGGACAAAATATGTCCAGCAACCACATACTCATCTGCATGGATTTATCTATGTATCGATATATATATCGATATCATCGATATTTAAATCTCGAGTCCAACAAAGGTGACTCAATAATATCGACAGACAGATTTTTGGTGCCCCTGTTTTTACTTAAGAAAATCACATGTGCATCGATATATCAAAGTCGTTCTCAATACCATCGAAGTTCGAATCTCGATGATATCGGAAGGCTCTCGATGTTACAGTCATGGGCGCCTAAGTTCTCTAGTAATTATTTCAGGATTGTTTATCTGCGATCGAGGGGCACTCATAGAATTGATATTCAAATATCAATGATATCAGTACGGTTTCGATGGCATCGAACAAGGACAGAAACTATCCAGCAAGCTTAAATGAAAATCCTTTGGATTTATCAATGCATCGACACTCTATCGATATCATCGACATTCAAATTCCGTTGATCTCGAAGGTCCCTCGATCATTATTATAAACCTGAAATATTTCATAGCAAGTCTCTCTCATTTTCAAGTGTCGATGAATCGAACCTCTCATCGATGATATCGAAGTTCGAAATCCAATGACATTGGTACGTGTTTCGATTCCCTCGACCTGCTGGCAAAAGGTTTCAAAAGCATAAACATTTGAATTTGTGTCATCAAGCGACCAACTGATGCAATTAAGAGTATACACTTGATGATATCGACCACGCTCAATGATATCGAACTCTGTCATAAATGTGACCGTTTTATATCCGTTGGAACCTTTTACCTACATAAAGAGAGCTTGTTTATTATTACTGGTAGAGAAAGAAGAGAGTGTTTTTGAGTATTTTACCTTAGATCATATACCCAAAGTGTCACGCCTCAAACTTGGAGACCAGGCTCACAAAATTCTTGATCGTCAAATCCGGTGCCAATAGCCTTCGTAGTACCCCATTCTCGGCTCCCAGCGTATATACGCCAGATTCCGATCCTGGGATCCTACAAGGAGGATTTTTTTTCAATGTACATTTATCGCGTAATGAGCATAACTACAAGATTACCCAAATCACCAAGGCAACATCATCATCACATATCCACTAATATAATCGTTTGAGTACAATACTAAAAAGGAAATACATATATAAAATAAATCAAAGCTCCAGAAGACCATTGCATGCTCCAAGCTCAATGCTACTACAACCTAACATCACCTGCACGCATCTATTGTGCATAAACTTATAGAAAGCTTAGTGGGTGGTGTAAGTGTGTGCATAAGGTAAGTGTCAAGTAAGAAATATCAGAGTAATTAGAGTAAGCAGAAATACTAAGAAGCCCATAATCATACAACATCATAAATACTGGCAAGATCATAAATCATACGATATCAAAGTAATGCGAAAACATGCTGATAGGCCCATAAATACCATCAGCCTTATCCAGGCTATGTAATGCAAGAATATAATAAACCAATATCATATACTGAGGAAGTAATGTAAATCACCCATGCAATGGGGAGACATAATAAGCCAAATATCAGATACTGAGTCCACGAATATCATTAACCTTAATTATGTTATGTAATATAGAAGCACAGTAAACCAACTGCTATGTGCTAAAGATGCAATGCGATGCGAATGAAATGACCAAGATGGAGTGTGAAGTCAGGATGATAGTACGTAGTATCGCAGGCTACGAGGTTCATCATAAGAGACTTCTATCCAAACCAGTCTCATACCTAAATTTGGATAGCCAGACTTAATGTAGTAGACTCCTGATCTCAGGTTAGTCGCGCGCCTAACCGAAATCCTGGCCATACGAAGGAACACAACAATTAATTGCGCACCACCAGCCCAAGTGGATAGTGAATGAAATGAATGTATGAACATGCAACTCCTACTCAATAAGTCCACATATCAGTACAGTTCCTCTCTGGGAAGTCACTGGGGTCTATTACACTCCAAACTAAGTTGCCGCCCCATCGCGCCCAATAAGGTGAGTGGAAGGGACCTCACTATCCGCCTGTCAATATCGGGCCCGGCTCATCGATAGCGGACCCATTCCTCGAGCTGGTCAAACTTAGCCTAGCATTACCCCCTTCCTCTCGGGCAGGTAAGGCCATACCCCCTTCCAATCGACCACGACACAGTGAGAGATGCGGCATAACGGTATACGACCCTCATGCGCTCGTGCATCCACTCGGTCTAGACGTTGGAGTAACCTCTGGAACCAAGAGGGTTTAGGGACTTTCACCTAAAGATATCTATAGCACCCCATGTAGAACAGATTTTCGGTGCCCCATCTGGCCATCCACAATATGCCTGTGGAGGCTACAGCCCTGGTGTCGCTAGGGCACACAATACAAGATGCATGAGTCATACAATCCAGTCATGCATCAACCCTGCGCATACCGTGCGCTCATGTGAGACAACCTCGCCTATTAGGGAGTCTCATAACAATTTACCTAATGAAATATGCAATGGTCAATCACATCTCATAACAAACATGCAGATGATGCGTATGGGCATGTATCATGATGCTATGCAGTCACATACTCATAATCAGTATCAATGACCGGCAACGACAATCGATCTCAACAATGTGGACATTTAACCAACATTACCCTCAAGGAATGACCCATATAAAGCCTAATATATAGTAGACTCATAGCCTCACACAAGGACCTAATATATAACACTATGGGCCTTACTCAAGGGCCACATATACACAACAGGTGGGCCCTGCTCATGGGCTTCGAATACATGACATGTGGGCCCTACACATGGGTCACGAATACATCAGATGCGTCATACATCATGGGCCTAATACATATCACAATGGCCTTGCCCATAGGCCACGAATACACCACAATGGGCCTTGCCCATGGGCCATGAATACATCATAGTAGGCCTCAACTACGGTTCGTATATACATCATATAGGTCTCGACAATCGGAATCGATACTCTCGACAATCGGAGTCGGCCTATATAATCGACCTCGACAATTGGAATCGGCTTCGATACTAGGCCTCGACAATCGGGATCGATCGATAATCAGAATCAGTAAATTGGTCACGACAATCGGATCGATCGATAATCAGAATCGGTAAATCGGTCACGATAATCGGGTCGATCGATAGTCAGAATCGGCAAATAGATCACGACAATCAGGATCAATCGATAATCAAAGTCGGCAAATCGGTCACGACAATCGGATCGATCGGTAATCAGAATCGACAAATCGGTCACGACAATCAGATCGATCGATAATCAAAATCGGCAAATCGGTCGATAATCTGGTCGATCGATAATGAGAGTCGGCAAATCGGTCACGACAATTGGGATCGATCGATAATCAGAGTCGGCAAATCGGTCACGATAATCGGGATCGATCGATAATCAGAGTCGGCAAATCGGTCACGACAATCGGGTCGATTGATAATCAGAGTCGGTAAATAGATCACGACAATCAGGATCGATCGATAATCAAAATCGGTAAATCGGATCGATCGGTAATCAAAATCAACAAATCGGTCACGACAATCGGATCGATCGATAATCAAAATTGGCAAATCGGTCACGACAATCGGGTCGATCGATAATCAGAGTCGACAAATCGGTCACGACAATCGGGATCGATCGATAATCAGAGTTGGCAAATCGGTCACGACAATCGAGATCGATCGATAATTAGAGTCGGCAAATCGGTCACGACAATCGAGCTCGATCGATAATTAGAGTCAGCAAATCGGTCACGTCAATCGGATCGATCGATAATCAGCACTCGACCAAGACAAATCAGAATCGGTAATCGGCCTCAATCGATAATCAGCCTCAATCGGTATCAGGCAATCGGCCAAGACAAATCAGCATATAAACAAGGTGGGGTTCATTGATGAACAGTCAATCATCCGTAATGTAAAGATTGGCCCTCGGCCATGGTTATATCAAATCCAATAGCACGGAGCCATCCGTCTATGTGAATGGGGCCCACTTATCTGGGTTAACTTACAAGATAATTATGACAATGGCCTAATAAGGCCTAAGGGAAGGTCACAATGTGGACATCCAACCATCATTGCCCATCAATGTGGCCATTTAACCAACATTGCTCCCAAGCAGTGGCCCACATAGAGTTAAACATAAATTGGGCCCACGGCCTCATACAAGGCCTAATATACAACATAATGGGCCTTACTCAAGAGCCACATATACAAAAAGGTGGGCCCTGCACATGGGCCTCAGATACATCATTTGGGCCACAACCCATGAGCTTCAAACACACAATTGGTGGCCCTACACATGGGCCTAATATAATCAAGTGGGCCCCATACCTGGGCCTCCAATATATATCTCATTGGGTCTCAACCCATGGCCCCAAATACATCACAATAGGCCTCAAACCATGGGTCCCAAATACATCATATTGGGCCTCGATCCATGGGCCTCAAATACATCATATTGGGCCTCGACCCATGGGCCCCAAATACACAATAAGTGGGCCTTACACATGAGCCTCATATACATTAAATGGGCTTCATCAATGGGCTATACTAATGGGTTTCATACACATCAAGTGAGCTGCATCAATGGACCGCACTAATGGGCCGCATCATGTGGGCGTCAAATACGTCAAATGGGCCACACCAATGTGGGCCTAATACATATCACAATGGGCCTTGCCCATAGACCACGAATACATCACAATGGGTCTTGTCCATAGGCCTCGATTACATAACAAGTGAGCCCTGCATAGGCTTCAAATGGGCCTCATTAGATGTGCAGCGGATACAACATGCATCACGGTGGCCCTCACAGGGATGAAACACATACATCATGTGGGCTCGGCAATGTCCCATGCTGACAGTGTGGACCGCACACACATCACAGTAGGCCCCACCATTATTTATGCAAATCAACACCGTCTAAACATTGCCCAACACTGTCCAACACTGTCCAGCACAATCTGAACAGTGTGGATGAAATAAATACATCAAGTGGTGGTGATCCATGGATGCACGGTATGGATAAGACACGTACCACATGATCAGACCCACTTATCATGCGTCAGTGGAGCAACATAGCTGTTATAAGGCACAACAGCCAATCAGCTTCCCACTGTCCACTCCTTGGACGGTGAGGATATAACACATCCAACATGATAGGCCCCACACCCTATATGTGCAAAACGTGCAGGGTGGGTCCCACAGTCCTAGACATTGGGCGGTGTGGATAAACTCATAAATCATGGTGATGTCCCATGAAGGGATAATGTGTTTACAACACATCAATGAAGGGCCCCACCTACTAGGCTAGTTGGGTGGACGGCATGAAGGGAACATGCATCAGGTGGGGTCCACATGATCTGGACGGTATGGCTATAAATCACATACATCATGATCGTCCCACACAACATGTGGATGGCTGAGATGAAACAATCATACCACGGTGGGGTCCACAGAACTGGTGATGATACTGCAGTAGCGTTAGCTGCTGCAAGGTATACCAGCAAACCCATCCAGTAGGTGGGTCCCACATGGGGCCCACCACTTATACGTATGTCATGTATATATATAAATATATAAATTATATATCAATATATATTATAATTTATTAATTTTCTTTTATATCCCCTATTTTTTTATACTCCAGTGCTCAACGTCCTGGACGGACGTTCTGGATGAAATACTATCATCTGGTGGGTCCCATGCTGACGTGGCCCACCAGGGTTTGGATTAGACTGTTATTTGTATTGTCCCTTTGTTCGGGCCTGTTAGACCATCCAGCAGGTCCTGTTCTGTCTGGATTACATGGACAAAACACCACATTAAGGTGGGCTCCACGTAGTGGAGATGGATGGACGGTGTTGGATATAGCAGGTACCTCGTGATCGGGGCCCTAGCTGATGCCATTCAGCCTCGAGCTGGGTGGGCCCCACTGAAATTACTGACGTCATTACCACAGCAGCATATACCCCACTAAAATTACTGACGTCATTACCACAACAGTTATATGCTGCTGTGTAGCCGTGGGACCCACAGAACTTGCTAGTTATTAGTACAGCAACTACTGCTGCATGGTGTGGCCTACTGGCCCACCATCCAGATGAACGGCTCGGATATAATGCATAAATCAAGATGGCCCACGGCTGGACAGCACCTATCTCAGGTGGGTACCACCGTCTAGTCCATCTGGACAGTGTGTAATAACATATACATCATAAGTCCACATAGGTGGACAGTGTGGATCAACATCAAGGTGGGCCACAAAATGGAGAGAGAGAGAGAGGGAGAGAGAGAGAGAGAGAGGGAGGGACCCCACCACTAGGGGCCCTCCCTATACAATGCATACATCAAGATGGGTCCCACCACAAGTGGGCCATCAAATCATCAAAAATCATACAAAAACCACTCACCTTAGATCCCTTCTTCCTTCTTCCGCCAATGTATCATAGAGCTCCAATAGGCACAACTTTAACAGTTAGGATGATCTTTGGATGGTGGAGATGGGAGGTAGGAAAGTGGGCCACAAAAGCTCTCCCATGGAAGCTTGCTTGGACGTGGGAGGCTTGCTTGGAGAATGAGAAAGAGAGATGAGAGAGAAGTGTAAGAGAGAGAGAGATGGGTGTAATGGGTGTGAGTGAGTGATGTGTACTTGTGTAAGAGAAAGTTGACTTTAGGGGAGGGGTGGTTGTACTTGGGGATGGGTGAGTGATGGAGTTTTGTGTGTACTTTGATTGATGGGATTGATGTGATGGGTTCTCTCAGGATTTGCACGAGCGGCATTTTCCTCGAACTAAACGCAGGCCCACATCTCCTGGTCAGGGTACTGCATCGGCGTGTAAGACGCGACATCAAAACCGCAGTGACGGCGCGGTCGACTGGTACAAGTCTCGGGTCGCGCCAATTCTGATATACGAGACACGACTCAGGATCACGCGTAAATGCCGGCAATAGATCGCGGGTCACCGAAATTCGACCGGGAGGACCGCGGAGGCCTACGGAATGATACGGTCTAGGACACGGGCCTTACACAAAGCTCTTTCTCTCAAGGAAGTTCATCCTCCAATCCACCCTCATCATTGATATTTAATAGAGTGGATTGGGGAATGAACTTTCACATTCAAGGATCCTCCAGCTACTACCTTAATGGAAAATCATTAAGTTGGGATGCCTTGAATGCATAATTGGAATCACTTTATCTTCCTTATAGGAAAACATTTTATAGAGTAGGATTCCGTCTTAACCTTAACCCAACCCGTCGCCATATATTGGTACATCATTTGAGTTACGGATCAAGAAAGCAGAAGACTCTTCTTCAACAAAGGAGGAGATCTTCATCAACGAGCTGAATGGACTCATCCACTTATTTGTAAGTAACTGGAGTCTAGAGGACCCTTTGATCATTCCTTTGTAGGATTGGGTCTATGGTGTTTCTCACCCTTGCAAGCCCTTGTAGGAGGCCTCCGGTGGGAGTGTACGTGGTGGGTGTGTTGTATAGACCTTTGCTATGTGGAGAGCATAAACATCCGGTTGAATGTGAACCTATCTAAAACCTTAGGTTAGAGGTGAACTGTGTGAAACCTCAGTTAGGGTCTTATGGAAGATCATTGGCCAGCGTGCCTAAAGTGGGTGCGTTGTGTTGACCCTTGCTTATGAGAGCATAAACAGTCGGCCTCAGTGTAGGTTGTAAAGGTTAAAGGTGAAACTGATTTAAAACCTTAGGTTTGAGGTGAACCGCTGTGAAACCTCCTTAGTGAAATCCGGTACACTCAAGGGTTGAGTGTGGTTACCAGGAGTGAAGTAGACAAGTAGTCGAACCATTAAAAATGACAGTGTTTGAGATTGTTATTCTTTTGTTTATGTGATTTGCTTTAATATTTTCATATCTGAATATCTGAGATCACACCTCACACACATACACAGTCATATCCATCATAAACTAGTTTGCGTATTGTTCACTTATTAAATAGTTTGTGATTAGATCCTCTACTGGGCTTGGAAGCTAGTAGAGTTACTTTTGAGTAATCCTAATATGAGCTTGTTGATAGGATTAGTGCAATAGGATTTTAAATAAACCATAAAAACTTTAAAAGTCCTATTTACCCCCCTCTAAGACATATCGGCATATTCCTACTTCAACTAAAGTGGTCTTTACTGCAAATTTCAGAGAGCGATATGGAACTTTATTTCTTACTTAGCCAAGAAATGAAACAGTTTCCTACATAGAAACAACCACCACTGGTCGATTTACAATCATCAATGTTACCAGCCCAATCAGCATCTATGTAATTAGATAATTGCACACTAGTATCATGTGGATAGCAGAGACCAAGATTAGTTGAACTAGCGACATATCGCAAAATGCGCTTAACTGCTATCAGATGTGACTCTTTAAGGTCCGACTGATATCTGCACAAATTCCAACGCTGAATGCAATATCAGGTTGGCTCGTAGTTAAGTAAATTAAACTACATATCATACTACGATACAACTTAGGATCCACACTCTTACCTGTTGAATCCTTAGAGAGTTTTAGAGTAGTACTCATTGGAGTATCAAATTTTTTAATTCCCACTCTCAAATTCGAACTTTATAACTAAGTTCAGAGCATATTCGATTTGAAAGATAAAGAAACCATCAGGGAGTTGTTTGACTTGCGACCCTAAGAAATAGTTTAGTTCTCCAACCATACTCATTTCAAATTTAAACTTCATAAGATCTACAAACTCAACAGTCATGTTAGCACAAGTAGATTCATAGATAATGTCATCAACATAGATTTGAACTATTAGTATGTGATCATTCTGTTTCTTTACAAATAATGTCTTATCAACACTTCCCATTATAAAGTTATAACTTGGTAGAAACTTGGTCAACTTTTCGTACCGTGCCCTGGGAGCTTGTTTCAAACTGTAGAGTGCCTTTTCCAAGCGATAGACATGATTAGCATGCTGAAGGTCTTCAAAACCCTTAGGTTGTTCAACATACACTTCTTCGTGCAAATCACCATTTAAGAATGCACTTTTTACATCCATTGGATATATTTTAAATATTTCAAAGCACACAATGGATATAAAGAGTCTGATTAATTCAAGATGAGCTACTGGGGCAAAGGTCCCATCATAATCGATGCCTTCAATTTGAGTGTACCCTTGTATAACTAGCCTAGCCTTGTTTCTTATAATATTGCCAAGTTCATCAGACTTATTTTTGAAAATTCATTTTGTTCTAATAATGTGTTTATCTTTCGGTCTTGAAACTAAATACTAAACATCATTTCTAACAAACTGATTGAGCTCTTCTTGCATTGCTATAATCCAGTTTTTGTCGGTAAGGGCTTCTTTAACGTTGGTTGGTTCTATCTGAGATGTAAAGCACACATAATTACATATATCTTCAAGTTGTTTACGAGTGTGCACACTAGTGAGAGGGTTTTTAAGGATTTAATTAGATGGATGGTCTTTAACAGTCCTCAGTTCAGTGTTATTTTGACTTGATGAAGAGTCTGGTTTATCAATTAAAAGACCTTCATCATTTTCTGAACTTAAGACAGATGTATTCAAGTGATCATCTATAACCACATTAATGGACTCTTGAATTACACCAATCCAATTGTTAAGAACCCGATACGCTTGACTATTTAGAGCATACCTTAAAAGTATGCTTTCATCACTTTTGGTGTCAAATTTACCTAGATTTTCTCGGTCATGTATCAAACTACATTTCAAGCCATTTTACTATTTGACAGTAGGCTTCTTATCAAACTACGTTTCATAAGCCGTTTTACTATTTGATTTTCTAGTATTAATGCGGTTAATTACATAACAAGTAGTATTTACCGCCTCAGCCCAAAGATTTTTAGGAAACTTCATACTATTTAGCATTACATTTGTCATTTCTTGAAACACTTTATTTTTCCTTTCCACTACACCATTTTGTTGTGGTGTTTTGGGCACAGAATAATCATGTGATATTCCCTAATCATGGCAAAAAATTTTAAAACTACTATTTTCAAACTCAGAACCATGATCACTACGGATCTTAGTAACTTGTGATTCTTTTTCAGTTTGGATACGTTTAAGTACCCTTTTCACTTCATCAAGAGTTTCTGATTTCTCTCTCAAGAAGACTACCTAAGTATATCTAGTAAAGTCATCTACTATCACTAGAATATACTTCTTGCCACCTCGACTCTCTGTTCTAGTTGGTCCAATGAGATCCATGTGGAGAAGTTCGAGTGGTTTAGATGTGGCATTGGAGTTCACCTTTTGTGAGCACTCTTAGTTTTGTTTACCGATCTGACACTCGCCACGTATTTTATCAACTTTCTGTAATTTGGGTAAACCTCTTATTAGTTCTCTTTTGCTCAATCTATATAAGTTGCGGTAGTGTACATGTCATAAGCGCTTATGTCACAATTCAGTTTCATCAGTATAGACCCTGTAGCACGATAGATTAGATGAGATTGAATCACTAACAATGTAAAAGTTCTCAGAAGTTCTACGACCAGTTAATATTACAGAACCATTTTTATTTAAAATTTCACACCCTTGGTTGGTGAATTTTACACTATGATTATTATCACATATTTGAGAGATGCTTAATAGATTTTGTTTTAAACCTTCTACATATAAAACATTCTCAAATAGAGGGAGGTTAAAGAGTTGAACCATACCTTGGCCAATAATTTTGCAGTTGCTACCATCACCAAATGTAACAGAACCATTAGTCATGTCTTTAAGACTGGTGAACAAACCTTTGTCACCTATCATATGTCTGAAGCAACCACGATCTAGGTACCACTTTGAATGGCCCGAAGCTTTGAAAGCGGTGTGAGCAACCAAATAAGTAACCTTAGGGACCCATTTCATTACAATTTTGGGTTTAGGAGTATAGTTGGTCTTCTTATGTTTGTAGTTGTTATAAGACCAACCCACTGAGTTAGATTTTAAGAGCTCCTTAAGTAAATCAATAATTTTCTAAGCTAAAGGATTAAGATTCTGATTTTTATAGTTGATATGGTTGCTTTTATGTTTTAAGGTTTGAAAAGTCTTAGCATTTTTAGAATAATTTTGATTTAAACTTTTCCCTTTTGAATTAGAAGACTCGCCTTTCACAAATTTGGGTGGAGTATTCTTATTCTTAGGAGGAATTCTTTTATCATAGCCCAATCCAAATCGATCGCCACATTTTCTATATCCGGATAAAAGTTTTCTAATTTAGGATCACCTTGGGCATACCTCCATATGTCTTTCAAACTCAAAAGTGAAGAGACTTCTAGTTTTAGCTTTTCATTTTCGGATTTTAAGTTTTCAACTTGGGAGGTTTTGAAATCTAAGCCGCACTTAGTTTTTTCAAAGTAATCTAAAATATATGATTTTTTTAAGACTAGATTAACAAAAAAAAAATTAATTTTCAAAACTTTTCTTTCTGAAGTTTTAGTTTTACAGCAATTTTGCAACTTTCCTTATATAAGGCATCATAAGCATCTTGAAGATCTTCTTCATTTTCATAGTCACTATTCAGATTTTCTTCACTGGTTGAATCACCATTATCTGAAAAAGTGAACTTGGCTAGAGTCATTAGGGCTTTAACATCATTACCCGACTCGACTTCAAAATCTTCTGACTCAGAAGAGGCTTCAGAGCAGGAAGATTAATCCCATGTAGCCAACATACCTTTTTTTAAGGTTTGTCCTTTTTAGGACATTTGTTCGCTAGATGCCCATATTCATAGCAGTTGTAGCATTGGTTGTCCTTTAAAGATTTCTAATTTTTAAATCTTGATCTTTTCTTTTTAGAAGGTTTTTGAACATCAACCCTCTTTTTACTTTTGAAAATCTTGTAAAACTTTTTAGCTAAAAGGGTCATATCATCTTCAGAATTTTCTAAATCAGAATTATTATTTTCATGAGAAATATTTTTAGAAGACTTAAGGGCGATAGATTTACCTTTCTGAGCTTTAAAGTTTAACTCGTAGGTTTGTAAAGAACCAACCAGTTCTTCTACCCTCATATTATCCGTATCACGAAGTTCCTGGATCGCAGTCACTTTTAAATTGAACAGTTCAAGCAATGAGCACAGTATCTTTGCACAGACTTTACTTTCTGGGATTCTATCACCAAGACCCCATATACAGTTGACAATGTCATTCAATCTTGTATAGAAGTCCATGAAAGTTTCACTTTCTTCCATACGTATTTTCTTAAATTTGGTTGTGAGGATTTGGACCTTAGATTTCTTGACAATTGTTGTTCCCTCGTGTGTCATTTCCAAAATATCCCAGGCTTGCTTTGCAGTATCACATGATATAATTCTCTTGAATTCATTCGGTAATAGTGCACAAGTAATTGCATTTAAAGTCTTTGCATTGGCACTACTCTCACTTTTTTGAAGAGTGGTCCAAGAAAAGTAAGGTGTGACTTTTACAGTTTTAGATCTGCCAGTACCAGTTACTTCATTAGTAGGAGGGGTCCAATTGGTCACCGCGGCTTGCCACACGCTCTCATCCATGGATTTTAAGAAAATCCTCATTCTAGCTTCCAATAGTCATAATTGGAGCCATCAAAAGGTGGAGGCCTAGTGACTAAAAGGCTACCAAAATTTGACATTTAAAAAAAACTCAGATCGATTAGCTCAGGAAATTAATCCAAAAATTAAGGCGAGCTATTAAACTTTGATACCACTTGAAAAGGCCGAGCTAAGAGTCCTAGAGGGGGGTGAATAGGACGATGCCAAATTAAAAAATTTAATGCGAAATTAAACAAATATAATAAAGATAGCACTTAACAATCCCACAAAGCAGAAATGAATAACAACCTCGAATGTACAAGCATTGAGAGGTTGATACAGATGTTGTTCTAAGGACAACCTTACACAAAAAACTAATGGCTTATGGTAGGACAACTTGATTTCTAGAACGGTCTATGTATCAAAATCCCAAACCAATACAGAGAAAAATAACAATAACAAATAAAATAAACTAAGCTATTACAATATTACCACACTTGCATAAAAGAGATTACAATATTCTCCACAAAGGCTTAAAAAGAAATTACAACATTCACACAATACCACAACACTAGGAATTATAGTGGTTCACCTGTGTGTATACCAACTGTTTAGAAAAATAGCCACACAACTACTCCACTCCTAATATCCTCACACAGTGGATATCGGCGTTCACTATGAAATAGGTTTTTTAAGGTTCACCTAAAACCTTCACAATTGTGTCTTTCAAGTGGGCTTACACAATTCAAAAAACCCCACACTTTGAGTTTTCTAGATCACCTCAAACAAACCAAAAAGTAAGAGAGATTTTTCTAGCACAACCTCAAAAACTAAAAAAGAGATTTACAAGAAATGTAAATATACTCATTTGGATATTCTCCTTTGATGAAGCCCGCTAGAACCAATTCAAAGTAGATGTTCAACGTAAATGTTTAATGTTCACACTCACTTATGAAAAGGTTCTAAGTTCTAATTTATTTTTAGATTAAATCACTTTAGGCTAGCTTGATTTGATTTTAATTCCAAGAAAGGGAAAAACTTAAATCCCTTTTTCAAATAAGATTGGAATATATAACTCAAAATCAAATGCAAAAAGCTAAATTAAAGAGAATATTAAATGAGCACTAAATAGCTTAAGAGTATCACAAACTTATCTCTCAGAGTGGTGTCTTGATTTTGCTTGAACGAATCATCAAACTCTAAAAATCGTGCTCTATTTATAAGTGCAGAAATTGTTCACTCGACTGGCCCAGAGGTCATCTCGGCTAGTCGAAGGACCAACAAGAATTTAAAATTTTGGGTACAATAAGATAAGACCGATCCACGATTGGTCAAGTGGCCTGCATGATCGGTCTAGCCATGCACTCGACTAGTTGAGTGGGACCAAAAATAGTTGCTGGACTTTGAGTCGAGCCTGCTCGATTGGTTGAGCACTATTCACTCGACTGGTCGAGCAGTCTCCAGGACTGGTCGAGGGTCCAAAAAAAAATCCTGAAAATTAGTAACAAACCTTGGACAGGTCGAGAAAATTCTTGGACTGGTTGAGCCAGTACTAGGACTAGTCGAACATAGGCTAAGACTAGTTGAGAAAAAGCCTATAAAATTATACAGTGTCCCAATTTAAGTATGTAATCAATATGACCTAACCTTGGTCAATCTAGGGTCATTCATACCTTATAAACAATATTTGAACATTGAATCATCATTCACTTTGGTTGATAGTTGATCTTGAAGTACTTGAAGCTTGACATCTTGAAGTATGTTGAAACTTGAACTTGAAGTACTTTGAAGCTTGAACTTGAAGTACTTTAAAGCTTGAACTTGAAGTATTTGTGACTTTTACTTCACCTTGAGCTTTGAGTAAAGCACATTGTCTTGTTATAGTTGAAGCTTGAAAGCTTGATCTATCACTTGATGTTGTACTTGAACTTGTGTAAGAATTTTTTGTTCTTATACATGTGCTACTTGAATCTTGAACTTGTACTTGAATTGCTTGATATTAAATATGAAGATGAGCTACCTAAGATACAGATTCTAAGAAGTTTTGGCACTACAAAATTTGACAATCATAGGAGCTGGATAGAATAGCATTTACAGGGTCCACGTACACATGGCCCACTAAGGTTTTGGATTAGCTGATATTTGTATTTTCCCTCCATCCAGGCCTATCCATACGGATGGGCAGCAAGGTGGGCCTCTCTAGCGGGTGGCGGTGGATAAAATACTAGCATCATAGGTGGGCCATACAATTAAGGGAGAGAGAGAGGGAGAGAGAGAGAGAGAGAGAGAGAGAGAGAGAGAGAGAGAGAGACAGACAGAGAGAGACAGAAACAGACAGAAAGAGAGAGAGAGAGAGAGAGAAAGAGAGACGGCAATGGAGGAGAGGGACTCCACCACTATGAGCCCTCCCTAGGTGGGCCATGTAAATACAATGCATACATCAAAATGGGTCCCAAATCATTTGGGCCCTAAATCATAAAAATCAACGGTGGAGATCCCTTTCCATAAAAAAATGCAAGGTCTAGATGACCTTTCTTAATGGGAAAATAAACATCATGATGGGGTCAAACATCATGATGGGGTCCATGGAGAATGGCCCCATTATGAGATGATCATATGAATCATGGTGGACCATTGGCCACACCTAGGGTCCAAAATGAGATCCATACCATCAATCGGTAGGCCCCACTTGGCCCAACATCAAAATCAGAATCTAATCCTACAAATCACCCACCTATTACACTTCTTCCTAGTTCTTTGCAATGCGAAGCTCATTGGCTTCTTCTTTGATGGAGGATGATGGAGATTGAAAGGTTGGATTAAGAGTTTTAGGGTAGGAAGTGGGCCACACACCTGGGTTAGACCTTAGACGTTCCTCTCTTGTTACTTGGAAAAATAGTGGAGAAAATGAGAGAGAGAGGAGATGTAAGGAGAGAGAGATGGGTGTGTGTAAGAGAGGGATGGGTGAGAGTTGACTTTTGTATGAGAGAGGGATGGGTGTCATGCCTTATTAGTAAGAGAGGGATGGGCTAGGTATGAGTTATGATGGGATGTACCTGACTTGTGATTGATTGATTGATTGATGTGGTAGATTGGGTAGAGATTCTCTCGAGATTTGCAATGCGCGGCCTTTTCCTTAAAATAAACATGAGCCCACAACTCCTAGCCTGGGTATCACATCGATGCATAAGACGCACCGTTGGAATCGCGATGACACTGCGGTCACAATGGTACAAGTCTCGGGTCAAGTCGATGTAGATCTACGAGATGTGACTTAAGGTTGTATGAAAACACCGATTACAGGTCACGAGTTGTTGGAATTCAACGGGGAGGATCGTGGGAGTCTAAGGAATGGTACAGACTAGGATACGGGCCTTACAACTAGGCGTGAGAACCCTACACATTAGGAATTTCTGCACAAGGGATATAATCATTGAGAGATCAGTTAATCTTAATCACATTTCATCCTTTTGTCTTGTTCCCATTCTCATCGAAATTGGTTGGGAAGGCATTTTTGGTTAGGGCGGAACGGCTTACTGTTCCATTACATAAGGAATGTATGCTTCCATATGTGATGTGTCCCTTGAAGATCTCATATTTACAATTAAATTTGTTGAAGGGACATTCACAGTTACTAGCTACAATATTTCGGCATTGACTGAAATTACAGTTGCAGACAACGGCATTCCTATTGCCAATTTAACTGACAAAATGACCGATACTAAAAGACAAGCGATAATATGTAAATTGTGTCACTTTAATATCGAATGGAGGTCAGGTAATGCCCTCCCTGCTAACCAAATGCTCCCAAATATTGAGTTTCACATATGATTTTTACCTCCAATGTTTATCTAAATCAGAAAATAAGTCTAAACTTACTCCCTTTATGCTCGAGTTATTCATTCTATTGTGTCGGGTGTACATGTTTGTCTTCCTTCTTTAATTTGTTACATCATTATTCAGTTTTCCTTACATCCTAAGCATGGTTCGATTCCATTTACATACCTCATGACTTACCTCGCTTTGCACTGTAATGTCAATATTCCATTGTCTGAGGCACCAGAATCTGAACTCCCTTTTAATAATACTAATCTGAATAAGATGAATTTAAAACCTCTTCCTGGCCAAAGTGAAGAAAAGGAGGAAGCACAACAACCAGAAGCTACAACCATGGATGATATTTTTGATGAATTAGAGGAATCCGATGATCCAAATGATCCTGATTATTAACCCTCTCAGGTTTATGACCATCTTAAATATTTAGAGGAGAAGGTTGAAGCACTACATGTCTAACAAGAAAATTTGGTTCAAACCCACAAGTCTTCAATGAAGTATATGAAGAAGTACTTCCATTGCAATAGCTGGAGTTTGAATCAACTCGACCCATCAATGCCTGCTCCTTCCTCATCTGGATCAAATTGAGATTAGTTATCTTTTGATGGAACTAATTTTTATGGATATGTAATATTTAAACTTTACTTTTGATGGTGCTCGGATGATTTCCTTAGACTACCTAAACTCTTTACTGTCATTTTCTTTTTATGACATTTGCAATTTCATATGCTAAATTCCTACTTCAATTATTTCCTAGCAATATACTTTTTCTTCATATTCATTAGCTATCAAGTTAATTCATTCTTCCTTTGTCAACTTATGACAAAAGGGGGGAGAGTTGCTTAGAGAATGCATGTATGCATAGGAAAATTTGCTGAAAATTGTTGTTGCATGTCATGTAGTTGATTGAAGAATGCATGTCATGTTTGATTGAAAAATGTTATGTGGTATAGAATGTTTTATGCCATGGAATACTACAAGGGAAGTACTAATTAAGGGGGAGTAGTATCATTTTGAAAACTTCAAAAATCTTCTACAATAAGATTACAAGACTTCATTATTCTCTTTTATAATGATATGTATCTTGTCACGAAATTGACAGAGGGGGAGATTGTAAGTGATAAAATGATTAAAGCATTTTTTAGTTGTTAAATTTCTTATGATCAAAACGACTTGTCAAGAAATCTTCAAGACCGGTTCAGGATCAAGAAAAGATCAAGCTCAAGTCTGGAACATTCTCAAGAGAAGATCAAGCTCAAGTCTAGTACATTCTCAAGAGAAGATCAAGCTAAATATCAACTGATATTCAAGTACAAGATCAAGCTCAAAAGTTAAGATAAAGTCAGTGATCAAGTTCAAGACAACGAAGTTCAGATATTTCACATATCTTAGGTAGTACAAAACCCTCATCATGCAAAGAAATAAAAGGATCCACCATGATGGGGTCCATAGAGGAAAGCCCCATGCATGGGACATGCATGCATAAGTTGGACCATTTGTCCACACCTCTGGGGACATGTGGGATATCCACCATTGATTGGTGGGTCCTACACTCCTATCATGAAGAAAATAAGGGTTCTAGAAAGAAATCAGATTACACCATGAAGAAGCACTCACCTCTTGGATCTCCAAGCTTTTACCACCACTAAGAACCTCTAGCTCTAAGGGTTATGATTTTATGGTCAAGATGGAGTTATGATGGTGAGATGGAGTGGAAATGGGGAAAAAATGGGCTGGAAAAGAGGGGAGAAGGGCTGGATGTTTTTGCTGGGAGGAGAGAAAGAAGAGAGTAAAGAGAAATGAGAAGCAGAGGAGAGAAATTGCAAGAAAAGAGAGAGAGAGAGAGAGAGAGAGAGAAAGAGAGAGAGTCATCATGAGTTCTCTCTCCTAGGATAGGCAAATCTATCATAATGCTAGGGTGATATAAACAATGCTCATGGATTCATAGGCTTAGAGTAGGGATGGGTAGGGTGTGGGTAGTGGGTGGTGTACAAAATGGGGTTTCGGTAGTGTGTGTGTGGTGTGTGTTAAAACTTATGCAAAAAGGGAGTGGGGCAACATGCACTACTCCCAAGTGGGCCACATGATCATGATCAAGGGCTAGAAATGAGATGCACACAACTTATGATCTATACATCGAATGGACGCAGAAGACGTAACATCGAAATCGCAACGATGAAACGGACAAGATGGCATTGGTTTCGGCTCGATCCAAGTCGGGTCTACATGACCGGACTTAAGGATGACCACAAATACTATCCGAGGGTCGCGGGTTGCTAGGATTTGACCGGTAGGACCGTAGGACCAAAATGAATGAGATGCACACTCACACATACACACATGCACACATGTGAACTCGAATCGGTTCTCATAATCCTCCCCAACAACAAAGAAATTTCTACCTCAAAATTGACAAAATCGGAGCAACAAAATGCATAAACATCATCATCATCATATATATATATATATATATATCTCAATCATCAATCATAAGAGAAGGCAATATAAGTAATCAACCATCGAACAAATGGAGATAATGCTCTTTGAACTCGGCCTCGTGTTCCCAAGACACCTCTGCCTCTGAATGATGACCCCATTGCACCTTCACCATGGGAATGACCTCGGTCCTGAGGACCTGCTTCTTCTGATCAAGAATACAAATCGGTTGCAGGGTTCGTGGACAACTCAGGAGGTAAGGCAAGCCTATATGCCACATCGCCCAAGCGCTCGATAATCTCAAAAGGTCCAATAAATCTCGGGGCAAGCTTGCCCTTCACACCAAAGCGAACCATGCCGTATTCCATGTTTTTATGTTACAGAAGTGTGGGTCAGACACTATTCCAGTGATTGATTGGTAGCCACTCAAGGTCTGTGAGGATGCTTCTTACATCGAGCAGCCGATTCGTATTCTTGATCGGAAGGAGTAGGTCCTCAGGACCAAGGTCATTCCCTTGGTGAAGGTGCAATGGGGTCATCATTCGGAGGCCGAGGCATCTTAGGAACGTAAGGCCGAGATTAGAGAGTGTTATCTCCATTTCTTCGAAGATTGATTACTTGTATTGCCTTCTTTTGTGATTGATGATTAAGATATATATATGTGTGATGTTTATGCATTTTGTTGCTCCAGTTTTTTCAATTTGAGGATGAAATTTCTTTATTGGTGGGGAGGATTGTGAGACCCGATCTGAGTTCACATGTATGCATGTGTGTGTGCGCATATCTCATTCATTTTGCTCCCGTGGTCCTATCGGTTAAATCTCGGTGACCCGCGACCATCGGATAGTGTTTGCGGTCATCCTTAAGTCTTGTCATGTAGACCCGACTCGGATCGAGCCGAAACATGTGCTATCTTGTCCGCTTCGTTGTTACAATTCTGACGTTGCGTCTTATGTGTCCATCTAATGTATAGATCATAAGTTGTGTGCATCTCATTTCTAGCCATTGATCATGATCATGTGGCCCACTTAGGAGTTGTGCATGTGGCCCCACTCCCTTTTTACACAAGTTCCAACACACACCATACACACACTACCTAAACCCCATCTTTTATACCACCCACTACCCACACACTACCCATCCCTACTCCAAGCCTATGAGCCTATGAGTATTGTTTATATCACCCTAGCATTATGATGGATTTGCCTATCTTAGGAGAGAGAACTCATGATGACTCTCTCTCTCTCTCTCTCTCTCTCTCTCTCTCTCTCTCTTTTCTTGCAATTTCTCTCCTCCTCATTTCTCTCTACTCTCTTCTTTCTCTCCTCCTAGCAAAAACATCCAGTCCCTTCTCCCCTCTTTTCCAGCCCATTTTCTTGCCCATTTCCACTCCATCTCACCACCATAACTCCATCTTGACCATAAAATCATAACCCTTATAGCTTGAGGTTCTTAGTGGTGGTAAAATCTTGAAAATCCAAGAGGTGGGTGCTTCTTCATGGTGTAATCTGATTTCTTTGTAGAACCCTTATTTTCTTCATGATGGGAGTGTAAGACCCACCAATCAATAGTGGAGATCCCACACGTCCCCATAGGAGTGGCCAAATGGACCATCTTATGCATGCATATCCCATACATGGGGCTTTCCTCTATGGACCCCATCATGGTGGTTCCTTCAATTTCTTTACATGATGAGGTCATCTAGACCTTAGGATCATGGTGGGAATGGTATCCCTACCATCCATTTTAATCTTTAGCCATGCATGTGTGAGATTTACACTGTAGATGTATATCAATGTATGATGTGTGGTTGGATTATTCTTGAGAGGGCTCAATAGTGGTGAAGCCCTTTCCCTACGGCCGGATTGCCCTCCTTTCTCTCCTTTTCTTTATTTTCATTTCCTGATCATGGTGTGTGGCCCACCTTGTGGGCCAACAAAAATCCAGCCACCCAAAAAGGGGAGGATGCCATGGCATTCCACCCTATGACATGTGGCCCCAAAATCCAACCAATATGGGGCACATGAAAAGGTGTTTTGGAGGGTGGGATGGTCTGGATAATTGTGGGGCCCACTAGTGTAGTCCATGCTGTAATTTTCTAGGATTAAACCCATGTTAAGTATTGTTTAAAATTATTTTATTCCAAGCTATTGTTACTGTCTAAAAACTGTCTGGACAGATTTTTGGGCTACCTTGGGGCCTGATTTCGGGTTATTTGGTGGTAAGATTGATGTTGTTTAATATGTGATTCTTGTAGGTGTATGTCCCACCTATGATCATGCCAAATTTTAGCCCCATCTGACCCTGATTGAGGTCGCAAAGGTGTGGCCCAAGTGAGGTGGTTAGTCTGTAATTTCTGCATTGTTCCAGTAGCATATCAGTGTGGAATTCCTTAAATATAAAATAATTTTTCCACTAGTGGGCCACATCCACGGACCCCACTTTGTAGTACATATATTAAGAGAGATAAAAACTATTTTTTCCAGTATTTTAATTAATTTAAGACCTCATCGTGCAAAGAAATCAAAGGATCCACCATGATGGAGTCCATAGAGGAAAGCCCCATGCATGGGACTTGCATGCATAAGGTGGGTCATTTGGCCACACCTATGGGGACATGTGGGATCTCCACCATTGATTAGTGGGTCCTACACTCTCATCATGAAAAAAATAAGTATTCTACAAAGAAATCATATTACACCACGAAGAAGCACCCACCTCTTGGACTCCAAGCTTTTACCACCACTAAGAACCTCAAGCTCTAAGGGTTATGATTCTATGGTCAAAATGGATTTATGATAGTGAGATGGAGTAGAAATGGGGAAGAAAATGGACTAAAAAAGAGGGGAGAAGAGGTTGGATGTTCTTTCTAGGAGGAGACAAAGAAGAGAGTGGAGAGAAATGAGAAGGAGAGGAGAGAAATTGCTAGAAAAGAGAGAGAGAGAGAGAGAGAGAGAGAGAGAGAGAGAGAGTCATCATGAGTTCTCTCTCCTAGGATAGGAAAATCCATCATAATGCTAGGGTGATATAAACAATGCTCATAGACTCATAGGCTTGGAGTAGGGATGGGTAGTGTGTGGGTAGTGGGTGGTGTAAAAGATGGGATTTAAGTAGTGTGTGTGTGGTGTGTTGGAACTTGTGCAAAAAGGGAGCGGGGCCACATGCACTACTCCCAAGTGGACCACATGATCATAATCAAGGGCTAGAAATGAGATGCACACAACTTATGATCTATACATCGGATGGACGTAGAAGACGCCATTATGCCAAAATAATGAAAAAAGGACGATCAAAAACCGTCTCAAAAGACCATAAAGGATGGTCTTGGATAGTCGCAAGGGCCGTCATATTTTGGGGAGTCGTATTACTTAAAGGACGGCTATAAACCCTCTCTAAAGAAGGACGGTTATGGACCGTCTCTAAAGAAGGACGGTCATGGACCGTCTCTAAAGGTAGACATTAGACGTCTCTCATGAAGCTTAAAAGGACGGTCTAGGACCGTCTGTGAAAAGGACGGTCCATGACCGTTAGTAAAAAAGACTGTTATAGGCAGTCTCTGATGAACCATAAAACGATGGTTATAGACCGTCCTTCGAAAGGACTGCTATGAACCGTCTCTTATGAACCTGAAAAGGACAGTCATGGACCGTCTCTTATAAGCCTAAAAAGGACGGTCATAGACCATCCTTAAAAAGGACTTCTATGAACCGTCTCTTATGACCCTGAAAAGGACGGTCTTCGACCGTCTCATATTTGAATATACACCTGTTACACCTGTTGCAATTCTTCCTGATATACACCTGTTATATAATATATTTCATCATATTCACATTCACATCCATCTAAACCCAAACTACGTAAATCCATCCAAACATAAACTACATTCATCCAAAGACAAACAATCTTATCCACATTACATTCATCCACGCATAAATACATATAAGTTTAACATTATAAATAAAAAAAGGAAAAAAATCAGCAACAATTTTCTTTTTGTGTCTTTCATCTAATTCGCCTCGATGACGCTTTTCCTGCAGTGGCACTAGCCCCGCCCGCTTAGCACGACATCCTTGCACGCCGCCTAATATTTTAGAAAAATATTTAACCAACAAAACATTATAATTTAGAATCATGAAGAATTGCAGAAACTTCATTCGTTTTTTTTTCATCTAAGAAAGTGGGTACACCTTTTTAAAATAAAACTGATAATTAAAATAAAACTAATGCAAGAAAATAATGCAAAAAAGTGGCATGTGTTAAAAGGGATACATTCTTATTTGTTGCCAATTGATTGGGTTACATTATTACAACAATCGGGTTCGGGTTCGGGCTCGGGATCAGGTTTAGGTTTGGGTTTTCAAGTTTAGGTTTAGGTTTAGGTTAGGGAGTTGAGATTAGGATTAGGTGTAGGTCTAGGTTTAGGGATTAGAGAATACAATTAGGTTTTAGGTTTAGGTTAAGGTTAGGTTATAGGTTATAAGTTTAGGTTATAGGTTATAGGTTTTGGTATAGGTTATAGGGTTTTGGTTTAGGTTTAGGTTAAAGGTTTAGGTTATAGGTTTAAGTTAAGGTCTAGGTTTAGGTTATAGCTTTAAGGAATTGAGAATAGGTTAAGGTTTAGGTTTAGGAAATCGGGTTCGGGTTCGGGATCGGATTTAGGTTTGGGTTTTCAAGTTTAGGTTGAAGTTTTGGTTAGGGAGTTGAGATTAGGATTAGGTGCAGGTTTAGGTTTAAGGATTTGAGAATACATTTAGGTTACAGGTTTAGGTTTAGGTTATAAGTGTAGGTTATAGGTTTAGGTTTAGGTTAGGTTATAGGTCTAGGTTTAGGGAATTGAGAATAGATTAAGGTTTAGGTTTAGGAAATCGGGTTCGGGTTCGGGATCGGGTTTGGGTTTAGGTTTAGGTTAAGGAGTTGAGATTAAGATTAGGTGTAGGTTTAGATTTAGAGATTTAAGAATACACTAAGGTTTTAGGTCATATGTTTTGGTTTAGGTTAAGGTTATAGGTTTAGGTTTAGGTTTAGGTTATAAGCTATAGGTTTAGGGAATTGAGAATAGGTTAAGGTTTAGGTTTAGGAAATCGGGATTGGGTTTAGGTTTGGGTTTTCAAGTTTAGGTTTAGGTTATAAGTGTAGGTTATAGGTTTAGGTTTAGGTTAGGTTATAGTTTAAGATTTATGGAATTGAGAATAGGAAGGTTTAGGTTTAGGAAATTTGGTTCGGGTTCGGGATCGGGTTTAGGTTTAGGTTTTCAAGTTTAGGTTTAGGTTTAGGTTAAGGAGTTGAGATTAGGATTAGGTGTAGGTTTAGGTTTAGGGATTTGAGAATACATTTAGGTATTAGGTCATAGGTTTAGGTTTTAGGCTTAGGTTTAGGTTTAGGTTATAAGTGTAGGTTATAGGTTTAGGTTTAAGTTAGGTTATAGGTTAAGGTTTAGGGAATCGAGAATAGGTTAAGGTTTAGTTTAGGAAATCGGGTTCGGGTTCGGGATTGGGTTTAGGTTTGGGTTTTCAAGTTAGGTTTAGGTTTAGGTTAGAGTTGAGATTAGGATTAGGTGTAGGTTGTAATAACCCAAATAAATCTTGACCGTCAAATTTTAACCATTGACCAATGTACCCAATTAGTCTAATATGATCGTCGATCTACAAGATCAATTGGTTCAATCTCAGCCATTAATTTGGACATATCCAATCCAACTGCTCATTAACTAATGAATCCAACCGTACAATTATCCATCCATATACATCATCCATGTACCATCAAATACATCACAACCACACACATGCACAAACACATCATGCACATCCATCCATCTATCCATACATCCATCCGTCCATCTATTGATCCATCCATCCATCCAGCTACATCATCACAACCATAGCTTAATACTGGACACCGTGTATAACAATTTCATTCATGCACATACATGTGGCACACATGAGATACATGGTGCACATGCACACTAGAATTCCCACCATGAACACCTATTTCATACACAACTCTTATACGTGTGGCACACATGCACCACATACATCACATGCACCCGATGTCCATACACGTGACACACATAGCACATGTGAAATGTACAACCGGTGGTGCGTGCAAACCAGAGAACGTGTAACACATGTTTTAAATAGACAAATAAAGAAGAAGAAAGAGAAATGGTAAGAGAGTAGTAAGAGTCACTCTCCCTTACACGTGTTAAACATGTGAATGAAGAGGCTATAAAAGGGAGGCATGAGATATAGAAAAGGAACGTGAGGTGAGGTGAGGTGTTGTGACGTGAGAAGAGTGAGAGAGAGAGAGAGAGAAGAAAGGGGTTGCTGGACATTCACGTTGGAAAGAGAGGGAGAGATAGAAGAGAGAGAAAAAGGAAGAAAGAAAAGAGGAGAGAGAAAAAGGAAGAGAGAGGAAGAAAAAGAAAAGAAAAGAAAAGAAAAGAAAAAAAGAAAATATTTTTTAAGAAAAAGTGAGTTTCTCTCACTTGATATTTTTTATTTATTTATTTTTCTTGTAACAAATTCCACTTGTTTTATTTATTTATTTATTTATTATTATTATGCAAATAATTCAATAATTATGCATTTTTCTCTTATTGATTTATTTAATTGATTCATAGTTTGTTATGTTTATTTAACATGATATTTTTTTTTGTAGTTCTCTTCATTTTAATTAACAAACTGTGAATCAACTTTAAATTTAGATATATGTTTACCCATGCATTAATAATTCTTTGATTATTAATTTTATTTTTTATAATTTTAAGAAAGTTAGGATGTAGATCATCTTTTTCTAAAACCTCAAGTTCAGTATACTCTTCTAGACTATCAGATCGGATTTGACAAATTTCATTGCACAAATATATTTTTACATAGAACTTTAAATCATGTATGAACAGTCTATAATGATTAGAAATAATTTGTCCTTAGAAATATTTTTCTCATTAAATATTAAAATTATATATTCTTCGAACAGTTTTGGAACACCAGAAAATAGGTGGGGCGATCAAGTCCTCTGGGTCAAAAATCCCTAAAGCGTAAATAGGTGGGGCGATTAAGACCCTTGGGTTGAAAGTCTCAGAAACCCAATTGGTACCCTTTTGGAACATCTACCGTACCTTTTGAGTGGGTGAGCATGTCAGGATTGTAAAAGGTTCCCACTGCCAGGTTCGGTAGGGTAGTAGTTTGACCAGCTAACGTACAAATGGGTCCCTCACCAAGTGCCCTTTGGATGGGTGACCATGTCATGCAAGATGTTCCCATTGCCAGGCTAGGTGTTGTATTAGCGCGGATGTTGGTCAACCGGTGTAAACTGGCCCTGGTGTTAAAAAGAATAAACCGCACATGTTATTATGGAGTATAACATCTGTTGATTTCATTCATTCATTTTTTTTCTTTGAATTTACATTGAAACATTTTGTTTATTAAATCTCCTCATTTGTTGTTTTGCCCAAATATGTATTGTATTTTTATACAGTTTTATTCATATTATTTTGAAACCTGTGTTGAGATTACTCACTAGGCTTCGCAGCTTACCCTGTTGGGATTTTAAAATTTCAGGATCGGGATCACATGGAGGAGCTTAAAGAGATTTTCTTTTATTTATTTTTGTTTCTTTACCATTTTCTAAATAAGTGTAATAAACATTTAGTATAACAACATTACGATGACATGTGTTTGATGATAATCTTGAATAATTGGAACATTGACATTTTTCTTTAAATAAATGTTTGATTATTAAATTTTTGGATGGTTATATTTTATGAATGAGGTTATTTTGTCAATATATGTGTGAAATATAAAATGTAAACATACAAAACATAAGTCATGCCTGCGGGTACAGAATCGGGGTTGGATATACCCAGGTGCCGGATTTCGGGGCGTGACATAGGTAGGTTTAGGGATTTGAGAATAGGTTAAGGTTTAGGTTTAGGAAATCGGGTTTGGGTTCAGGATCGGGTTTAGGTTTGGGTTTTCAAGTTTAGGTTTAAGTTTAGGTTAGGGAGTTTAGATTAGGATTAGGTGTAGGTTTAGGTTTAGGGATTTGAGAATAGGTTAAGGTTTAGGTTTAGGTTAGGGAGTTGAGATTAGGATTAGGTGTAGGTTTAGGTTTAGAGATTTGAGAATACATTTAGGTTTTAGTCATAGATTTTGGTTTAGGTTAAGGTTATAGGTTATAGCTTTAGGTTAAGGTTTAGGTTAAGGTTTAGGTTTAGGTTATAAGCTATAGGTTTAGGGAATTAAGAATAGGTTAAGGTTTAGGTTTAGGAAATCGGGTTCGGGTTCGGGATCGGGTTTAGGTTTGGGTTTTCAAGTTTAGATTTAAGTTTAGGTTAGGGAGTTGAGATTAGGATTAGGTGTAGGTTTAGGTTTAGGGATTTGAGAATACATTTAGGGTTTAGGTCATAGGTTTAGGTTTTAGGCTTAGGTTTAGGTTATAGGTTTAGGTTAGGTTATAAGTGTAGGTTATAGGTTTAGGTTTAGGTTAGGGAGTTGAGATTAGGATTAGGTGTAGGTTTAGGTTTAGGGATTTGAGAATACATTTAGGTTTAAGGTCATATGTTTAGGTTATAAGTGTAGGTTATAGGTTTAGGTTTGGGTTTTCAAGTTTAGGTTTAGGTTTAGGTTAGGGAGTTGAGATTAGAATTAGGTGTAGGTTTAGGTTAAGGGATTTGAGATTACATTTAGGTTTTAAGTCATAGGTTTAGGTTTTAGGCTTAGGTTTAGGTTATAGGTTATAGGTTTATGTTATAAGTGTAGGTTATAGGTTTAGGTTTAGGTTAGGTTATAGGTTAAGGTTTAGGTTTAGGAAATTGGGTTCGGGTTCGGGATCGGGTTTTAGGTTTGGGTTTTCAAGTTAGGTTTAGGTTTAGGTTAGGGAGTTGAGATTAGGATTAGGTGTAGGTTTAGGTTTAGGGATTTGAGAATAGGTTCAGGTTGAGGTTTAGAAAATCGGGTTCGGGATCGGGTTTAGGTTTGGGTTTTCAAGTTTAGGTTTAGGTTTAGGTTAGGGAGTTGAGATTAGGATTAAGTGTAGGTTTAAGTTTAGAGAGTTGAGAATACATTTAGGTTTTAGGTCATAGGTTTTGGTTTAGGTTAAGGTTATAGGTTTAGGTTAAGTTTTAGGTTTAGGTTTAGGTTATAAGCTATAGGTTTAGGGAATTGTGAATAGGTAAAGGTTTAGGTTTAGGAAATCGGGTTTGGGTTTGGGATCAGGTTTAGGTTTGGATTTTCAAGTTTAGGTTTAAGTTTAGGTTAGGGAGTTGAGATTAGGATTAGGTGTAGGTTTAGGTTTAGGGATTTGAGAATACATTTAGGTTTTAGGTCATAGGTTTAGGTTTTAGGCTTAGGTTTAGGTTATAAGTGTAGGTTATAGGTTTAGGTTTGGGTTTTCAAGTTTAGGTTTAGGTTTAGGTTAGGGAGTTGAGATTAGGATTAGGTGTAGGTTTAGGTTTAAGGATTTGAGAATACGTTTAGGTTTTAGGTCATAGGTTTAGGTTTTAGGCTTAGGTTTAGGTTATAAGTTATAGGTTTACGTTATAAGTGTAGGTTATAGGTTTAGGATTGGGTTTTCAAGTTTAGGTTTAGGTTTAAGTTAGGGAGTTGAGATTAGGATTAGGTGTAAGTTTAGGTTTAGGGATTTGAGAATACATTTAGGTTTTAGGTTTAGGTTTAGGCTATAGGCTATAGGTTTAGGGTTTAGGTTTAGGTTAAGGTATAGGTTTTGGTTTCGGTTTAGGTTATAAGCTATAGGTTTAGGGAATTGACTATAGGTTAAGGTTTAGGTTTAGGAAATCGGGTTCGGGTTCGGGATCGGGTTAGGTTTGGGTTTTCAAGTTTGGGTTTAGGTTTAGGTTAGGGAGTTAAGATTAGGATTAGGTGTAGGTTTAGGTTTAGGGATTTGAGAATACATTAAGGTTTAGGTTTAGGGATTTGAGAATAGGTTTAGGTTTAAGTTTAGGTTATATGTTAAGATTAAGTTTATAGGTTTAGGTTTAGGTTAGGTTATAGGTTTTTGGTTAAGGTTTAGGTTATAGTTATAGGTTTTGGGATTTGAAAATAGGTTTAGGTTATAAGTATAGGTTTAGGTTAGGTTATAGGTTAAGGTTTAGGTTTAGGAAATCGGGTTTGGGTTCAGGATCGGGTTTAAGTTTGGGTTTTCAAGTTTAGTTTGGGTTTAGGTTAGGGAGTTGAGATTAGGATTAAGTGTAGGTTTAGGTTTAGGGATTTGAGAATACATTTAGGTTTTAGGTTTAGGTTTAGGTTATAGGTTATAGGTTTAGGGTTTAGGTTTAGGTTAAGGTATAGGTTTAGGTTCCGGTTTAGGTTATAAGCTATAGGTTTAGGGAATTGACAATAGGTTAAGGTTTAGGTTTAGGAAATCGGGTTCAGGTTAGGTTTGGGTTTTCAAGTTTGGGATTAGGTTTAGGTTAGGGAGTTGAGATTAGGATTAGGTGTAGGTTTAGGTTTAGGGATTTGAGAATACATTAAGGTTTAGGTTTAGGTTTAGGGATTTGAGAATAGGTTTAGGTTATAGGTTTAGGTTTAGGTTTTGGGATTTGAGAATAGGTTTAGGTTTAGGTTTAGGTTTAGGTTAAGGTTATATGTTAAGGTTAACGTTATAGGTTTAGGTTTAAGTTAGGTTATAGGTTTTTGGTTAAGGTTTAGGTTATAGTTATAGGTTTTGGGATTTGAAAATAGGTTTAGGTTATAAGTATAGGTTTAGGTTAGGTTATAGGTTAAGGTTTAGGTTTAGGAAATTGGGTTCGGATTCAGGATCGGGTTTAGGCTTGGGTTTTCAAGTTTAGGTTTAGGTTTAGGTTAGGGAGTTGAGATTAGGATTAGGTGTAGGTTTAGATTTAGGGATTTGAGAATACATTTAGGTTTTAGGTTTAGGTTTAGGTTATAGGTTTAGGTTTAGGTTTAGGTATAGGTTTAGGTTTCGGTTTAGGTTATAAGCTATAGGTTTAGGGAATTGAGAATAGGTTAAGGTTTAGGTTTAGGAAATTGGGTTCGGGTTCGGGATCAGGTTTAGGTTTTGGTTTTCAAGTTTGGGTTTAGGTTTAGGTTAGGGAGTTGAGTTTAGGATTAGGTGTAGGTTTAGATTTAGGGATTTGAGAATAAATTAAGGTTTAGGTTTAGGTTTAGGGATTTGAGAATAGGTTTAGGTTATAGGTTTTGGTTTAGGTTTAGGTTTAGGTTTAGGGATTTGAGAATAGGTTTAGGTTATAGGTTATAGGTTTAGGTTTAGGTTTAGGTTTAGGTTATAAGATATACATTTAGGGAATTGAGAATAGGTTAAGGTTTAGGTTTAGGAAATCGGGTTTAGGTTCGGGATCGGGTTTAGGTTTGAGTTTTCAAGTTTAGGTTTAGGTTTAAGTTAGGTAGTTGAGATTAGGATTAGGTCTAGGTTTAGGGATTTGAGAATATATTTAGGTTTTAAGTTTAGGTTTAGGTTTTAGGTTTAGGTTTAGGTTTCGGTTAGATTATAGGTTATAGGTTTTGGTTTAGGTTTAGGTTAAGGTTTAGGTTTAGGTTATAGGTTTAGGTTTTAGTTATAGGTTATAGCTTTAGGGAATTGAGAATAGGTTAAGGTTAAGGTTTAGGTTATAGGTTATAAGTTCCGGGTTCGGGATCGGGTTTAGGTTTGGGTTTTCAAGTTTAGGTTTAGATTTAGGTTAGGAAGTTGAGATTAGGATTAGGTGTAGGTTTAGGTTTAGGGATTTGAGAATACATTTAGGTTTTAGGTTTAGGTTTAGGTTTAGGTTAAGGCTTAAGTTATAAGCTATAGGTTTAGGGAATTGAGAATAGGTTAATATTTAGGTTTAGGAAATCGGGTTCGAGTTCGGGATTGGGTTTAGGTTTGGGTTTTCAAGTTTAGATTTAGGTTTCGGTTAGGGAGTTGAGATTAGGATTAGGTGTAGGTTTAGGTTTAGGAATTTGAGAATACATTTAGGTTTTAGTTTTAGGTTTAGGTTTTAGGTTATAGGTTAAGGTTTAGGTTTTAGGTTTAGGTTATAGGTTATAAGTTTAGGTTATAGGTTATAGGTTAGGTCATAGGTTTTCGTTTAGGTTAAGGTTATAGGTTTAGGTTTAGGTTATTAGTATAGGTTTTGGGATTTGAGAATAAGTTTAGGTTAAGATTATAAGTTTAGATTAAGGTTATAAGTATAGGTTATAGGTTTAGGTTAAGGTTTAGGTTTAGGTTATAAGTATAGCTTTTGGGATTTTAGAATAGGTTTAGGTTAAGGTTATAAGTATAGGTTTAGGTTATAAGTTAAGGTTTAGGTTTAGGTTTAGGTTATAAGTATAGCTTTTGGGATTTGAGAATAGGTTTAGGTTAAGGTTATAAGTATAGGTTTAGGTTATAAGTATAGGTTGTGGGATTTGAGAATAGGTTTAGGTTAAGGTTTTAAGTTTAGGTTAAGGTTATAAGTATAGGTTTAGGTTATAGGTTAAGGTTAAGGTTTAGGTTATAAGTATAGCTTTTGGGATTTGAGAATAGGTTTAGGTTAAGGTTATAAGTTTAGGTTAAGGTTGTAAGTATAGGTTATAGGTTTAGGTTAAGGTTTAGGTTTAGATTATAAGTATAGCTTTTGGGATTTGAGAATAGGTTTAGGTTAAGGTTATAAGTTTAGGTTAAGGTTATAAGTATAGGTTTAGGTTATAGGTTAAGGTTTAAGTTTAGGTTATAAGTATAGGTTTTGGGATTTGAGAATAGGTTTAGGTTAAGGTTATAAGTATAAGTTTAGGTTATAAGTATAGGTTTAAGTTATAGGTTAAAAGTATAGGTTTTGGTATTTGAGAATAGGTTTAGGTTAAAGTTATAAGTTTAGGTTAAGGTTATTGGTTAAGGTTTAGGTTTAGGTTATATAGGTTTTGGTATTTGACAATAGGTTTAGGTTAAGGTTATAAGTATAGGTTTAGGTTATAGGTTAAGGTTTAGGTTTAGGTTATAAGTATAACTTTTGCGATTTGAGAATAGGTTTAGGTTAAGGTTATAAGTATAGGTTTAGGTTATAGGTTAAGGTTTAGGTTTAGGTTAGAAGTATAGGTTTTGGGATTTGTGTAACGCCCTGAAATTCGGGGGTCGAGCATAACTCAACTCCCGAGTTCCAAAACATCCCTTATGCAACATATTTAATGATGGATGTATGTTGACTGTATTAGTGCATAAAACATGGAATAGATTAAGCCAAAACACAGATATGATTCAGGGATAAGTGAATAAAGCAAGCGGAAGACTTATAGAAAAGTATGTGTACAAGTGTAAATCCCTGAAATACATATACAAGCCAGATCGTATGAAAGTGTTATTTAACAAAATTATAAGTATCAAGTTACATCATTTAAGTTCCCAAAAATAATCCCAGAGATCCCGCACATCAGACCAAGGCTCGCTAGAACCCGTCTGAAAACTGCATATAGGAGAAGGCAGCCTCATCATTATCCAGCTCCCGCTCTGCCTCAGAAGTCGCATCCACATCTGCAACATCAGAGCCTAAGACAGAGTCTGGTGGGTGTTTAACACCGCCCCAGAACGTGGGAGTGAGTGATCAACTCAGTGGAATAATAAGGCACTGGTTAACATGTTATCAGTTCAATCAAATAGTAATGATAAAGCAGAACAATTAAATAAATCCTAAGTACTCTTGTTAATGCAAGGATGTATGCAATATGATGCGTACCCTCACGCGTACACCCTCAGCGTCTTCATCTTACGTTACGCATGACATCGCCTCAAAGTGCGCCACATCTACAAAGCACATGCAAATGCGGTGCATGGATATGATTACCAAGTTGTTATTAGTCCATTTCACACAGCCGGATTGGGAAGCTAGGATACCTTCCTCATGTCACCATCCAAACAGTGATCCATACTAGGGTCGTCAATCCTAGACATCTCATACGATCATATGTTTGAGGTCGTAACAAAGGGCTCGTCACCAATCAATGCACGCCTTTCATGCCCTTACTACCACAGATCGGCTCGTCACCTCCTTGTGGTATCCAAGTATGCTCGAGGTCACTACAAAGGGCTCGTCACCAATCAATGTAGGCCGACAGCACGAATATAGTGTCCCATACCACCATAATCGGCTTACGAGTTTGATTGCTCACTGGTCACTACGGGGAGGCTCGTCACCCCAGCGTAGGCCGACAGCTCGACCACGGTGTCCCATACCACCATATTCGGCTCATGAGTCTTAGCAGATCGAGGTACCATGGTTAATAGGATTTCACTGGTAAGTTCGGTACCCTAGATTCAAGCAGTAGCGTCCATACATGGTGAACAAACATCGGACAATCGGGTTACTTGACGAACTCGACTAGCACGAGCGCACGTTGAATTGAACGACATAGAGTGCGCAAACACTCCGCGGGCCAAACCACTGCCGACAACTCTAATACGGCTCGGGTTCGTCTAATACGTCCTACGTGGTGAAAGCAATCTCAGCCACGAACATAGAGTCGATTACCGATTTCCTGGACTAAGGCATAGTCCCAAACACATTACACTACTACAGGTATTCATATGGAATGTAAAACAGTAATGGAACAACAACTCAAATCATGGTACATAAGCACTTGAGGAATATCAACTTAACATAAATGTAAGCATAGGAGATGCTTGAATTTAAATAACTTGGAATGTAACTTGCATAAAAGAAATCATGCACATCAATAGAAGTGTTGAGAATCACTTCTCAACGCCCGCAATTAGTGTAATAAATTACACTTTAGATCATTCATGCATTTCTACAAACACTTAGCATACATGGAACAACATACATGACGTATGTTGAAATACATGCATTTAGACAATTCCTTTTACCAAGGAGTTGTCATACATGTATCTAGCATACATACATGGCAAATAATCATGGCAAACATAAGTACATATTTTATACGTATACAGTACTTTATACATACACATAGAATACACAAAACTCAATATAACACATGCATAACAGGAAAGCAACGTAAACACAACATTTGGCATGCAGAATCTCATCCATAACAAGAATAAATCATTCACTGGCGTTGAAAGCCTTGAAAACCATAACCTATAGACTTAAAGTCCGCACCTTAAGCTAGAAAAGAAACACCGAACTGATCTAGACGAGTTGTCTTCGTCAACGGCGACAGATTACCCTAAAGCAAGAATAAAAATGAGATACAACAACACCAAGACTAATCTAAGCTCTAACACAGATTAGGGTTAGATTAACTTACCCCAAAATGAACTCGGAACCGTCAGAATAACGATTCAAAGTGATGGTTCAAAGATGAAGAAGAACAAAGAAGAATCCAAGATGATTCACCAACTTATCTCTCTCACTTCTCTCTCTTTTCCACTCTCTTTCCAAGCTAGGGTTAGAGAAAAATTCGTATGGAAAAGAGAGCTAGGGTTTAAGGACTATATATAGGCCTCAGAATGATGGAAATAACCCCAGGGACAAGGTATACTTAGGTTATAACCAAAGCATGCCTTTCTTGATCCAACGAAGCACTTCTGGTGGGCCTATAACCACGAAAGGTCGGACTTATGCTCCTTGACCATGGATCTAGGTCAAGCTAAGTTTTCATACTGACCGGCTCTTCAGATCAGCCGTGGCGGACCACACTCAATTCAACGGTCACGGAAACTCGATCAGGTCCACAAGCACTAGGATATGCTTGGGCCACCTATCCTGATCAGAGGGTGAAATTGGGTCAGAATCCAACGGTCAGATAGCTTAAAATCATCGCGCAAGCGACACGACTCAGATTTCATAAAAAACTTATTAAATTCCAACCGTTCTCACACTCTTCACTCCGAGCTCAATCAAATCGACCCAGAACATCACATGGACTTGATTTTCGAGGTGATGGTCAAGCCCAACTCGGTGACCGCAACAGCCTAAGATCATCGCCATCGGACTTTCGACGCGCGGTCCAGGTCCGATCCAGATCTTCCAAAAATTTCCCAGAACAACTGGATTTAGCGATGGATCCCAGGTTTCAGAGTAACGTAGCGCTAACTAATCTACAAGTTTAGAGCCATGCAGATACAATTTAAAGTGATTGATGCGAATTTCACAAGCAATCGAGTATAGCGCTAATTACCCCAAAAACAACTACTTAAGGAAAGATTAGCACAAAAATTCCAAGGTCGTTACAATTTGAGAATAGGTTTAGGTTAAGGTTATAAGTTTAGGTTAAGGTTATAAGTATAGGTTTAGGTTATAGGTTAAGGTTAAGGTTTAGGTTATAAGTATAGCTTTTGGGATTTGAGAATAGGTTTAGGTTATAGGTTTAGGTTTCGGCTGTAAGTATAGGTTTTGGGATTTGAGAATAGGTTTAGGTTATAGGTTTATGGTGTGGTTTAGGTTAAGGGTGTGGTCCCTGCAAATACAGATATAAACACGGCCTGCTCGAATTGGCCAGGCCCTTCCAATGTTGTCCATAGGAAATGGACAGCTTCATCATGGTCATAACAGCGGTTCCCATCTTTTAAGGACCCCCACTCATCCGGATAGCTCCGACACACATCTGGGTCTGCTCCATTAATTTTGAGCAAATACATAAACACGGTCTGTCCAAATGGTCAGGCCCCTCCAATGTTGTCTATAGGAAATGGACAGCTTCATCATGGTCATAACAGCGGTTCCCACCTTCCAGGGTCCCCCGCTCATCCGGATAGCTCCGACCCACATCCGGGTCTGCTCCATTAATTTCGAGCAAATACATAAGACATTCTCAAGATTCTCACACATTACGTTAATCAAGATTCTGTCCTGTATCATTGCTGCAGTTCTACTGAGCCTGCCAACACAAAAAGCCGCCATGCTTCTAGGCAATCTATTGGCATTCCCTCCCTTACCTAACATTATACAACATGAACGAAACTTATTATTAGAAACTAATAAGAAATACTAGGGAAAACATATAAGTGTGGATGAACCAACAAGAAAACTTAACTCGCTTATGACAATTTGAAGCGAATAATAGCCAAAATGAGAAAAAAAAAATGGAAATATATGAAAGATTTGAAGCGAAATCAACTCATTCATTACTGGAAACCAAACAGACCCTGACTTTTTTAAACTCATCTATATCATGGCATGTAATTAAAAATACTAATATTAACTGAATCATGTGTTATCTCATCCTCAGTCACACCACTAAATCATACATAGCCGTATAAAATATCATGAATTCCCAACCGCACCCCTATCCAGACACCTTGAAGCATGTGCAATTCCCATCCTTATTACTTCAATTGCAAGAATGTTGGTTCTAAAATACATACCATATAAAGTACTTGTTAACAACTTTGAGGGCAACTGATTCATTTCTCATCCATATTGCCTCGTCGTCATAACTGGCTCAGAAATTTTTTTAAGAAAGAGTCTACACTAACAGATACAATTGATAAATATTATAATAATGTGTCTATCATGTACAACTGAATAAATGACACACTCCATGACATTGTAGTTGACTCAAAAGGGTTGATTTAAAAATTTAAAATAAATAAATAAATAAATAAAATCAGGTTGTGTTTTCTGTTTATTGTGTTATCTATTAAAAAAAAAGATGATGTACTTCAGTTTTTAGCAATTTAGGAAAAAAGGAAGCATTTCAATTCTGATGCTCTGCTTTTAGTCTTTCTACAATGATAAGATACCAATACCCTCGTTCTTAATTAACCAGGTAATAGAGATCTGAAATAATTTAGATATTGCATTGAATAGGTCTATTCGAGGTTTGGGTTGAGTACGGGTGTAACTCACTTGTTTAAAAGCTTCGAAAAACAAATTGATTGATTACTAGAGAAGCTCATCACGTTTTCCCATATCTAATCAAGTTTTCACTTGCCTGGGTTTGAGCAACTTCCTTTGAAACTTGAGCAGAACCTAAAATCCAATTTTTGGGCTTGTCGGTGTTTTTATCTTTCCAAAGCATTGAAGGTTCAACTAAAGTTCAAGTCTAACCCCACTCCAGACCCATTATTTTCTCCATATCTCCTAGATCTAAAGATTTTATTCATTAGTGACTTAACCAATAACACATGTGACTAACCCAAATTTGGATATTCCACTTCAGTTGACCATCCATCCAACAAACAAGTGTAGAAACATATCGGAGACCAAAAAGAAAAAGAAAAAGAGTAAGCTTCTTCAAAACAAAACATGAAGAAGAAAAAAATTTGCATCAACAATGTATCGGCACTGCTACTTCAGATAATCTGCTAAATTCATTGAAGCCCTATAATATGCTGAGAGGAATGCTACCGCAATGCACACAAGGCAAGACCGTCGAAACAATTTGCAGTCCACGTGTCTACTGGCAAATATGTGAACATTCCCTGATCTTTTACCATGTGGGTCCCACTGTGAACATGCCCTAGCATAAAAATCAGGTTGATCCACTAATCAGGAAGGCAACACATGCACATATTACATTAAATGTCGATCTTTTTTTTCTAAGCACCCTTTTTACTCAACCATATGTGGACAGGTAGGTGGGCAATACTGGCCTGATTTTTAGGCCAAAACATAACAATGCTAGGCCCCATCTGATGAATGGCAGTGATCTCCAACAGTGCCAGGTTGGCATGTGCCAGGAATTGCTTGCTTCTTCAATTTGTCCATGCATAAATTGCATTAGCGCCTCTTACTTGCTCAGTTACACGAGCACACTTACACACACACACAAAAGAAAAGAAACAGAGACAGACAGACAAGAAGACATGGGAAAAAAAATAGGAAAAACAAATTCCGTATATTTCTATTTGATTAGTGACAACCAAAAAAAAAAGGAAGAGGAATTTGTTGTAAATTAAACATCCCAAAAATTACAATTCACTTAATTCCTCTAATTTGATATGTGTGTGTGTGTGTGTGTGTGTGTGTGTGTGTGTGATAAAAAGCCAGTAAAAAAATTTAAAAAAAAAAAAATATATCTTCCAACGTCCTCTTTCACCATCCACTTTAAAAAAGGGTTACAGTTTTAAGCATCAAAATCCACTGAAATCCCATAGATTTATAGTTCCAAACATCAAAACCCACTGAAATTCACTAATATCCTCCAGTTTTTTAAAATTACCTTCACAAAGCCTCTTTTTCAAAAAAAAAAAACAAAGAAAGAAAGAAAGATGGATTATTCAAGGATCTACAGTTTCGAACGTCGAAAATTTCACTAATATGCCAAAAAATATCCTCAAATTCTTTAAAATTAAAAAATAAAAAACAAAAAAAAAATTTCTCTTAATAAAACAAAATGCAAGAGATTAAATCAAAGATTTACAGTCTCCAATACAAACAAGCAATCAATCTCACTACAAAACAAAACCCTAACATCAACCTCTCAATCTGAAATCAACTCAGTCAAAGAAAGAACATGGATTAACGTGATTTTCAACGGATTTGTGTGAAAATACCGCAAAATGATTCGATCTCGAAGCTCTTTTGCGTCGAGAAATTGAAAGGAGGAAGAATTTCTTACGGTTTTTCGGATCTGAGCTTCTCTTGAAAGCCCCGCAAGAGAGAGAATGAGTGCCTTCATCGTTGCACGAAGAACCAACCACTGAACCTGCCATGGATTCTAACAGCTGCTGAGAGGAGGAGAAGACGGACCAGATCTAGGTTAAGGAACGGAGGGAGAGCGAGAGCGAGAGAGAGATTTGGGAATTGAGGTTTTTTGGGCGTGGCTCTGTTTTTGAGCGCGCGCCCAAATTTAGGTTGGGTCTGGTATGGCTCTGTGGGCCCCACCATGATGCGTGTTAAACACCTAACCCATCAGTTAGATGCACCATCCCATAGTGGGCCCAAGATTAAAAATCAAATCAATTTATGACTTTTGTGAACCACACCACATACAAACGTTGAGAGGGGTTACCCTCCATTAAAACATTCATAATTATTTTTTGGGCCCACCGAGATGTGGTCCACAAATCCAGCCCATCCATTATGTGTGTGCCACTTGGATGAGGGGTCATACCAAGTTTCAGACACATCCAAATTTTAGGTGGGGCCCACCAAGTGCTTTTATATGTTTCAGGCATGTCTTCACATGATTTTAGATGTTATGGCCTATCGGAGTTCTGTATACGGCTGATTTTTAGGATATCCCATAATTTAAAGGGGACCTATCAAATGCATGGTGTTGATGTTTGACACATATCATGGTGGGGCCCACACAGATTGACCTCATGGGGACGGCATGGATTAAACACAAAGGTCAAGCTGTGTGGGCCTCACCATGACATGTGTCAAACATCAACACCGTGCATTTGATGGGTCCCCTTTAAATTATGGGATATCCTAAAAATCAGCCGTATACAGAACTTAGGTGGGCCATAACATCTAAAATCATGTGAAGAAATGCCTAAAACATATAAAAGCACTTGGTGGGCCCCACCTGAAATTTTTATGCATTTAAAACTTGGTCTGACTCCTCATCCAAGTGGGACACACATAATGGATAGGCTAGATTTGTGAACCACATCTCGGTGGGCCTAACAAACGATTATGAATATTTTAATGGAGGGTAACCCCTCTCAACTTTTGTATGTGGTGTGGCCCAAAAAAGTCACAGATTGACTTGATTTTTAAGCCCTAGGCCCACTATGAATGGTGCATCTGACTGATGGGGTAGATGTGGGCCCACTTTGATTTATATATTGTATATCCATATGATCCATTTGTTTTGCCAACTCATTATAGGATATGAGCCTAAAAATGAATCATATTCAAATATCAGGTGGACCACACCACATGAAAACAATAGTGATTGGTTATCCATCATTAAAATCATCGTAAGGCCAATTGTACTTTCTTTCTTTTTTTTACATGGAGACTATAATTCTTCTTCAAGAGACAATGTTCAACAAGTTCAACTACTGCTATAATAAGGGCAGATACTTCATAACCATCAAGAATGAGTAAATATTTCTATTTTTATTTTTATTTTTTTTTATAGGAACAGAATTCCTTAAAATTTCACAAACAAAGGGAGAAATCCAAATTATAAAAGAGATTTTAACATCAAAGCTGGGAAAAAAAAAAAGAAGAAGGAATGTGATACTCAAACACCCAAATCCACATGGACAAAAAACCATCAAATCCCAAAACAAAAGGATATAAATGAAGAGAACATAAACATTAGCTTGATCCAAAACTTCTATGAATGTTATTTTTAATGGTGGACGTTTAGTCCCTACTTTGTAGTCCACTTAAGCTTTGGACCTACCCCATTTTTTGGTTAATATCTTAAAATGATCCAAGAAAAGCGTTAAACGGTATGGAGAAAGTCAATTCATGACTTAGGTGGACCAAGAGCTTAAAAATAAAGTCAATCCATGACTTGGGTGGGCCACACCACATAATATAATGGAGAGGGGTTTCCTTAAAACAGTCATAATCATATATTGGGTCTACCTAAATGTGATTCACATATCCAACCCACTCATTATGTGTGTCCCACTTGGATGAGGGGTCAGACCAATTTTCAGCCGCATCCAAAACTCATACTTTTAAATGTTTTTTGGATGTCTTCAGATAGTTTTAGATGGTATGGCCCACTTGAGTTTCGTGTACAGATGATTTTTGACATATCTCATAACTTAAAGGGGACACATCAAATCCACGGTGTTGATGTTCGACACACATCATGATGGGGCCCACAAAACTTACTAACATCAATTCTTAGGTTCTCACGAGGCCAGTAAGTTAGGTCACAATTTTGACCAGAATATTTGGCCCATTTTATATATCTGGTCCATTCACTCTATTTTACTAGTTAATACCCTGAATTTGACTAGTTACTCGCCTCAATCAGACTACATATGATAAAACATATTGGGTATACCAAGATTGATTAACAATTTCAGTGAAATTTGATTTAAACATCTAAAGTTATTTACTCTTCAATTTGAACTGATTAGATTGTCCAAAAATGGTTAAATGTTGTTCATAATATCAAAAATATATGAATGAATAGAAAACACAAACATCAGCTTGATCCAAAACTTCTATGGCCTCCAAGAAATTTTAAATGGTAGAGGTTCAATCACACTATTTCTTGTGGTGTGGTCCACTTGATCTTTGGATATGCTTCCTTTTTGTTCTTTAGACCTCAAATTATCTGTTAACATGGATGAATGGAGTGGATAAAATAAATAAATAACATGGACCCCACAGAGTTTACTCTAGAAAGGGTAACAAGTAACTCACCTAAATGTAGTAGAGAAGGGTTTCCTTAAAACATTCATAATCATATATTGGGCCTACCTAAATATGATTCACATATCCAACCCACTCATTATGTGTGTCCCACTTGGATGAGGGGTTAGACCAAGTTTCAACCGCATCCAAAACTCATGTGGGCCCCACCAAGTGCTTTATATTTTTAGGATGTCTTCACATAGTTTTAGATGGTTGGCCCACTTGAGTTTCGCATACAGATGATTTTTGAGATCTCATAACCTAAAGGGGACACATCAAATCCACAGTGTTGATGTTTAACACACATCATGATGGGGCCCACAAAACTTACTAACATCAATTCTTAGGTTCTCACGAGGTCAGTAAGTTGGATCACAATTTTGACCAGAATATTTGGCCCATTTTACATGTCTGGTCCATTCACTCTATTTTACTGATCAATACTCTCAATTTGACTAGTTACTCGCCTCAATCAGGCTACATATGAGAAAGATATTGAGCATACAAGATTGATCAACAATTTCAGTGAAATTTGATTTAAACATCTGAAGTTATTTACTCTTCAATCTGAACTAATTAAATTGTCCAAAAACAATTAAAGGTTTAATTAGCGGATGTGCCTAATAATTTAGTAATTTTATTTTTCACAAATAAATTTAACATTTTTTTTTTCAAAATGTATATTTTTTTTTTTACTCTTTTAACTAAATATCATTTTTATTATAAATAAATTTAACATTTTTTTTTACAAAATTTAGTTCTCTTTTTTAAAATATATATTTTTTTACAATTTGTCAATTTTTTCACAATTTTGTTTAATTTTTAAATTTTTTTTTCAAAATATCATTTTTTAATCTCACTTTTGTTATATAACTTTTTAATTTTTCTTGTCAAAATAAAAAATCTAGTTTTCTTTTTTAAAAAATATATTTTTTTACAATTTGTCAATTTTTTTCACAATTTTGTTTAATTTTTAATTTTTTTTTCAAAATATCATTTTTTAAATCTTCCTTTTGTTATAGAACTTTTTAATTTTTCTTGTCAAAAAACAAAATCTAGTTTTCTTTTTTAAAAAAATATATTTTTTACAATTTGTCAATTTTTTCACAATTTTGTTTAATTTTTTAAATTTTCTTTTTTCAAAATATCATTTTTTATCGATTTTTTTTTCAAAATTATCAACATTATTCAAAGTTCTTAATTTTTTTTTCAAAATCTAGATTTTTATAAAATGACAGTTTTTTTTTTTTTCCAAATTTAAAATTTTCATAAACATTGTTAATTATTTTTCTAAGCTTCTCAACTATTTTTTTTCGTAATTCATAAATTTTTAGAGTTTCTTAATTTTTGACATTAGCATTGCCCGTGGCAGGGATATAAGATAGTTTAGGGCCGTCTCTAATAGAGACGATCATTGACGGTCTGTAATAGAGACAGTCCTAAACCGTCTCTAATAGAGACAGTCATTGACAGTCTCTAATAAAGATGGTCTTTGGCAGGGCTATGAGACAACTAAGGACCGTCTCTAATAGAGACGGTCTTTGACAGTCTCAGATTACAAGTACAGGACGGCCAATGACCATCTCTAATTCAGATGGCCAATGACCGTCTCAGATGATCGCATATAAGACGGTCAAAGACCGTCTCTAATACGGACGGTCAATAACTGTCTCAAATGACAGCATATAAGACGGTCAATGACTGTCCTAAACGATTTGTGGAAGTTCAAATTTTTAAGACAATATTAAGGACAGTTAGGAGCCGTCTAAAATTTTAGAGACAGTTTGTGGTCGTCTCTAAAGCGTCTTTAAACCAAGCAATTTTAGAGACGGTCCAGAACTGTCTCGAAATCCATCCTTTTTTTTTTTCCATTTTTCACGTAGTGCGCGGTGTTGGAATCGTAATGACGAAATGGACAACATGGTATAGGTTTCGGCTTGATCCAAGTAAGGTCTACATGACTGGACTTAAGGATGACCACAAACACTATCCAAGGGTTGCGGGTTACCGGGATTTGATCGGTAAGACCGCGGGACCAAAATGAACGAGATGCACACTCACACACACACATGCACACATGTGAACTCACATTGGGTCTCACAATCATCCCTACCAACAAAGAAATTTCATCCTCTAAATTAACAAAACCAGAGCAATAAAATATATTAATATCATCATCATCATCATATATATATATATATATATATATATATATATATCTCAATCATCAATCACAAGAGAAGCCAATAAAGCTATCAACCATCGAATAAATGGGGATAACGCTCTCTAATCTCAGCCTTGCATTCCCAAGATGCATCTGCGTCTGAATGATGAATGCACCTCATCAAGGGAATGACCTTGGTCCTGAGGACCTGCTCCTTCTGATCAAGAATACGAATCGGCTACTCGATGTAGGAAGCATCCTCACGGACTTCGAGTGGCTATCAATCAATCACAAGAATAGTGTCCAACCCACACTTCCCCAACATAGAAACGTGGAATACGTCATGGATCGCGGACAACCCAGGAGGTAAGGCAAGCATATATGCCACAACGCCCAAGCGTTCGGTAATCACAAAAGGTCCAATAAATCTTAGAACGAGCTTGCCCTTCACACCAAAGTGAACCACACCGTATTACATGTTTCTATGTTGCGAAAGTATGGGTCAAACACTATTCCTATGATTGATTGGCAACCACTCGAGGTCCGTGAGGATGCTTCCTACATCAAGCAGCCGATTCGTATTCTTGATCGGAAGGAGTAGGTCCTCAGGACCAAGTTCATTCCCTTGGTGAAGGTGCAATGGGGTCATCATTTGGAAGTCGAGGCATCTTGAGAATGCGAGGCTGAGATTAAAGAGCGTTATCCCCATTTGTTCGATGATTGATTGATTGTATTACCTTCTCTTATGATTGATGATTGAGATATATATATATATATATATATATATATGATGATGATGTTTATGCATTTTGTTGCTCCGATTTGTCAATTTCTAGGATAAAATTTCTTTGTTGGTGGGGAGGATTGTGAGACCCAATCCGAGTTCGCATTTGTGCATGTGTTTGTATGCGCATCTCATTCATTTTGGTGTCACAGTCCTACCGGTCAAATCCCGGAGACCCGCGACCCTCAGATAGTGTTTACGGTCATCCTTAAATCTGGTCATGTAGACCCGACTCGGATCGAGCCGAAACCTGTGCCATCTTGTCTGCTTCGTCGTTGCGATTATAACGCCGTGTCTTGTGCATCCATCCGATGTATAGATCATAAGTTGTGCGCATCTCATTTCTAGCCCTTAATCATGATTATGTGGCCCACTTGGGAGTAGTTCATGTGGCCCCACTCCCTCTTTGCACAAGTTCCAACATACTCCACCTACACGCACTACCTAAACCCCACCTACACCACCCACTACCCACACACTACCCATCCCTACTCCAAGCCTATGAGTCTATGAGCATTGTTTATATCACCCTAGCATTATGATGGATTTGCCTATCCTAGGAGAGAGAACTCATGATGACTCTCTCTCTCTCTCTTCTAGCAATTTCTCTCTTCTCCTTCTCATTTCTCTCGATTCTCTTTTTTCTCTACTCCTAACAAAAACATCCAGCCCCTTCTTCCCTCTTTTTCAACCCATTTTCTTCCCCATTTCCACTCCATCTCACCATCATAACTCCATCTTGAGCATAGAATCATAACCCTTAAAGCTTGAGGTTCTTAGTGGTGGTAAAAGCTTGGAGATCCAAGAGGTGGGTGCTTCTTCATGGTGTAATCTGATTTCTTTTTAGAACCCTTATTTTCATCATGATGGGGGTGTAGGACCCACTAATCAATGGTGGAGATCCCACACATCCCTATAGGTGTGGCCAAATGACCCACCTTATGTATGCATGTCCCATGCATGAGGCTTTCCTCTATGGACCCCATCATGGTGGTTCCTTTGATTTCTTTACATGATGAGGTCATCTACACCTTAGGATCATGGTGGGAATGGTATCCCCACCATCCATTTTAATCTTTAGCCATGCATGTGTTAGATTTATATTGTATATGTATATCAATGTATGATGTGTGGTTGGATTGTTCTTGGGAGGGCTCAATAGTGGCAGAGCCCTTTCCCTACGGTCGAATTGCCCTCCTTTCTCTCCTTTTCTTTGTTTTCATTTCCTGATCATGGTGTGTGGCCCACCTTGTGGGCCAACAAAAATCCAGCCACCCAAAAAAGGGAGGACGCCCATGGCATTCCACCCTATGACATGTGGCCCCAAAATTCAACATATAAGGGTACATGTAAAGGTGTTTTGGAGAGTGGGATGGTCTGGAGAATTGTGGGGCCCACTAGTTTGGTCCATCGCCTAATTTCCTCGGATTAAATCCCATGTTAAATACTATTTAAAATTATTTTATTCCAAGCTATTGTTACTGTCTAGAAACTATCTGGACAAATTTTTGGGCCACCTTGGGGCCTGATTTTTGGTTATTTTTTGTGAAGATTGATGTTGTTTAATATGTGATTCTTATAGGTGTATGTCCCACCTATGATCATACCAAATTTTAGCCCCATCTGACCCTGATTGAGGTCCTAAAGGTGTGGCCCAAGTGAGATGGTTAGTCTATAATTTTTGCACTGTTCCAGCAGCATATCAGTGTGGAATTCCTTAAATATAAAATAATTTTTCAACTAGTGGACTACATCTGTGGACCCCACATTCTAGTACATATATGAAGGGACATAAAAACTATTTTCCCCAAATTTTAGAGGCCTTTAATCCACCCCATTGGAAGCTCAGATTAGGGCCTATCAAAAATTTGCACTAAAAAGATTTTTTGGACAGTTTGTATTCTTTAAATTAATTAAAATACTTCTAAGTATCCAAAAATCATGAAAATTTACAGGGAGGTGGTTCTCCCATGTTAGGACCCCTACCAAGTTTTAGGGTCAACGTACCCCTGTGCACACCGTGGCAAGGGCTGGACCGGTCCACCACGTTGGGACATCCATATTAACCAGATTGTTTGGATAGTCTATTTGTAGAGGTGTGACCCACCCATTGAAGGACCATCCTATAAATTTTTAAGGCCATCAGGCCCCTGTACTGGCTGTGGTGTGGCTTACAAATTTGGGTCAATTTTGGGCCAAATACCGAGGCCCATAGGACTACCCACCATGGGACACCCCTACCTTGGGCTGTTGTTGGGCCTGTATTCCACCAGCATGGTCTACTTGTAATATGTGTTGTGTGTCCCCCTCTCATCTGATGGGGTCCACAGTGATGTGTGTGGGCCATCAGAAAATAAATATACCATAAACTAATTAAATTGCTAAACTCCAACAACCCAAAAAGTGGGTGAGCAGAAAATTCAGCAATGGGCCTAATGTTGCTACCCATAAATGTTATTTTTGGGGCAGCATGGCCCATCATATTTTTCGAATGATTTGATCAGTTATCTTGCCTTTTTCCTTCAGCATTTTTGGGTGTAATTAATGTTCATCTGAGGCCTGCCCAAGTTGGGTTTTTATTGGATCATTATATGTGGTTAGTTGCTAGTTCTTTAGCCCTTTTGGACTGACACTTTCTAGATAGGTCCATTTACTTTTGGGCATATACTCTTCTACCTATTGTGATGGGTTTATGGGCTATAATATGTAAGTAATTAGGCCCTTGACTTCCCACTAAAATTAACCCTGTACTTAGGCTAAGAAGTGAGGCCCAACTCACTAGTATTAAATGTGAAATTGCCCACATGGTTGAACTACTAGGCTGCCCATGAGGCCCACCGCAATATGTGGGTTTATGACCTTTATGATTGGGCCTAAACCTTGCTTGAGGTCCTACCATATTACCTATGAGTTGGGCTTTGTGTATAACCCATTAGGCCATTCATTGCTTGGGCCTTACACCTTACTTTTTATGCATAGCGAGCTACCTTTTAGGACCCAGTTAAGGTTAGATGTCTTCCTTGGTGGCCCTAAGGTAGGCCCATAGGGCCCTTATAGGTGGTTGAAGGCCCACCTTGGACCTGGTTAGGATCGTTCCTTCATTAAGACTTTATGACTCCCTTAACTTGTGGGTCACCTTAAAGTATTTGGCCCCCACTAGAGAACTTCATTTCTCCTTAGAGTGCCTGTCCATGTACCTAGACCTTGTCCCTACTTGGGATGGAGGATTTTATATTCTACAGGTAGCGCGCTTACATCATTATGACCTATATGTATAATCCGTGTGTATTAATTGCATTATGTGGTGGTCATTGAGGGATGGAGTTCTCCCCTTGTGCACATTCAGTGCCTAAAGCTTGAGCATGATCTATATGTGTGACTTATGCATTGACATCGCATTTCATAATGATACCACCCTTACCTCACTAAGGCCTTACCTCCACAGGGACGGTCGTGGATGGCCGTATTTGTAGACACCAGAAATATTACTTGAGCATACCGGGTGCATAGGATACCCATGGGTGAAATTTTCAAAACTTCCATGGTACTAAGGATCTGCTCCAGTGCCGTGACCGGGTGAAATATATGAGCGCACGAGGGCCTTATACCGTTAAGCCATGATTCCCACTGTCGTGTAGTCAGTTGGATAGGGGTATGGCCTTACTCGCCTGATGTAAGAGGGCATTACTAGGTTGAGTCTGACTAGCTCGTGAAATGGGTCTGCTACCGTCAGGCATTGCTGGTGATTAGCTGTTCACAGGCGGGTAGTGAGGTCTCTTATGCTCGTTTAACTATGCGGGGTCTGTAGAGCGGCAGTCATCTAGCAATGTAATGGACTCCGGTTATTTTCTTATGATTGGAAATGTACTTGATATGTGGATTGGATATGAGCACTGGCATTACTTGCATCGCATTCGCATCGGCTGTATAAGCCCCTTCATGCATTGCCTTGGTATGGCGCCCAGTACTTATTGCATCGTATTCATGATAAGCCTTGGTAAGGGTAATGATATTGTCATTGAACATGTTCCTCTTCCTGTACCTCCTTCTATTCTTTTGTGCACCATTATCACACACTTTCACCACCCTCTAAGCCTCTATAAGCTTAGGCACGATTGATGCGTACAGGAGATCCTAGGCGGGCGTCGTAGTGGCAGAGCTTGGAGTAGAGTTGAGCTTGATGACTCCAGTATTGCTAACTTTTCTCTCTTTTATATTATCTTATGTATGTCCTTTTAGACCTTTTGAAAGCTTGTAAAAGTTTAAATTCTTAGTGGATTTTGTGATGTGTGCCTTGTTATTATCAAATATACTTGTTGTGATCTTGGGTATGCTCATGTTAGAAATGATTATACTATTATGGAAATCCTCCTTGTAGGATCCCAAAATCGAAACCTGCCTAAGGAGTCGAGAATGGGGTACTATGGACGCTGTTGCGGCCAGAATCGGCCATCGGGTTCCTCGTAAGTCCGGTACCGAGTCTGGGGTGTGACAGTTTTAAGGTAAGCCTGAGAAAACCTTTTTCATAATGAAAGCCAAGAATATGTGGAGAGTAATTTTAGGAGTGGAGTAGGTATGACTATTTTAGGACAATTGTTGACACACTGAACCACTATAATTCTCTGTATTATGTGGTGAATGGTTGTATTTACATTTTAGTTCAAGTGGTGAATGATTGTAATATCTATTTTTATTTACTTGCGTAAAGTTTGAAATTTTGATTTTAAAAGTATTCATGAAATAAGGTTGTCGTACCTAAACTTTTAGGTGAAGGTTGTCCTACGAATCATTTGAAATCAACATTTCAATACTTAGGCAATTGAGATCTTTGATTTATTTATTATTCAGTACTTTATTCGATTATTTGACATATTCCTATTCAGCCCCACCCCCCTTCCCCCCAGGACTTCTTACGCTCTACTTTTCAATGGTTATAAAAGAAATTGTACCTCTAGTCTTCTTCTACACAATTCGGTGGTTTGAAAATTTACTCAGGGTAAGATATATCGAGGCGTTCATTGATGGTGGAGGTAATACTCCATTTTTAGGTCCAGATGAGCTTCACAAGATCATCTTTCATTTGAAATCTTCCATTTTGTAGATGACCTGTTGTCCATTGTTTGATGTGGACCCCGGGATGTTTTCACGATTCTACTCTATTTATGTTGGCATATGAACGTCTGCTAATAGTATCGTACATTTAATCTATATTTTAGAGATACCATTCCACTTACTTCTTATCTTACATAATTGAGGTATGATGACTAGCCCACTTATGCAGACAAGACTCGCCTTGGTGCAAATCTTATGAATAACCAGTCCCTTGCATTATATCATTCATTTCATAAGTGCATTTTTTTAATTGTAAGATATGTATCTTGACAAGGAGATACTCCTAACCAGTGCCTTGGTGCTTGTAATTTTCTCTTATGAAACCCCTCTGATATAATGCTAACTAATAGGATGTGCTATATCTAATTTCGTGTGCTTGTATTTTGTCTCAATCATCTTATGAAACCCCTCTGTGACTTATAAAAATAGAGTATGTTATTACTGATTTTGCCAGGAGTATATAATGTCAATGGTAGTTATTCATAGACCCGTAAATGAAGGTTTTTCATGTCATGTTCACCACTAAATAAAATAACCAGTATTCAGATAATAGAGTTGCCCATTTGTCTCATGGCTTCCGATAGTGGTGAATCTAGCGGAGAGTAGTCCTTCAGTAGTGATTGGAATGATGATGAAATAGCAGTTGCATTAATTGCAATTGCAGCGTCTGCATGTATTATGAGAGCTGTTAAATATTATCGTCGTTACTATATGAAGGCGTTGCCTTGAGATGGTCATATTGAAAGAAATAGATTTGTCAATGGAATTATAAGGAAGAGCGGTGTTGATTGTCTTGAACAGTTAAGAATGGGTCAGGATAACTTCTTCGAATTATGTTTGTTGTTAAGAGATAGAAATTTACTTTCCAATACAAGGAGGTATAGTTTAAAGGAACAAGTGGTTATATTCCTGCATACTATCGGGCACAACATACGTAACCGTGTCATTGGTCATTGTTTTTTATAATCTGGAGAGACCATGAGTTGACATTTCAATAGAGTGCTTGATGCCATAATTGGCCTCTATCCGGAATATGTGAAGTTCCCTGAGTTACATACTCTGAAAGAAATATCTGATAATCCAATGTGGAGTCCGTATTTTCAGGTATTACATTCTGATTTAATGTATTTTCTTATTGAAGTTACCTCTACATTAACTAGCAACCTAAAATGAAGTCAATTTTCTTATAGGATTGCATTGGGACCCTAGATGACACCCACATACCGGCCTATTTACCAAAAGAAGCAAGTGTAACCTTTCGAAATATAAAAGGTTTCTTATCTCAGAATGTAATGGCAGCTTTTATATTTGATATGAAACTCATATGTGTTAGTTGGATGGGATGATTCTATATCTGATGCTCGTGTTTTGCAAAATGCCTTAACCCGTTACCTTAAATGTTTCCTTGTTCCTCGTGGTAAAGTTTGAATGGTGTTATTTCTTCAATGTTTGTAGCATGTGAAATGTTAACAACTTATAATTATGTATTGCGTTGTGTAGGAAAATATTATATCATGGATGTAGGATATGCGCATTTTCCCATATTTATGGCACCGTATAGAGTTGTTTGATATAGACAATGCTAGAGAGGAATGGCGAAAAGAGGGATGAGATTACGGAGAGGATGTGGAATGACAGCCTTCTACACACGTGACAACGTTATTAATTCTAATTTCGATTTCTGTAATGAGCTGTTTATTGTAACAACAAGATTGTTAAGACAAATATTTCGTATTAGGATGATTATGGGTGTGATGTTTAAGATACTTTGCGTGAATTTCAGTAGTCTAATATTTCCATCATATTATATAGCAGTCATCTTTTAGATATATCTTGAATGCCTTCATCTTTATATTAATGCTGCACGTTTATTCCTACTGTACTCTTTCCATTGACTGTTACTGATGCATAGGTATAATGAATTTCCTTTGAAGCTTTTTGAAGGTATTAAGAGATATGAATGAGAGGTTTTTGCCAGTAAAAAGTGCGAGCTCACCAAACAAGAGTCTGGCATCACCGAGTCGGAATGTAGGTACACCAAGTAAGAAAACTTCGTCTCCATCAATCAAAGTTCCTTCACCAATGAGCTAGAGTAATCTCAGTTGAAGGATATCTAGTAGTAAGAAAAATGCTCACATTTAGTGGAGTGATCCAATGGACAATGCATTGGTTGATGCATCAGTGGAGCAGGTTAATCTTAGATGTAAGGTGACATTGGCTTTAAACCGGAAGCTTATAAGGCAACGATCACATAAATTCAAGATAGATGTGGAATTGGATTGGAGAATAAACATATTTCAAACCATTTGCGTACCCTGAAAAGATTTTATTGCGTAATCAAAGACATGTTGAATGCGAGTGGGTTTGGATGGGACCCAGATGAGAAAATGGTTATTGCTTCGGACGATGTTTGAGATGGTTACATTGCGGTAAGTAACACTACTAATTTAGTTCATTGTTTGTGATTAAAATCATCCTATAGTAATTGAGTTCTAACTGTCAATATCTGTAGTCTCACCCATATGCTGAACGAGTTTGTGGGAAGCACATCGATGGATACAATGACCTGGTCTTTATGTTTGGTAATAAATGCATCCATGGGTCATTTGCCAGTACTGCCTACTCATCACCACTTTCCGGTAGATGCCGCCGAAGAAACGAGCTCAATTCCGATGAGGATTCCAAATGAAAATGGGTTTGAAGTTGTTCGTCTATCGTTAGACGATGATGATGGACACGAAAGTGGTTCCACCCTTCATGTGAACAAGGGATCACAATAGCAGTCAAAAAGGTATAACAAAGGCCCTGTGGAGACCTCAAGAGGGTCTAGAAACAATTGTTCCATTGTTAGCGACATGACCCGACAGAGAAAGGGAAAGCCAAGTGACCACATTGGCAATAAGATGTGAGAGATCACTGAGGCAGTTAAGACACTGAGTATTACAATGGCACAGGGTAAAAGTATGACCCAACTTCAAAGAATGTTGGGTGTCCTAGAAGAGGTTGACGGACTCAGTCATGAAGACCAACTTTGGTCTACTAGGGCATTATAGGCAGATATAGTTAATGTATGGTTCTTTATGAAAAATGGGGCATGAGAGGAGGAAGGAGTGGATTCTGAAACTTCTCTTCGACCGCACTGGCCCACGCTGAAAGTGGACTGGCTTCAAATCACACTGATCACGACTTTGATGAAACTTTCCTCTTCTTTTGTATAAATTTTTTGGATATTTAGGGTTTCAAATTATGGGTGCTTCCTAATCACCTAGAAGACTACTTTGAGTATGTTTTAGATGTTGCAGTTGTCGATGGTCCGACCATCCGCATATATCTTGCTTTTAGTATGTTATTTTTATTAGATCGTTAAGTTGTCAATGGGAGTTATTTGCTTAGATGTAGGTACAGCACAAGTTATATTCATCTGAAATTGATGAACAGACGTGTGATTGGGATACACGTGTGGTTTTTTGAATTTAAGTATATGCTACCATTCCGCTGCTATATATAGATATAATGTTATGCATGTGATGATATATCCATGATTAATAGTTATGCTGATGATCCTTAATTTCATATCGTGATCTGTGATTATGTATGATGCTTATCATCTTATATTATCTCAACGGGGTAGATTTATTACTCTATTTTTTCAGTAATGTAATACATATCTAGCCACTACAGGAATATTCTAGTTCCGTGAATTTTGGTATTGATATGGAACATAGAGGAAGATTGAAACATCATAAGTAGGTGAGATGTCGAAAGTATATTGTCCACATCAGCTTCACTATTTCGAATCATACTCTGTGAATGTTTGGTTTGATATTATTATATATTTATGAGAATAATGGTAGTGCTATAATGACTGGCTACTCTGTGAATCTGATGATTATCTAATTTCACGTACCAATGGGAAAATATTACGTGGTCATTGTGAGGAAACTTCTAGGGATATATGACAACTAGGAGGATGCTCGTGCACAGTTAAATTGATTTAATGGATGCAAACACCAATCGTTTAAGTCATATGTTGAGGCTGCGACAGAGTGGAAGAAATATAAGGTAAGGAAGACGCAGGTGATGTTTGTAAAATTACACGGTTGAATAATTTCATATCAATTTTGAATAAACCATATCCAACAAAGAATGGGTTGTGATGATGAATGTAGGCGAATCTCCAGAAGTTAGCAGGTTGCAGGATCCATGCCACTACAAGAAATATAGGCTTAGCCCTCAGTTGAGGTTACCCTTTGCTAGCAGCCAGTTTTACCAATCAGCAGGTTGCAGGATCCATGCCACTACAAGAAATATAGGCTTAGTCGTCGGTTGGGGTTACCCTTTGCCAGCGGCCAGTTTTACCTACCGCTAGTAAAGGGGCCCTGTAAATTGAAAAAATGGGATGCCCTAATACTTTATTTGCAAGTTTGCCCTAATAGTTTTAGACTCTCTTTCTCTCTCTGCGCGCTCTCCCTCAAGCTCTCTCTCTCTCTCTCTGCCTCTCACTCTCCCTATCCGCTCGCTCTCCCTCTCGCGTCCGAACGCCCCTTTTCCACCAACTAGCTGGGTGGTGTTGGGGTCATCACTTAATCCGAATCTGGCATTAGCCAGCATTTGTACTTCGACCCTTCAAAAACCCCCTCAAACCTCTCTCTTTTGAACGACTCTCCCCTTATCTCTCTGATCGATATCTCTCCCTCTTCCTCTCCCTCTTCCTCTCCCTCTTACATCGGCTAGTGGTGTTCTTGTAACATCCCGTACTTTCCAGTACTCAGGTATTACCAGAGGACATAGATTAGTATAAACACGAATCTAACTTAATCAAATGTTCACCTACATTATAGTCTAAATCAGACCAATATGAGAAATCTCATCCATAGATGGGGCCATCCAACTGTTCAACAATACTTAGATGGTCAGCAAACCTTGTTAAAGACAGATCAAACCATTCATCATCAACATATGACCCAACAATGTCCCTTCGATCGATTTAACGATTGAATTTCCTAGTTTGCCTATCAAATCATAGGATCAACCATAAACCTCCTGATGACATTATCATTTATGATTGTAATGACCCGAAAAATTTCGTGCTAAGACCCGAGTACTACCTCTATTTTCCTTAGAAGCTATTTGTGGGTTAATTAGCGCTAAACTCGATTGCTTGTGAAATTAGCATTAATCACTTTAAATTTGATCTGCAGGACTCAAAACCCGAAGAATCGTTAGCGCTATGTTACTCTGAAATCTGGGATTCAACGCTAAATCCAGTTGCTCTTGGAAATTTTTAGAAGCTTTGGATCGGACCTGGATCGCGCGTCGAAAGTCTGATAGCGATGATCTTAGACAATTATGGTCACCATGTTGGACTTGACCATCACCTCAAAAATCAAGTCCAGATGATGTCCTGGGTCAATTTGATTGAGTCTGGAGTAAAGACTGTGAGAACGGTGAGAAATTAAATATGATTTTATGAAATTTGAGTCATGTCGCTTGCCCGACGATTTTAAGCAATTTAACCGTTGGATTCTGACCCAATTTCACCATCGGATTAGGGAAGATGGCCCAGGCATGTTATAATGCTTGTGGACCTGATCGAGTTTCGGTAACCATTGAATTGAGTGTGGTCCGCCATGGCTGATCTGTAAATCCGATCGGTATAAAAACTCAGCCTGACCTAGATCCATGGTCAGTGAGCTTAAGTCCGACCGCACGTGGAGAAAGGACCACCGGAAGTGTTCCGTTGGATCGAGAGAGGCCTGATTTGGTTATAACCTAAGTATACCTTGGCCCTAGGGCTATTTTCATCAATGTTAGGCCTATATATAGACCTTAAAACCCTCACTCTCTTTTCCATACGAATTTCCTAAACCCTAGCTAAGAAAGAGAGAGGAAAAGAGAGAGAAAGTGAGAGAGAAGTTGGTGAATCATTTAAGATTCTTTCCTGTTACTCTACATCCTTAAACCATCACTTTTGAATCATTATTTCGGTGATTCTAAGTTCCTTCTTGGGTAAGTTAATCTAACGCTAATCTGTTTTAGAGCTTAGAATAGTCTATGTGTTATTGTAGCTCATTTCTATTCTTGCCTTAGGTTATCTTGTCACCGTTGACGAAGACATAGTGTCTGAATCAGTTCGATGTTCTTTTTCTGGTTTAAGGTGCGGACTATATTCGTATAGGTTATGGTTTTCAAGGCTTTCAATGTCAGATAATGGTTTATTGCTGTTATGGATGAAATTTCACATGCCAAATGCTATGTTTATCTTGCATTCCTGATATGTATGTATTATATTGAGATTTGTGTATTCTGTGTATGTAGGAAGTATCGTATACGTATAAAATATGAACATGTGTTTGCCATGATTATTTGTCGTGTACTTGTGCTAGTTGCATGTGTGTCAACTCCTTGGCAAAAGGAACTGTCCAAATGCGTGTATTCCAACATACGTCATGTATTTAAACTATGTAGTCTAAGTGTTTGTAGAAATGTTTGAATGGGCTAATGTGTAACACATTATCCTATTGGCGGGCATTGAGAAGAGATTCTCAACTCTCCTTTTTGGTGTGTATGATTTCTTACATTCAATTTACATTCCTTGTTCTTTAAGTTCAAGCACTACTTATGTTGAAAATCCATGTTAAGTGATATTCTTCAAAGGCTCACATACTGTGTGACTTGAATTATTGTTCTATTACTGTTCTAAATTGTATATGCATATCTGTTGAAATGGAATGTGTTTGGGACTATGAAATAGTCCAGGAAATCGGTAATCGGCCTTGAGTTCGTGGCTGAGGTTGCTTTCGCCACGAAGGACGTGATTTGACGAACCCGAGTCATATTAGAGTTGTCGGCAGTGGTTTGGCCACACGGAGTGTTTGCGCACTCTATGTCGTTCAACCCAACGTGCGCTCGTGCTAGTCGAGTTCGTCAAGTAACCCGATTGTCCGATGTATGTTCACTATGTATGGACGCTATTGTTTGAATTTAGGGTACCAAACTTACCGATGAAATCCCGTTAACCGTTGTACCTTGATCAGCTAAGACTCATGAGCTGGACATGGTGGTATAGGACACCGTGGTCGAGCTATCGGCCTACGCTGGGGTGACGAGCCTCCCCATAGTGACCAGTGAGCACACCAGACTCGTGAGCCGATTATGGTGGTATGAGACACTATATGGTGATGAGCCCTTTGTAGTGACCTCGAGCTTACCTGGATACTGCATTAGGGCGACGAGCCTTAGAGTAGTAACGAAGGTATGATAGGCCTGCATTGATTGGTGACGAGCCCTTTGCAGCGACCTAAAACCATATGATCGTATGAGATGCCTAGGACTGACGACCCTAGAATGGATCACTGTGTGGAAATTGATATGAGCAAGGTACCTTAGCTTCCCAATCCTGTTGTATGAGAATGACTAATAACAACTTGTAATCATATTCATGCACCGCATTTGCATGTGTGTGGTAGTCGTTGGTAATGCGGGAGGATGTCATGCATAATGTGAGATGAAGACGCCGAGGGAGTAAGGCAAGGGCATGCATCATTCTACATACATCCCTGCACTAACAAGAGTAATTAGGACATGTTTGATTGTTCTGCTTTATCATTACTGCTTGACTGAATTGATAACATGTTAACTTTTGCGATATTGTTCCACTGAGTTGATCACTCACTCCCATGTTCTGGGACGGTGTTGAAACACCAACCAGACTCTGTCTTAGATGCAGATATTGATGCAACCCCTGAGGCAGAGCAGGAGTTCGAGGATGATGAGGCCGCATTTTCTTTTATGCAGTTCTCAGGAGGGTTCTTGTGAGCCATGTCTTGATGTGCGAGGAATTCTAGGTTTTCTTTTGGGAATAGATGATGTCATTTAATACTTGTACTTTTGATAGTGACACTTGTAAGTATGACCTGGCATGTATACGTATTTCAGGGACTTGCACATGTACACATATGTTTCTATAAGTCTTCCGCTTGCGTTTCTCACTTATCCCTGAATTATGTTTGCAGTTTGGCTTAATCTATCCCATGTTTTATGTACTCTTACAGACAACATACATCCATCATTAAATATGTTGCATAAGTGATGTTTTGAAACTCGGGAGCTGAGTTATGCTCGACCCTCGAATTTCAGGGCGTTACAATGACTCTTATCAAAGGCAAGTCCTACAAATAAATAAGTATATATGTATTACACATATAATAACAGTATATATAAAAGAAGTGATAATAACATAATAATATGAATAATATTCTTTAAGGGATGTTAATAACAAAATTGGAGTCATCAACACAAAGAAAATAGGCCTAAACACACACAAACATCCCTAGAGTCTTTTTTACGATTAATATTCAAAACAGGATCAATCCAATCATTAGATCAGTGAAGATCAATAAACACGATGAAATTCATTAGGTATGGCCCACCCAAGTTTTGAATCTGCCCAATCTCTGGACAGAGGCCTTAATTGAACCCGCCGCACCTTGTGATCGAGGTGGATTTCACAAATCATTAGTGTGGGACCCACTATATGACTATGATATAAATAAATACATGTATATATACATACACACACACACACATGTAATAACAATGGAAATTTGAAGTAAAATTCAAATTTATATGATCAGTTGGATAATAATGAGCATTGATCATACAAATGACCCATTAGGACCCTCTGATCGTTGATGGTTAGATTAGAATTGATCCAACCGTTAGATCGATAAGAAACCCATAAATCAGGCCCAAATCAAGTTGTGGGCCCCACCTAGGCATTAGACCTGCTTGATCTTTGATCAAAGACCCTGCTTGGGGCCTCCAAAGTGGAATGGGTGGAGTGAATTTCTCAAAAGACATCACTATGGGGCCCATTTCAACCACTCATGTGCATCAAAGGTTGTGCACTAGCCGTGCAAGGAGCTTACCAGCTTGGTAGCTTTCTCTAAAAAGAGAGAGTCTCTCTCTCTCTCTCTTATGGTCTTTGCAAGCAGACGGACAAACGTCTGTGATTTTCGACCGTGGCCCACAAACCAGGGCCCACTTCCTTGATCTAAACCATCCATCTGGCGCGAACAATCCTTCTAACCAAAACCTACCAATCCCACACCCGGGATCATGTGTGCATGCACACGAATCTTACTGCAAGCAGGCCTTACAAACACACTGTTTTCCAAAGATGGAAACTATCTCCATGCGACAGGTTGGCGATCCATGTGAGGGGTGTTTAGCATGATCTAGATGGTCCAAATAGACGAGATCTCGACCATCCACATCCCTAGATTAAGGCTTCCATCCATGACATGAAAAAATGGCTGTTTCCTTTCACACTCAAACCCACTACCTAAACTTCTCTTAAGCTTCATAGTGTCCATACAAATCTTCCTAAAGGGTTGGATTGGAGAAGGAGACATGGTTTTCCAGACGCCATTAATGGCTATCACTTTCTTCCTCATTCGAACCGCGTCAAGGCAATTCGAGTCAGGCCGAGTTCTGGTCAGATTAGAGCTATTGCTGGCCAAGATTAAAAGAGAGAAAGAAAGGAGAAGGGAAAATGGAGAGATGAAGAGAGAAAGGGAGTGGATGAGTGCAACTACTGCACCCCCGTTCGTGTTATGGTCAAGTTGGATCCAAGTCTGTTGGGTCTAGGCCACATCTGAGTTGAGCTCAAAAGTTGTGGACTGTTGCCAGTTCGGGGCCATGCTGAGATTTCGACAAAGAAGAAGAAGAAGAAAGTGAGGGAGAAGGTGCGGATTCATGCCACACCAACTCACTACTTAGTAAGGGAAGTCTGTTGGTGACTCGCCTAGTGAGCTGATGAGATGCATTGAGTTGGGCTTGTTCTCAACAGGTCGAGTTTGGTTCAGCCCAACAGCTTGCCGGTGTATAACTTTGAGAGAAGGAAGAAATAGAAGAAAGAAAATGGAGAAAGAAGAAAAGAGAGGTGGGAAGAGAAGAAGACAGAGAGAGAATAAGGCTAAAGGCTGTCCTAGCCAACCCGAGTCAACTCGATTTGGGACCAAGTTAGACCGCTGGCCCATTGGCTAGTTGAGTCCAGCAACTCTCCTAGATGCGGGGTCTTGAGTGAGGAGAAAAGAAGAAGAAAGGGAAAGAAGAAAGAAAGAGAGAAGGAGAGAGAGAGAGAGTAAATGGGTGGTTGTGTTAAGCCGAGTCAAATCGGCTCGAACCATGTCAACAAAGTGAGAATTTCATTTCTTTTCATCAATCAGATTCGTCATTAGTTACTTTTGTCATTAATAACATCGTTATTATTATTTTTATTTATTGTAATAATTAATGTTATTTTAATGCTATTGACTAGAAATTATAATTAATATTACAGTGTACTAATTAGTGTTGTTGTTATTATTATCATCAATTATAATTCTATTATTAATTATCATCATAATGATTTTTTTATTACCATGTCAGCTAATATAAATTATAACACTAATGATTATTAGTGTCCCATTAGCTAATATAAATTATAATACTAATGTTAATAGTTCTCTTGTAATTATTAAGTTATATTATAATTAATGGTACACCAACTAGAGATCTAGCCCTAGAATCTAAGTTTAGGACTAAACTCAAGTATGGAACCCTAGTTAGACATCAAACCCTAAGAATAATTAATTCAAATCTTAGGTTAAGACCGTAACCATGATCATTGTAATTATCAAGCATGATTGACCATTGGTTGATCCTTCATACTAATATTAGATGTTATAAACAAACATATAATTATTAGACATTTTATTTACTATCCTTAAGTATTATCATGAATAGGTTTAGTATTGATAGCTATTATTATCATCACTAGAAAATACTATCACTTTCATCATGGGATTAGTATAAGTATTGTTAAAATGAATATTATTATTAGTCATCATCATACTATTATTAGTGAATATTTTATTTCTATTACCTCTATTATTTAATAGATTATTAGTCATTATAAGAACATTAGATATTGTTGGTATATTTAAATATCAACTTGCGAATCATCATTATTAATAATAATGGATTAATACTCCTATTATGAATATTATTTGATCCATTGTACAATAATAATAATAATAATAATAATAATAATAATAATAATAATAACAATAATCATATTGATAATTCAGGATTCAAATCCTAGAACCTAAGCATTAAACTAAACTCTAGGATGAAAACCTAATTCTATGTCAAAACCCTTAAAAAAAAGTAAATCCAAGCCCTAGGTTGTATTAATCTTGACCATAAATATTTTGTAGAAATCTGATCTCATGTACAACTTCACAATCCATGGTAAGATTCAATTCTAAAGGTGCACGCGCTTCCTAGCAACCTCAGTTGATAATTCAAAGTATAAGGTAATGATTTCTTCCCCTTAAGCTTTCCATTTCCAAATTAATTTAAGTAATAGTTTTTAATTAAATCACTAATGTTATCTCGTAGCATGCGAACTTTTATAAATTCTTAATGCATGGCCTATACTTGAATTATATTAACAGTTATGAACTATGATTTCATACAATAGATACTTACATGATGTTTTTCATTTGACTTCAATTGATAGTTCTTATCATGACTTACTGCGATTATTATGAATCAACTTATGACTGGAATGCCATAATTATATGCTTTCTCATGTATTGTTGTGAGTCGCTTATGGATCTCTATTCACTACACTTACTAGTGGGTAGTCCCTCTTGTGTATGTGAACTCATACTTAGGGTGTAACGAGACTGATTGTGTAAAAATAGATCCTCGACTTAGTGGTTGCTTTAGTGGTGGGTTATTGCTATGGATTTACTATTTGTGGGATGTTTTCGCATATGTGGCCTTGGGGTGAGCTCTTTACCACCCTGATTTAACGTTGCCCTACCTATGGATGTTGTAGCACGTGCCCTTAAGTTTAGTGGGGTATTGTTTTGCTAGCTCCCAAACCACCGACTATCAACACTTGGTCACTATGTTGTACGAGTTATGCTACGCTAGTGATCTACGTACGAGATATATACGAATACTTGGCACCATGTTGTATGAGATATGCTACGCTGGTGACCAATCTTTTACATGGGTGATGAGCTCAAGTCCGATTGGATGAGCATCCCTAGGTCGATGTGCATTCACACATCCATGCATTTAAATAAGACTGCATCATGTATTGTTTTGAATGTTTTATTATTTTTAACTATGCTTAGCTAAGGCAGCGGTATGTAATCTTTAGGGAAATTCTGAGAATGTTGTCTTATCTTGCACCTAGATTTGTCAAATTTTATAGTGCCAAAACCTCTTAGAATATGTATCTTGTGTAGCTCAACTGTATATCATCCTTGCCTACATTCAAGTACAAGAACAAGAGTCTCTACATCAAGAACTTCAAGTACAACATCAAGTGCTAGTCAAGCTTTCAAGCTTCAAATAAATCAAGATAATGTGCTTTACTTTGGAATTCAAAGCTCATGTAATCTTCTCTAGTTTAAGCTTATATATTCAAAGGTGAAACTCAAAGTCACAAGGTCACTACTTCAAGCACATATTCAAAAATACAATGACAAGCTTCGAGTACTTTAAGATAAACTATCAACTGAAGAGAACGATGTTTCAATATTCAAGTCTCACCTATAAGGTATGAATGACCCTAGATTGACCCTAGGTTAGGTCATATTGATTACATTCTTATTTTGAGTCATGATATAATTTTATAGACTTTTTCTCGACTAGTCCTAGCTTATGTTCGACTAGTCCATGTACTGGCTCGACTAGTCTAAGAATTTTCTCGATCAGTCCAGGGTTTGTTGTGGATTTTTTGGATTTTCTATCAAATCTTTGACCAGTCCTGGAGACTGCTCGACCAGTCGAGTGAATAGTGCTCCACCAGTCGAGCAGGCTCGACTCTAAGTTCAGCAACCTTTCAGGGTCCCACTTGACCAGTCAAGTGCATGGCTTGACCGATCATGTAGGCCACTCGACCAGTTGTACCAGCCACTCGACTAGTCGTGAACCTAGCTTATCTTATCACGCCTGAAATTTTAAAAGCTTGTTGGTCCTTCGACCAGTCGAACTGTCCTCTGGGCCAGTCGAGTGAAAAGTTTTTCACTTATGAATAGAGCACGATTTTTAGAGTTTGATAAGTCATTCAAGCAAAATCAAGACACTACTCTGAGAGATAAGTTTGTGATATTCTTAAACTATTTAGTGCTCATTTAATATTCTCTTTAATTGAGCTTTTTGCATTTGATTTTAAGTTCTATATTCCAATCTTATTTGAAGAAGGAATTTAAGTTTTCCCCTTTCTTGAAATCAAAATCAAATCAAGCTAGCCCAAAGTGATTTATTCTAAAAATCATTTAGAACCCTTTCATAAGTGAGTGTGGACATTGAATATTTACGTTGAACATCTACTTCGAAGTGGTTCTACCGAGCTTCATCAAAGGAGAATATCCAGATAAATATATTTACATTTTTGTAAATCTCTTTTTGGTTTTTGAGGTTGTGTCAGAAAAAATCTCTTTTTAGTTTGTCTGAGGTGATCCAAAATATCTCAGATTGTGGAGTTTTTTAATTGTGTAAGCCCACCTGAAAGACACAATTGTGAAGGTTTTAGGTGAACCTTGAAAAATATATTTCATAGTGAATGCCAATATCCCGAGGGAGAGGATATTGGGAGTGGAGTAGTTGTGTGGCTGTTTTTTTAAATAGTTGGTGTACACACAAGCGAACCACTATAATTTTTGGTTTTGTGGTGGATGGTTTATTGTGGCTTTGTGTGAATGTTGTAATTTCTTTTTAAGCTTTTATGGAGAATGTTGTAATCTCTTTTATGCAAGCGAAGGAATGTTGTAATAGCGTAGTTTATTTTCTTTGCTATTTTTATTCTCCTCTGTATTGGTTTGGGATTTTGATACACAGACCATTCTAGAAATCAGGTTGTCCTACCATAAGCCATTGGTTTTTGGTGTAAGGTTGTCCTGAGAACAACATCTGTATCAATCTCTCAATACTTGTACATTTGAGGTTGTTATTCATTTCTGCTTTGTGGAATTGTTAATTGCTATCTTTATTTATATCTGTCTAATTCTGCATTTAATTTTTTAATTTGGCATAGTCCTATTCAACCCCCCCCCCCCTAGGACTCTTAGCTCGACCTTTCCAAATTCACACTGAGTTGGCCACTTATCCATCAAATATATAACCGTACAGGTAACACAGATGACTTAAGTGATATTCAGGTTTAGACCAATGAGGAGCCAGGTGTAAATGTCAAGGATGCATGGTTGTACTTGCCAAGGGAGCTGCACGACTTTACGACTTATGTTTAAATGCATTTTAATATTTTTCATGTATTGAATTTTGTAAATCTTGTATTGTTAATATCGAGACATTGGTTTGTATAAACCATTATGGGTAACCTCTTATATATTCTAAATGTAATTGCAAATTTTCATTTATGTTGATTTGTCCATTCTACGTTAAACTACTAACTCTAAAAGATAAAGAAAAAATGTATGGAATTTGGTTCTCTATAGGTTAACACTCGTGTTTTTTGGAAACGAGTCATATACTCGAATCCTGAAAATACGGGACGTTACAGTTCTATCGTAACCCAGCAGCGCATCAACCGCATCGTGACGAAGATCCAACCATACCTCAGCATCTAACGAATAGGGTTTCTAACCTAGAAGGTTTTTTTTTTCTTCATCTTGTTTATATGCTTGTAGTGGGCATTGGAATTAATGTTTTTAATTTGGGATTGGAATTAGGGTTTTTCCTTTTGGGATTGGAATTTGGTTTTTCGTTTGTGAGAGGGATTTGGATTGGAATTAAGGTATTTCTTTTAGGATTGAGATTGGAATTGGGGTTTTCCATTTGGGATTGGGATTGGGATTGGTAAACTCCTCCCCCATCACATAATCTCAGCCATCTGATTAGTGGTCTGCAATTGGTCAGCTGGTAAAAGAAAAATCCACCAGATGGCCTGTTGTGATGGGTGAGATTTTCAGTCATCTGATTGTAATGGTGGAGATTTTCGAGGCATGGCCCGTTTGTGATGGGGCTCACCAGATGGATGCTGTGGATATTAAAAACACATGACAAATGTGCATTACAGACCAATCTAGCAAGTGCACATAAAGATATTAATGGGCCAAGTCTGTTTTTGCTCTACTGATCCATTGGCAGGCTAAATCATCAAATGAATAGGATGTTCGATTGGATAATGTTGTTGATGGCACATCTTGGTGGCCCACCAATGACCCGACAATGTCATTGCATGGTTTAATGGCACAATTGATTGATTTAATTGGGCTTTTTTTAATGGTTTGTATTTTTGGGTGGCATTTTTTTCATGCGATTTTACATGGTATATGTTGAAAGAAATAAAATCAAGAGAAGTTTGGATCTCTCTCTCTCTCTCTCTCTCTCTCTCAGTTTGCTTTAATACTCAGGCAAAGTGTGATGAATGATACGCAAGATACACACACACACACACACACACACACACACACACACATCTGTGTGTGTGTGTGTGTGTGTGTGTGTAGTTTTGTAATATTCCCCATCTTCTTTCATTTGCCACTATGCATCCAAGTCACAACTACTTAAATGCAGTAAAACTTGCATTTGAAATAACCATATAGTCTTCCAAACATCAATTAGTTTCAGCTGATATATATATATATATATATATATATATATATATATATATATATATATATATATATATATATATAGTTTTGCAATATTCTCCATCTTCTTTCATCTGCCACTATGCATCCAAGTCACAACTACTTAAATGCAGCAAAACTTGCATTTGAAATGACCATATAGTCTTCCAAACATCAGTTAGTTTCAGCTGATCGTTAGATTGGTGGAGATTATTTGGATGGTTAAAAGTATGAAATATCCAATGGTCTTATTTTAACCAATGAGTGTCCACGAATCAGAGGTTAGGATTGCTCAACCAATTTGATTTTGGGACTGTGACTTAGCGACAGTAGACTCCATGATTTAGTTGGTTTAACTTGAATTAATGTAAGACATGTACAATTTTTGAGTGCCCGTGTCTCCAGCATCATGCCTTGTCTAAGTATCCTAGAAATAAAAGAAGTAGAAGTTGTAAGTCTGATGATATTACAAGTACCTTAATTTACTAAGTCTACGTTTGGTAGAAGAACATATGAATTCGATTACGAATTCAGTTCAATCAAGGAAATGACAAAAGTTAATGGTATTCACTTGAAATCAAGAAAAAAAAAAAAAGAGCTGGGTGTGATGAAATTGCAAGTACCTTAATTTACTATGTTTGTGTTTGGATGAACAAATGAATTTAGTTTTTACATGAAATCACAACAAGGAAGTACCTTTCAAACTACGATTTTACTCTGATCTTTCAATCATTCTCTAATTTAATTTTCAATATCTTGCTAACCTTCATTTGTGGATGATCTTGGCTCCTGCTTAAATGATTTTTATGCATATTCAGTATTCCATCTGGAGCTTGAATGGAATGTGATTGGTGAGTATTTATATATGTTCTTCATCCTTTTGTGTCACTCCCCAGACTCAGAAAACCGGGCTCACAAAATTCTCGATCGCCGAACCGGGTGCTGACAGCCTCTGTAGTACCCCATTCTCGGCTCCCGACACCCATATGCCAAATTTCGATCTTGGGATCCTTCGAGGAGGATTTTCAATACAAAAATTTCTTTTACAAGGAGCATAACCAAAGTATAACCCGGACTCAATCAACAACATCACCACATATCCACTATAATCAAAGCGTTTGAGTACAATACATAAAAGGGAAATACAAGATAGGTATCAAAAACTCCAAAAGCTCTACCACACACTCCTGCCTCAGCTCAACTGTATCCTAGCGTCACCTACATGCGTCACCTACATGCATCTATCATGTATAAGCTTATAGAAAGCTTGAAGGGTGGTGTACGTGTGTGCGTAACGGAGGTACCAAATATACAATATAAGTCCATAAATCATACAATGTCAAAAATACTAGCAAGTTCATGAGTCATACGATATTAGAGTAAGCATAAATACTGACAAGTCCATGAGTCGTACAATTTCAGAGTATGCAATACAGATCGTTCATGCAATGCAGGATTATGGTAAACCAAATGCCAAGTGCTAGGGATGCATTCCAATATGCGGTTCGAAAGAAATAACCAAGTTAGAATGTGAAGTCGGGACAATAATACGTGGTATTGTAGGCTATGGGGTCCATCACAAGGACTTCTATCCAAACCAGTCACATACTTAAATTTGGATAGCCAGACTCAATGTGGTAAACTCCTGATCTCAGGTTGGTCAAGCGCCCCGGCCGAAATCCTGGCCACTGCGAAGGTGCACATAATAATTTAGTTACACACCACTAGCCCGAGTGGATAGTGAATGAATGAATCAATCAAATGTCGAGTACACAACTCCTGCTCAGTAAATCCACATATCAGTATCGTACATCTCTGGGATCATCATTAGGGTCTAATACACTCCAATCTGGCTACCACCCATGCCAACCCGCAGCCCAGTGAGTGGAAAAGACCTCACTATCCACCTACCAATATCGGTCTAGCTCGTCGATAGCGGACCCACTTATGAGCTGGTCAAACTGAGCATAGCTTTGCCCCTAACTCGGGTGGGTAAGGCCACACTCCCTCCCAACCGACCACGATACAGTGGGAAGCATGGCCTCCTGGTATTCAGCACTCGGTGCTTATGTCTTTCACTTGGGCTCGACGTTGAAGCATCCCCCGGCCACGGGAGTTTAGGGACTTTCACCCATGGACATCTAAAGTGTTCATATGCTAGAACTAAACATTTTTGGTGTCTCATCTGACCATCCACGATATGCCTGTGGAGGCTACGACCTTGATGTTGCTAGGGCGTACGGTGGTCATATCACAAAATGTGAGATGCATGAGTTATGCATCAAACCTGCGCGTACCGCGCGCTCATGTGGGGCAACTCCGCCTCTCAAGGAGTCCCATAAACAATTAGCCTAATGGCACATGCTATGCTCAATCACTCCTCATAACAAGCATGCAGATGATGCGTATGGGCATCTATCATGAAGTATACTAAGCATGATTATAATCACATATATCATGGTGGGCCTGTATAAGGCGGCCCATGGCCTGCGTAAATGAATGGGTGGTGTGCACATAATCACACAAACATGGTGGGCCTCACGTATATAATGGTCTCACACAAAGGCCTCATAAATCTCAATGAGCCTCACATAAGGGCCTCATACAATCACGATGGGCCTCATATAATCACGATGGGCCTCATATAGTCACAATGGGTCTCACATAATCACAATGGACCTCATAGAATCACAATGAGCCTCATATAATCACGATGGGCCTCATATAGTCACAATGGGTTTCACATAATCACAACGGGCCTCATACAATCACAATGGGCCTCATATAATCATACAATGGGCCTCATACAATCATAATGGGCCTCATATAGTCACAATGGGCCTCATATAGTCACAATGGGCCTCATATAATCATGATGGGCCTCATACAATCACGATGGGCCTGATATATGGGCCTCATACAATCCCGATGGGCCTTATATAACCACAATAAACTTCACAATGACCTAACATAATCATAATATTATGCTAACACATACTCAGTGTGTATACTAACATAGTCGTAATCAATAATCGGCCCATATATGGCGGGGTCCATAGAAGACAGCAGATCTATGAGGATTGGTCCTCAACAGTGGATATACCAAATCTGATACCACCGACCCTTCCATCAACGGTGATGATGTACTCTCCTCATATCAAGGTTGGGCCTAGGTGGCCTACCCATATTTCTAAGGATTCGGAATGGGCTTCCTTCTCCATACTATCATATAGCCCGTAAATTCTCTACGGGGCCCCAAAGAAGTCCTAGATGGACTCTAAGATTAAAATAATCCTATTAGCAACCAATGAGGGCCCAACATTTTGAGTTAGCCCAATATGAATAAATGGATCATGCAAATATCAATGAGGCCCAATGATTTGGGTCAACCCACTTAGAGAAGGATGAGTGTGTGCCTAACAATAAGCCTAAGGGAAGGTCGCGATGTGGACATTTAACCATCATTGCCCTTACAATGTGGACATTTAATCATCATTGCTCCCAAGGCGTGGCCCATTTAGAACCTATCTTATAATGAGGCCCATAGTCCTTATTCTAGCTAGGAGATGGATAGGCATCATAAACACGATCACATACATCATGGTGGACTCACATATCACAATTAGGCCCCATATATACGATGCAATGGACCATACATCACAATGGGCCTCACACAAGGGCCTCATAGGCATCATATGGGCCTCACATACATATAGGCCTCATACAAGGGCCACATATACATCACATTGGGCCTCACACAAGGGCTCCATATACATCATATTGGGCCTCACTCATGGACCTCATATACATCATAGTTGGGCCTCATACATTACATTGGCCTCTCATACATCCTAGTGGGCCTCATCATTTGGGCTTCATCACAACTCAATGGGCCTCATCCCATAGGCCTTATATACATCACAATGGGCCTCACCACATGGGCCACATATACATCATTTGTCAGGGCCGTGAAGGTGCATGCAATACACTCACACGTATGGCTAAGTTCTCGTGTAGGCATACATTCAAATAGTATTACCCAGGGAGTGCTTACTCGACCTCAAGCCTCGCACGTGCCTTCCTACCATGGTTTAGCTCATGCGCGGATCAGGTGTGCATCCCATATATGTCACATATGCATTCAATATAACTCATCACTCATGCATGTATTACTTGCATCCATGCATGCATAACACATAACGTGGTGTCATGTACCTTATCACACACTCATCATACATGTACGCATGCATACGACTATTACAAGTACTAAATAGTCATGCATCTCACATGTGCATACACACATGCCATGCATTCGAGTCATTCAATGTGCCATGCGTACATGCAATCTGTCACCCACAGATAGTATGGGCCCACTTCACTACTAGATGGTGCTCTATGGACCCATGATATTGCATGTATCTCATCTAAACCGTTCATCTGTTTAGATGGGCATAAGCCTAAAAATGAGTGTATGCAACTCTTTCTATCTCTTAGTGCCCTTTTCAAGAGTGGGTGTTCGAAACACCACTTTTTTAACGGTGTGGCTCACCTGCTTTTTGGATGTATCTAACCTTGGGGCCCACGCTAAAAAATGAGGTAGCCCTCCTGATAGGCAGAGCGGATGTCACTATACACATCGAGTATGGGGTCCACATGAGGGGCCACTCAACGCCTCCTCTTTTGGCTCCAGAGATGCAACATGCAATGTGATTTGCAAGCAGCGTGCATTTGCACCCTGATTTGTTTATTTGTTGTTTTTATTTATATATTTATTTATGTATGTATTATATACAGTAATTAAAACAGCAAGATCAGGACCTTGTCCTATCAACAGTTGGATGGAAAATGGACATCACGGTGGCCCTTGGATGGTTTCAACGGTTAGGATTCACTGATTTAAGATTCTTGATTGAGCCATGTCAATGGAATAATGCCCAAGGGCTTGAATGGCTACTGAGTATGCACAAAATGGTGGACCCCACAACAATGGATCCACAAATGTTTTCGGCCCTTGGGCTCATTATTTTTATTGATTCAACATCAAGTGAGGCCCTGCTCTTAGCGAGAGGCTTGGACTCCCTGAAAGCTCTATATGTGGGTTTCAAAATCCCTAAGGTAGGACCTACTGAGAGTGCAAGTAGGATTAATGGTGCTAGGCTCAATATGAGTACTCGCAAATTCTGCATACAGTTTTCTGCATAACCATTGCTGGCCACATCTTGGATATTATGTGTCGCTCACCTAGGACCCACTTTAGGTGATGTAAGTTGTCATTTCCACTCTCCTACACAGGAGCTACAAGATTGCAGTGGTCGATCCCTTAGAAAACATTTGTGGAGCCTGCCATGATGGCTCAAAGATGGGGTTTGGCTTGGGATGCAGAGATTTTTAAACTGATACTCGGTGAATTTCAGGACTACCATCAATGGTCCATGTGAGTCCCATTTCAAGATAGAGTGAGGCCCACTTTATACCACATCTCAAGACATTTTTAATCACATAAATGGGACAACAAGATGCCCCCAAAGAGTCTTAAAATAAGACCCAAAACTATCTAAGAATCGGACTAGAATGGACATAGTTGAGAGACCGATCTTCAGGACATTGCTTGACAACATGGTGGACCCTCCTTTGATCAACAAGGTGGGCCCCACACGTGGAATCTGAGACCTTAGATTGAGCTCCTAGAACATTACAAAACAAACAAAAGAAAAGAAGAGGAAGAAGGAAGGCGGAGGGTACACCCACTTGCCTCATGCTAGAAAATAGGAAGATCTACCTAAGAATGCACCCACCTTGGATCTTCAACTTCTTATTCCACCTTGGGTCTTTTAGCTTCAAGGGAGGGATTTTAACAGTTGAGATGGGGTTTGGAGGGCTAGATTAGTGGGGAATGGGTGGGAGATGGCTGGATTTTGGGAGCTTTCATGGACGGTTGGAAGTTGCTAGGAATGGAAATGAAGAAGAAGAGAGGGAAGGAGAGAGATAAGAGAGAGAGAGAGAGAGAGAGAGAGAGAGAGAGAGAGAGAGAGAGAGAGGTGTAGCTTCCGAGGTAATGGGTGGTTGTACGGAGGTGTAAGATAATAATTAGTTTGTAAGAGGTGTAAGAGTTGACTTTTGGGGAAGAGAGAAAGAAATCATTACCTAACATGGGGTGATGACATCACCCCATGATGGCCTAGAGAATGGCCCTATTGTGATAAGTGGGTCCCGTAATGTGCGGTCCAGGGCCATTATAATGTGTGGCCACATCTTATGATCTAAGCGTCGTGTTGACGCACGAGACGTGGCGTTGGAACTACGGCGACGATGCGGTCGCAATGGTATAAGTCTCAGGTTGAGTCGACTCAGGTTGATAGGGTGCGACTTATGGACGCTCGCAAACGCTACCTATAGGTCGCTGGTCGCCAGAATTCAACCAGGAGGACCACAGGAAACTATGGAATGGAATTGTCACTAGGACACAGGCCTGACATTTTGACACCAACACACTTTGTAAAATCATTATGTTTCTTTTCTTTTTATAGGTGGTC